>NC_092370.1:79147968-79772968 GCF_030028105.1 Mobula birostris | reverse complement strand
TTTCCCTAACAAGCAATGCTACTCCCCCACCTTTCATTCCTCTGCCTCGATCACATCTGAAACATTGGAACCCTGGAATATTAAGCTGCCAGTCCTGCCCCTCCTGTAGCCAAGTTTTAGAAACATAGAAAATAGGTGCAGGAGTAGGCCATTCGGCCCTTCGAGCCGGCACCGCTATTCAGTATGATCATGGCTGATCATCCAACTCAGAACCCCGCCCCAGTCTTCCCTCCATACCCCCTGACCCCTGTAGCCACAAGGGCCATATCTAACTCCCTCTTAAATATAGCCAATGAACTGGCCTCAACTGTTTCCTGTGGCAGAGAATTCCACAGATTCACCACTGTCTGTGTGAAGAAGTTTTTCCTAATCTCGGTCCTAAAAGGCTTCCCCTCTATCCTCAAACTGTGGCCCCTCGTTCTGGGCTTCCCCAACATCGGGAATAATCTTCCTGCATCTAGCCTGTCCAATCCCTTTAGGATCTTATACGTTTCAATCAGATCCCCCCTCAATCTTCTAAATTCCAACTAGTACAAGCCCAGTTCATCCAGTCTTTCTTCATATGGAAGTCCTGCCATCCCAGGAATCAATCTGGTGAACCTTCTTTGTACTCCCTCTATGGCAAGGATGTCTTTCCTCAGATTAGGGGACCAAAACTGCACACAATACTCCAGGTGTGGTCTCACCAAGGCCTTGTACAACTGCAGTAGTACCTCCCTGCTCCTGTACTCAAATCCTCTCGCTATAAATGCCAGCATACCATTCGCCTTTTTCACCGCCTGCTGTACCTGCATGCCCACTTTCAATGACTGGTGTATAATGACACCCAGGTCTCGTTGCACCTCCCCTTTTCCTAATTGGCCACGATTCAGATAATAATCTGTTTTCCTATTTTTGCCACCAAAGTGGATAACTTCACATTTATCCACATTAAATTACATCTGCCATGAACTTGCCCACTCACCCAACCTATCCAAGTCACCCTGCATCCTCTTAGCATCCTCCTCACAGCTAACACTGCCACCCAGCTTCGTGTCATCCGCAGACTTGGAGATGCTGCATTTAATTCCCTCATCCAAGTCATTAATATATATTGTAAACAACTGGGGTCCCAGCACTGAGCCTTGCGGTACCCCACTAGTCACCGCCTGCCATTCTGAAAAGGTCCCGTTTATTCCCACTCTTTGCTTCCTGTCTGCCAACCAATTCTCCACCCACACCAATACCTTATCCCCAATACCGTGTGCTTTAAGTTTGCACACTAATCTCCTGTGTGTGACCTTGTCAAAAGCCTTTTGAAAATCCAAATATACCACATCCACTGGTTCTCCCCTATCCACTCTACTAGTTACATCCTCAAAAAATTCTATGAGATTCGTCAGACATGATTTTCCTTTCACAAATCCATGCTGACTTTGTCCGATCATTTCACCGCTTTCCAAATGTGCTGTTATCACATCCTTGATAACTGACTCCAACAGTTTCCCCACCACCGACGTTAGGCTAACTGGTCTATAATTCCCCGGTTTCTCTCTCCCTCCTTTTTTAAAAAGTGGAGTTACATTAGCCACCCTCCAATCCTCAGGAACTAGTCCAGAATCTAACGAGTTTTGAAAAATTATCACTAATGCATCCACTATTTCTTGGGCTACTTCCTTAAGCACTCTAGGATGCAGACCATCTGGCCCTCGGGATTTATCTGCCTTCAATCCCTTCAATTTACCTAACACCACTTCCCTACTAACATGTATTTCGCTTAGTTCCTCCATCTCACTGGACCCTTTGTCCCCTACTATTTCTGGAAGATTATTTATGTCCTCCTTAGTGAAGACAGAACCAAAGTAATTATTCAATTGGTCTGCCATGTCCTTGCTCCCCATAATCAATTCACCCGTTTCTGTCTGCAGGGGACCTACATTTGTCTTTACCAGTCTTTTCCTTTTTACATATCTATAAAAGCTTTTACAGTCTGTTTTTATGTTCCCTGCCAGTTTTCTCTCATAATCTTTTTTTCCCCTTCCTAATTAAGCCCTTTGTCCTCCTCTGCTGAACTCTGAATTTCTCCCAGTCCTTAGGTGAGCCACTTTCTCTGGCTAATTTGTATGCTTCTTCCTTGGAATTGATACTATCCCTAATTTCTCTTGTCAGCCACGGGTGCACTACCTTCCTTGACTTATTCTTTTGCCAAACTGGGATGAACAATTGTTGTAGTTCATCCATGCAACCTTTAAATGCTTGCCATTGCATATCCACCGTCAATCCTTTAAGTGTCATTTGCCAGTCTATCTTAGCTAATTCACGTCTCATACCTTCAAAGTTACCTCTCTTTAAGTTCAGAACCTTTGTTTCTGAATTAACTATGTCACTCTCCATCTTAATGAAGAATTCCACCATATTATGGTCACTCTTACCCAAGGGGCCTCTCACGACAAGATTGCTAATTAACCCTTCCTCATTGCTCAAAACCCAGTCTAGAATAGCCTGCTCTCTAGTCGGTTCCTCGACATGTTGGTTCAAAAAACCATCCCGCATACATTCCAAGAAATCCTCTTCCTCAGCACCTTTACCAATTTGGTTCACCCAATCTACATGTAGATTGAAGTCACCCATTATAACTGCTGTTCCTTTATTGCACACATTTCTAATTTCCTGTTTAATACCATCTCCGACCTCACTACTACTGTTAGGTGGCCTGTAAACAACTCCCACCAGCGTCTTCTGCCCCTTAGTGTTACGCAGCTCTACCCATATCGATTCCACATCTTCCCGGCTTATGTCCTTCCTTTCTATTGCGTTATATCTTCTTTAACCAGCAACGCCACCCCACCTCCCCTTCCTTCATGTCTATCCCTCCTGAATATTGAATATCCCTGAACGTTGAGCTCCCATCCCTGGTCACCCTGGAGCCATGTCTCTGTGATCCCAACTATATCATAATCATTAATAACAATCTGCACTTTCAATTCATCCACCTTATTACGAATGCTCCTTGCATTGACACACAAAGCCTTCAGGCGCTCTTTTACAACTCTCTTAGCCCTTATACAATTATGCTGAAAAGTGGCCCTTTTTAATGCTTGCCCTGGATTTGTCGGCCTGCCACTTTTACTTTTCTCCTTAGTACTTTTTGCTTCTACCCTCACTTTACACCCCTCTGTCTCTCTGCACTGGTTCCCATCCCCCTGTTGTGAACTAACCTCCTCACACCTAGCCTCTTTAATTTGATTCCCACCCCCCAACCATTCTAGTTTAAAGTCACCTCAGTAGCCCCCGCTAATCTCCCTGCCAGGATATTGGTCCCCCTAGGATTCAAGTGTAACCCGTCCTTTTTGTACAGGTCACGCCTGCGCCAAAAGAGGTCCCAATGATCCAAAAACTTGAATCCCTGCTCCCTGCTCCAATCCCTCAGCCACGCATTTATCCTCCACCTCATCGCATTCCTACTCTCACTGTCGCGTGGCACAGGCAGTAATCCCGAGATTACTACCTTTGCGGTCCTTTTTCTCAACTCCCTTCCTAGCTCCCTATATTCTCCTTTCAGGACCTCATCCCTTTTCCTACCTGTGTCATTGGTACCTATATGTACCACGACCTCTGGCTCCTCACCCTCCCACTTCAGGATATCTTGGACACGATCAGAAATATCCCGGACCCTGGCACCAGGGAGGCAAACTACCATCCGGGTCTCTGGACTGCGTCCACAGAATCGCCTATCTGACCCCCTTACTATCGAGTCCCCTATCACAACTGCCCTCCTCTTCCTTGCCCTACCCTTCTGAGCTACAGGGCCAGACTCTGTGCCGGAGGCACGGCCACTGTCGCTTCCCCCGGGTAAGCTGTCCCCCCCAACAGTACTCAAACAGGAGTACCTGTTGTTAAGGGGCACAGCCACCGGGGTACTCCCTATTACCTGACTTTTCCCCTTCCCCCTCCTAACCGTGACCCACTTGTCTGCCTCCCGTGGCCCCGGCGTGACCACCTGCCTGCAACTCCTCTCTATCACCTCCTCACTCTCCCTGACCAGACGAAGGTCATCGAGCTGCAGCTCCAGTTCCGTAACGCAGTCCCTTAGAAGCTGCATCTCGATGCACTTGGTGCAGATGTAGACGTCCGGGAGGCTTGGAGACTCCAGGGCCTCCCACATCCGACACTGAGAACAGCAAACTGCCCTCACACTCATACTGCCCCTCTCCTCAAATAACAACAGAAAATGAATGCCAAACCTTCCTCCTCTGTTTCCGCCTAAGCCCATTGAGCCGAAGCCCTTAAGTCTTCACTCTGCTCCCGGCTCACTCCGCAGCCCGCAAACTACGCTGCCCGCTCTATGAGGCTCTGTTCCTTTTAAATCTGCCGCGCTGCACTGCCCGACGTCACACGCCTGCGCAGTCCCGCCTCTCAGAACGCCGTTGGAGAAAAAAAAATAACGAAAATTTCAAAAATGTCTTTCTCGGTACTCCCACTCAGACTCTCAGACTCCTTCTTTGAATCAAACCTGATCTTTGCTTTGATCTGATTGATAACTTCATCAACGTCACTCAATACGCTGTTTTTCGGCTAGCCAGCATTTCCATGTGTGTGACAGTGTATAGACTGACATTCAGGAGTAACCTCTTTGACTCAGGTAGTGAAACCAGACTCGTTAAGCCGTTCCAACAGCTGTGCTTCGATGTCCTCCGCTATGTCATCGATTGTTCTTGAAACTGTGGTAGCTGAAAGAGAAACCTGTGCTATCTTGCTGGCTGCAGCTTCTCCCAACAGTTCACAGCACGTCCTTGGCAGCAGGCAGAATCAATTCTTCACCAACAGTGAAAGGCTTCTTAGCCTTAGCAATATGGCTAGCCACTAAGTACGACGGTCTCAGAGCAGCAGCATTTGTGGAGGTGGTGTCTCTCAGCACTTGCTTCTGTTCCGCTTGCTCACGTTTTTTCCGCTCAAAAAACTCAACGGGTTTGTCATTAAGTGCAGGGTGCTTGGACTCAAGGTGCCGAAGCAGTTTTGAGGGCTTCATTGCCTCATTAGACAGCTTGTCTCCACATATCACACACAGGGGGCTTGGAGTGTGCAAGTCACAGGTCGCAATAAAGCCATATTTTATGTACAACTCGTCGTATTTTCTATTGAAGGAAGCTTTCATTTTTTTGCAGTCTCGGCCTCAGCTGTCTCTGCGTTATCAAAAACGTTAGGCCTTTTATGTCCCCTACCACCTCTTCCAAAGAAAATCTCAAGCGATGTTTATTTTTTTCACTCCTCTAGTAGTTTTAGGTTAATGATCGACTGATGTCCTCGCGTGGGTAATGACCTCGCGTGCGATCAAGTTCAACAGTGGATGTGACAGGGAATGAGGAAAGGTGTAGTTGACCCATGTCGTTTCCTTGCGGCCCGGTAGCGCATGCTTTACAGCCCGGTGGTTGGGGACCACTGTCCTAAATCACTGTGAAAACCAGTGAGATACTTTTGACAATTTGTTCCCTGGGTAAATTAGTGCACTGCAGCTTCCAGAACCTGTAGTGAGCAGATCTTTGTGAATATTGAGGAATAAATATTGGCTAGATTATGGAATGCTCAATGTCCAGTCTCAGTACAAAGCAGGCTGCTGTGTGTACTACAAAAGGTGCTGAGCAGAGGGAACACAGCTGGCATTGTCTATTCTTCTTGTTCCTTCTGTAAGGCTGAATAAAAGACCCTACCCACTCCAGACGTTCCCTCTTCAACACCCCCTCCCCCATGACATTCCATGGGGCAGAAGTTACAAAAGCCTGAAAGCATACACCACCAGGTTGAAGACGGTTATGTCAATTGAACCTTTCCCTAGTACAATAAGAATAGATTCTTGACCTCTCAATCTAGCTCAGTAGGACCTTTCATCTTACTGTGTACCTTCACTGCACTTTCTCTGTAACTAACACTGTTTCATTTCTGTTTTACCTTGTCTTCAGCAATGGAATGTTGTAATGGATTGATAGGTATGAGCAGTGTGCAAGGCAAGTTTCTCACTGTACTTTGGTACATGTGACAATAAACCAATTGACCAGCTGGGTACAAGTAATTAAGTCTATGAGTCAGAGATAGCACAGGTTTTTCAGCCCAACTGAACCTGTACCCATCATCAACTAGCCAATGACACTAATCCTACGTCAATTTTATTGCTTGTTTTTATCACATTCCCAAAAGGTAAATGGATGGTTGGGCAATGGGTAAAAAAGGGAGGTCTTCCTACAATCATACAGGGCCTTG
The DNA here is from genome assembly GCF_030028105.1 of Mobula birostris. NCBI lineage: Eukaryota > Metazoa > Chordata > Chondrichthyes > Myliobatiformes > Myliobatidae > Mobula > Mobula birostris. The sequence continues at coordinate 79,766,734 of NC_092370.1, read as the reverse complement.
GAGAAACAAGACCATAACATATTGGAGCAGAATTATGCTATTTGGCCCATTGAGTCAACTCTGCCATTTAATCATAGCTGAACAAATTTTCCTCTCAGCCCCAGTCTCCTACCCCCCCCCCCAAGCTTGTATCCGTTCATGATCTGACCAATCAAAATTCTATCAACCTCTGCCGATACATGAAGACTTGGCCTCTGTAGGTGCCTGTGACAACGAATTCCATAGACTCACCAAGGAGTATTGTGATCCTTTTGAAACACAAAGGACATGAGTCCTGTTAAGTTGAGCAGCAAGAGGGTGTTCCCATTCATGATATAGAAATATACGAAAAAGAGGTCACTTGTGGGAGATGAGAGGAACAACTTCGCTGAGGACTTTTGGACTTTGGAATCCCCTCCCCTTGAGTGCTCTGGAGTCTGAAGTGACAAGTATGCGCAGCTGAGATAGATTTTTGGAATTTAAAGGCGTTGAGGGTTGTAGTGATGGACAGGACATTTCATCTCAGAAGCTTCTCCTGTAGCTATCCAGCTTCCCAACAAAGCTCACTCAGGTGTAATACCCTAACTGTCCCTGCACAACATCTTTCCTGCTCTCCTTGTTTTGTTGGTAATTATTTGGTCTGTTCATATGTTCACATTTATTTAAGTTTGATTAAATAAATTAAACTGCTCATGTCTGTTTGCACTATTGTCTTGTAAATTGTTGGTTGCTATAAGTCCTGTGTTTTATGCTTGGCACCAAACCATGATCAATTCTGGTATGTTTCACATACTGGCAATAAAGTGATTCTGATTCTGAGGAAGTTGAAGCTGAGGGCAAATTCCAATCAGTTATGGTCTTATTGAACAGGGGAGCAGACTCACTCACTCCAAGCTTTCTGTCTACCTTTCCTCTCTCCGCATTACTCCTCTCTTGTTACCTCTTCCTTCTCTCTACATTTGCCTTCTCTACCCTCCCCTTTCCGGATGTAACTTCCCCCTCTTTCTAATTTCACCTTTACATCTCTCTCTCTCCCTCTTTACCTCTTTCTCACCAGTCTCTACTCTCTCTTTGCTTGCTTATGACTCTCTCTCTCTCTCGCCCTCACTTTCGTCACATCATTGCCTTCAGTCATGCACCTCAATGTTAATGAGGTAGTGAGAGTGGGAGGCTGCACCAATGATACTGACTGAGCCACTGGTTCAGAACGTGAAAGGAATGTTTGTCACCTTTACCAATGAAACAGATTAAGCAGTTGTGTAAAGCGAGATTGGACTGAGTTGAAAGGCTGTTAGATTTTGCAGCTGATGGAAATGAAAATCAATGCGTGTTTCCAACTTCTGATATGCTGCTTTTTGCACCTTGGACAAGCATAATTATTTTCAAAGTGCAACAAAGATTTAAATGAAGTAAAGTGCTTGAATATCAGTCATACTACATTACAACACAAAAGCAGAGCTTTCACTCATAGTTGACCCCTTACAATAAACTTAATTTTTGGTTTCAATTATGTTCTCTCTTGTAAAAATTATGCATAATTTATGTTTTATGTTTTTCTTATGAATGCTGCTTATCTGATACCATGTACCTGTGAAACTCATTCATAAGGCCAGTGATGTTGTGGGGATGGAACTGGACTCTCTGACGGTGGTGTCTGAAAAGAGGACGCTGTCCAAGTTGCATGCCATCTTGGACAATGTCTCCCATCCACTACATAATGTACTCGTTGGGCACAGGAGTACATTCAGCCAGAGACTCATTCCACCGAGATGCAACACAGAGCGTCATAGGAAGTCATTCCTGCCTGTGACCATCAAACTTTACAACTCCTCCCTTGGAGGGTCAGATGCCCTGAGCCGATAGGCTGGTCCTGGACTTATTTCATAATTTACTGGCATAATTTACATATTATTATTTAACTATTTGCGGTTTTATTACTATTTAATTATTTATGGTGCAACTGTAACGAAAACCAATTTCCCCCGGGATCAATAAAGTATGACTACTATGAAGAAGCTGCAAATAAGCTTTTCATTGCCCCTGTGCACATGACAATAAACTCAAATTTGACTTACGTTGATCGTACTCTATTACCTGAAAACAAATGGGGGAAGCATGGGGAAGCTCCATTAGATTTCGACTTAAAATGGGAAAAGAGCAGGGATCTGGGGGAACGAGGAGGGAATGGGACTAATTATACGAGTATTCCACATGGTTAATGTTGGCTTTAGAGTTTGTGGCTCTGCTACGCATGTCTATGCTTCATTAAAACTGCTCAGTAAAATGGGAATGCTTGATAAGCATCTTTCACCCAGAGGACATTGTTTGCTGCATCAGAGTCCAGTGAATCAGTAAGCAAATTTTGCAATTGTATTGTGTGTGCCAATAGACTTCAGTGTTCTTTGCCAACACTTCTACACTGGCAACTTTTCAATCAATTATGTACAAAGGAAAGCAAGAGTAACAAGTTGTTGTAAAATGTGAAGCATTTATAAAGACACAAACAAGTAACATTCCATTCAACTTTGCCCCAATACAAATCATTTTATATTTGTGTTTTATTTGGCACAAGCTCACTAACGTATCTAGACTAGTGGAAAGAGTATTCACGGGTGGCGGGGGGGGGGGCGTGTGGGGGGCACTGGGTTGGCAGAGTGGAATACTGGAGACTACCAGCTAAATAAACCACTAACCCCTAGGATTTGTAGTCAGACAATGCATCCTTTATTCACAGCTCACTAAACTGAATCAAACACAATTGTCAATATACAGCAACAACACCTATAGTGTATAAATCTTCAAGGAATCAGTGCATTAATACTTTAACATCATTTAACATTGAAGTTCATTTTCAACGGATGATAGGGTTGCTGTGCTAGTCATGATTCCATTTCTGAGGGAGCTGATCTAAACTTAGTATTAGTGTCTTATAAAAATACAGCCAGAAATTGGCCCTTTGGCCCATCCGGTCTATACTGAACCATTTAAACTGCCTAATCCCATTGACCTGCAGTCAGACTATAGCCCTCCATATCCCTACCACCCATGTACCTATCCAAACTTCATTGTATTGCATTGATTCAGCTGATGTAAACTGGAATTTAGAAGGATGAGAAGTGTCCGCATAGAATGAATGCACCTGTAACGGGATCAGATAGAGTGTCCAAAACTAGACAGCTCAGCCCTCAGTGGATGGAGAACTCCAAATGTTGTGGAGAATGGATCATTGGAAGCACTGGAAGAAGAGAGAGGTTCATTTTTGAATGGGAACTGAGGACGATGGGGAACCGGTGCACAAGAGATGAGGCCTGGGGGATATTATACACAATGGTGAGTCAGGCTTGAGTGGCTAAATGGCTTACTCCTCATTTTCTTGGTCAAGGTCAGTAGAGATATATTCACCTGAAGATCATAAATACTATCATTAAATATAGATAAAAGGGAAGTGAATATGTTTCTAGATAGTAATGGGTTCAAAGGATGTGGGGATAATGTAGTGAAGTGGTTGATAGCCCGTGGTCATATAAAATGGTGAATCATGTCCTAGGCATTATGATTCTGAGGCCAGGATAGGGTGAATTGGTGATGTCTCTGGGGACCTGATCGTTCATGCTCTCTCAATCAACATCACTAAACCAGATTATCAGGTTACCCACTGTGGGAGCATACTGCACAAAAATTGGTGGCATTCCAAAAATGACATTTCAACACATTCTTCATAAGCTGCAAAATGCCTTTGGGATCTCCCAAGTCACCTGGAGACATTAAGAAACAGTGGAGGAACTCAGTCAGCCATTTCAGGCTGAGACCAAGGGTTAACTGTTTATTCCTCTCCATAGATGTTGCCTGACCTGCTGAGTTCCTCCAGCACTGTGCATGTGCTGCTTCAGATTTCCAGTATCTGCAGAATCTCGTGTGTCTGGAGAAATACGGTCTTTCTCTTTGTTAAGTTTACATGTGAATTGATGAATGCTGGAATTTTGTGTGAAATATGCTGTATTGGAACGGAAGCCTGCAATTTTCCTTGTACAGATTATTCTCTGGAGTTGAATGATCCCAGGAATGAAAGACTTAATTGTATGAGAGTGTTTGATGTGTCTGGGCCTGTACTGATGGAGTTCAGAAGGATGGGGAGAAGAGGCGTGAATCTTATTGAAGCCTACTTGGTTCTAAAAAAGGTCTGGATAGAGTTGATGTGCAGATAATATTTCCATCAGGATCTAGGATCCAAAGAAACATCTTCAGAATAAAAGGACATCACTTTATAACTGAGATAAGGACAAATCTATTCAGCCAGAGGAGAGTGAATCTATGGAATTCATTTCTGGAGAGGACTGTGGAGGCCAAGCCATTGGATATATTTAAAGCAGAGATTGGTACGCTCTTGATTGGCAAGGGGGTTAAAGTTTACATGGAGAAGGTGGGAGAAAAATAAATCAGCCATGATTGAATGGCGGAACAGACTCAATGGGCTGAATGGCTTAATTCTGCTCTGATAACTTATGTTCTTGCATATAAAGTATTCATTAAAGTGGAACTTACATCAGCACATTCATGGAAGGGGTTAATTCCTTTATTCCTCCAGTAGGCACCAGTGTCAAAGTGGATTTTGTACAGACCGGCTGGAAGATGCTCCTCGGAAGTAAGATTGTGGACTTCTCCACTTATTCCTGTGACCCTACAAAAGAAACCAATGGAGTAAGAACTACTTGTCAATGGTTCTATTGAGTGAGCTGTAAACTGAGTTAAAACCAGCTCTTTATACAGCACAGCAATGAGCCCTTCTACTCAGCACTCTCATGCTAACCTTTATTCCACCAGACCCACTTATCTGTATTAGGTTTGTATCTCTCTACGCCCTGCCTATCTGTGTCTGTCCAAGTGCCCTTTAAATGTAGTCATTGTATTTGATTCTGTTGCTTCCTCTAGCAATATCTTCCAAATACTAACCACTCACTGTGTCAAAAAACAAGTTCACCCCTTAGGTCCCCTTTAACACTCCTTAGACCCATGCCCTATTATTTTGGTGCTCCTCCAATGGAAAATAAGTTCAGTTCTTGTGTTCACTTCTGGTCCCCTCATTTTAGGAAGGATGTGGAAGCTTTAGAGAGGGGACAGAGGAAATTTAGCAGGATGCTGCCCGGATTGGAGAACATGTCTTATAAGAAAAGGTTGAGTGAGCTCTTTGGAGTAAAGGTGATGTGGTAGAAATATTGTGGTGAGCATTTGATCCATAATGACAGGTGAGGAAGCTCGTTAACAACCGTTTTATTGCGATAAACAGAAAACAGACAGGGCACTGTGACCTGGAGAGTGAACCCCACCAGTCTCACACCAACGGGGAAGGTGACCATCACACACCCTGGTTACAGTTAGGGTGACCACAAATACACAAACAAATAACTGTATAACCCAAGCTAAATTGAAACAATAAATGAACTGGAACTTCCCACCATAATCCCACAAAAGCATTTTAACACAAGACCAATAAACAGTGCTGATCATTAGAAATGCAGGGGCAGGCTGTCGACACACTACCCCTCCCCCACCCAAAGCTTCACAGTATATAAGGTGATAAGTCAGAGACAGAATGGTCAGCCAGAGGCTTCTATCTCGGGCGGAATGGCTAATATAGGGAAGGGGCATTATTTTAAGGTGATGTCAAGGGCAGGCTTTTTTTTAGTTAGTCATTGTGTGGAACGGGATCTCAGTGGTGATAGTAAAGACAGCTACATTAGGGAAATTTAAGAAAATCTTGGATAGACTCATGGATGAGAAAAAAATCGAGGGTTATGTGGTAGGGAAGGGTTAGACTAATCTTGAAGTGGATTAAAAGGTTGGCATAACATTGCGTGCGATATTGTTCTTTGTTCTAAAACAGATTCTGACTGTCCACCTTCTCTATGCCCCTTGTAATCTTATATACAGGTTCTCCCCAGGTTTTGAACACCTGACTTATGTACAGTCTGCACATACATCCAAGCATTTTGAGACTGGTGGGATGGACTTGCCAGCTGTTACGTATTGTAGGGCTGCAAGGAGCCCCTGCCATGTAGAAACTCAGTTCATGGTATTATCTGAATGATTGAACTAAGTGCACATTGCTCTTAAATAGCCTGTGTTTTTATTTAAATGTATTGTCAGGAAGCTGCAATTGTGAACTTTTTGATTTGGAGATGCAGCACAGTAACAGGGTCCTTAGGTCCAATTAGCCTCTTCTGCTCAATTACACCCATCTGACCAATTAACCTAATAACCTGTCTACCTTTGAAATGTGGCAGGAAACCAGAGCACCCAGAAGAAACCGTACCGTCATGGGGAGAACGCACAAGCAGTGACCCAGGTTCAGTTCCGCTGCTACTGTGCTGTCTGTTATAAACAGTTATCAGCAATACAGCCCTGTCAAAATCTGGGAACATCTATCATGTCACTCCTCAGCTGCTTTTGCTGCAGGGGGAGAAAACAAGCCCAGCCTATCCAGTCTCTCTCCATCACAAAAATTCTCCGATTCAGGTGAACCTTCTTTGTCCCTCACATATCATTCCGATAGTGTGATGACCGGAACTGTGCACGATATCCCAAGGGTGGCCTAACCAGTGTTTTGTAAAGTAGGCCAGTATGAACTAAGATATGGGGCAGAAGGCGGCTGTTTGGCCCAACAAGTCCCAACTGGGAAACAAATGGCAGATGGTGGAATCTGAAACTAAAGCAGAAATGCTGGGGAACCTCAGTCAAACAGGCAGTATGTGTTGAAAGAAAAATCAGTTAATGGTTCAGGTTGAAGATCCTTTCTCAGATCTGGGGTAGAGTGGGTTAGAGGTGGTGTAGTCTTCAGTTTTTATTGCAGAGCTGGGGAGGGGACAGGAAGGTGTAAAGTAAAAGATTATTTGGAGATTGGTGAGAACAGATTGAGTGGTAAGGAATAATAGCAAAAGGATTGCAGGAGACTAATTTGGGTATTGTGTGCAGTTTTAGCCACCTACCGACAGGAAAGATGTAAATAAGGTTCAAAGAGTACAGAGAACATTTACAAGGATGTTGCCGGGTCTGGAGGACTGGAGTTGTAAGGAAACATTGAGTAGGTTAGGACTTTTTTCCTCTTGAAACGTAGAAGATTGAGAGGAGATTTGATAGAGGTATACAAAATCATGAGGGTATAGATAGGGTAAATGCAAACAGGCTTTTTCCTTTGAGATTGGGTGGGACTATAAATAGATCATGGGTTAACGGTGAAAAGTTCAAGGGCAACATGGGGGAAAAGTTCTTCACTCAGAGGGTTGTGAGAGTGTGGAACGGGCTGCCAGCACAAGTGGTGCATGAGAGCTTGATTTCAACCTTTAAAGTGAGGTTTGGATAGTTACAGGATGATAGAGGTGAGGAGATCTATGGTCCAGGTGCAGAGTAATGGGAATAGGCAGGTTAAGAGGTTTGGCACAGTCTAGATGAACCTAAGGGTCTGTTTCTGTGCTATACTTCTCTATGACTCTATGGCTTTATGATTACTGACCACTGGAAAGACATTTTAAGGAAACAGGTTGAGAAAGGGATTGATAGTGTAAAATGAAGATGGAGCAAGTTAAAGTTGGGAAAAGCAATGTTCCAGAAGGCTGCAAGGTGCTCAGATGACTTCCTCTAGTTGGGCTTCCTTATGGGACTGGAGTAGAATTGACCGTAAGACACAAGAGCAGCATCAAGCCATTTGGCCCATTAAGCTGGCACCACCAACAGAATGAGGAGAAGGGGTGAGAATTAAAGAGGCACACATCAGAACCTCAGGGCCATGCCCCGCGGCTCTATGCATGTCCATCTTGTCTGGTTCATTCCCTCATCTAGGTTCCTTTTGCCTGGAATTCAAGTGCCTATCTGAAAAACTGGATGAACTCAGAGGCACAGCATCTGGGGAGGGAGGTGTGGAGCCATCATTTTATGTCAAAAAAACATCGTCTCCATTTTTGTTCATTGAAGGATCTTGACCTCAAACATGGATGGGAAAGGTTTAGAGGAATCCAGCTCCAACCCAGGAAAACGGGACTAGCTCAGGTGGACACCTTTGTAGACATGGATAACTTGGGCTGAAGGGCCTGTTTCTCTACTGTATAACTCCCCGACTCTATAAACCTATATAAAGTACCCCAAAAGCCAGCCTTGCCAAAGATGCTGACATCAATATTTGAAAAAAAAACACATTGAGCATTGGACACCAAGAAGTTGCAGAGGCCTGATTTGCTGCAGGCCTGGGAAAGGGCAGTCAGATATTGTACTCACGCTGTGGAGAGCTGCTGCCAGGTTTGGTCGTCACTTTGCCTCAGCATTTGAACGTGCAGGTTTGCAGCTGGTGTACCGCTCACAGCATCCAGAACTTTGATGAGGATTGGGCATTTGTCATCACGGGCACCATGACTCTACGTTCAAAGGAAACAGGTAAGTGATGGAAAATTGAGACTTCCTCAAGGCAAAGGCATCCAAATGTAATTAATGTCAATGGATTCTCTAAGAATGCAATTTAACTGTTTACAAATTGAAATGAAGAACCAAGATAAACGTAGATGAAATTAATAGAAAACTTGCTCTTCTATAGGCCCTTTGAATGTTTCCAAATCACCTTGCAGCCAATGAAATAACATAGTCTCTATTGTTATATAGGAAATGTAGCAGCCAAGATGCACATAGCAAGATCCCACTACCACAACAATGATTGGGTGAAATCTTTGTACTTGACTATACTGACAGGTTCTATCCTGCTATTATCAGGCTCTTAAACAGAAATGGATTTGAAGCTGGATTATTAGTGTGGCCTGTACAGAGATGCAGTACAAAGCTTGTCTTGCATACTGCATCTCTGTATCTCATGGGTCGTCGTATCTGACCCACGACCTCCGGCACTACATTCCAGATCTCAGCAGCATACTGTGTGAAAAAAAATCTCCCCTCAAATCCTCTTTAAAACACCTTCCACTCACATTAAACCTATACCCTCTCCTTTTGATACCCCCTGAGGATCCTGGCTGCTGAATAGTGCGACAATCAAGCTGATTGTTTTGCTTTGGATGAAAACAAGCACTCCTTCACTGCTGGCACTGCAGCTTTAGGCAAAGTCCAAAATGCTGCTATTTTTCTTGTTGATTTATTGAACCTGGCAGTCACAAATACTACCAACATCCAATGTCATTTCCCAAACGTACTTGGAAGGACAGTACAAGCTGCCTCCTGAATTGTTGCATAGTGTGGCGAAGATGCCTTTGGACAATGGGCTCCTGGGATTTAGACCGAAAACTAGGGTACAGTTAAAAACAAGAAATTGTGCAGTTCTAGTCCCTCAATATAAGATGGACATGGAAGCTTTAGAGCAGGGTGCAAATAAAATTGCCAGCACGCTGCCTGGGTTAGAGAGCATGCCTTAACAAAGCCAAACAAGCTAGGACTTCCTTCCTTCGGAGTGAAGAAAAATGAGAGGTGCTTTGATAGGGGTGCACTAGAAGGTAGGAGGCCTTGTTAAAGAGACTGCCCTTTTCCCAGGGTAGAAATGACTAATACGAAAGGGTATAATTCTAAGGTGCTTGGAGAAAAGTATAGGGCTCAGAGATTTTTATAAAGAGAGTGTTAGGTGTGTGGAACACACTGTCAAGGTGGTGGTAGAGACAGATACATTAGGGACTTTTAAGAGACTCTTAGACTGGCACATGGATGAAAGAATGAAAGCAAAAAAAGGAGGGCTGCTGTATGTGGGGCGGGGGGAGATTAGATAAATCTTGGAGTAGTCTAAGTGGTTGGCACAACATCATAGGCTGTACTGTTCAAAGTAAATTGTTCACAGGGTAAAAAAATTCCCTTGCTAGAGCCTAACTGAGAAAGAGGATCAGATTTCTTCCCATGAAGAAAGTTAGAGCAGAGGACAGAGATCAGACTCTTACTTGAATGATGAAATGGATGCTTGACCTCACAATCTATCTCATTATGATCTTGCACCTGCATTTTCTCTGTAGTTCTTACATTTTATTCTGCATTCTGTTATTGTTTTACCTTGTTCTATAAGCACTGGCCTGATGAGCCTATAAGGATTGGGACAGACTTTAACTTTAACCTCACTACACTGTGTAACGATCTGATCTGTATGAATAGTACTCAAGTCAACCTTTCCACTGCCCATGTGACAATACTAAACCAGCAGCAACATAGTATAGACATAGAACAGACCTTTAGGTGCAACATGACTGTGCTGACTATGATACCAATCAAAGCTAATCCTACCTACGTGCACAAGATCCATATTCCCTCCCCCCATCCTCTGTTTGTTCATGTGTTCATGAAAGGGGAAAGATTTGAGAGAGACTGAAAAGAAAATTTTTCATTCAGACTGCTGGTTTTATGGAATGAGCTGCTAAAGGAAGTGATAGAGGCGGATTCAATAACAATATTTAAAACACATTTGAACAGGTACATGGATAGGAAAGGTGCAGAGGAGTATGGGCCAAATGCAGGCAAAAGGGACTAGGCTCTTGGTTGGCGTGGATGAGTTGTGCCAAAAGGACTGTTACCATGCCGTTTAACTCAGTGACTTTATGTTTATCTAAATGCCTCCTAAACAGTGCTATCGTATCATCTTCCCCTGCCAGCAGGTTCCAGGCACTTACAACTTGTGTACAAAAAGCTTGCATTGTATGTCTCCTTTAAGATTCCCCCCTCTAACCTTAAACCTACGCCCTCTAGTATGTGGCATTTCCACAGGGGGAAAATGACTTGGATTGCCCACCCTATTTATGCCTCCGACAGCTTTATAAACTTCTATCAGGTCTCCCCTCAGCCTCCAAAGCTCCAGGGGAAAAAGCCCAAGTTTGTCCAACCTCTCCTTATAATTGTCACTAATCCAGGCAAAATCCTCCTTCTTCAGAGCCCCACGTCCTTCCTGTGATACATACACAGTACTCCACCTGCAGCCTAACTAAATATCTGAACAACTGCAACATGACTTCCTGACTTTTATCCCCAGCACCCTGACTGGGGAAGGAAAGCATGCTGAACACCTTACTTACATCTCTAAGTTGCCACTCTCAAGCATCTATGGACTTGCAAGATTTATGGTCAGTGCCCATTCTTATGGACTAAATAGAATGTGCACGGAGAGCATGTTTCCATTAGTGGTAGCATCCAGGATGAAAAGGCACAGTCACAGAATAAAAGGACATCCCGTTAGATGAGGAGGAATTTCTTTAGCTGGAGGGTGGTGAATCTGTGGAATTCGCTGCTTCAGACGGCTGAGGAGGCAATGTATATTTAAAGCAGAAGCCTACAGGTTCTTGGTTAGTAAGAGTGTCAAAGCTCACAGGGAGTGTGTGTGTTGCTTGGATTTCCAGCATCTACAGGTTTTCTTTTGTTAGGGAGAATGGGGCTGAGAGGGGAAATAAATGAACCATGATCGAAGGCTGAAGCAGACTCGATGGGACAAATGGCTTAATTCTGCTCCTAAGTCTTATGGTCTTGTAGTTTTGTGGTAAGTCGCTGTGTTTGGTTTGACTGGTGCTTGATCTACTAGACAACAGACTCAGAGTATTGGGTGCCTTGAGTTCTTGACAGAGGACAGCTGGAGCCAGAGGGAGGCCGATGAAACCTTTGGTCATCTTTTGATAATCAAGGATGCACCACGTTGACTTGGATCAGCCAGGGTGACTCTGGGTAGAGGATACATCAAATGAGCAGAGTGGAAGCAGACTGGGCCTATATTCTCTAGAACTCGGAACAGTGAGAGGAGAGGTGTACAAATCTTATAGATCTCATCGATCCATATAAATGCAGGGACAATGTTCCTCTGGCTTATTGGTCTTGAACCAGTGGTCAAATTACTATAGCAAAGGATTGATCAGTCAGATGAGGTGGGGTGAAAATTCTTCACCCAGAGGGTGGTGATCTCTGGAGTTATCTACCCAAGAGGCCAGTGCAGGAAAAGGTAGATATGTTTATTTTTAGATATTAAGGAAATTTGGCATGTCCCTGGTGATTCTCACCGATTTTTATAAACGCACCATAGAAAGCATCCTATCTGTACGCATCACAGCTTGGTATGGCAACGACTCTGTTGTATGGCAGAGAGTTGTGAATGCAGCTCAGCACATCACAGAAATCAGCCTCCTATCTATGGACTCAGTCTATACTTCTCACTTCTTCAGTAAGGCAACCAGCATAGGCAAAGGTCCCACCCATCCCGGATATTCTACCTTCTCTCCCTCCTATTGGACAGAAGATAGAAAAGCTGAAAGCACATACCAGCGGGTTCAAGGACAGCTTCTATCCCATTGTTATCAGACGTTAAAAAATGAATCTTTGATCTCCCGCTCTTTCACATAGTGGACCCTGTACTCTCTGCCTGCATTACACGTTCTCCATAACTGTAGCAGTAACGGTAATAGAGGTATTCTAAGGGACATGGATAGACAAGGACTGATTAAAGATAGTCAGCATGGCTTCATGCATGGTAGGTCATGTCTCACCAAATTTATAGAGTTTTTCAAGAAAGTTATCAGGAAAGTGGATGAAGGCAAGGCAGGATATTGTCTACATGGACTTTACCAAGGCTTTTGACAAGGTCCCGCATTGGAGGTTGGTCAAGAAAGTTCAGTCGCTCAGCATGCAGGATGAAGTTGTAAATTGGATTAGACCTTGGCTTTGTGGGAGAAGCCAGAGAGTGGTAGTAGAGGGTTGCCTCTCTGACCGGAGGCCTGTGACTAGTAGAGTGCCGCAAGGATCAGTGGTGAGTCCATTGTTGTTTGTCATCTATATCAATGACCTGGATGATAATGTAGTTAACTGGATCAGCAAGTTTGTGGATGACACCAAGACTGGGGGTGGAGTGGACAGTGAAGATGGCTATCATGGCTTGCAGAGGAATCTGCTTCAGGTAGAAAAATGGACTGAAATATGGCAGATGGAATTTAATGCAGACAAGTACGAGATGATGCACTTCAGTAGGACCAACCAGGGTATATCTTACACAGTGAATTCGGGGGCACTGAGGAGTATGGTAGAACAAACGGATCTGGGAATACAGGTCCATAATTCATTGAAAGTTGTGTCGCCGGTAGATAGGGTTGTGAAAAAAGCGTTTGGTACATTGACCTTCATAAATCTAAGTATTGAGTACAGGATGTTACATTGAAGTTGGATATGATGATGGTGAGGCCTAATTTGGAGTATTGTGTGCAGTTTTGGTCAGCTACCTACAGGAATGATGTAAAGAAGGTTGAAAGAGTACAAAGAGTATTTACAAGGATGTTACTGGGTCTGGAGGACCTGAGTTATAAGAGTTTAGGACTTTATTCCTTAGAACAAAGAGGTTTGAGAGGAGATAACTCTACGAGGTGTTTTTTTTATCGACCACCCAATAGTAACAGGGACATCGAGGAGCAGGAGATTCTGGAAAGGTGTAATAATAACAGGGTTGGCGTGGTGGAAGATTTTAATTTCCCAAATATCAATTGGCATGTTCCTAGAGCAAGGGGTTTAGATGGGTTGGAGTTTGTTAGGTGTGTTCAGGAAAGTTTCTTGACACAATATGTAGAAAAGCCTACAAGAGGAGAGACTGTACTTGATCTGGTATTGGGAAACGAACCTGGTCAGGTGTCAGATCTCTCAGTGGGAGAGCATTTTGGAGATAGTGATCACAATGTTATCCTCTTTACTGTAGCATTGGAGAGGTAAAGGAACAGAAAAGTTAGGAAAGTGTTTATTTGGAGTAAGGGGAAATATGAGGCTATCAGGCAGGAACTTGGAAGCCTTAATTCGGACAAATGTTCTCAGGGAAATGTACAGAAGAAATGTGGCAAATATTCAGGGGATATTTGCGTGGAGTTCTGCATAGGTACGTTTCAATGAGACAGGGAAAATATGGTAGGATACAGGAACTGTGGTGTACAAAGGCTGTTGAAAATCTAGTCAAGAAGAAAAGAAGAGCTTATGAAAGGTTAAAAAAAACTAGGTAATGATAGAGATCCAGAAAATTATAAGGCTAGCAAGAAGGAGATTAAGAAAGAAATTAGGAGAGCCAGAAGGAACCATGAGAAGGCCTTGGCTGACAGGATTAAGGAAAACCCCAAGGTATTCTGCAAATATTTGAAGAGCAAGAGGATAAGACGTGAAAGAATAGGACCAATCAAGTGTGGCAGTGGAAAAGTGTGCAGGGAACTGGAGGAGCTAGCAGAGGTACTTAATGAGTACTTTGCTTCAGTATTCACTACAGAAAAGGATCTTGGTGATTGTAGGGATGACTTAAAGCAGGCTGAAAAGCTTGAGCATGTAGATATTAAGAAAGAGGATGTGCTGGAGCTTTTGGAAAGCATCAAGTTGGATAAGTCACTGGGACCAGGCAAGATGTACCCCAGGCTACTGTGGGAGGCAGGGGAGGAGATTGCTGAGCCTCTGGCGATGATCTTTGCATCATCAATGAGGATGGGAGAGGTTCCGGAGGATTGGAGGGTTGTGGATGTTGCTCCGTTATTCAAGAAAGGGAGTAGAGATAGCCCGGGGAATTATAGACCAGTGAGTCTTACTTCAGTGGTTGGTAAGTTGATGGAGAACAACTGGAGAGGCAGGTTTTAGGAACATTTGGAGAGGCATAATATGATTAGGAATAGTCAGCACGGCTTTGTGAAAGGCAGGTCGTGCCTTACGAACCTGATTGAATTTTCTGAGGATGTGACTAAACACATTGATGGTGGTAGAGCAGTAGATGTAGAGTAAATGGATTTCAGCAAGGCATTTGACAAGGTACCCCATGCAAGGCTTATTGAGAAAGTAAGGAGGCATGGGATCCAAGGGGCATAGTTTTGTGGATCCAGAACTGGCTTGCCCACAGAAGGCAAAGAGTGGTTGTTGATGGGTCATGTTCTGCATGGAGGTTGATGACCAGTGGTGTGCCTCAGGGACCTGTTCTGGGACCCCCTACTCATTGTGATTTTACAAATGATCTGGATGAGAAAGTGGAGGGATGGGTGAGTAAATTTGCTGACGACAAAGGTTGGGGGTGTTGTGGATAGAGTGGAGGTCTGTCAGATTATTAACGGTAAGACTCTTGGCAGTGTGGAGGATCAGAGGGATCCTAGGGTCTGAGTACATAGGATACTGAAAGCAGCTGTGCCGGTTGACTCTGTGATTAAGAAGGCATACGGTGCATTGGCCTTCATCAATCGTGGGATTGAGTTTAGGAGCCAAGAGGTAATGTTGCAGCTATATAGGACCCAGGTCAGACCCTACTTGGAGTATTGTGCTCAGTTTTAGTCGCCTCACTAGAGGAAGGATGTGGAAATCAAAGAAAGGATGTGGAAATCATAGAAAGGGTGTAGAGGAGATTTACAAGGATGCTGCCTGGATTGAGGAGCATGCCTTATGAGAATAGATTGAGTGAACTCAGCCTTTTCTCCTTGGAGTGACGGAGGATGAGAGGTGACCTTATAGAGGTGTACAAGATGATGAGAGGCATTGATCGTGTGGATAGTCAGAGGCTTTTCCCCAGGGCTGAAATGGCAAGCACGAGAGGGCACAGTTTAAAAGCGCTTAGAAGCAGGTACAGAGGAGATGAGATGTTAGGGTTAAGTTCTTATGCAGAGAGTGGTGAGTGCATGGAATGGGCTGCCGGTGACGATGGTGGAGGCAGATAAGATAAGGTCTTTCAAGAGACTCCTGGACAGGTACATGGAGCTCAGAAAAATAGAGGGCTATGGGTAACCCGAGGTAATTTCTAAGGTAAGGACATGTTTGGCACAGCTTTGTGGGCCGAAGGGCCTGTACTGTGCTGTAGGTTTTCTGTGTTTCTATCTGATAGAGGTATTCAAAAGTATGCAGGGTAGAAAGAGGGCAAATGCAAGCAGGCTTTTTCCACTGAGGCTGGGAGGGACTACAGAGGTCGTGGGTTAAGTGTAAATGCTGAAAGGTTTAAGGGGAACAAGAAAGGAAGCTTCTTCACTCAGAGGGTTGAGAGTGTGTGGAATGAGCTTCCAGCATAAGTGGTACGTGCGAGCTTGATTTCAATGTAAAAGCAAAAATTGGATAAGTACATGGATGGTGGGGGTATCAAGGGCTATGGTCCTGGTGCAGGTTGATAGGTATAGACAGTTTAAATGTTTTTGACATGTATTAGATGGGTCTGTTTCTGTGCTGTACTTTTCAATGACTCTATGTTTCTATATTGTGCATTCTGTTTCTCAACAATGAACTGATGTGATGAAGTGATCTGTCTGGATTGTTTGCAAAACAAAGCTTTTCTCTGATAAGCTCTTCTTGGGTTTCCAGCCAGGTACAGATACCAATATGAACCAGCACTTCGATGACAAACTCTGCCACTTCATCAGGGATGACGCCTAGGCCTTCATCTTTGTCAAAATTCTTTTTCTCTAGTTTTATTTCAATGGCTTCCTTCACCAGGTTTTCTTTATCTTTAACAAAAATGAAGGCCTCGCTCTAGGTAAGAACTGGAACTCGATTGTAAACAAGGTGGGGCTGTGGAAACCTGATTGGATAAGAACTAATCAGTCTGGAGAGATGGATGTTTGGAGTATATAGCCCTGCTGAAGATGGCGGAGTTTGTCATCAAAATGTCTGTTAGAATCGATACTGCTTTACCTTGTTCTACCTGATTCTGATTCTGAAAAGCCATCAAGTTAGGCCTAACACAAAAGGGCTGTTCCTCTGTGTCATAGAGTCATAGTGTCATACAGTATGGATACAGCCTCTTCGGCCCGACTTTCCCATGCCAGTCAATATTGCAACCTAAGCTCGCCCCATTTGCCTGCATTTAACCCATATCCCTCTTAATCTTTTTCATCTGTGCATCCATCCAAATTGTAGAAAGGTAACCAGGGGTTGAATTTTATGCCACCAGTGGAATGATTAGAGAGGATATCAACAAAAATATTTTCTCTCAATGAGCGAGGATTTGGAATTCACAGGAGGAGAAAGGTAGAGACAGAAACAATCCCCATGCTTAATAAGTATCTGAATGAGCCCAGGAAGAGTTGAGGCTTGCAGAGCAGTGTCCAAGGAGAAGTGGTATTCATCTACAGTCCATCACTGGGAGTACAAATAAATGGAATCAGAATCAGGTTTATTATTGGGAAATTTGTTAACTTAATGGCAGCAGTTCAATGCAATATATGATAATATAGAAAGAAAAAAAAGTAAATCAATTATAGTAAGTATATATATGTACATAGAATAGATTAAAAATAGTGCAAAACCAGAAATAATATACTAAAAAAAGTGAGGGAGTGTTCATGGGTTCAATGTCCATTTAGGAATTGGATGGCAGAGTGGAAGCAGGTGTTCCTGAATCGCTGAGCATGTACCTTCAAGCTTCTGTACCTCCCTCCTGATGGTAACAATGAGAAGAGGGCATGCCTTGGGCGATGGAGGGTCCTTAATAATGGACGTCGCCTTTCTATGGAGGCTAATACCCAAGATGGAGCTGACCAGTTTTATGACTTAGTGTAGCTTCTTCTGGTCCTGTGCAGTCGTCCCTCCCCATACCAGACAGTGATGCAGCCTGTCAGAATGCTTTCCATGGCGCATGTATAGAAGATAGAGTGTTTTAGTTGACAAACAAAATCTCTTCAAACTTCTAATGAAATATAGCTGCTGTCGTGCCCTCTTTATAGCTGCATCAATATGTTGTGTCCAGGTTAGTTCCTCAGAGATATTGGGACTCAGGAATTTGAAAATGCTTACTCTGTCCACTCTGCTCTTTCTTGGAAAGCCTATGTGTAATTTATGTCCAGCTTACTGCAAATGCTGCTTATTTGATGGTATACGCCTGTGATGCTGCTGTGAGATTTTCATTGCACCTGTACACATATGTACTTGTGCATATGACAATAATTTTGGTTTTGACTTCGGAAATTTAGTAAATAGAACATATTGGCTGCATGTTTTAGTTTTCAGTCACTGGTTAATAATGAACTAAAATATAATTCAGCACAGCACACTATGTCTGTGCTGAATACGTTGCTAAATAATGGTAAACTTCTGCTTGCATGAGATCCATATTCTTCCTTTCTGTACATAAGATTTACATAAACTACTCTGTTGTTTCGTCCCAGGTGAAGCCGAAAAGAAAATATTCTCTACAGACGCCAGTACCGGCAGCCAGAAGACACAAAAGCCTGAAAGCACATGCCACTTCGGAAAAGGACAGCTTCAATCCCACTATTATTAGACTCTTGAACAGACCTCTTGTACGGTAAGATTGACACTTAGTCTCACATGATCTTGAACTTTATTGTTTAGCTCTACTGCACTTATTCAGTAGTTTTTACACTTCATTTTGCGTCATTATTGTTTTACCTTATTCTAGCTCAATGCATTGTGTAGTAATTTGAGCTGAATAAACAGTATGCAAGACAAACTTTTCACTGGGACATATGACAATATTAAAACCAATTCTGCCAATACCAATGCAATCACCAATAAGTATCCCCTTAAAAGAAAGACTTACCGCCTTATTGGAAATACTTACCACACTTGTGGCTCCACTGGAGGCAGTGAGGGCGAACACAAACAACAACAGTGCATGGAACATTTTGCACTCTCTGTACATCAATACGAGGTGGAGCTGTTGTGTTTGAGGGCAGACTTTATAGTACAACCAGGCAGGGGTCACCCAATCACTAACCTCCAAACTGCTGACTTAGATTATTATCTCAATAAACACTGGGCAAATCAGTAACTCGTGGAATGGGGTGCTCATTGGACAACAACAAAAGTCTCCCCCTTTAATGCAGCCCCCGAGTTCAGAGCAGCTTTAGCAAGGCAAAGCCGTGATGAATGGTTTGCACAGTTGGTTAATGCAAAATGTTTAAAACAGGTTTTGGTGTTGTTGCTTTTCCAACAAATCTGTAATGACTTTATTTAAAAATGCTAGCATAGAATCAGTGCGTGCACCACTGGTACAGTTAGCCACTGCCTCCTAGCTGCAGAGACCCAGGTTTGATTCTGACTTTTGGGTGTGGAGTTTACATTTCCTCCCTGTGAGCGTGTGATTTTTCTCTGGGGCTCTGGTTTCCTCGCACACCCCAAAGTTGGTTGGTAAATTGGCTGCAGTAAGCTGTCCCCAGGTGTGAGAGTGAGAGGAGGAATCGGGCGGGGCGGGGGGGCATTGATAGGAACGTGGGGAAAGTAAGATGGGATTAGTGTCGACATGTACCTGAGGGTTTGCAGGGATTCTGTTTGCCTGTCTCAGGCTAGATTCTGAAATCAAAGAAGAGCCCTTATGCCAGCAGATCTAGGCTACTGGAGGACGTAACATTACAAGTTATAGATCCCTCTCCCTTGATATTTCTCTGATTTATTCTCTCTCCAGGTCCTGCCAAATTTTGCAGAGTCAGAGAGTAGTATGGCATGGACACAACCCTTCAGCTCATCACATCTCCGCTGACCTTTTTACTCATGTACACTAATCCTATTTGCCAGATGGTCTGCATCCCAGAGTGCTTAAGGAAGTAGCCCAAGAAATAGTGGATGCATTAGTGATAATTTTTCAAAACTCATTAGATGCTGGACTAGTTCCTGAGGATTGGAGGGTGGCTAATGTAACTCCACTTTTTAAAAAAGGAGGGAGAGAGAAACCGGGGAATTATAGACCGGTTAGCCTAACATCGGTGGTGGGGAAACTGCTAGAGTCAGTTATCAAAGATGTGATTACAGCACATTTGGAAAGCGGTGAAATGATCGGACAAAGTCAGCATGGATTTGTGAAAGGAAAATCATGTCTGACGAATCTCATAGAATTTTTTGAGGATGTAACTAGTAGAGTGGATAGGGGAGAACCAGTGGATGTGGTATATTTGGATTTTCAAAAGGCTTTTGACAAGGTCACACACAGGAGATTAGTGTGCAAACTTAAAGCACATGGTATTGGAGGTAAGGTATTGATGTGGATAGAGAATTGGTTGGCAGACAGGAAGCAAAGAGTGGGAATAAACGGGACCTTTTCAGAATGGCAGGCAGTGATTAGTGGGGTACCACAAGGCTCAGTGCTGGGACCCCAGTTGTTTACAATATATATTAATGACTTGGATGAGGGAATTAAATGCAGCATCTCCAAGTTTGCGGATGACACGAAGCTGGGCGGCAGTGTTAACTGTGAGGAGGATGCTAAGAGGATGCAGGGTGACTTGGATAGGTTAGGTGAGTGGGCAAATTCATGGCAGATGCAATTTAATGTGGATAAATGTGAAGTTATCCACTTTGGTGGCAAAAACAGGAAATTGATTATTATCTGAATGGTGGCCGATTAGGAAAAGGGGAGGTGCAACGAGACCTGGGTGTCATTATACACCAGTCATTGAAAGTGGACATGCAGGTACAGCAGGCGGTGAAAAAGGCGAATGGTATGCTGGCATTTATAGCGAAAGGATTTGAGTACAGGAGCAGGGAGGTACTACTGCAGTTGTACAAGGCCTTGGTGAGACCACACCTGGAGTATTGTGTGCAGTTTTGGTCCCCTAATCTGAGGAAAGACATCCTTGCCATAGAGGGAGTACAAAGAAGGTTCACCAGATTGATTCCTGGGATGGCAGGATTTTCATATGATGAAAGACTGGATGAACTAGGCTTATACTCATTGGAATTTAGAAGATTGAGGGGGGAATCTGATTGAAATGTATAAAATCCTAAAGGGATTGGACAGGCTAGATGCAGGAAGATTGTTCCCGATGTTGGGGAAGTCCAGAACGAGGGGTCACAGTTTGAGGATAAAGGGGAAGCCTTTTAGGACCGAGATGAGGAAAAACTTCTTCACACAGAGAGTGGTGAATCTGTGGAATTCTCTGCCACAGGAAACAGTTGAGGCCAGTTCATTGGCTATATTTAAGAGGGAGTTAGATATGGCCCTTGTGGCTAAAGGGATCAGGGGGTATGGAGGGAAGGCTGGTACAGGGTTCTGAGTTGGATGATCAGCCATGATCATACTGAATGGCAGTGCAGGATCAAAGGGCCGAATGGCCTACTCCTGCACCTATTTTCTATGTTTCTATGTTGCCCACATTAGGACTGTAGCCTTCTGTACCTGCCTATTTAAACATCTGTCTAAATATCTCTTAAACATAGAAATTGTGTCTGGTTCCGCCATCTCCTCTAGCTGCACGTTCCAGATATTAACCACTGTTTCAAAAACGTAGCCCTGAAAGCCCTTTTAGATTTTCTACCTTTCACCTTAGAACAATGCCCACTTGCATTTGATATCCTAACATGGGAAAATGATACTGACTATCTACCCTGTTTATGCCTCATATGATTTTATTTACCTCTATTGGATCACCCCTCATTCCAGGAAGAACAAACTCAGCCTATCAAATCTAAGTCAAGTCCTCAAATCCAGGCCATAGCCTGGTGAATCTCCATTGCAACCATATCTTTCCTGTGGTTTGGCGACCAGAACTACGCACAACACTCCAAGCGTGGTCTGATAACGTAAAGATAGAACATAACATCCCAATCCTTACACTGCGTCCCATGACTATAAAGGCAAGCATGCCATATTCACCAACCTATTAATTCAAACTCACAAGAATGTATGAAGCTGCAAAGAGCAGTGGACTCTGCCCAATACATCACAGGCGCCTCCCTCGTCACCACTGATGTACAGGAGGCACTGCCTCAGGAAGGGAACATACATGATCAAAGATCTCCACCATCCAGGCCATGCCATCTTCTTGCAGCTACCATCAGGCAGGAGATACAGAGCCCTTAAGTCCTGCACCACCAGCTTCAGGAAGGCTACTCCCCTTCAATAATTTGGTTCTTTAACCAACTAGCACAACCCTTTTCACTACCTCAGTGGTGGTTGTCCATTGTGTCCGATGAAGACAGGAAACAGTGCGGGAGAGATTTTAAAGAGGAAAAGTCATTGCACTGGGGCAGCTCCACTCTCTTGACCCCATGTCCGGGTCCAGTGGTATGAAAAAGTGTGAATAACATACACTGACATCCTCAGACTCTAGTGTCGCCATGACTAGTTGCACGACAGCCTGGTGTGCAGGCTCCAGGGCACAGGATCACAAGAAGCTGCAAAGCATTGTAAACTCAGCCAGCTCCATCAAGGGTAGAACCCTTCCCACTACTGAGGACACCTTCAAAAGGCAGTGCCCGAGGAAGGCAGCATTTATCATTAAGGACCCTCACCATCCAGGACACCTCATTATTACCATCAGCAAGGAAGTACAGGAGCCTGAAGACCCACACTCAACATCTTAGGAACTGCAAACATTCATCAGGATGCTGTTCAGTGAGTACAGCTCAACATTACCATCCCCTCAAAATTGATCAATAAACTCCAAGACCTAGGTATTGATACCTCCTTGTAGAAATTGATCCTGAATTTCCTCACTTTCAAACACCAGTCCTTTCAGATTGGCAACAACATCTCCACAATCACCATCAGCACAGGTGCAGCACAAGGCTGCATGCTTAGCCTCTGCTCTACTCTCTTTATACCTATGTCCGTGTGGCTAAGTAATGCTCCAATGGCATATTCAAGTTTGCTGACAACGCCACTGCTGTAGGCAAAATCAAAAGTGATGATGAATCAGCATATAGGAGGGAGATTGAAAATCTGGCTGAGTGGTGCCACAACAACAACATCTCACCTCAATGACAGCAAGACCGTGGAGACGGATCTCCTCTTGTAATCATGAGCTAGTCCTCATCAGAAAATCAGAAGTGGAGAGAGTTAGCAACTTTAAATTCTTTGGTAGTATTATTTCAGAGAACCTGTCCTGGGATCAGCACGCAAGTGCCATTACAAAAAAGGAACGGTAGCGCCTCTTCTTTCTGAGAAGCTTGCAGATTCTGTATGTCATCTAAAACTTTGTCAATCCTCTATGGATGCACAGTGGAGAGTACCCTGACTGACTGCACCATGGCCTGGTATGGAAACACCAATGCCCATGAACGGAGAAGACTAGTGGATGCAGGCTGAATTGGAGTGGATACAGCCCAGCTCGTCACAGGAAAAGCCTTCCCTGTCATTGAGCACAAAGATCACTACCACTAGAAAGCAGCATCCATCATCAGGGGCCCTCACCATCAGAAGTGAGTCACAGCAGCTTGAGCCCCACATGACAAGGTTCAGGAACAGTTATTAACCTTCAGCCATCAGGCCCCTGAACCAGCATGGATAACTTCATTCACCTCAACACTGAACTGATTCCACAACCTATGGGTTCACTTTCAAGGACTCTACAACTTATGTTCTCAGTATTATTTATTACTAATTTATATTATTATTTGTATTTTGTATTTGCTCAGTTTGTCTTTGCTCATTGGTCATCTGTTCATCTTTGTGTGTATTTTCTCATTGATTCTATTGTGCTTCTCTGTATCTACTGTGAATGCCTACAAGAAAAGTCGTGCATGCAGTCTGGTACAGCCATTCCGATCTATTCTTACTTTCTTCTTCTCACTTTTTAATTTATGTTATTTTTTGTATTTTTTTTCTCACGATAACACATCGAAGCTGCACCCTCTCTAACATGCTGGTAGAGAGAGTTTTATTTGGGTCTTTTTTTTATCTCTGGAAATGGTTACATCCCGACATGCGGGACAGAAGCAAGGTTGCATTGTGTATTCCAGAAACCAGCTAATGCTGGCTGGTTTAGCGAGCAGAGCGGCAGACACCCCTGCTGAAATCCGGAGGAAAACACACAGAGGATGCAGAGGGGGATCACAAAGTCGAGGACAACAGAAACTTATGGAGAAGTGGAGTTCGGTGGGTAATACCGTTCCGGCTGACCGGAAGTGCACTGAGAGCGGTAAGCGTAAAGGAGTTGGGCACTTACTGATCTGGTTGACAACATATGGTGCATTCCAGGACATATTACAATCAAGGAACGTGTTTGCAGACTGGATATTGAACTTTTTACTGTTGGACTTCGGCCACATCAATGACATACAGTATATTGTGAAATTTGTTGTTTACAGACAGAAAAATAACATTCCACCGTGATACAACACTTGGTGGCACGGGAGGTCATTCCTGCCTGTGGCCATCGAACGTGCAGCTCCTCCCGTGGAGGGTCGGACATCCTGAGCCAATAGACTCGTCCTGGACTTATTTTCCATCTGGCATAGTTTTCATTTTGTTGTTTGATTGTTGGTTTTCGTGTCGCTATATTTACGCTCTATTCTTGGTTGGTGTGGCTGTAACAAAACCAAATTTCCCTTGGGATTAATAAAGTATATCTGTCTATCTAAAATAAATCTCAGAGTAGTATATGGTGGCATATACATACTTGGATAATTTTCCTTTTGAACCCCTGCTATCAGAGTACAGGTACCCGCGAACAAGTCCTCTTTTGTACTGTTTCTTTGTTTTTATTGTCATTTATAATTTTTCTGTCTGCAAACAACAAATTTCACAATATACTGTATGTCATTGATAGAAAAAGTTGATTCTGAATGTCCCTGGATCATTAACTCAGGTCTCCAGTGCACAGGCATAATCATTGCACACTAACCCTTCCTTTATATCAGCAAATATCATCTAGCAATTGAAGAGACATTGACTATATAGCTCCCAAAGAGATAGTAGCTAGTAGCATGTTCGAAATGTTATCAGACTGTAATGTAAGCAAACATGAGAGACTATCTGTACAGAGCAAGGTTCCACAAACATTAAAAGAGATAAATACAGATAATCATTTGTTTTTCTGTGGTGCTCATAGAATGATAAATATTGGCCAGAGCTTTTGAAGGTTTGCAGTGAAACGTGGCATCAGCCTCAAGGCATTTAAGGTAACTTGGTTGACTCTGGGTCTAGGACAGACACAGTGATCTACAACACATTCAGGGTAACTCGGTTGACTCTGGGTCTAGGACAGACACAGTGATCTACAACACATTCAGGGTAACTCGGTTGGCTATGGGTCTAGGACATGCACTGTGTTCGACAAAAGTAGGAAAGTCACAGACAGTACAAGATGAAGAAATAAGCAATTAAAATTGAGGTGTGTTGGAGTTTCCCCTTTCAGAGAACAATGAAGCTCTGCAACTCTCTGCTCCCAAGGGTGGTGGCAGCTGGATCGTTAAATGTATTTAAGTTGGACGTAGATGAATATTTGAAAGATTGAGGTCTTTTTAAGGTCATAGGGCATAAATGAGGTAGGCAGCCAGAACTGTAGAGGGAAGGGGCAGAGGCCCTATAAAGAAGGTTGGGGAGGGTGGGAAGGAGAAGGCTGGTAGGTTCCAGGTGAAAAACCAGTAAGGGGAAAGATAAAGGGGTGGGGGAAGGGAGGCAGGGAGGTGACAGGCAGGAAAGGTGAAGAAAGAATAGGGGAAAACACAATAGGTAGTAGAATGAGGCGGAACCATAAGGGAGGAGGTAGGCAGCTGGGGGAGTGGGCAGAGTGACATAGGGATAGGGGAAGGGAGGGGGAGGGAATTACCGGAAGTTGGAGAATTCTATGTTCATACCAAGGGGCTGGAGACTACCTAGACGGTATATGAAGTGTTGCTCCTCCAACCTGAGTTTAGGCTCATCATGGCAGTACAGGAGGCCTTGTATGGACATATCTGAATGGGAGTGGGAAGCAGAGTTGAAGTGGGTGGCTACTGGGAGATCCTGTCTGTTGTGGCGGATGGAGCGGAGGCGCTTAATGAAGTGGTCCCCCAATCTGCGT
The DNA here is from genome assembly GCF_030028105.1 of Mobula birostris. Lineage (NCBI taxonomy): Eukaryota > Metazoa > Chordata > Chondrichthyes > Myliobatiformes > Myliobatidae > Mobula > Mobula birostris. The sequence continues at coordinate 79,741,103 of NC_092370.1, read as the reverse complement.
CGGGTTTCACCGATGTAGAGGAGGCCGCACCGAGAGCACCAGATGCAATAGCTGACCCCAACTGACTCACAAGTGAAGTGTTGCCTCACTTGGAAGGGCTGTTTAGGGCCCTGAATGGTGGCAAGAGAGGAGGTGTAGGGACAGGTGTAGCACTTGCGCTTACAGGGATAAGTGCCGGGTGGGAGATCCGTGGGGAGGGACGTGTGGACCAGGGAGTCACGGAGGGACCGATCCCTGCGGAAGGCAGAAGGGGGTGGAGAGGGAAAGATGTGCTTAGTAGTGGGGTCCTGTTGAAGGTGGCGGAAGTTGCGGAGGATAACGTGTTGGATCCAGAGGCTGGTGGGGTGGTAGGTGAGGACAAGGGGAACTCTGTCCCTGTTGTGGTGGCAGGAGGATGGGGTGAGAGCCGAAGTGTGGGAAATGGAGGAGATGTGGGTGAGAGGATCATTGATGACAGCAGAACAGAAACCACAATCCTTAAAGAAAGAGGACATTTGAGATGTCCTGGAATGGAAACCTCATCCTCGGAGCAGATGCGGCGGAGACAGAGGAACTGGGAATAGGGAATGCCATTTTCGCATGTGGCGGGGTGGGAAGAGGTATAGTCGAGGTAGTTATGAGAGTCAGTGGGCTTGTAGAAGATGTCAGTGGACAATCTGTCTCCAGAGATGGAGACCGAGAGATCGAGAAAGGGGAGAGAAGTGTCTGAGATAGACCAAGTGAATTTGAGGGCTGGGTGGAAGTTTGAAGTAAAGTCGATGAAATTGACGAGCTCAGCATGGGTGCAGGAAGCAGCACCAATGTGGTTGTCATGTAGTGAAGGAAAAGTTGGGGAGCAGTACCAGAATAGGTTTGGAGCACAGACTGTTCCATGTAACCAACGAAGAGGCAGGCATAGCTGGGGCCCATGCGAGTGCCCATAGTTACACCCTTGGTCTGAAGAAAGTGGGAAGAGCCAAAAGAGAAGTTATTGAGTTTAAGAACCAGTTCCGCCAACCGGAGGAGGGTAGTGGTGGTGGGGAACTGGTGAGTCTACTATCCAGGAAGTAGCGGAGGGCTTTGAGGCCTTCTTGATGGGGAATGGAGGTGTATAGGGATTGGACATCCATAGTACAAATGAAGCGGTTGGGACTGGGGAACTGGAAGTTATTGAAGAGGTGGAGGGCATGGGATGTATCCCGGATATAGGTGCGGAGGGACTGAACTATAGGTGACAAAATGGAGTCCGGGTAGGCAGATACAAGTTCGGTGGGACAGGAGCAGGCAGAAACCATGGGTCTGCCAGTACAGTCAGACTTGTGTATCTTTGGGAGGAGGTAAAACCAAGTGGTATGGGGTGTGGGAATTATGAGTTTAGTGGCTGAGGATGGAAGGTCTCCGGAATTGATAAGGGCGGTGATGGTACGGGAGACAATGGTTTGATGTTTTTTGGTGGAGTCCTGTTCCAGGGGTAAGTAAGAGGAGGTGTCAGAGAGCTGCCATCTGGCCTCAGTGAGGTAGAGGTCCTTCCGCCAGACTACTACAGCACCACCTTTGTCAGCGGGTTTGATGGTGAGGTTGGGATTAGTGCGGAGAGAGTAGAGGGCAGTGCGTTCAGAGGGAGTGAGGTTGGAACAGGAGAGAGGAGTGGTGAAGTTGAGATGGTTGATGTCTCGGCGACAGTTGGAGATAGAAAGATCAAGTGCAGGTAGAAGGCACGGGTATCCAGGAGGAGGAGGAGGGTTGAAGACAGGAGAAGGGGTCCCCAGTAGGGGGAGGGGAACCCTTGCCAAAGAAGTAGGTTCAAAGATGTAGGCGACGGAAGAGTTCAGCGTCATGGCGGGCATGGAACTCACTGAGGTGTGGACGGAGGGGGACAAAAGTGAGGCTCTTGCTAAGAACAGAACGTTCTGCCTCAGAGAGGGGAAGGTCAGAGGGGATGGTGAAGACACGGCAGGAGTTGGGGCTGGGGTCGGAGGAGGGTGAAGGGTGGGAGGTCTCAGGAGGGAAATTCGGAAGAAAAGTTCAGCGTCATGGCGGGCAAATGAGCCTGGTGCAATGCGCTTTCAGATTTTTGTATTTTCCAATGGCGGGGCCAGAGATTTTTTCTTGCTGGTGCTACAGTGGGGCTGAATTAGTCAGTGATGGTACTGAAGGATGTACCCCATGGTAATATGTTTTCGCAAGGCCAGACGTGTGGCATTCAAAAGTCAGTTTCAAGCATTATGTGCCTACTATAAATGCTTCTGCTGATTCACAAGCAACAGCAATTGATAAATATAATATAGAAGTGAACTGTGACAGTGTCAACAGCATCAGAGACAACTCGGGCTACACAGAGCATAAACAAACAAACCAACAGAGCATTCAACCCACAGCGCACAACGTGAATCCCGCACCAATCCCGCAATCAGCGTCAAATGCGTGCTTTTCAACTGAAAAATACAACACTAACCTACAATCTCCACTGCTATTCATACTACATAGACAGACAATGCCAAAACATACACCGTTATTAAAGTCAGATAAGGCAAACAACAGATGCAAGGCTTTACGAGGAGTTGGACAAATCATACTCTGACCATGCAATACCTCAATTAATTCGGTTACTGAATTTAAAACAAAAATCAACAGAATCACCGCTTTGGAAGTCTAAGCAAAATCAATAGGCTTAATATCAGTAAATGTAATAGTATAGGATTTGCAGGAAACATAAGGACTATGGGGTATCGAACACAAAATAATAATAATAATCAGCATTAGTCTTGGCCCAAATTTAAAAAAAAATCAACTGCACTCACCATTGATGTCTTCAGAGAAGTACAATCTGTCTGTTGTTGTGATTGGTGGCGAAAGCATCAACGATTTTCTGGATGTCAAGTGCTTTGGTCCTCCGGCTGTTTATGGACAACAGGGCCAAGTTGCTGTTCCGAGCATCGCCGCTGCTGTTCCTTAGGTAGTTTTTGAGGCATCTGAGGCAGGAGAAACTCCGTTCGCATGAGGCAGATGTCACAGGTAGAGTCAGTGATATGCAGATTAGTTTGTAGAAATCTATAAATGAATCATGGTAGGGTCTCATTGCAGCTAGAAATTCCACTGTGTCATTCACTGTCTGTCCTTGCTAGACTCAACCACTGCTCTCATATACTCACGATTTTCTTGGACAATCTTTGCATGTCCTTTGTCAAGCATATTTCCCAATCTCAAACCATCTTGTTTTCTTAATCTGAATTCGGCCTGTGCCTCCATAGCAAACACATGAGCTGCACTTACATGGTGGGTTTTGAAAGCTGTTGTAGCTTTCCGCCAGTTGCGGTAACTGGTGACAGTGAAGGCAGACTCAGAATGGAACCCATGTCCTCCACACAGGAAATACCTGCATGCGAAGCAGAACGTAGTATCTTTCATGATTGAATATTCCAGTCAGTCAAACCAGCCACGAATAAAACTCCTTTGCTGATTGACAAACTTGTTGCGGGCAGCGAAGGGTAGTTTTTCAATGCTGGCCGACGGGGTCCTTCCTCAGGCTGCTGGCTAACATCGCTAACAGTATTCCCACTAGCACTAAGAGCAGCTTCATCCACGTTTTCTTCCGAATCCCGCTCCATTTCTTGTTCCTCTACTTCGTCCTCACACTCCTTCAATGAACTGCTGTCTTCCTCATCCCCACTTACTTCTTTCTGCATGTCACTTTCAATTAAGACAGGCTCAGGCTAAGACACCACTGATTCCTCTGGATGAGGTCGTTTTCTCACTAAAAATCATCCATTTTTCACGCCGCCAAAATAATGCATGTGCCAGGCTCACGCTAGCTTGTAAAAGCACAATGTGTGTGTGTGGCATCCGTTAGTCTTGCGAGACCATGGATCTGCGCCTGTATGTATACTATCAATCTCTCACGTGAGTGACATCACTACCTTAAGTGATCTTAGATCAGCTTAACTGATCTGAGGACAGCAACTGCAAGACATTGACAACGAACGAATAAGCAGAAGTGTAGAGTGGATCTGACAGAGTTTATAACTTTATTGCTGCATGGGTGCTATGGTAATTGGGGGGCGCTGTTTCACTAGATCAACTGGAGAAACAAGCTGTATTCAAAACTATAGAGAGAAAGCAAAGCAGCTGCAATTTGTATGTGAAATTTCAGAAAATTTCTTGGTGGTGCTATGCTGGTGCTATTGCAATTTCTGCTGGGGCTATAGCACCAGCTAGCACCACCTCAGCGCTGCCCCTGGTATCTTCTGACAATGGAAAAGGGAGAAGAGAGAATATGCAGTACAGGACCGATCTTGAATTGTGTTGGCTGCTTTAATGATGCAGTGACAAGTCTGGACAGAAGTCTCATGGAGGGAAGACTGATTTATATGATGACTTGCGCTGTGTCCACATTATATCTTTGGTTGATTATAGGTTAATCGACCATAAAGTCAGAATCACAGAAACAGGTACTTAAGCCAATCTAGTCCATGCCAAACTGTTATTTTGCTTAGTCCATTCAACCTGCATCTGGACCATCGTTCTCCATTCCCCTCCCATCCATGTACTTAACCAAATTTGTCTTAAAAGTTGTAATTGAACTTGCGTCCACCACTTCTGCTGCCAGTTCATTCCACACTCGCACCACCCTCTCTGTAAAGTGTTCTCCCTTAGGTTCCCCTTAAACATTTCACCTTTCAGCCTTAACCTATGACCTCTAGTTCTAGTTTCTCCCACCCTCCGTGGGAAAACTACGTTAGCATTTACCCTATTTATTCCCCTCATAATCTTGTATACCTCTGTCAAATCTCTCCTCATTCTCTTACACTCTAGGAAGTAAACCAATTCAACCATTCCCTATAACTCAGGTCCTCAAGTCCTGGCCATATCCTTGTAAATTTTCTCTGCATTCTTTCAATATTATTGGCATTTTTCCTGATTCTCAGAATCAGGTTTAATATTACTGGCATAGGTCATGTAATTTGTTATCTTTGCGACAGTAGTACAGTGCAAAACATGATAATATAGGGAAGTAAACCAATTACAGTAATTATATATGTGTATTAAATAGTTAAAATAAAAATAGTGCAAAAACAGAAATAATATAAAAAGAAGTGAGGTAGTATTCATGGGCTTAACATCCATTTAGGAATCGGGTGGCAGAGGAGAAGAAGCTGTTCCTGAATCACTGAGTGTGTGCCTTCAGGCTTTTGTACCTCCTTCCTGATGGTAACAATGAGAAGAGGGCATGTCCTGGGTGCTGGGTTTCTAAATAATGCTCGCCACCTTTCTGAGGCACCGCTCCTTAAAGATGAATGGGATATTATGGAGGCTAGTACCCGAGATAGAGCTGACTAATTTTACAGCTTTCTGTGGTTTCTTCCAGTCCTGTGCAGTAGCCCCACCGACCCCATATCAGAGAGTGATGCAGCCGGTCAGAATGCTCCTAATGGTACATCTATAGAAGTTTTCAAGTGTTTTAGGTGAAAAATTAAACCTCCTCAAACCCCCAATGAAATATTGCTAATGTCTTGCCTTCTTTATAGCTGCATTGATATATTGTGTCCAGGTTAGATTCTCAGAGACCTTGACTCCCAGGAAATTGCTCACTATCTCCACCTCTGATCCCTGTATGAGGATTGGTTTGTGCTCCCTCATCCTACCCTTTCTGAAGTCCACAATCAGCTCTTTGGTCTTACTGATGTTGAGTGCCAGGTGCTGCAACACCACTCAACTAGCTGGTATATCTCACTCCTGTACACACTCTCATCTCCACTGGAGATTATGACTGGGGTTTTGCCCTGATTCGATGGTATGAGCTATAAGAAAAGGTTGGACAAGCTGGGGTTGTTTACTCTGGAGTTTTGGAGTCTGAGGAGAGACCATGCAGAAACTCTGGGAAGGATGGGAGGGGAAACCAGGCAGAAGTCCTGATAGAGATTAATAAAACTATGAGAGGCATAGTTGCAGTAGACAGTCAGAATCATTTTTGAAGGGTCAAATCATCACATACTACAGGGCATGCATTTAAGGTAAGAGGGAGAAAGTTTAAAGGAGATATGTAAGGCAACTTATTTTACACAGAGTGGTGGTGTCCACAACATGCTGCCAGGGATGTTTGTGGAAACAGACACAATCGTGGTGTTCAGAGGCTGTTAGATACATGAGTAGTATAGTGCAAAACATGACAACACGTAGGGAATGGAGGGATAGGGATCATGTGCAGGTAGAAGTGAATTTGTTTAATTCAGGGCCACGACCAGCAAGGACAATGAGGGCCGAGGGCCTAGGGCCTGTTGCTCTGCTGTACTCTTCTATGTTCCGTGTTGTATCTGATTCACTGAAATCCCTCGGCAAAGGAAATCCATTCATCTTATCTGCCCTTAGCTGCTTGGGCCTAAATGTGACTCCCAACCAACCAGGGTGGTTGCCTCTTAACCTGCCTCTGAGGCAGACACACAGTGGGGTGTCCAAGTCTAGCCCATCTCCTGACACTAATCTGGGGACAAAGAATGATCTAATGGAGGAACACAGTGGTGGTGGTCGGGGGTGGGGGGGGCGAAAATGAACTGTTGGCATTTCAGGTTGAGGTACTTCACAGATTCAGGGGCAGCTGATGCTTGGGGAGATTGGGTGGTGGTAATCGCATGTTGGTGATAAAACACAGAAAATAAAATCAGGACAGCACAGGAAAAGGACCTTCAGGCTGTGGCATTGTGTTGAATTAATTAAACATCCAACTAAACTAATCTCTTCTACCCAGAAAATATTCATATCCCTCCATTCTCTGCACATTCAGTTGCCTTTCAAACACCCCTTTTGTATCTGCCTCCAACACCACCCCCTGACAGTACATTCCAGACATTCACTTGCCTTGCACGTTTCCTTTGAAATTACCCCCTCTCACCCTAAATGCATGCTTTCTAGTATTAGACATTTCAACCCTGGAAATTATTTACTGTCTGTCTAGCTGATCCAAATCCCTTAAGACCATATTAGCTTCTATCAGGTCTCCGCAGATCCAGAGAAAACAGTCCAATATTTCCAAGCCCTCCTTACAGCACATGTCCTCTAATCCAGCGGTCCCCAACCACCGGGCTGCGGACTGGTAGCGGGCCGCGAGGAAACCTTTCCTCATTCCCTGTCATGCACTGTTGAGCCATTACGCATGAGAGGTCATTACCTGCGCGTCATCCATGTCAGCGCAGGAAGGAGATCAACTCCTCGAGCTTGCAAATGACGGCGTGCTGAAAAGTATGTTTGGCATAACATCTCTGCCGGTATTCTGGATCAAAGTCAAGACTAAATATCCTGAGATAGCCACGAAAGCACTGAAAACGTTGCTTCCATTTCCAACATTTTTCTGCGAAGCTGAGTTTTCTGCAATGAATGCAACGAAAACTAAATTGTGGAATAGACTGGACATAAGGAATCCCTTCGAGTATCGCTGTCTCCCATCACCCTTCGATAGGACCGTCTTGTTGCGGGGAAACAAGCCCAGGGCTCCCACTGATTCAGTGATACTGGTGTGTTGCAATGATTTTATACGTTCATACGGGAAAAATATGTGCTGTGTGTTTAATATCCAAACGTTACTTAAAATTTTATGATGCTATTGACTTATAAGTGACTTATATAAACATATAACAATTACAGCACGGAAACGGGCCATCTCTGCCCTTCTAGTCCGTGCCAAACGCTACTCTCACCTAATTCCACCGACCTGCACTCAGCGCATAACCCTCCATTCCTTTCCTGTCCATATACCTATCCAATTTTTCTTTAAATGGTAATATCGAACCTGCCTCTACCACTTCTACTGGAAGTTCGTTCAACACTTACTTCAAGCTCCCCTGCCCTCCCCTGATAATTGACTTATCAGTATATTCATACGTGGAAAATATGTGCTGTGTATTTAATATTAAATTCATTAGATCAACCCTTTTAGCAAGGAAATTGAGTGTATTAGCCACTTATCACCTATATTCTGGTCGTGATTAACACCCCAGCCCCCCAAACAGAATCGGCACAAACGATTTGTACAGAAAAAAAAAATAATCCGCAGGTACACCCATGCGTACTGGTGCCCGCACAAGGCTTCATGGTCATTGTAGTCTTTCTCTGGGTAAACTGCTACTCTTGTCCGTTGGCAACCCTCCCCCCCCCCCCACCCCCCCTCCCCCCGGGTCGGCCGTTCCCAGTGCAAAAAAGGTTGGGGACCCCTGCTGTAATCCTACCCCTTCTGCACTGTCTCCAGAGCCTCAACATCCTTATTATGGGGCATCGAATCATTTCAAATAATTTCAGCTTTCTTCTTGATGTTTCAAAAACCTTTATTATTCCTTGCCTCTCAATCCACACCATGGCTTGGGAGTTGATTTCCTATCAGTCTGGAATTTTATTTTAAAGATTAACTAAGGAAAAACCACAGATTGTGTAAGTGCAATGCACTTTGAGGTGCAAATCTGATTAAAACAATACAGGGGCCTCAGTTTGAAACTACTACCATCATGTCTTTTTTTGCAGATTGTGTGCTTAAGACTGAGCAATCGATGGATTGGGTAAAGTGGACTTCAAACTATCTCTGCATTAAAAAAAAACACCAATGAACAAGTAAAACCATGAGGTAAGGATGTCTGCAGCATTGACTTACTAAGGCCAATCTCCACCTAAGATCGCAGACATGAGGAAGTCTGCGGATGTTGGGAATTCAAGTAACTCACACAAAAATTGCTGGTTTTCTCCCCCTCCTCCTTTCAAATCTCTTAGTATCTCTTCTTTCAGTTAGTCCTGACGAAGGACCTTGGCCTGAAACGTCGACTGTACCTCTTCCTATAGATGCTGCCTGGCCTACTGCGTTCACCAGCAACTTTGGTGTGTGTTGCTCCACCTAAGATGGTGGGACTAGACATAGAAACAGAACACTACAGCACTGAACAGGCCATTCAGACCTTGTTGTTTTGCTGATCTTGATTCCCATTTATACTGTCTTTCATTGTGTGTGTGTGTGTGTGCGCGCGTGTGTGCGTGTGTGCGCGTGTGCGTGCGCACGCACCTTAAATTCTACCAAACTACTTCACCAAGTAATCCATCCCAGGCATTAATCACTGTGTAAAAAAATCTTGCCCCTCACATCGCTTTTAAATATCTCCCCACCCCACCCCATGTTTAAAAGCATCCACTCTGGTGTTTGACATTTTGACCTTGGTGCGGGGTGGCGGGGGGAATACTAAAGTTGTGTTTATTGTCATCTGCACAAGTACGCGTGTGCACAGCTGCAGCAACAAACTTATTTGCAGCAGCACCACCACAGGCACACAGCGTCAGAAAAGCAGCATTCACAAAAAAATATTTTATACACATCTTAAAAGGTTTACTAGGCTGTTGTCTAGATGAGAGTGTATTACCAATAGAGAGTTTGGAAAAGTTGGCTTGCTTTCTCTGAGCATCAGAGGGGAGTGATCTGATAAATATTTATAAAATTAAGAGAGGCAAAGATAGGGAAGTCAGAGTCTATTCCCCCAGGGTGGAAATGTCAAATACTAGAGGGCAGAACTTTAAAGTGAAATTGGAAAGTTTACAGTAAACTAAAAAGGCCAGTTTTCTTTACATGGAGAGTAGTAGGTGCCCAGAACGTGTTGCCTGAGTAAGTGGTGGAAGCAGATAGACAACAATGTTTTTAGAGTCAGACATAAGAACAGGCAGGGAATGGAAGAACACAGACATGTGCAGGCAGACATGCAATTTAAATTACTTTCATGGTTGGCATAGGAACTGTGGGCTGAAGGTCTGTTCCTGTGCTGTATTGGTATACAGTATGTTCTAAGATCACAACATGGATGGTACCACAAAGAGGAGAAAATCTGCAGATGCTGGATGGTATCACTAGATCTTTGCCTCACACAGACAGTCTGTGGTTCAGAACCATATGGGAGGCTAACATCTTTTAAACTACTTATACAGGTACAACTCTTTAATTTTATAGAAATCCATATGAACTTATGTAAAATTGGAAGTACTGTAATATTCTTTGCTGTTTAAGTTGTTAAGAGTCTTCATCACCAAGGACCCTCACCACATGCGATAGAGCCACTTCTCATTACTATCATCAGGGAGGAGCTCCAGGAGCCTGAAGGCACACACTCAACATTTTAAGAATTTTCTTCCCACATGCCATCAGATTTCTGAACCTGTGAACACTACCTCACTATTCCTCTTTTGTATTATCTATTAATCTATCTATTCAATTGCTTATTGTAACTAACAGTAATTTTTATGTCTTGCACTGTACTACTGCCACTAAACATTTTTTGACATAGGTCATTGATAATAAACCTGATTCAAATTCTGAGCTAGGAGCAAGAGTGTGTCATCTGGTTCATGGATCCTGTTCTGCCATTAGTTATATCAGAGCTGAGTTTAGCTCTTCTTTGTTTGATTACTATTGTTTTGTCTATGTTTTAAACTCTGCAGGTCCTCACTGGGTTACTGACACTCTGCATGTATGAACGAGTGTTTGGGAGACCGGCTGCATGGATGGGGACAGATTTACCAGTTGCTGTGGGGCTGCAAGCATCTTCTGCTGGGTAGGAATGTGCATTTCCCCCTGCCTTCTCTCCCCACCAACATCCTGAGCCACAACAGTTGGTGTCTGGATGGAACGAAGCTGAGACGGGATCAGTGAGGCTGACTGTTGTCCCCTCTTCCCACGCCTGCTTGCTCTTCCGTCACCACCATGTATGTGAACCCCTCACACACAGTGTTGTTTATTTTTTGGTTGGCGTGGGCCATTTGGGCCAAAGAACCTGCTTCCCTGCTCTTCGATTTGTTTTCTTTCCTAGAATTGGGAAATCAGGAACTACAGAGAACACATTTGGGTGAGTGTGGACAGATTTATTGAGAACCTGAGAGGCAACTGTTTCACCCAGAGGGTGGTCAGTAAATGGAATGAGTTGCCAGAGGAAGTGGTTGAGGCAGGTACATTCACAACAGTTAAAAGGTACTTGCATAAACACATGGATAGGAAAAGTCAGAGGGTTATGGGCTAAATGCAGGCAGAGGGGACTAAAGAAATGACTCAACTCTGGTTAGCTTGGCAATCATTCAGAGACTCTCCCACCTCCATCCTTGCTTGTCAAAAGTCCATCTTTGAATCAACCTGCACAACGCTCTTCAGCACCTCATTATAGGAAGACTATGACCACTTTGTACTACAATGGACTCTTCCCCCCTGCCCACCTCCAGCTAGCTACCTACCCTGCCAATGCCTCTCATAGTTTCATAAACTTCTATCTGGTCTCCCTTCAGCCTTCACCGCTCCAGCAAAAATGATTTACTTATAGCTCACACTCTCTAATCCAGGCAGCATCCTTCTGCACCTTCTCCAAAGCCTTCATTGTAATGGGGTGACCAAAACTGTACACAATGCTTCAAGCACAGTCTGGTAAAGTCTCATATTGTTGCAATGTGACTTCCTGATGCATGTATTCATGTCCCAAGCAGTGAAGGCAAGTAAAGTCAAAGTCAAGTTTATCGTTTATATGTATGAGTGCAATGAAAAACTTCCTTAGACCAGCATCACAGGCACATATTATCGTACAAGTAGGGGGAGGGAATGTCGACTCAGACCATGAGAAGCCTGCATCGGGCATTGTCATGCCTTACAATGCGCAGATTGGAAGTCTATGTGGGGCACCACTCCTCGCACAGACTAGAGCAATGTGTGATTAAGTGCCTTGCTCAAGGGCACAAACACCCTGCCACAGCTGCGGCTCGAACTAGCGATCTTGAGATAGCTAGATGAATGCCTTAACCACTTGGCCACGTGCCCAACACTGGCATACAAGTAGTATTCACAGAAAAACATTAATTAAATGCAAATTATACATATTTTTACAAGAAAGGGCACAATTAAAATAAAGTCCACATTAGTACAAAGTGGGCAAAATAATCATGGCATTGCTGAGATAGTGATTAGGGTTTTGCTAGTTAGTTCAAGAATCAAATGGCTGCTCTTGAACTTGGTGGTGTGGGACTTCAGGTTTCTGTACCTCCTACCTGATTGTAACTTACGAGAGGATGGCATGGCCTGGATGGTGAGGTTCTTTGATGATGGATGTTGCCTTTTGAATCAGTACCTCATGTGAATACTACCAATAGTGGGGAGGGTCATGCCCTTGATGATTGCAGACAGTCTACTACTCTCCTGCATATTCAAGTTGCAACTAATGAGAATACTTTCACAGGTTCTCTTTAGAAATTTGTTTGAACGTTCAGTGATGAGCTGAAACTCCTTAACTTTCTATGAAAGTAGCCACTGGTGCATTTCCATTGTGATCACCATGTACTGGGCCCAGGACAGATCATCTGATATGTTACCAACCAGGGATTTAAGTGTGGTACATCTTTACCACTCTATCCATTTCCGTGAAAAGAGGACTTGTACCCCAAGATCCTTCCGTACACCATTGCCAAGAATATCTATTGTATACTTCCTGATTCTTGAACTGTCCACGAACACTACCTTGCTATTCCTATTTTGCAGTATTTATTTTGTGTCATTTATTTATTTTTATGTCTTGCATTGTATTGCTGCTGCAAAGCAACAAATTTCATGATGTGTGTCGGTGATAATAAACCTGATTCAAGGTAACTTCTCTCCTGATAACAAATAATTACAGAAATATGGGTGTGGGTGGAGACCTTGGATACATTCTTAAGTCATGAAGTGTTTTTTTTACACTTATCTCTTCGCTGCTCTAAAGTTGATAATCCCAGCTGTCCTATACCAACTATTGCTCAATTAAACACAAATTGGCCCAACAGCAAACACATTCCTGAGCTGATTGCTGAGTAAGTAGTTAACTCAGTCCAATTCTAGACCTGTCCAGGACTCCCCAGGATCCAGTCTTCAGGATACCACTCCTAATATCAGCCAGGGTGCCATCACTGATGTAATCAGCATTTATTGCCCATAGAAGGTCAGGGTGAGCCCCCTACTTGAGCTGCTCTGGTCCTTTTGATGAAGGTTCTTCCACAGTGGTGTTGGAGTGGGACTATCGGGATTTGGACCTAATGACAATGAAGGTCTGGTAATATATTTCCAAGTTGGGGTGGTGTGTGACTTGGAGGGGAACCAGCAAATTGTGGTGCTCCTGCCCTTATCCTCTGTAGGGTAGAAATAGTGGGACTGGGAGATTCTATCAGAGGTCTGAGTGAATACTTGCAGTGCATTTGAAAATGGTGTCCAATGCAGCCACTGTATGTGGGGGTTGCATAGAACAGCATCGTACAGGATTGGCCCTTCAGCCACAATGTTGTCCTGATCTACTCTATGATCAGTCTAGCGCTCTGTCCTACACAGCCCATAACCCTCCATTTTTCTTTCACCCATGTGCCTATCTATGTCACTCTGAAATGCCCCTAACGCATCAGCCTCTACCACCACCCTCAGCAGTGCGTTCCAACCACCCACGACTCTCTGACATCTCCCCTAAATTTCTCTCCATTCACTTTAAATGGATGTCCTTTGGTATTAGCTGCGGGAGAGAGGGGGGGGAGAGGGGGGGAGAGAGAGGGGGGGAGGGAGAGGGGGGGAGGGAGAGGGGGGGAGGGAGAGGGGGGGAGGGAGAGGGGGGGAGGGAGAGGGGGGAGGGAGAGGGGGGAGGGAGAGGGGGGGAGGGAGAGGGGGGAGAGAGAGAGAGAGAGAGATATGAGTCTTCAGCTGAGCTGATGCCGTCGATCTTCTCGTTGTCTCCGAAATCCTTTACAAGTCACCGACTGTGACTTTAACCGGGGAGACCGGTCTTCTGTGGTGGAGCTATCACCCAGGTGAGGGTGGACACATAGACAACTCCCCACCAGTCAACCCCTTATCCTCAAACTGGAATAGCAACTTGGATCAATCCGCCTGATCGATCCTCCGAAACCCACTTTCCCTGCAGGTACAACTATGCTCATTCAGTGTCCTGAGGTCTGTATCATCTGACCTCCCATTTATTTCACCAGGCTGAGCATCACCTGTCATTCAAAGAGTCCCTCCCTCCTTTGTCTGTAAAGGAGTGCACAAGCAGGCAACCTGTCCTTGGAAGTAACATCAACAATCTGCTGAAAATCATAACATCGAGTGTCCACTAACTAACACTGCCTTTGGTCACCCATAGCAACCTTCGAGCTGCTCGGTGCTGTCTCCAACTCCAAACTCAGTAAAAATCCAAAGTTACTTCCAATGCCTTAAAATGACAGTCCAACTGTTAATCTTCGTCTCTCTCTTTTCCAAAAGCAACATATCAGTGGTAAATACCTCTGTCTCTCTCTCTCCTTTCCAAACAAACCATCAATGATAAATGTCTCTCTTCAAACAGTTAATAGGGGCACTCCTGGATCCCCTCACACTCCCCTTCCTCAGGGAAAAAAAAAATTGTCAAAGACATTTTTTTTTAAAATGTCCATCACAGAGTTTTAAACAATACAGGGAAAAAAGCATCAGATGACAAAGCAAAAATGGTTACAGTTTTCATCTTAACATCGGGATAACTAATCAGCTATAACGTTGTCAGTACCTTTCACATGTTTGATTTTTAAGTCACCTTCCTGCAATACTAGACTCCAATTTAACAACCTTCTATTCTTATCCTTCATTTTATTTAGAAACACCAACTGATTATAACCCATGTAAACCACAAGTGGTCTCTGAGCAACAGAAAGGTTTTGAGGTCTCTGATCATCGGCCTCAAAATATTGTAAAGCCAGAATAAGTACTAGCAATTCCTTTTCAACAGTTGAATAATTTTTCTGGTGTACATTAAAGTTCTTTGAGAAATAAGCTACTGGATATTCAATGTCATCCACTCCCTTCTGTAACAGTACTGCCCCAGCAGCTTCGTCACTAACACCGGTTGTTATAGAAAATGGCTTTGGAAAGACAGGTGCTTTGAGCACAGGATGATAACAGGATAGTTTTCAAACGTTCAAATGCCTCCTGGCAAAGGTCACTCCCTGCAAACCTTTCACTCTTCCCTAGGAGCTTTGTTAGGGGGAGAGCGATGTCAGCAAAGTTCTTCCATAACTTTCTATAATACCCAACCATTCCTAAAACCCTTCTTAAAGCTTTCTTGTCGGTCAGAACAGGAACTTCAGCAATAACTTGAGCCTTGGCCTGTACAGAAGCCAGCTGGCCTTGGCCCACCACATACCCCAGATATGTAACTGTGGCATGGCCAAACTCACTTTTAGCGAGGTTCACAGTAATATTGGCCTTGGAAGGTCTGTCAAACCGTTTCTCTACAACTGCAGTATGTTCTTCCCAAGTGTCATTCCAGACCATTAAGTCATTGATATGAACCCCTGTGCTTTCTAATCCTCCAATCACAGAATTGATTATACATTGAAATGTTTCTAGAGCATTCTTCATCCCGAAGTGTAAAACATTGTATTCATACAGTCTAGATGGTGTCACAAATGTTGATATCTCTTTAACCCTCTCTGTTAAAGGAACACCCCGGTATCCTTTTAACAAGTCAATCTTAATAAGGTATTTAGCCTTCCCCACTCCAATACAGTTATCCATTCTCTTTCTTCGTTCTTTCTTGTTTCTAATTTCTTCTTCAACCATTTTAATTTTCTCAAAGTTCACTCTGTGAAGATGCCATTTCATAGGCTGGACTAAATTCATTATGTTGTCATTCACTGCAGCTGTGCACCCTTTCAAAACACCAATTAGTCCTTTTACTTGTTTTTTCGGCTTTGGGTCCAACTGATGGACCTTGTCAGTAATATTTTTGAAAACAATGGACTTCTGACAACTTGGTGAGTCTAGATTCAGTGAGAAAACATGTTTTTCCATTCCATTATCAGATTTCACTACTCCATTTTGTACTCCAATAATTCTCACAGCTGCAATTTCAACAAACAAGTGTCTTATTTTGACTCGACCATTTTGTGAACTTTCCTTAGCAAAGTCACAAAGCTTACTAAATCCCTTCCAAAGTTCTTTGAGTAGGGTCAAAGGTCCTTTTGGCCTGTAACTGAACACAGGTTCCAACAAACTACCCTTCACTGCCTTCTGAATCGAATCTCCAACACTAAATAAGAAGAGGGGAACCTCCTCGTTCCCATTTTCCTCATTTCTCACACAATGTGCTTTAATCATGGTCTTAAGAGTTGAGGTGAGCTGTTCCAAGGCTCCCTTGGTCTCTATGTGATATGTAAATGACACCATGTGTTTAGCTTCTAATTCTCTAGCTATCCCCTGGAACGTTCTCGAAGTAAAGTTATTACTCTGGTCAAATTGAATTTCTTTGGGCAGACCTACCAGTGTGTAAAACTTACTGTATGCTGTTACCACAGTCTTGGTCTCAATGTTTTCAAAAGACTCTGCTTCAGGGGACCTAGACACAGCACACACAATTGTTAACACATACTGATAACCAGCTGCAGTCTTTTGCCATGGGCCCACACAATTCACTACATCATTCCTTAAGCTAGGCCAGTAAAATTCCTTCACAATCCTATTCACTGTCTCTCTCACTCCATGATGTCCACCTAAAGGCATACTGTAAGCCATGTTTAAAATTTCAGCCTTGTAACCTTTCAAAACCACCATGTGACTTGCAGGCACTGTGGCTGGTCTCCACTTCCTCATCAACACCTCATCTTTAAGGTAACATCCCACTGACTCTCTGAACCTCCTCTCCTGTGAGAGCCATCTCCCTTAAAGCCACCATTCCAGAATCTCGCTTCTGTTCCTCGATACATTTCTTTCTCAACAAAGACAAACCTTTCTTATACACCTTACCCTTATCAGCTGTACTACCCTCTAAGTCCTGCTGAAATCTGGAAGGGAGAAAAGTCTCTAACACATCGTAATAATTTAAACCTCTGGTCTTGCTATTGCAGGTCCCAATAGCAACTTTGCTCATCAGCTGAATTGCTGAAACACTCTTATCTTGCAGAGCTGTCAACATGCCTCCATTGTTTACCAAATTCTGAATCATCATCAGGCTGATGAGAATATGAAAGAGGCCAATCAACCTCTTTATCAACTTTCTCCGACCTTCACTACGCCTTGCTTCCCTCACAGAACACTGAATAACAGCATGACCTTGCAGGTGCTCAAATGTCCAAACAAAATTCAACAAACTAGCACATCCTGTCTCAGCAGGCCTTTGTCCTGCAAGCAGGGTCAAAGGTCGTGCAACCAATCCAAACTTTTCCATCACTTTATCCAAAAGCCCAGGAACAGCACTTTTCCCATTACTTCCAGCAACATTGACCTCAACAGGTTCTAAAACACGGTCTACTACAAATGACTGTGAATCCTCACATTCCACTGGTACCAAGGTTAACCCCTTACTCACTGAACCAAGATCATCTGACACACAAAAACTGCATTCCCTTTCAACCAAGTCAGGCACCTCAGACCTTAACTGAGTTTCAACACAAGGTTCAGAATCCTGTGAACTCACAGGTACTTCAACAACCTGGTGCATCTCAAACCCTGCTACGTGCCTCTGGTGAAGAGTAAACCTGCAACCTCGAGGACAGTGAGGAAATGGTCGGAGGAGGCTTATGAGGCGCTCCAGGGTTGTTTTGAGGTGACAGACTGGCAAGCACTCTGTGAGCCACATGGAGAGGATATTGATGGGCTCACAGGATGCATCACTGATTACATCAACTTCTGTGTGGACTGCAATGTTCCGACAGGAACTGTCCTTTGTTATTCAAATAACCAGCCATGGGTGACAAAGGACATTAAGGACATCCTGAACGCTAAAAAGAGGGCATTTAGAGATGGAAATGGGGAGGAGCTGAGGGCAATACAGAGGGACCTGAAAGCCAGGATCAGGGAGGCTAAAGACAGGTACAGGAGGAAGCTTGGGTGGAAACTCCAGCAGAACAACATGAGAGAGGTCTGGAGGGGGATGAAGACCATCACTGGGTTCCGGCAAACAGGCAACAGAGGAGCTGAGGGCAGTGTGGACAGGGCCAATGAACTTAACCCGTTCTTTAACAGATTTGACATTGTGACCCCTGCCCATCCCCCACATGAGCCATCTGTTGTCGGCCCCCAATCAACACATGTTCCACTCTCCCCTCCTACCCCTCCTCACAGTCCCCCACCCTGCTCACATGACTATACCCCTCCCCCACACAAAACCACCAGGGTGGGCTTCACAGCTGAACAGGTGAGAAGACAGCTGAAACATCTCAACCCAAGCAAGGCTGCAGGACCAGATGGTTTCAGAACCAGGGTGCTCAAAGCCTGTGCCCCTCAGCTATGTGGAGTACTTCGCCATGTATTCAACCTGAGCCTGAGGTTCCGGAGGGTTCCTGTACTGTGGAAGACGTCCTGCCTCGTTCCTGTGCCGAAGGTGCCGCGCCCCAGCGGCCTCAATGACTACAGACTGGTGACATTGACCTCCCACGTCATGAAGACCCTGGAGAGACTTGTTCTGGAGCTGCCTCGCCCTATGGTCAGGCTACACTTAGATCCCCTCCAGTTCGCCAACCAGCCCCGACTAGGAGTTGAGGATGCCATCGTTTACCTGCTGAACTGTGTCTACGCCCACCTGGACAAGCTAGCGAGCACTGTGAGGGTCATGTTTTTTGACTTCTCCAGTGCGTTCAACACCATCCGCCCTGCTCTGCTGGGGGAGAAACTGACAGCGACGCAGGTGGATGCCCCTGGTGTCATGGATTCTTGATTACGTGACTGGCAGACCACAGTACGTGTGCTTGCAACACTGTGTGTCCGACAGAGTGATCAGCAACACTGGGGCTCCACAGGGGACTGTCTTGTCTCCCTTTCTCTTCACCATTTACACCTCAACTATTGCACAGAGTCTTGTTATCTTCAGAAGTTTTCAGATGACTCTGCCATAGTTGGATGCATCAGCAAGGGAGATGAGGCCAAGTACAGGGCTACTGTAGGACACTTTGTCACATGGTGTGAGCAGAATTATCTGCAGCTTAATGTGAAAAAGACGAAGGAGCTGGTGGTAGACCTGAGGAGAGCTAAGGTACCGGTGACCCCCGTTTCCATCCAGGGGGTCAGTGTGGACATGGTGGAGGATTACAAATACCTGGGGATACGAATTGACAATAAACTGGACTGGTCAAAGAACACTGAAGCTGTCTACAAGAAGGGTCAGAGCCGTCTCTATTTCCTGAGGAGACTGAGGTCCTTTAACATCTGCCGGACGATGCTGAGGATGTTCTAGGAGTCTGTGGTGGCCAGTGCTATCATGTTTGCTGTTGTGTGCTGGGGCAGCAGGCTGAGGGTAGCAGACACCAACAGAATCAACAAACTCATTGGTAAGGCCAGTGATGTTGTGGGGATGGAACTGGACTCTCTGACGGTGGTGTCTGAAAAGAGGATGCTGTCCAGGTTGCATGCCATCTTGGACAATGTCTCCCATCCACTACATAATGTATTGATTGGGCACAGGAGTACATTCAGCCAGAGACTCATTCCTCCGAGATGCAGCACAGAGCGTCATAGGAAGTCATTCCTGCCTGTGGCCATCAAACTTTACAACTCCTCCGTTGGAGGGTCAGACACCCAGTGCCGATAGGCTGTTCCTGGACTTATTTCATAATTTACTGGCATAATTTACATATTACTATTTATTATTTATGGTGCAACTGTGACAAAAACCATTTTCCCCCGGGATCAATAAGGGATGACTGTGACTATGACTATGAACACAGGCAATCGGGACAACTCCCTCTTCTGGGCTGTCATCACTTGTCCCAGTTTCAAATTCAAGGTCATCTCGAACCTCCCAGCTATTCTCTGGCAAACTCCTTTCTGGAGTAAACTCAACCTCGTGGGTTAAAACTTCTTCGTCTGCTTTCTCAACAGACCCCTTCAGGGTAGGAGCATCCTCTGCCACAGGATATGCCCCGACCTCATCAGGAAAACAACTTCTAAATTCATCACACAAAACAAGCCCTTCCGAGCTGTAAAAATCATCAAGGTCTGACACTAAACCTCTTTGCTGCAACCTCTCCCTTTTAAACTGTCTCTGCCTTTCTGCCACGTGATCTTCACGTTGCCATTTCACCCTCTCGAGCTGTCTCTGTCTTTCTGCCTCTTCTCTTTGTCTTGCTGCCTTTTCTCTCTGTCAAATGTTCCCTTATCTATATAATATTCAACTATTTTCCTTTGAATTTCTACCTTACTCACACCTTCTTTACCTCAATTCTCAATTGTTTAGCAATGTCCCGCAACTCATACTTTTTAAACAAACTTCAAAGTCACCAGGTCTGGTGATTTCAGAAAGTCTCTGGCACCCATTTCTGCTGTTTTTCCACACAACCAAATCAAAGGAATTTTTCCCCAATCAATTAAACCAGCCTCCCGACCAATTTGTTCATATTGTGGACGCAGGCCCCAATTTATGTCACGTACCCCGTGATGGGGGTTAAGAAACCAGCAGAGATGGAAAACACTTTGGAGTCCAGTATTGCTATAAACTACTAATATTTATTAGTAACTACGCAGTACAGTAATATAAATGTAAATAGATCAAACAGGTTAGCAATGATTATATATAAAAGTAAGTGTGGAATATATATATGTATGAAAAAAACAAGTTTCTTTAAGTCTAGGGGTAAGAAGATACAGTCTTACGATGTTGAGTAAAGTTCAGTTCAGTTCGTGGTCTTTAGTTGAGTAGTGATGGAGGGAGGGAGGGAGGGAGGGAGAGAGAGAGAGAGAGAGAGAGGGAGAGAGGGAGGGAGAGAGAGAGAGAGAGAGAGAGAGAGAGGGGGAGGGAGGGAGGGAGGGAGGGAGAGAGGGAGAGAGAAAGAGAGAGAGAGAGAGAGAGAGAGAGAGAGAGAAGAGAGAGAGAGAGAGAGAGAGAGAGAAAGAGAGAGAGAGAAAGAGAGAGAGAGAAAGAGAGAGAGAGAAAGAGAGAGAGAGAAAGAGAGAGAGAGAAAGAGAGAGAGAGAAAGAGAGAGAGAGAAAGAGAGAGAGAGAAAGAGAGAGAAAGAGAGAGAAAGAGAGAAGTCTTCAGGTGAGCTGATGCCGCCGATCTTCTTGTCGTCCTCCGAAATCCTTTACAAGCCACCGACTGTGACTTTAACCAGGGGGACCGGTGTTCTGTGGTGGAGCTATCAGCCAGGCGAGGGTGGACACAGACAATTCCCCACCAGTCAACCCCTTCTTCACCGATGGAATAGCAATTTGGATCAATCCGCCTGATCGATCCTCCGAAACGCACTTTCTCTGCGGGCACAACTATGCTCATTTAGTGTCCAGATCATGTGTCCTGAGGTCTGATTATGGGGAGCAAGGACATGGCAGACCAATTGAATAATTATTTTGGTTCTGTCTTCACTAAGGAGGACATAAATAATCTTCCAGAAATAGTAGGGGACAGAGGGTCCAGTGAGATGGAGGAATTGAGGGAAATACATGCTAGTAGGGAAGTGGTGTTAGGTAAATTGAAGGGATTAAAGGCAGATAAATCCCCAGGGCCAGATGGTCTGCATCCCAGAGTGCTTAAGGAAGTAGCCCAAGAAATAGTGGATGCATTAGTGATAATTTTTCAAAACTCTTTAGATTCTGGACTAGTTCCTGAGGATTGGAGGGTGGCTAATGTAACCCCACTTTTTAAAAAAGGAGGGAGAGAGAAACCAGGGAATTATAGACCGGTTAGCCTAACATCGGTGGTGGGGAAACTGCTAGAGTCAGTTATCAAAGATGTGATAACAGCACATTTGGAAAGCGGTGAAATCATCGGACAAAGTTAGCATGGATTTGTGAAAGGAAAATCATGTCTGATGAATCTCATAGAATTTTTTGAGGATGTAATTAGTAGAGTGGATAGGGGAGAACCAGTGGACGTGGTATATTTGGATTTTCAAAAGGCTTTTGACAAGGTCCCACACAGGAGATTAGTGTTCAAACTTAAAGCACACGGTATTGGGGGCAAGATATTGGTGTGGGTGGAGAATTGGTTGGCAGACAGGAAGCAAAGAGTGGGAATAAACGGGACCTTTTCAGAATGGCAGGCGGTGACTAGTGGGGTACCGCAAGGCTCAGTGCTGGGTCCCCAGTTGTTTACAATATATATTAATGACTTGGATGAGGGAATTAAATGCAGCATCTCCAAGTCTGCGGATGACACGAAGCTGGGTGGCAGTGTTAGCTGTGAGGAGGATGCTAAGAGGATGCAGGGTGACTTGGATAGGTTGGGTGAGTGGGCAAGTTCATGGCAGATGTAATTTAATGTGGATAAATGTGAAGTTATCCACTTTGGTGGCAAAAACAGGAAAACAGATTATTATCTGAATGGTGGCCGATTAGGAAAAGGGGAGGTGCAATGAGACCTGGGTGTCATTATACACCAGTCATTGAAAGTGGGCATGCAGGTACAGCAGGCGGTGAAAAAGGCAAATGGTATGCTGGCATTTATAGCAAGAGGGTTTGAGTACAGGAGCAGGGAGGTGAGACCACACCTGGAGTATTGTGTGCCTTGGTGAGACCACACCTGGAGTATTGTGTGCAGTTTTGGTCCCCTAATCTGAGGAAAGACATCCTTGCCATACGGGGAGTACAAAGAAGGTTCACCAGATTGATTCCTGGGGTGGCAGGACTTCCATATGATGAAAGACTGGTTGAACTAGGCTTATACTCATTGGAATTTAGAAGATTGAGGGGGGATCTGATTGAAACGTATAAAATTCTAAAGGGATTGGACAGGCTAGATGCAGGAAGATTGTTCCCGATGTTGGGGAAGTCCAGAACGAGGGGTCACAGTTTGAGGATAAAGGGGAAGCCTTTTAGGTCCGAGATTAGGAAAAACTTCTTCACACAGAGAGTGGTGAATCTGTGGAATTCTCTGTCACAGGAAACAGTTGAGGCCAGTTCATTGGCTATATTTAAGAGGGAGTTAGATATGGCCCTTGTGGCTAAAGGGATCAGGGGGTATGGAGGGAAGGCTGGTACAGGGTTCTGAGTTGGATGATCAGCCATGGTCATACTGAATGGCGGTGCAGGCTCAAAGGGCCGAATGGCCTACTCCCGCACCTATTTTCTATGTTTCTATGTATCATCTGACCTCCCATTTATTTCACCAGGCTGAGCATCACCTATCACTCAAAGAGTCCCTCCTTCCTTTGTCTGTAAAGGAGTGCAGAAGCAGGCAACAAGTCCTTGGAAGTAACATTAACAACCTGCTGAAAATCATAACCGAGTGTCCATTAATTAACACTGCCTTCAGTCACCATAGCAACCTTCGAGCTGCTCAGTGCTGTCTCCAACTCCAAACTCAGTAAAAAATCCAGTTACTTCCAATGCCTTAAAGTGACAGTCCAACTGTTAATCTTCGTCTCTCTCTCTTTTCCAAAAGCAACATATAGGTGGTAAATACTTCTGTCTCTCTCTCCTTTCCAAACAAACCATCAATGATAAATGTCTCTCTCCAAAGAGTTAATTGGGGCACACCTGGATCCACTCACATAGGGTCAGAGCCATATAGCTTGGAAACAAGCCCTGCAGTCCAAATGGTCCATGCCAATCAAGATGTACATCTAAGCTAGTTCCATTTCCCTGCATTTGGCCCAGTCACTTTTCTGCCTCAGTCACTTTTTCTGGCAGCTCATTCCATTTTTTTTTTTTTTAAAAACCATACTCTGAGTGCAAAAGTTTCATTATTCCTATTAAATCTGTCCCTTTTCAACTTAAACTAATGGCCTTTACTCTGGATTGATTCTACAATCCTGTGTAAAAGTTTCTGTACATTTACCCTGTCTGTGCCTGTCATTATTTTTATACACCTGTATATATCTCCTCCATTTCATTGAAAAGAGTCTCAACCTCTCTCCACAGCTCAGTCCCACAAGCTCTAATAATATCCTCAAATCTTCTCTGCATGCTTTCCAGCTTAATGGCACCTTTCCTGCAGCAAGGTGACTAAAGCTGAACACTGTTCCACATGTGGCCCTTGTCAATCTGCTGTCTAGTATGTTTCTGCTTCTTCCACTGTCCCGGCATCAGTTCAGGGCACCTACCACTCATTGTGCAAAAAAAAAAAAAAAAATGTGCCCCACACATCTCCTCTAAACTTTTCCCCCTTTCACCTTAAATGCATGTCCTTTGTACTTGGGAAACGGTTCTATCTATGCCTCTCCTAATTTCTCTCAGGTCTCCCCTCAGTCTCTAACAATCCAACCCAACTTTGTTCAACCTCTCATTATAGCTCACTCCCTCTTCAAAGCCCCCACATCCTTCCTGTAATGACGCAATCAGAATTACACACAATCGTCCAAGTGCAGCCTAACCAAAGTGTTATACAACTGCAACATGACTTCCCAACTCTTCTGCTCAATGTCCCACCAGTGAAGGCAAGCCTGCCACATGCCTTTGTTGCCTCACTATCTTCCTGCATAGCCACTTCTTGGGAGCCATGGACTTGGACACCAAGATCTCTCTGTCATCATTAGAATACAGAAGGTTAAGAGTGGACCTCATTGGAACACACAACAAATTTTGGCAGGGCTCAACAATAGGAGAGCATCTCCCTGTCTAGCCTCTGCAGCCAGGGACCATGGACTCAGCCTCTGCAGTAATTCATTTTGATCTGAGATGAGGAGAGCTTTTTTTACTAGCTGTAATCTCCACCACAGAGCTGGCCTAGGCCTTTATAGAATATATGCAGAAGGTAGATCGATTGCGAGACACAAGAGGCATTGAAGAGTGTGGGCAGAGTGGAAATGTGGCGTTGAGATTGACGGTCAGTCATGACAGTATTGATTGATGGAGCAGGCTCAATCGGCCAAATGGACTATTTTGCCCCCATTTTCCATGTAATTCAGTGAAATGACCCTGAGCTGTCTCCAGCAAAAGTATATTCATCCTTAAAAAAGGTCAAAAATCATATCAGGTGCCCTGTGCAGAACTTCCTTACTTATACACTCCAACCTCCGCCTTCCTTGCAATACATGCAACTCTAATAGCTTTCCGTTCCAGGTGGAAAAGGTCTTCAACCTCAAAGAATGAAGAGCTAATGGATCAATGAGATCAATCCAAGAGCTTTACTGTTTCAAACAAATCAAGGGGCAAGACTGAAAACTGGAAATTGGCACTGGGGTGATCACTAGGAAGTATCCCATGGGCTCCAATTTGACCTCACCACTCACGTCAGAACTGAAACAGAATGGAAGCAGAAGACCATCAAAGAGGAGGATCCAAGGGCAACAAAAATTAGACCTTGTTAAATTAAATTCTGGGTAGACTTGTGTCCTGCACAACAGCACAACCTAGTGGTAATGCTAGACACATGCAATGAATTACCAGGGATAAACCAGCTTTGCCCAGCCTCTCTCCTTATAGCTCACAACTTCTCATCCAGGCAGTATTGTGGTAAACTTCATTTGCACCCTCTCCAAAGCCTCCATGTCCTTCTTGTAATGGGGTGACCAGAATTTCTCACGATCCTCCAAGTGGAGTTAATCCAAGTTTTATCCAGCTGTAACATCTTGAGTCTTATACTTAATGATCCCACCAATGAAGTCAAGCATGCCAAATGCCTTCGTTGCCACATTTACTCATGTAGCCACCTCCATGGACCCCAATATCTCCCTATACATCACTAGAGCATAGAAGAATAAAAGGGGATCTCATTGGAATACAAAGCAAATTCTGATAGGACTCGAAAACAGGTATGCCTCCCCTCACCAGGGTCTACTGCCAGGGATCGTGGTCTCAAGCTCTGGAGTAATTAATTTAAATCGGAAAGATAATAGGATGTAGAGGTTTCGGATATGATAGGGGCAGATGTCAAAGGGGGAATAGAAATTGTTTCGTTGAACAAGAAGACCATTACTGCAACAATGAGCGAGGATTTCTCAGAAGGGTCTTTGAATGAGGCCACATGGGTAGAGCTTAGAAATAAAATACAGGGGCAATCATAGAACATATTAAGACTGGTATTAGTGTATAGTTAATTGAAAGTAGCATCACAGATACACACTGCTGAGAAAGGCATTTAGAATGTTGGCTTCATATGTCAGGGCATTAAATACAGGAGATTTACAGCACAGGAACAGGCCCTTTGGTCTATGATGTTTTGCTGAAATAAGTTAGTAATTGAAAGCTTAAGTAAACTAATTCCTTCTGATTATACATTGTTCATATTCCTTGGTTATCTGCACAGTCATGTTTATCTAAAAGTCTCATAAATGCCTATATCATATCTGCCTCATCACCACCCCTACCATCACAACCCAGGGACTCACCACTCACTGCATAAACTCTCCCTTGAATTTACCCCTCTCATCTTAAACACTTCCTCTAGTATTAGACATTTCAACCCTACCCTTCCTCTCAATCCTGTAAACTTCTATTAAGTCTCTACTCAGCCTCCGCCACTCCAGAGTAAACAACCCAGGATTGTCCAACCTCTCCTTGTAGTAAATGCTCTCTAATCCAGGCAGCATCCTGGTAAACCTCTTCTGTAGCCTCTCCAAAGCCTCCACATCCTTCTATAATGAGCTGATCAACTGACTGGGATTATACTACAGGCCTCCCAAAAGTCTGCGAGAGATGGAGAAGCAGATGTTTTGGCAAATCAGAGAACTGTAAGAGGAATAGGAGAAATAAGGTTGTGGTAGTAGTGGATTTCAACTTCCCCAGTATTAATATTTGGTTCAGGGAATCCAGAAAGAACTGCTTAGGTGGATTCAGACCTGGCTGAGAGGGAGGAAGCAGAGGATGGTGGTTGAAAGCTGCTTCTCAGAACGGAGGCCAGTGAGTAGTGACATGCTTCATCAATAAATTTGTGAATGACACTAAATTAGGAAGTATGGAAGATAGTAATGAAGGTTATCATAGATTACCTTTCATGAGATCTTGATCAGTTAGGGAAGTGGGCTGAGGAGTGACAAATGGATTTCAATACAGATTGGTGTGAGGTGATGCATTTTGAAAGTCCAACCAGTGTAGTTCATATACAGTGAACGGTAGGACACTAGAGAGAGTAATGGAACAGAGCGATTTAGGATTGCAAGTGCATAGTAAATTGAAAGTGCTGTTGCAGGTAGACAGGTTGGTGAGAAGGCATTTTGCATGTTGGCCTTCAGTCAGGGCATTAAATACAGGAATTGGGATGTTATGTTGCAGTTTTATAAAATCTCGGTGAGGCTGTTCTTGCAGTCGTGAGCGCAATTTTGATCACCCTGAAATAGAAAGATATGGCGGGAGGACCGCCCCTGTCTGCAAATGGAGTAGCAGTATTTTTGTGCTGCTCTTAGTTTTCTTTCTCTCCCCCTAGTTTAAGCTTTGAATTTAAAATTTTTACTTGTTGATTCTTGAGGGTGATCAATTTGTCTATGTCTACGAGAAGTGGGAAGAATTTACCTGAACCTAGTGATAAAGGTAATGGGAAAGGAAAGGTGCAAAAGGAAAGATCTGATGAAATGCCATTGTAGGCTGAAGATATCGTTCGGACACTGAATTCAATTAAGGATCAGAATGGATCAATTAAAGACCAACTAGAAAAGAATAGTAATGAAATGAAGTCATTTCTGGGAAAACTTAATGGCCTGGAAACTCAAGTTATTACATATGAAGAGAAATTGAAGATAACTAAGCAAAAGTTGTCTGAAGCTACAACTCATTTGGAAAGATATCAAAATAAGATTATAGACCTGGAAACTTGGTCTCAACGAAAGAATCTATGAATTGTTGGGCTGCAAGAAGGAGCTGAAGATGGAGATTTAATTGCTTACTTTGGTAAGCTTTTCCACACTTTATTTCCTACCATTCTATCAAAGCCGCCTGCTATAGAAAGGGCACACAGGGCGTTTATCTCGAAATTGAAGGATTCTAGTAAACCAAGATCTGTTCTGGTCTGCTTTCATCACTTTAAAATTAAAGATCAAATAATGCGACAGTCAAGAAAACAGAGAGTTTTTAGATTTATAGAATCTGAGCTCTGCTTTTACGAAGATTATCCAAGGCAGGTAATGGAACAGAGATCAAAATTTGCCCTGGTAATGAAACAAGCATACGATAAAAAACTTTTTCCCTCTTTAAGGTATCCGACAAGAATTAAAGTTTTTCCTGCTAATTCTCCTCCTCGTACTTTTTTGATCCAAAAGCTGCACTGGACTTTGTTCAGGCTATACCCGCCGCTGTTACTGACACCGCTGCTGAATGAACTATCTGAAAGGCTGTTTGGCTATCTGTATATTGTTCGCATTTCAGAAAGAAGATTTATGGAGGTCATTTGTGTATTTCATTGAGAGACTAATTAAAGAAGACAAGGAGGGTTGTTCATTATTGCATATTGTTGGTTTTCCTTTGGAAAGATTTATGGCTTAAGTATGTCTGTCTAAATGATCATCTGAACATTCGACGACTGAGAGAAGAAGATAAGGGGATTGTTCCTTTAATTTAATACTTGGTTTGTTTCTTTTTTTAATCAGCTAATTGGTAGTTTTTTACTACTAATAGGGCTTTTTATATATTTTTTCTGTTTTATTGTAACAGTTTATAATTGAATTTAAAGCTTTTTTAGGGAATTAATATTAAACTTAAAGATGGCGCTGGTTTTTCTCTCTAAGAGATAACATTATTTTGGTTCTTTCTTGTTTATTAGTCGATGGAATGTTAATACCTTTTTTGCTGAGACTATATATTTTTTTACAAGATCACTCTACTTTTTTTACTAACTGGGGGGAGGGAAAGAAAACACAGACAGAGCAGTCAGTAGCTTTGAACTCTATTGTAGATCGCTCGCCTTTTTCTGGCTTCCGGGTGTGGGTGGGTGGGTTTAGAGGTGAAGTTTTTTTCCCCATTGGGTGGTTCCGGAGCATGTATGTTTTTTGTGTGTTTGTATTCTTCATCACCGCCATTTTTGATCATCCCGTATTGGTACGTGCTCTGTGCATGTATAAGGTAGAATAAAATTATAGTATGGTATATAAACAGATTAATATAATAAGTTGGAATGTACATGGTTGGAATCATCCTATTAAATGAAAAAAGACTTAAAATTATTAACCGACTCCAACTTGATATAATTTTTGCTCAAGAGACACATATCAGGGTGGGAGATCAAAATAGATTTTTGGATGGTGGAATGATTTGCCATTCCACTCTATTTCTCAGAGTGAAACAAAAGGCGTGTCTATTTTTATTAAACCTAATATATTTATTCAAGAGGATATTGAATCAGATTCTAATGGTAGATTTTTAATTGTTAAAGGAATAATCTGTAACAGAAAAGTTGTTTTGGTTAATTTGTATGGTCCTAACTTAGATGATCCTTCCTTTTTTTTTAAAAAAGGTGTTTGCTTTACTGCCTGATTTAAATGAATATATGCCGATAATGGGCGGGGATTTTAACTGCTGCTTAAATCCTATGATTGATAAGAGCTCAACCAATCAGCGACGTCCAAATCGATCCGCGTCATTTATTAATTCCTTTTTGATTGATTTTGGGTTGATTGATTTGTGGAGGTATCTGCATCCCAATAATAGAGAATATTCTTTCTTCTCACATTTTAAAAAAAAATTCGAGGATCGATTATATTATAATCGATCCCCGCTTCTTGCCTAGTGTTAAAACTTGCGACTATGACGCTATTGCTATATCTGATCATGC
The DNA here is from genome assembly GCF_030028105.1 of Mobula birostris. Classification (NCBI taxonomy): domain Eukaryota; kingdom Metazoa; phylum Chordata; class Chondrichthyes; order Myliobatiformes; family Myliobatidae; genus Mobula; species Mobula birostris. Next base: position 79,711,527 of record NC_092370.1, on the reverse strand, counting down.
GCCTCTGAGTTTGTCTTTTGAATTTGATTATGTCATTCTTGTCTGCCCACCTTGGCACATGTCTCAGACATTATTGCAAAACTCTGACTTTGTCAGTTTCATTGAAACCCAGATAAAAGAATTTTTTCTTTTTAATGATATAGGGGGTATGTCTAACTTAGTCATATGGGATACATTTAAAGCATTTTATATGGTCAGATTATTTCTTATTCAGCTAAACTTAAAAAACGACCTAAAGCAGAATTAGATAGAATTTCAAAACAAATTAAAGATTTAGATAATATCTATGCAATTTCCCCTAATACTGATTTATTTAAACAAAGGGTAGAACTTCAATCACAATATAACCTGTTATTAACTCATCCCATTGAAGGATATTTGCTTAAGTTAAAGAGCCAATTTTATATGTTTGGAGATAAAAATAATAAACTGCTCACATCTCAATTAGGATTCATAGGAAAATTCATAGGAAAGATGGTACCCTAGCTCAGGAATATGAAGAAATGAATAAGATTTTTCAAGATTTTTATGCTGAACTTTATAAATCTTAATGTCCCTTAGATTCCTCTGAAATGAATGCTTTTTTAACAAAAGATTGTTTTTCCTAAAATCTCAGTTGAGGATCAAAAAACTCTTGATGCTCAAATCACTGAAGCCAAAATTCATAAAGCTATTTTTTCAATGCAATCTGGTGAGTCCCCAGGACTTGATGGCTATCCTGTAGAATTTTATAAAAAATTTGGAAAGTTGCTTTCTCTGTACATGTTGGAAATGTCTAAGGATTCTTTTGTGAAAGGTGACTTACCCTCTACTTTTTATGAAGCTTCTATTTCTTTAATTCTTAAAAAAGATAAAGATCCTGACTGTGCTTCATATAGACCTAATTCATTACTGAATGTCAATGCTAAGATTCTGTCAAAGATAATAGCCAATCGGTTGGAGAATATTTTGGGTAAAGTTATTTTTAAAGATCAAACAGGCTTTATAAAGGGTCACTATTCTTTTTCAAATATTCGGAGACTATTTAACATTATATATTCTTCCTCTTTTAAAACTCCACAATGTGTTGTATCTTTGGATGCTGAAAAAGCATTTGATCGAGTCGAATGGAAATATTTATTCAATGTTTTAGAGAAATTTGGCTTTGGTGCTAATTTTAATAATTGGATTAAAATTATATATAAAGCCCCTATTGCTACTGTTGTCACAAACAATTGTAGGTCTCCTTTTTTTCAGCTTTCACGGGGGACAAGTCAAGGCTGTCCATTAAGTCCTTTGTCGTTTAATTTAATATTAGAACCCCTTGCCATTGCACTTCATGAGGCTAAAAATATCCATGGGATTTTTGTGAATGAGACCATGCATAAGATCTCTCTTTACGCTGATGATTTATTGGTTTATATATCTAACCTTGATGAATCTATTCCTGCCTTGCTAAAATTATTTAATGAATTTGGACGTTTTTCAGGATAGAAAATAAATTTTAGTATAAGTGAATTGTTTCCTTTAAATGATTCTGTCTCTATATATGATAATACTCCTTTTAAAATCACAGACTCTTTTAGATATTTAGGTATAATTACTAAAAAATATAAGGATCTTTATAAAGTCAGTTTTGTTCCTTTAGTAGACCCTATGAAGTATTTATTTGGTAGATGGAGTCCACTTACATTTTCACTTGTTGGTAGTATTCATATAGTTAAAATGATGATTTTACCAAACTTTTTATATTTATTTCAGAATATTCCTGTTTTTTTGACTAGGAAGTTTTTTTGATCGATTGATTTTATTATTTTATCTTTTATTTAGAATAATAAAAGACCAAGAATTAGTAAATGTCACTTACAAAAATTGAAAAAGGATGGAGGTCTTGCTTTGCCTAATCTAAAAATGTATTATTGGGCTGTTAATGCGCAATACGTGTCTTTTTGGTTATACTGGGTTGATAAGAGTGATTGGCCAATTTGCGTAGACCTGGAACTGAAAGTTGTAAAACAGTTTTATTTAACCTCGTTTTTGGGAGCTCCTTTACCTATGCAATTAGTTAAAGTTGTTAATTTAAACCTATATCCTGTGATTAAGTATTCTTTACAAATTTGGCTCCAGTTCTGCAATTTTTTTAATCTTAAAAAATTTAAACTTTGTAGTTTAATTTATCGAAATTACTTTTTTAAGCCTTCTTTGAGTGATCCAAGTTTTTTTACTTTGGAAAAATAAAGGTATTAATTCTTTTTTGGATTTATGTAAAGAAGATAGATTGATGTCTTTTGAGCAAATAATTGATAAATATTCTCTTTCATACTCACACTTTCTGCAATACCTTCAAGTTAGACATTTTTTACAAAAATATTTAAGTAATTTCCCTTACATATTGGAGGCTGACCTGTTACATACTATTATGAGTATGAATCCTTTGATTAAGGGTTCTATTTGAAGAATTTATAATTTACTATTACAATGGGATAAGCGTCCTTTGTCTAAGATTAAACAGGATTGGGAAAAGGAACTTAATTTGACTTTTATGACGGAGGATTGGATGCGGATATTGAAGTTGGTTAACTCTTCTTCAATTTATGCTAGCCATTCATTGATTCAATTTAAAATTGTACATCGTTATCATTTGACGACGGAGAGGCTTTCTAAAATCTTTTCTAATGTTGATCGTCATTGTGATAGGTGTAAAACTGAGATAGCTACACTGACACACATGTTTTGGTCTCGTTCTATATTGGAACAATTCTGGAAGTCAGTTTTCTCAACAATTTCTAAAGCACTTAAAATTAATCTACAACCTAATAAATTAACTGTGCTTTTTGGAATAATTCCTCAAAATATTCATGGTATTTCTGTGTCTGACCAACATGCTATTGCATTTGTTACATTGATAGCTAGGAGGGCCATTTTGTTGAAGTGGAAGGATACATCAGCTCCCACTTTGTGACAATGGTTCTCTCAAGTGATGCTATGTCTCAGTTTGGAGAAAATTAGAAGTCAAACCTTTGAACCTTTATTTGATTTTGAGAAAAGATGGGGCTCATTTGCTCGTTATTATCATTTGAGCTAATTGATATAATTTTTCCATGATCTGATTGTAAATTTTTTAGTATATTTTCTTCTCTTGCTGGCGGTTTGATGTTTATTTTTAGAAGCTTTTTGTATGACGCATGACTCTGGGGTTCTACATCTCATGGGTTCTTTTTTTTTTCCCCCTTACTTTTCTACTTAGTAGGTTTTTTTTAAAATCACAAATTTTTTTTTCGATCTTTAAGATGTCTTTTTTGAGACATTGTAAGTGTTGTTACTTCAATGTACTCATGTTATTTTTTCTGTATAATATAACAATAAAAAGATTTGAAAAGAAAGAAAGAAAGATATGGTTAAACAAAGAGGACTAGAAGGCCCGAGTTCTAGGGAGAAGTTGTCTAGACCAAGTCTTTATCCGGTGAACACAGTAGAATGAGAAATGACCCTCTCAAAATTATTAAAATTATAAAGGTAGATGGTAACAGTCTTTTCCCCAGGGTGGGAGGGGGGTTCCAAAACAAGATGGTACAAGTTTAGGGTGAGAGTGAAAGCATTTAAAAGGGACCTGACGGGCAACTTTTTCATGCAGAGGGTGGTGAGTGTATAGAGCAAGCTGCTGGAAGAAGTGGTTGTGGAATGCACAGGCAGGATATGGGGAGCCATTCCATGAGTCTTTGTTTGGCCTTACCTTGGCAGTGGAGGAGGCAGAGGTCAGTGCAGGAACATGCATTAGGACTAGAGAATGACTTGCAGCCGGAATCTTGAGATGGCCACTGTGGAACAAAAAAGCAAATTACGGACAAACAAAATTTGGGGTGAGAAGGCGTGGGATGAGTTTGGGGTGGTTTGAGAAACCAGGGGTCCTAGAAGATTTAGGAGGCCTGAAGTGGGGCAATGGGTGTCCTGTCATCCTCCAGATGCACCTCCAAGTAGGACATTGACAGACATGTGCATGGATAGCACATGAAGTTTAATCCAGACCCACGAGGTGATACTTTTTGGAGAGTACTAATGATGCTAGGGCATTTGCCATGAATGGCAGAATCAGGGATGATTGAGGAGTGAGAGAGTCCAAGTCCATATGTCCTTGAAGTTGGCAACCATAAGGGAAGAGTTAAATTTGATTTCTCCTTGGTAAATGCTAATATGCATAACACAAAATGGAAGTAAGTTTGACAAATGGTGTCAGCTTGGAATGTGGCAACAGCCGGGAGATGTCTATAGATACAGCTCCTTGAGATAAGATAAAGGTGAAGAATGGTTTCTTACTTCCAGACCTACTGTCCCTGTTTCTAAGTTATGCACTTCAGCTGTAATGTGTAAGAGAGAAGATGGTACAGACTGGCACCACTAAGGGATGGAAAATGCTTGGGTGAAAGTTATGTTAGATTTGGTAGGAAAGATTTTCTGTATCGACCCTTGTGACAGTGGAGCTGAATGACTCTGTTTGAAAGGGTGCTCCGCTCCTTATTCAGTTGGTCATGGAGAGGATGTGCCAGATTGTCCATAATGAATAACAGTTTGTCTAGTGACCTCCTCTCCACCACCAACTCAAAAGAGTCAGGGTTACGTATACACAGTGCGTATAAAAAGTATTCACCCTCCTCCCCTCCCCCCTTTGGAAGTTTTCATGTTTTATTGTTTGACAACATTGAATCACAGGAGATTTAATTTGGCTTTTTTAAACATTAATCAACAGAAAAGATTCTTCCATACCAAAGTGAAAACAAATTTCTACAATTAGTCTAAAATTATTTCAATTAATAAAAATAATAGATTGCTTAATTACTCACCCCCTTCAAGTCAGTACTTAGTAGATATACCTTTGGCAGCAATTATAACCTTGAGTCTGTCACTATCAGCTTTGCACATCTGACACTGCAAATTTTCCCCATTCTTCTTTACAAAACTGCTCATGCTCTGTCAGATTGTATGGAGATTGTGAGTGAACAACCCTTTTCAAGTCCAACCACAAATTGGATTGAGGTCTGGAATCTGACTTGCCCACTCCAGGACATTAACTTTGTTGTTTTTAAGCTATTCCTGTGTATCTTTGGCTTTATGCTTGGGGTCATTGCCTTGCTGAAAAACAAATCTCCAAAGTCACAGTTCTCTTGCAGACTGCATCCTCTACCTTCGCAAGCCTGCTGCAGTGAAGCATTCCCAGAGCATGATACAGCCACCATAGCATTTAGTCTTATGACCAAAAAGCTCAATTTTGGTTTCATCAGACCACAGAACCTTCTTCCAGCTGACTTCAGAGTTGCCCACATGCCTCCTGGCTAACTCTAGCTGAGATTTCAAGTATTTTTTTTAAAACAGTGGCTTTCTCTTTACCACTCTCCCATAATGTTGCAACTGGTGAAGTACCCGGCTATTAGTTGTTGCATGCATAGTCTCTCCTATCTCAGCCACTGAAGCTTTTAACCCCTCCAGTTATCACAGGTCTCTTGGGGGCCTCCCTCACTGGTCTCCTTCTTGCACAGTCACTCAGTTTTTGAGGACAGCCTGCTCTAGGCAGATTTACAGCTGTGGCATGTTCTTTCCATTTCCCGATGACTGACTTAACTGTACTCCAAGGGATATTCAGTGACTTGGAAATTTTCTTGTGCTTTTCAATAACCTTTTTGCAGAGTTGTCTTAGAGTGTTCTTTTGTCTTCATGGTGTAGTTTTTGCCAGGATACTAACTCACCAGCATTTGGACCTTCCTGCTACAGGTGTATTGTTACTACAATCAATTGAAACACCTTGACTGCACACAGGTGATCTCCATTTAACCAATTATGTGACTTCTAAACCCAATTGGCTGCACCAGTGATGATTTGGTGTGTCGTATAAAAAGGGGTGAACTCTTACACAGTCAATTATTTTGTGCTTTGTATTTGTGATTAATTTAGATCACTTTGTAGAGATCTGTTTCCATTTTGACACAAAAAGTCTTTATTTGTTGATCAGTGTCAAAAATAGCTAAATTAAATCCACTGATTCAACATTGTAAAACAATAAAACATGAAAACTTCCAAGAGGTATGAATATATACACATGTATATACATACACATACATATATATGTACATACATGCTAGAAAAGATTTCAGACAGTTGCACTTCCTGTCAGTTGAATATTGTGTGTCATAGCTTAGTGATTGGTTGATAAGTATTATTTTGTCCCTCTTATTCCTTCATTGACCTTTTTCTTTCTTTTTAAGTATATTCTTTATATTAATCTAATAAATTAATCTCTTATCATCTTGAATATGCGTACAATTGTTCCTTTGTTTGCTGATACCTCTTGCTGCCAAATCAGAAAAAAACAAGGAACAAATTTTAAAATACCTTTGTTAGGGCAGCACAGGTAGGCAACACGGTTAGCAAGGTATACGGGACACTGATCCATCATTCGTCAGGGTACTGAATACAGAAACAGAGAATCTGAATCACAGTCAAGTTGAATATCACCAGCATATGTAGGGAAATTTGTTGTTTTGCGGCAGCAGTACATTGCAAGAACATAATAAAAGCTGTAAATTATAGTAAGTATGTATATTTTAAAAAGTTAAATAAGTGCAAAAATAGGGAAAAAAAAGTTAGTAATGAGGTAGTGTTCATGGGTTTGATGCCCATTCAGAAATTGGATGGCAGAGGGGAAGGTGGTGTTCCTGAGTTATTGTGTGTGTACTTTCAGGCTTCTGTATCTCCTTTCCTGAAGGTAGCAATGAAAAGAGGGTATGCCCTGGGTGATGGGGTTTTAATGATGAATGCTGCTTTTTTGAGGCATCATTCCTTGAAGGAGTCCTGGGTGCTGAGGAGGCTAGTTCCCCGTGGTGGAGCTGACTGAGCTGTGTAGATTATTTTGATCTTGTGTAGTGCCCCCACCCCATAGCAGAGGGTGATGCAGCCACTTCGAATGGTCTCCACAGTACCTCTGTAGAAACTTATGAGTGTCTTTGGCAACATACCAAATCTCTTCAAACTCCTAATGAAATCTGAGATTTAGTACGTCAGAGAAAATCTTGGTTAGATCTTCATGGGTTTAAGGGTGTGTTTCCGTATTGCTCTACCTCTTCTGAAGTACAGCATCCAGTTCTAGGCACTGTGTGCTGGAGAGGCTGCAGCTGAGATTCATTAAGATGTGAGCTGTATTTGGTGCCCACGATGTGGCTTCCTCTACATTGACAACAGCTTTGCCAGGCACCTGAGCTCTGTTCACAGTGGTCACTTTAAGCCCTTTATTGCACACCATTTTTAACCTAAGCATGAGCTAAGGCAGCCCACAGGTTTTGCCAAACACTCAGCAGAATGACACTGACTACAACTAGCAGAAAAAAAGCAATGAAAGCAAAAGAGGCCTTTTCTTCCCTCGCTCCCACCCACCACACACAAACAGTCCTCCAGTCCCAGTACAGGCCTTCGGGTCTCCAGTCTCAGGCCAGAAAGCTTGCCGATGGCTCTTATGCCTTAGGAGACTAAAGACATTTGGCTTGTCCCTGTTTGACCCTCACCAATTTTTAAGATTGATTTCACTGTAAGATTCTATCTGGATGTATCATGGCCTGGTATGGTGACTATTCTGCACCCAATTACAACCATGTGATTAATCAACCTACTAACCTGTACATCTTTGGGATGTGGGAGGAAACCAGAGTATCTGGAGGAAACCCATGCGGTCAAAGGGAGAACATACCAACTCCTTAGGACATTAAACCCTGGTCGTTGATACTGTAATATTGCTAAGTTTTGTGCTTCCGTACTGACCCAAAGGTGTGGGGGGGTGGTGTTCTTCACACAGATAGTCATAGATACCTGGAATGAATTGCCAGAGAGAGTGGTTGATGTTGGACATCAACAGCATTCTAAAGTGTATCTATATGAGCACTTGAATCTCCCAGGCTAAGGACCAAATGCTAGGAGATGGGATCAGTACAGAAGAATGAACATTGGTCAGTCTGGATGAGTTGGGCTGAATAGCCTGTTTCTAGGTTGAATGATTCCAAGACTCTAAATAACCACTTTTACTTAATAAAATCTTTTATTCCAAACAAGGGGTAAACATAAAATGCAGCTTTTCAGAAAAACACCTGAGCAATCAAATTTCTCACATCATCCCTCTCAGAGAACATGTATTAATTAATCTGCCATTTTTCTAATAACAAGACCTACAAAACACTAAATTTAAAGAGACAAATCAACATATACTCAGTTTCCTGTATGGTTAATTGTCAGAGATTAATACATTTTGATAAAGCAATTATTACTTCGAACCCCATAATATAAAAATGCGTAATGAGTGTTAACAGTCTATGTATCCATCACGGCAAGCTGTTTTTAAAAAAAGTCATAATGCACTTAAAGCCATTCAAAATGTTTCAGTGAAATAATAGTTTAAAAATCTCCATTTCAAAAAAAATACACTCAATTCCAAATGTTACATTGATTGAGATTACACTGATCATAAGCACGTGTCAATAAGCAGTTCCGTAGCACGCCCTGTCAGAGATATTTCCCTCTGGTGGTGATGAAAGCAAGCAATCCACCAAAAGTAGTTTGAGAGGCAAAATTACACCTGTCCTGCACAACAGCAGGAAGTTGCTTTGGACAGAGTTCTGCTCTACAATAGCAGAACATTCAGGAAGAGTTTAAATTCATTCTGCGAAATAATAAAGATGGGTTGAGTGCAAAGCAAGGGCGCGAGGCAAAAGACCAACCACAAATTATTGAATGCAGAAGCAGACATGAGGGGCGTCTTCCTCTACTTCTGTTTCTTAAGAGATATTTCCTGTGAAGCTTTACATTGAGTGCTTACACACACAAAATTGGCACCGAGGCACATGTAGAAATATCAAACATATTCTGCGGTTGCTGGAAATCTTGAGCCACACACGCAAAATACTGGAAGAACTCAACAAATCAGGCAGCATCAATGGAGGAACTCAATGTGTGGGGGATGAATTGCCAGCACTTCAATCTGAAGTATCCACAATTCCTTATCGCCCCCAACCCGTCCCTCCAGATGCTGTTCAACCCGTTCTGTTCTTTCAGCAGATTGCGTGTGGCTCCAGGTTTCAATCTTTGCAATCTGTTGTGTCTCCAGTTAAACAGGCCACTTAATTCATCAAGTTGCTTACATGAGCCTCCACTTAACGTCTCTTACGAACAAGAGCAGAAGTAGGCCACTCAACCCTTCTAGTGTTCTCTGCCACTCAATACGAACAATGGCTGATAAGTGTAACCCCAATTCAGCATTCCTATATAATTACCGTCACCCTATCAACACAACCTTTCTATCCCCCTTTCCCTGCTGTCCACCTGAAATCTCTATGGGAGCCAGTCCCACATTCTTCCCGTTCTCTGGGAAAGAAGTGTTTACTGGTATTCCCAATTGGATTTGGGAGCCACCACCTAAGAATGAATGGAAATACACTGAGGTCACTTGGGCTATTAGATACTCCTGGCTCTGTGTTTATTCTTTGGTGTCATTGGACTGGTAATCCCAGAGATAAGGATTATTGATCCAGATACACAGGTTCAAATCCCCTGATTGCTGAGGAATTTTAAGTTCAACTAATAAAATAAAACCAGTATAAAAAAAGCCATGGAAATGATTTACTGGAGTAACTCAGATGGTCAGGCAGAGGGATGGTCAATTGGAGTTACTCAGCACCTTGTGTTTTACCTGTAAGCGTGATCTTTTGTAGTTCAATATTAACCTAATATCAGTCCTGAAGAAGGGTCTCAGCCCAAAATGTTGACAGGTTATTCCACTCCATAGATCCGGTGTGACCCAACGAGCTCCTCCAACATTTTGTGTATGTTGCTCAATGCTAATACCGTCTCTTTTTTTTTTGGGTGTAATGATGTGTTAAGTCAACTCATTTTTGAACCATATAACCCAGGTTAGGATTTAAGGACAGGGAAGAGGGGGAGTTAGTTTTCAGAGTTAGTAAATGAAGAGTCAGGGACAAGGGCCCGTACTTGGAGTCCAGCTGGAGGGCTCTGCGGTCGTAGGCCAGCAGTATTGGCGGCTGGGCCAGCAGGCACCGAGATCAGAGACCAGCAATCCCCAGGTTGGGTCGGAGGTCAGGTGGATAGGAAGCATGATCAGTGAGTCCTAGTGTCGAAGCTTGAAGGTCAAAATCCTGTGTGTGGGCATGCAATGCTGGCACTGGAATATGTGGCAACTCTTGTGGGATGACTCCAGCACATCTTTAGATGTTTTGGTTGTTGGCGCAAACAACACATTTCACTGTATGTTTTGATGTAGAGATGAGAAGTAAATCTGAACGAGTAACAGTGCATTTTACCAATCAATCACAAACACAAGGCAATCTGTAGATGCTAGAAATCCGAGCAACACAAACAAAATGCTGGAGGAACTCAGCAGGCCAGGCAGCATCTATGGAAAAAAGTTGACGTTTTGGGCAGAGGCCCTTCATCAGGACTCAAGAACCCAAAATGTTGACTGCTTACTCTTTTCCATAGATGCTCTCTGGCCTGTTGGATTTTACTGACGTAACACACCACAGTCACTGCATGTTGGTGATCAGCGGAATAAGTGTTTAGGCTGGTGAATGGGGTGTGAAGAAACTTGCTGCTGTTGCCTGAGGAAAAAAAATAAACTAAATATTTTTAGAATTTAAAAAAATATATTTCCTCCTGTATTATTTCAGGCCAAAGTAATGAACGGATTGAGGGGAATTCCTATTCCTGAACTAACTGTACAACATTGGTAGTCTTTTATACTGATTTATATGTCACAATGCTGGACTTGCTGATTGTCACATTTTTCTCAATTGCCTTTGTGTTGATAGGACTGTGATTCAGGGTCTCTCTCAAACCTATATCGCCTGAACCAGTGACTACCAAATTCTCCTGGGTAACAGGAACATGACCAATCACCTGCTTGGACAGCGCATCATGCACCCCTTCTGATGCCAAGTTAACTGAACTTGTCACAACTGTAGTTTTGTGTGTTAATCTCTGACCAATTGGTTGGTCAGCGGCCACATGCTGTATCTCTCCCAAGCCCGCACCAGTTGACCTAGTCACCACTACATTCTTCTGGACAACAGGAGCAGCAGTGAAGGCTGGGACTGTCCCCTGGAACCCTCCTGGGCCATAACCGGCTGTGGTCGCAGTCATTGCTGGGTCAGTAGTGAGGGACATGTTCTGGTATTGGTTGTACTGTGAGGTCACAGTGCTCTGTTCATCAACAACCAGGGACTCCTCCTGACTCGGCTCGATAGTGGTAGTCACGACATAGTGCTTCTTCAGAGGCAACAGAAGGGCTCCACTGGATTGTTGATTCATAATGCTGGATGAAACAACTTCTTTCTTCGCTATTTCCTCCTGTTGGATCAAGGGTTGAGAGCTGGTCTTCTGCTCCCACTTTGTGGAAGTAGCCACTTCGGAGACTTCTGTCATCAACTCACCACTGCAGATTTTTGCCAGCATCTTGAACTTTGGATCCAAGTCATTCAAAAAGTAGTCATCGAAAGGAGCTTCTTGAATAAGGCTGCAACAGCCCACAGAACCCACAGGTGAGTTTGTTCCTTCACTGTTGTAAATCAGTAGATTATCATCTGAAGGCTGAGATATCCACTCTTGAGTAAGGGCATGCCTCTTCTACAACAAAACACAGATGGAAAATACAGATGTTACCAATTCTTGCATCAAGCAGTTTTGTCATTAATTCCAGCATACAGTCATCCAATGTCAAACATAGTAAAGAAATCAGTAAATTAATTTATTATTGTCACATGTAACAAGGTTCAGAGAAAAGGTTTGCTTTGCATGCCATCTCTAAAGGTCACTTCACCACATTACTGTGTTGAGATGGTACATGGGAAAAGCAGGGGCAGAACGTGGCTGAAGTGTCACAGTTACAGAGAAAGTGCAGTGCAGGCAGACACTAAGGTGCAAAGCCATTACGAGGTAGATAATGAAGCCAAGAGCCAATCTTATTGTACCAGAGATCATTCAATAGTCTCACGACAGCAGGGTGGAAGCTGTCCTTGAGCCTGGTGGTTAATACTTTCAGGCTTTTGTATCTTTCTCTTGATGGGAGGGGGGAGAAGCATCAATGTACAGGGTGAGGTGGGTCTTTGATTCTGTTAGCTGCTTGAGCAAGGCAGGGATAAGCACAATCAACAGTCCATTGAGGGAAGGCTGGTTCCTACCAGGTGCTGTGCTATGTCCACAACTCTCTGCAGTTTCTAAAATAAACCTCAAACAACATCCATGGGAAGACAAGGGGAACTAACGTTTCAGGTTGAAGATCTTCCATCAGAAAAATCCTATGCAGAACAGCACCTCATATTTCACCTGGCAATCGCCTCTGATCTGGGCCAACAATTACGTTCCGGGCGGCAGCTAATTAATTAGCTTGTTTATTTCGGCTTTTTTCTTAAAGATGTGCTGGGTGCCTCCCGGCTACCGCTGTACCCCTGCGTGCTTCACAGACCAGTATCGGTTCGCTGCCCGGAGGGTGGGGGCCACTGCACCACCCCAACCTGTGACGACTCAGCCTAACACACCATCATCAGTGTGCTCGATGTCTTCTAAATTCCCGCAAGTGATACTACACTGTATATATATTACTTCTACTTTATATCGGCTGTGTACTTTTATGTGTTATTTGGTATGATTCGGCAGCTTCATAGCTTAAAGGTTACTGGAGAGCCCTTGTGCCATGTTTTTGCCGACGGCGCTTGTGTGAGATCTTCGTTACGGAGAACAGTTCAGGCAATGATTGTGGAGAAATATTTCTACTTTATATAGGCTGTGTATTTATCATATCATTCCTGCTTTTACTATATGTTACTGTTATTTTAGGTTTTAGGTGTTATTTGGCAAGATTTTGTAGGTTATTTTCTGGGTCTGCGAACGGTCACAAAATTTTCCCATATAAATAAATGGAAATTGCTTCTTCGCTTTACGACATTCCGGCTTACGAACCGTTTCATAGGAATGATCTACCTTCGGATGGCGGGGGAAACCTGTACTAGTCCCCATCAGCCTGTTTCTGTCCTCTCCGCCACCTCTCCCACTGTTCCCATCTGTCCTCCCCACCTCCTTCATAAGGCTCTATGCTCCACCTTCCTCTGTCAGATTCTATTTGTGAGCATTTGTCACGCCCATTTCTCATCTCCCAGCCCCTGCTGCTTCCTCCACTTTCCCTATCACCTAGATCCACCCATCACCTGCCAGCTCCTGCTCATTCCCTTCCCCTTCCCCTCATTGTCCTTTTAATAGCCTTCTCTCCCTCTGTCCTTCGGTCCATGTGAAGGGCCTTGACGTGAAATGTTAATAGTCCATTTCCCTCCACAGATGTTGCTCCACTGCATTCTTCCAACAGCCAGTTTTGCTATAAAATGTTAGCTCTGTTTCACATTTTTATTATGAGGAACCAAATCACACAAATCATACAGCACTGTATCAGGCCCTTTGGCTCAACGGGTCCGTCCTGACTAAGATGCCTCAAACAAGCTGGTCCCTTTTGGCTCATATCCCTCTAAACCTCTCTTATCCATGTACCTTTTAAATGTTGATATTGTACCTGCCTCAACTACTTTCTTTGGCAGCTCGTTCCAGCCTTTCTGTAAACAAGTTTCCCCCCAAGTTACTATTAAATCTCACCTTAAACCTATGCCCTCTAGTTCTTGATTCCCCAGCGCTAGATAAAAAGACTGTGTTCATACTGTATATACCCCTGTGGATTTTATACATCTCTAAAAGGTCACTTCTCACTTTCTTGCATTCCGTGGAATAAAGTCCTAGCCTGTCCAGCCTTTCCTTATAACTCAGTCCCTCAAATCCTGGCAACATCCTTGTAAATTCTTTTTCTGCACTCTTCCAGTTTCATATGTTTCCTAAAGCAGAATTGTGAGAATGGCTGAGAGGATCACCATAAGACCATAAGACAAAGGAGCAGAAGTAGGCCATTCGGCCCATCACGGGGGTCTCCCTACCATCCAACGGGGACATTTATCAGAACCGCTGTGTATACAGGACCTTTGTATTATCAAGGATCCCACCCATCCTCTTTGACTTTCTACCATCAGGCAGAAGACTCCGATGCATTTAAAACAAGAACAGCCAGGATGGGAATTCAGGCCATTAAGCTTCTGAATTCCCTGCCGCATTACAAATAAAACTTTATCTTATTGCATTCGAAGTGTCACCGGTTAATCCATTCTGTACTTCACAATATTTAATTTATGCACTTTACTTTGTTTATCTATGGGCAATTCATCCTCACTTTCTTCAGTTATTGTGTATTATGTGTACCACTGTGCTTTACACTCTGGTCTGGAGAAACATCGTCTCATTTAATGGTACACATGTATATATTTAAATGACAATAAACTTGACTTGAATTAAACTGGACAGGCCTTCTTCCCCTCAGCAAAAGGGTTCAAAGCCAGGAGGATAGAGATTTAAAACCATTCACAGAAGCATTAGCAAGGAGGTGAGGTTTCCTCGCCCCAAAGGTGGTGGGGATCGTGAACTCGATGGGTGAAAGGGTGGGGGAAGAAGAAACCACACCCCTCCTCACCAATCACATTGAATAGCCCAGGAATATAGACAGGAATGGCGGGCTTACAGGCATGGCACTTAAGGAATGGGGTTGGGGAGTTTGCTTTCAAGCAGCATTTAAGATGAGTGAATGGATTCCATCTGTCATTGAAAACATGCAAAAAAAACAGCAGATGCATAAAATCTGAAATAAAAGCAGAAAATGCTGGAAACATTCATCATGCGAGGCAGCATCTATGGAGCGAGAAACAGAGTAAATGTTTCAGGTCGGTTCTCTGGTTAATTCTTGTTTCTCAGATGCTGCCTGACCTATTCAGAACTTGCAGGATATTTAGGCTGTTCCACTGTAACCAACCTCACTGCTAAACCACTACGAAAGTGTTGGAAAACTTATGAGAGAGTTTCCAGGACCAGAGATGCAGGGACAGACTGGGCAGGTCTGGACTTTTTATTCCTTGGAGTGTGGGAGACTAGGGGTGATATTATAGAGGAGCATAAAATCACTGTGGAACATCAATAGGGTGAAAACAATCAGGGTTAGTGGAAAAAAAAGTATAGGACACAGGTTTAAGCTGACAGGGGAAAGATTTGAAAGAGACCATAGTGGCAAGGTTTTCCATGCAGAGTGGGAATGAGCTGCCAGAGGAAATAGAAGAGGTGGGCACAGTTACAATGTTTAAAAGACACTTGGATAGCTACATGCATAGGAAAGGTTTGGCGGGACATGGGACAAATGCGGGTAGGTGTGTCTAGCTTAGATGGTTGAGCTGAAGAGCCTCTTTTTGTATATTACTCTTTGATTTTAAGTGTCTAAGCTTCTGCATTGAACAAATTACAGTCACATACCTGATTAATGTATTGTTGCACAAAGGACCTGGATGCACCACTCAGCATATCGAAGCCTTCGAAACTACTGCTAGCCTTCCAGCTTTGATGTTGATTTTGATCCCACATTGATTTTCTGTGGCGAAAATCAGATATCCAAACCTCCTTTGACATTCCTTCACTTCCTCTGGTAGCCCACCGTTCACTACTTTCAAAGTTCTCGGATACATGACTAGAGGCATGCCCCACACCCGTTTTTTGGATGCACTCCTCACTGACCAACTCTCCCGATTTCCCTGGATAAAATATCTGCGGTAGCAGCTGTAATAGACAGAATAATTTCAGTCATTGATCACTGAAGGGTTTAATAAAACATGGAGATAAAGGATAGTCAAGAGAGAGCAAGTGAAGAAGATTTATGTTGTTCAATCTTTTGCTTGGGCAGAGATCAGGATACAGGAGGACAAACATACTTGTATAACTATTTTTAGAGGTCAGATTCTGGTAGGACATAGTAATTGGCAGGGACATTGTTTATGGACACAGAGAGCTGGGCATGCAAGTCCACAGTTCCCTGAAAATGATAAACAGGTAGGATAGCGAAAAAGGTGGTTATTATGCCAATCTTCACAGTCCAAGGCATTGAGTATTAAGAGTTTGGAGGTTAAGTTGGTTAGACTGCACCTGAAGTACAGTTCTGGTTACCGTAGTACAGAAAGGATGAAGACAATAGAGATTTGGAATGAAGGGGCGTAGCTTTAAGGAGAGATTGGAGAGACTGGTTTTATTACTAGCATGTAGAAGGCTGAGGGATGGCCTTAAACAGTTTGACAAAATTACAAGGGGCTTGGATGGGATAGCTAGACAGGGTCTTTTTACTAAGGCAGAGAAATCTAGAGCTGGAGGGGACAAGTTTAAGGTGGGGGGGATGAAGTTTGAAGGAGATCTGAAGGGTTTTTATTTCCTCTGCCAGGGAAAGTGGAGGAGGCAGATATAATTACCAAGTTTAAAAGGCAGGTACATAGATAGGAAACGCATAGATGGATATGAGCCTAGTAGTAACAAACGGGATTAGCATAGTTAGGTATCATGGTCAGTATGCACAAGGTGGGCTGAAGGGCCCTTATCGATCCTGTAGGATTCTAAAAATAGAAGGTTGTGTGGGAGGGAAAGATTGGATTGATTGATCATGGAGTAGGTGGAAAGGTCCGATTGAAGGGCGTATGCTGTGCTGTTCTGTGTTCTATGATTCTATTGATGTGGTTAACGAGCAGGATGATCCTTTAACCTCAGGAAAGAATACATGTGAAATATCAGTAAAAAATGTATCAAAAAGCAATTATCCACCATATGGGCCGTGTAGCTGCGTTCTTTATTTAAAATCTTCTAAGCTGGTAGAAAAGCCTGAGAGTTGTTTTCCTGCATGTTAATATTTATTTTTATTATTAGTTTATTAATGTCATATGTACTGAATGAGGTACAGTGAAAAGTTTAGTCTTGCATACTGTTCATACCGATCAATTCATTACGTAACACACTGAAGTAGTACAAGGGTCAACAATTACAGCAGAATTACGTGTTATAGTAGAGAGAGAGTGCAGTGCAGGCAGACAGTCAGGGCATGGCTTTGACGAGGTAGATTGTGAAATCAAGAGCTCATCAGGGAGACCATTCAGGTGACTTATAACAGTACAATAGAATCTGTCTTTGAGTATAGTTTGCAGGTGCTTTCAGGCTCTCTGTCTGGTGGGAGGGGGTTGATTCTGCCATTTAACATCATCTGCTTAGGCCAACATTCCCCGAGAGAAAAAGAGGGAATAACGTTACTTTGCATTGTGGATAAGGTTAAGGAGGGATGATAGGACAAAGGGAATATCATCCCTATCATAACAAGGTTATAGGGAGAGGTTAGGACTTGGAGCACAGGGGTGTGAGGACTGACCACCTTAGATGGGAATCTTGGTTGGTATCGATGAGTTGGGCTGAAGGGTCTATTTTAATACTGCATGACTCAGAGTATGAGGGGCAGAGGGGCAGAGAAGGTTAACAAAAGTGAAGGAATAAGGGCAGTTGGAAGAGAAACAAAAAGAAATGGATGCAAAGGTTGTGAAATGTTAGGCTGTAGGACACTCCTGTAGGTTAAGCAATGCTAGTGCAGACACTAGAAATGACTGGTTCTGATGGACAGAGAAGATAATCCAGCTGAAGGTGTAGAATTTGGAATGGAATTTGATATCATTTCAGCTTTCTAAAACAGAAAATAAAAGCTCAGGGTATACTGATTACAAACCGTGTCTACTTGTCCTCCTCCCTCAATGCTGCTTTGTCCCAGAGTACCATCAACTCTGTCTCTCTCCTCGAGGATGAAGGAATTTTTTCCACCAAATCCACTGCCACACTTGCAAAACAGCAGCAGCAGAGGAAGAACTAGAAAACAGGAATTTCAACATTTATGCAAAAGTCACCATTTCTACAGCATACGATGACAATGATAGCAACAGTTTGCTTCAGTGTGCTGCTTTGAAACACATGACCAGAAAAGCAGATAAACATTAATTAATGCAAACCACTTCCCAATTTTCAGAAGCCATTCTCAGCGAGGCGGCAGATATCAGATATGAAACTGACCCATGCATCAGCACAATCTTTTGGCAGAGGAATATGTGTATGAAGATCAAAATCTCCAAGCTAGTGCAACATCATGGTCCAATCAGCACCAGAGACCCATGTGCTCCCACAACAAGAAAAAAATCTGCAGATGTTGGAAATGCCTTTGTCTCGGCCCGAAACATCGATTGTTTACTCTTTTCCATTGATGCCAGCTGAGTTCCCCCAGCATGTTGTCTGTGTTCCCATGTGCTCTTGCCAACCTACAGCTGGCATCATTAAACATTGGAAAGGTCTTCCAAGCCCACTGGAAGGATAAGTGAACCAGTGTCAGTGCACTCTCCCTGGCCAATGTGCATAGTATTGTGGCCTTCTTACACTTGGACCTTAGGGCAGGATATGCCATTAAAATGTCCAGCACCAGACGCCACCAGGTTTTATCCTATTGTCATAAGACCACAGGAGTAGAATTAAGCCCTTTGGCCCATTGAATCTGCTCTGTCATTTCATAATGGCTGATCCATTTTTCCTCTCAGCCTCAATATCCTGTCTTCTCCCCGTATTCCTTCACGGCCTGACCAATGAAGAATCGATCAACCTCTGCCTTAAATATAAATACAGACTTGGCCTCCACAGTGGCCTGTGGCAACAAATTCCACAGAATCAACATTCTCTGGCTAAAGAAATTCTTCCTCATCTTCACTCTAAAAGGACACCCCTCTATTCTGAGGCTGTGCCCTCTGCTCTTAGATTCTCCCATCATAGGAAACATTCTCTCCACATTCTCTACTCTCTCATGGTTTTTCACCATTTTATAGCTTGCAATGAGGTAATCCCTCATTCTTCCGAATTCCAGTGAATACAGATCCAGAGCCATCAAATGCTCTTCATATGATAAGCCGTTCAAACCTGGGATCATTTTCGTGAACCTCCTTTGAACCCTCTCCAGTTTCAGCACATCCTAAGATAAGAGGCCAAAAACTGTTCACAATACTCCATGTGAGTCCTCACCAGTGCTTTATAAAGTCTCAACATTACATCCTTGCTTTTATATGCAAGTCCTCTTGAAATGAATGCTAACATCACATTTGTCTTCCTCACCACAGACTCAACCTGCAAACTAACCTTCAGGAATCCTGCACAAGGACCCCAAGTCTAATTGTGGTAGTCTATCTACTTCCTCAAAACTACCTGCCCCTCCACCTATTTTCATATTGTCTGCAAACTTTTCAACAAAGCCATCAACTAAATCATCCAAATCATTAGCATATAACGTAAAAAGAATCGGTCCCAACACAGATCCCTGTGGAACACCACTAGTCACTGGCAGCTAACCAGAAAAGGCTCCCTTTATTCCCACTCTTTGCCTCCTGCCAGTCAGCCATTGCTTTATCCATACTAGTATCTTCCCTGTAATACCATGGGCTCGTAGTTTGGTAAGCAGCCTCATTTGTGGCACTTTATCAAAGGTCTTCTGAAAATCCAAATACACAACATTAACTGATTCTCCTTTGTCTATCCCACTTCTTATTTCTTCAAAGAATTCCAACAGAATTGTCAGGCAAGATTTTCCTTCAGGAAACCATGCTAACTACAGTCTATTTTATCATGTGTTCCAAGTACCCCAAGATCACATCCTTAACAATCGACTCCAACATCTTCTCAACCACTGAGGTCAGACTACTGGCCTATAATCTCCTTTCTTCTGCTCCTTACCCTTCAAGTGTGGAGTCATATTTACAATTTTCCAGTCTTCCAGAACCATTCCAGAATATAGTGATTCTTGAAAGATCATTACTAACACCTCCACAATCTCTTCAGCCACTTCTTTCAGAACCCTGGGGTGTACACCATCCGGTCCAGATGACTTCTCTACCTACAGGCCTTTCAGTTTCCCACAAACCTTCTCCTAAGTAATGATAACTTTTCAAACTTCATGACAGCTGACACCTGGAATTTCCAACATACCGCAAGTGTCTTCCATAGTGAAGACTGATGCAAAATCCTTATTCAGTTTGTCGGCCATTTCCTTGTCTCTATTACTGCCACTCCAGCAACACTTTTCAGCAGTCTGATATCCAGTCTCGCCTCTCTTTCACACTATGTATCTGAACAGACTTTTGGTATCCTGTTTATTATTGGCCAGCTGTATTACATCTATTCCTTCTTAATGACTTTTTTAGTTGCCTTCTGTTGGTTTTTAAAATCTTCCCAATCCTCTAACTTCCCACAAATTTTTGCTCTATTATATGCCCTTCCTTTGGCTTTTATGTTGGCTTTGACTTCTCTTGTTAGCCATGTTTTTGTCATCTTGCCTTCAGAATACTTCCTCCTCTTTGGGATGTATATATCCTTTGCCTTCCGAACTGCTTCCAGAAATTCCAGCTATTGTTGTTCTGTCTTCATCCCTGCCAGTGTTCTTTTTCAATAAATTCTGGCCAACTCCTCTCTAATGCCTCTGTAATACCCTTTACTCCACTGTAATAGTGATAGCTGGCTGGTGGTGTAGTGGCATCAGGGCCAGACTTTGGAGCAAAGGCTCTCAAGTTCGAATCCAGCTGGCTCCCTTGCACGCTTTCCATCAGTGTCGAGCTAGCAACTCAGCCTTGTAAAAATAAGAAAGCCTGCTAAAAAAAATGCTGTCATGATGGCGTCCTGATGACTCCACTCAGAGTTAAGGGCTTTCTTCTTCTTCAATAATGACACATCTGACTTTAGCTTCTCCTTTTCAAATTTCAGGGTGAATTTGATCATATTACGATCACTTTCCCCTAGGAGTTCTTTTACCAGTCCATTGCACAACATCCAATCCAGAATAGCTGTTCCCCTAATGGGCATATTGAAATCCCCCACGACTATTGTAGCATTGTTCTTTTGCCATGCATTTCGTATCTCCTGTTGTAATTGGTAGACCACATCCTTACTACTGTTTGGGGGTGGGGGTCTGTATATAAATCCCATCAGGGTCTTTTTACCCTTAGCTCTATCCACGATTTCAACACTTTCTGACCCTATGTTATAAGGCTATTGCACATATCTTTTATATGTTAACAATAAATGTCAAACATTTATTTTGCCATGTCCTTACAACTGCACTGCACTTTCTCTGCAATTGCAACACTATATTCTGCATTTTGTTATTGTTTTTCCTTGTACCACCTCAATGCCCTTATGCTTTGAAATGCTCCGAATTGATTTTTCGAAAAACTAACCTTTTCACTGCATTTGGTACACGTGACAATGGTAAACCAATACTAAACACTGGCTATCTCTCCACTACTCTTCCTTTCCAAATGAAGGGCCTAGACCCAAGTGTTAACTATCCATTTTCCCCATGAATGCTGCCCGCCCCACTGAGTTCCTTCAGCATTTTGTTTTTTTTTGTAATAGAGTATTTGGTGGCAATATGTTATTATTGGTTTCTTATTGTCACATGTACCAAGATACACTGGAAAACCTGTCTTGCATACTGTTCATATACAGATTAAATCATTATACAGTGTTGGAATAAGGCAAAACAATTATGCAGAATTAAGTTTAAAAGCTACTGAAGAAGTGCCGTGCAGGTAGACAATAAAGTGCAAGATAATAACACGGTAGATTGTGAAGTCAATAGTCCATCTTGTATCATACACAAGAGGTTTCTTCAAGAGTCTGATAACAGTGGGATAGAATCTCCCCTCCTTCTGGTGGAATATTGTTTCAGGCATCAAGGTACCTTCTGCCCAATTAGAGAAGGGAGAAGAGAAAATGTCCAGAGTGGATGGGGTCTTTGATTATGTTGGCTTCTTTAGCGAGGCAGCAAAAAGTGTAGACAGAAGGGAAGGTTGCTTTCAAGATGTGCTGAGCTATGTCCAGAACCCTAGTTTCTTTTGGTCACATGCAGAGTAGTTGCCACACCAAGTTACGTACATCCAGGCAGAATGCTTTCTATGGTGCATCAATAAAAATTGGTTAAGAGTTGACAAATTCCTTTAGCTTCTGAAGGAAGTTGAGGCATTGGTAAGCTCCCTTGTCGCTTGTTCACTTCAACAGAGGAAAAGTTCTCGCTCGGTATGGCCTATGTGTGACTCCAGTACTGCAGACATGGCCAAGCTCTTACCTGCCCTACCCTACAGCTGCTGGGCAATCTGCGATGGACAGTAAATGCCTATTTTGCCACAATGCAAACAACTTGTGAATGAGCTTAGATGGGAACCTTGGTCGGCATGGACCAGTTGGGCTGAAGGGCCTGTATCACTTAATGATTTAAGAGCCAAGGCATCAGGAATTACTATTACTCGGTACTGCAGCATGTGAATAGTCAGCGCTCACCAAATCAGAATCAGGTTCATTATCACTGTTGTAGGATTTGTGATTAAAATGTGAAAGAGAGTCATTTTACATGTTTAACAAAAGCCACAGCTCTTATTTCCACTATAAACAAAACAAAGCAGTCACTTTACACAGATGTCATTAAGTCAGCCATCATCTCTTAAAGCAAACATAATTCATTGACTGTTTTTGTGAATTATGTAGAATAGTTATGTAAACTATTCTATTATGAACTACATGTTATTTGTCATCCATTACCTTACCCTGCACTGTCATACATTGTGCAATTTGTTCTTTGTGATAGCAGCGCAGTGTAAGACGCAAGAGAGTTACTCTGAGTAGAAATAACAAAATAAATAGTGCAAAGAGGAACAACAAGGAACATCTGAAAGCAAAGGTATCTGAAATATTAACCATCAGGCAGCAAAGTTCACTGGGTTAAACTTACGTAGCAGCAGCAGTAGCAGAGACAGGATGATCAGTGCCACAGCAGAACCTCCCAGTTCTACTTCTGATTGAATTAATTTCTCAGAAGAACAATGGTCGATTGTGTAGCAATCAGTGACATGGACGTCAAGAGTAACCGTGTGTCCTTTGCTGTCAGCATCTTCGATCCACACCGGCACAGAAAATACTCCGGGCCATAAATGTTTTAATGGAACCAACCGCATACTGGTCGCTTTAAACAGGAAGAAATAGTGCGAGTTAGTGGCTGGTTTCATTCCCTCCTGTCAGCACCTGCCAACGACTGACACAAGTGTTATGGGAGTGACCAGGGAATGTGGGTGTTCAGAGGAGCTGGGGGCGGGGAGGGTGAATTTGGTGGGTGGGGAGAAACTGGAAGCAAGGTGATGTTAGTGGGGCCAATATGAAGATTGGGGGTGGAACCAGGAAAGAATTGGGTATAGGACAAGGAGGGGAGTTGCTGGGTTGGGCCAGGAGGGGGAGACCAGAGGGAGAGCCTGGGGGTTGGGTCAAGGGAGAGCCCATAGTTGTCTGGGGTAGGTGGGGCCAGGGGAGGGTGCCTGGGGTAATTGGGGTTACAGAGGTGCCCAGGGTAGGTGGGGTCCCTAGGGTGGGCAGGGCTAGGAGTAGAGCAAAAACGCAGAGCAAGGGGTTCCAGGTGTCGTGGCCAGGAGGGGTCCGAGGGAGTTGTGAGAGGGGGATTGTTGGTGGTGAAGGGGTGGGTGTAATTTTACAGTGGGACGCTGGGAAGCTGTGGCTGAAGTGAAGGGAAGGACTGACATCTGGTCTGAACAAAAAAAAATTGACCAATTTTAGTCCTATTCTGGATGGATTCCAACAGGGGTATATTTTGAGTTCACCATCTTGACCAAACTAGTTTCCAGCCACTCCTGCCCACACCACAGCCTCTGGAGACTGTAAAGATCTGTGCTAACTGTGATGCCTTTGAGAGTGCCTGGGCAATGGACCCAAGGGCACCGGGATTTGGGGACTGTGTCAGGGTTGGGTCAGATTATGGAATATTGACCAATATAGATCTATTTCCAGGGTGATGCAATGTACTCAGTATCACCACCAGTGACATACCTTCTTGATCAACAACTTACAGAAGTGTCTTCTGCTCTGCTTTGTTGCAAATGCCACTGTCTTTGAGACTGGCCACCAAAAATGTTAGGCTCAGTCATGTTTGGACTGACACTGGTTGGGGTGGGTTCTACAGCAGCAGATCACTGAAGCAAGAATTACAGCAGCGAATTTGCACTAGAGCAGCTCCCACAAAGAGCAAGATTGTAAATCAGGTCAACTTTGGAGTACACACAAAATGGTGGACGAACTCAGCATATCAGATTCATTCTGGTAAAGTCCAAGGTCTTACCATCTGTCTGGCCCAACTTCCACATTTGATTGGACTGTATGTTGAAATGGAAAGGTGCTCCAAACGGAGCGCCATCAGCATCGTTGGCAGTGACATTCAAATATTTTGCCTGGCTGCACATGCAGGGTTGTGGGTTAGTAAATTTCGGCACATGATCGTTGATATCTTCCACGTTAATCACGATGGTTCCAGTGGCGGTGTCAGAAGAGCCTCCTGTAGCAGGTGGGGGGTGGGGGACAGAAGAGGAGGAGGAAGAAATTGTTCACAGAGAAATATCACAATATTCTCTGAAAAGCATGTATGTTTAAATCCTCACTATAAAACTGAGAGGAGATCAAGTCCTAAACACAAAAGATTATGTGGACCATAAACAAGAGATTCTGCAGATACTGGAATTCCAGAGTAACACATACAAAATGTTGAAGGGTCTCGCCTGAAACATCTACCGTTTTTCCTTCTTCATACATGCGGCCTGTCCTGCTGAGTTCTTACAGCAGATTATGCAGACACTGGAAATCTTGAGTCCGAGATTCTAGACTTAAAACTTTGACAGTTTATTCCTCTCCGAAGATGCTGCCTGACTTGCTAAGCTCCACCAGCATTTTGTGTGCATTGTGTCATGTGTGACGCCCAGCAGAGCTACTGGACGGATGATGTTAATGAGAGATAAGAAAGACAATGGAGAAACATTCAAAATGCTAATAAGAGAGAAGAGAGGGATTAACAGGAAAGAAACACAATTCAGATATTGACAAACCAGTTGCTTTGAACCTGAATTGTTTGAAGTTTGATGGACAGGTGATACCCAAGCAGGGGATAAAAGGAGCAGGTTTGCTAAGGCACGCGACACACCACGGGACCCTGGAAAGAGCAGTGTGCCCCCACAAGTGGGAGCTTGGAGGACCGGTTTGCGGGAACCGACCAGAGGCTCACAGGGTGTAAAGGTATGATCGGTGGGAACCTGGGGTGTGTGTCTGCCCTTGCCTGGGTGTCGGGTTCACCACGGAAGAACGATCGTATCCGGAACGGAGGGGTCAGAGTTGGTGACCATAGCGAGATTAGAAGACATCAAAAGGTCTGCCCAAAACCAACTGCGAAGACATCAAAAGGTCTGCCTGAAACCAAATTGCATTTCTCTCTCTCCCCCCCCAATGGTACAACAACAGCGATTACTGCGAACTGCACTAAACTGAACTGAACTCTGCTTCACTTAAGACTGATCATTTTACCCCTAGACTGCGATAGAGCTTGGTTGATTCCTATTACCCTAGTTCTGTGTATATGTGTGTATTATCATTGCTAACCTGTTGCATTTATATCCTTACGATTAGTGTACTGTATTACTTATTTCTTTAAAAAAACTTTATTAGTTCCTAGTAATCCAGACTCCAACGAGTGTTCCATTTCTGCTGGTTTGGCAACCCAGTTACGGGATACGTAACAATTGCATGAGAACAAGCACAACTCTTAAGAAAATGCAAATGTGGCAACTTACAATGAAGATTTTATTTGTTTTAGGACACAGCTGAGTGAATATTAAATTTACAACAGCACAGGAACAGGCTACTGTTTTAAAGCCATGCTGACCGATATTTCTATCTATGTCAGTCCCCATTTGCCTATGTTTGTCCCAAGCATTTCCTGTTCAAGTATCTGTCTTTTAAATGTATGGCCTTTCACCCGCTACTGTTCCTGTCTTAGCCACTTCCTTCAGTATTTCATTTCATATCCGCCCCACCCTCTGTGCAAAGAAGTTGCCCCTCATGTCCCTTTTAAATCTGTCGCCTCTCACCTTTATCCTCTCGCCTTTTACTTTTCCTGGAAAATAGGCCCCATCTATGCCCCTCATAACCTCTATACTCTCCACAAGATCACCACTCAATCTTCATGCTCCAAAGAATAAAATTGTAGCCTGTCCAGCCCCTCCCTATAACTCAGTTCCGCAAGTCCTGGCAGTGTTCTCATAAATCTTTGTTACACTCTTTTCAGCTTAATTACATCTTTCCAATAACAGGGTGACCAAAACTGAACACAATACTCAAGGTGGAAACTGTCCTTTCTTGTCCATGCATCTATCCAGATGCTTTTTAATGTTAATGTACTTCCCTCAACTACCTAAAAAGAGAGCAAAGGAAAATTCAAAGGAGATGAGTGGGCCAGAGCGCGGTGGGTGCCCGGAAAATGCACTGCCAGGGGTGATGGTGGAGAAAGCTACAATAGAGGTGTTTAAGAGGCTCCTAGATAGTTATGTGAACATATAGAGAATGGAAGGATATGGACACTGTGTGGGCAGAAGGGTTTAGTTAATTAGGTGTTCTTTGCTTAATTAGTTCAGTACAACATCATGGGCTGAGGGGTTCTTTCTATGCTGCACTATTCTATGTTGTGTTAACAAGTTACGGGGAAAATTACTGGGGTAATGGAATTGCTCTTGGGTAGAATGGCCTCCTGTATAGTAAGGAGATATGCAAGGCTGTTTCTTAAAGGTTCACATGGCAGTGATGACAAATATATCCTTTCCAACAATCCACAGAAAAGATAATTTATTTCCGCTTACTGCAACTTGACAGAGTCGAGTTAACAAACAATCTGCTGGGGGAACTCTGTGGGTTGAGCAGTACCTGTGGGAGCAAATAAATCGTCGACATTTTGGGTCAAGACCCTGAATCAGATGTGAAATGTCAACAGTTCCTTTCCTCCCACACATGCTGAGTTCTTCCAGCAGATTGTGTGTTGTTCCATGGTTCAGTGTCTGCAGTCTCTTGTGTCTCCAGAGTTCCAGTTAATGTCATTCCATCTACTCACGCTCATTGATGATAGCCAGAACAGTTGCAGTGTACTTCCCATCGATCACGTACTCAGACTCCCGGTCAATCACACCATCGATGGTAATCTTTCCGGTTTCTGAGTCAATAATTAACCAGTTAGCCACATCTCTGTCCTTTGCGTACCTGTTGGAAATCCAGAAATGCAGATTAGCCCCGTGCTTTTAAAGAAAATTAGTGAAGGATTAAAACGGTAGAATAGCTTTACTTACTTTATCATTTCAAGTGGTTGTCCTGTGTCGGCACTCACTGCTTGATAAATGCCAATGACCTTGCTCGTCTTAGATTCCAAGCTTTCAGTGATCTTCGTCACCAGTTTTCTGGGCTTAAATACAATGCCTTCTGCAACATTTTTGACAATGACCTTTACGGTAATGGGCTGTGCTATGACTTCATGTATTGTGTGGTGGTATGGTGCCTTGTTGGATAATCGTATCACTAATTGAATCTGCTCCATTTCTTCAAAGTCTAACTCCTGGGTGAGAGAAAAAAAAGTAAATCATTCCTAGGGCAAACAGAAGAAGCAGCCTGTCTGCTGTTAACTGATTTCATTCTGATGATTTAAACTTCATTCATGGGCAGAGCTGAAAAATTTAAGACCAAAGGGATCCTATTCTGGTTGGCTGCTGGTTACCAGTGGTGTTCCACAGGGATCAGTGTTGGGGCCGCTTCTTTTTACATTGTACATCAACGATTTGGATTATGGAATAGATGGCTTTGTGGCTGAGTTTGCTGACGATACGAAAATAGGTGGAGGGGCCAGTAGTGCTGAGGAAACGGAGAGTCTGCAGAGAGATTTGGATAGATTGAAAGAATGGGCAGAGAAGTGGCAAATGAAGTACAATGTTGGAAAGTGAATGGTTATGCACTTGGGCAGAAAAAATAAACGGGCAGACTATTATTTAAATGGGAAAGAATTCAAAGTTCTGAGATGCAATGGGACTTGCAAGTCCTCATACAGGATACCCTTAAAGTTAACCTCCAGGTTGAGTCGGTAGTGAAGAAGGCGAATGCAATGTTGGCATTCATTTCTAGAGGAATAGAGTATAGGAGCAGGGATGTGATGTTGAGGCTCTATAAGGCGCTGGTGAGACCTCACTTGGGAGTACTGTGGGCAGTTTTGGTCTCCTTATTTAAGAAAGGATGTGCTGACGTTGGAGAGGGTACAGAGAAGATTCACTAGAATGATTCCGGGAATGAGAGGGTTAACATATGAGGAACGTTTGTCCGCTCTTGGACTGTATTCCTTGGAGTTTACAAGAATGAGGGGAGACCTCATAGAAACATTTCGAATGTTAAAAGGCATGGACAGAGTGGATGTGGCAAAGTTGTTTCCCATGATGGGGGAGTCTAGTACGAGAGGGCATGACTTAAGGATTGAAGGGCGCCCATTCAGAACAGAAATGCGAAGAAATTTTTTTAGTCAGAGGGTGGTGAATCTATGGAGTTTGTTGCCACGGGCAGCAGTGGAGGCCAAGTCATTGGGTGTACTTAAGGCTGAGATTGATAGGTATCTGAGTAGCCAGGGCATCAAAGGTTATGGTAAGAAGGCGGGGGAGTGGGACTAAATAGGAGAATGGATCAGCTCATGATAAAATGGCGGAGCAGACTCGATGGACCGAATGGCCTACTTCTGCTCCTTTGTCTTATGGTCTTATGGTCTAAGATGAGGAAGGATTTCTGAAATCAAGGATTGGACGAATAGTGGAATTTTCTCTAGAGGACAGTGGAGGCACAGTCATTGTTGTATTGAAGACAGAGATCAACAGATATCTGTATCTTTGAGGAAGCAACGGATTGACCATGTTAATTGCTTCTCAAATGAATATGCAGCGGAGGGTGTGGTGTTTGAAAGACATTGGTAAAACAGATGTATTGTGATAATTGGTGTCAGTTTATAACTCCAGATTAATGCTGAACATAGAACAATACAGTACAGGAACAGGCTTTTCAACTCACAGTGGTGTGTGGAACTAGCTAACCTAATGATGCCGAATTTAGTTAATCCTTTCTGTTTGCACACGGCCCATATCCCACCAGTCGCTGCCTATTCATGTGTTGCTTAACACCACTATCGTAATCGCTTCGACCATCACTCTCGGCAGTGCATTCCAGGCACCCCCCACTCTGTGTAAAAAAACTTGCCCGCCTATCTCCTTTGAACTTACCCCCTCTCACCTTAAATAAATGCTTTCTGTTATTAGATACTTCCACCCTGGGAAGATAAATACCAGTTGTCTACTCCATCCATGCCTCTTATAATTTTGTAATCTATTAAATTATAACTATAATTATTATGCTAACTTTGCCAAAATGTCACACATCACAAGGCATAACGTTGTTGTTCTTGAGACAGTTGCAAAGTGATGTGATTTCAACACTGGTAATTTGGCCTGGCCACATTGACCCTGTATACTAGTAGAGGTTCCCAAATCTTTTTATATGCCATCGGCTAATACCACTAAGCAAGGGATCCATGGATCCCAAGTTGGGAACCCTGCTAGGATTCCAGAAGTTCCATGGTAAGATTCTGTATGGTTGGACCAGGGAGGCAGTTTGCCAGTCATAGTTTTAGAACAAAGGGTGGAACATTTAGGACTAAGATAAGGAAAGGCTTTTATACTGAGAGATCATGAGACCTTAATATACAGTTGCGGACTTTAGCAATTCAGTCCCAGTCTGTTCTGTTATTCAATCATCACTGATGTTTTTTCAATCGCATTTTCTTGTCTGCTTCAAGCTTCAAGTTCTTGGGTGTCAAGCTCCCTGATGATCTAACCTGGTCCCAACATATTGATGTAGTTATAAAGAAGGCAAGACAGCGGCTATACTTTATTAGGAGTCAACAAATACACTCAAAAACTTCTATAGTTGTACCATGGAGAGCATTCTGACAGGCTGCATCACTGTCTGGTATGGAGGGACTACTGCACAGGACCGAAAGCTGCAGAAGGTTGTAAATCTAGTCAGCTCCATCTTGGGTACGAGCCTACAAAGTACCCAGGACATCTTCAGGGAGCGGTGTCTCAGAAAGGCAGCGTCCATTATCAAGGACATCCAGCACCCAGGGCATGCCCTTTTCTCACTGTTACCATCAGGTGGGAGGTACAGAAGCCTGAAGGCACACACTCAGCGATTCAGCCACAGCTTCTTCCCCTCCACCACCCGATTCCTAAATAGACATTGAAGCTTTGGACACTACCTCACTTTTTTTAAAAAATATATAGTATTTCTGTTTTTGCACATTTTTTAATCTATTCATTATACATAATTGATTTACTTGTTTATTTATTGTTTTATTTTATTTATTATTATTACTTTTCTCTCTGCTAGATTATGTATTGCATTGAACTGCTGCTGCTAAGTTAACAAATTTCACGTCACATGCCAGTGATAATAAACCTGATTCTGATAATGCTCAACCCCTTTATCCATCGATTTCTGCATTAAAGATATCCGATTACTTGGGCTCCACAACTGTATGTGGCAACAAATTCCACAGATTTACCACAGTTTGGCTGGAGAAATTCCTCCACATTGCAGTTCTAAAGGGATATCCCTTTATTTTTATTCTGAGGCTGTGCCCGTGGGCACAAGAATCTTCTACTAACGGAGATATCCTCTCCATGTCCATTTTATTCAGGCTTTTCAGAGGAAAGTAAACTTTTGGAATTCTCTGTGATAGAGGGATGTGATAGCCCTGCCAAATGCATTCAAAACGAGAATGTTTAAAGGATAAACCTACTCCATGATCAATCTAACACGTCCTTCTCACAGAGCCCACAACCTTTCATTTTACTTACAGCCATGTGCCTAAGAGATTTGAAACATGTCATTGTATCAGCCTCCACCACCTCTCCCAGCAGTGTGTTCCAGTAACCCATGGCTCTGTGTAATGCTGGAGGAACCTGGCAGGTTGGGCAGCAATTTGGGGAGGAATGGGCAGTTGACATTTCGGGCTGAGACCCTTCATCAGGAGTCCTGATGTATGGTGTATTCTATAGTAACATACACGTTTTACTGTGGTATCTAGAACAGTACAGCACAGGAACAAGACCTACTGTAGGCAACATAGTGCCAAGCTAATTAAGCATCCCAGTAAACTAATATTTCTAATTAAGCTAATGGTGCTTAATTACAATAGAATTGTCTACACATGGTCCTAATCCCTTCCTTCTCTGTACATTCATGTGCCTGTGTAACCTGCCTCCACCACCACCGCTGTCAGCACAATACAGGTACCTACCATCTGTATATAAAGAATAATTTTTCCTGCACATCCCCTTCATCTAATCCCACAGTTTAAACACCATCTAGCATTAGATATTTCCACCAGGGGAGAAAGATGCACATAAAGTTCAAAATATACGAGTTGCTTTGCAACCTTACCTTCTGGAGGTTCAAAATTCCCACATTGGTGCGATTATCCACTTCAATCTTGAAGTGTTCCTGTTCATTACCTTCAATGATGTCAAAATGTGCCAACCAGTTATCAGTGAACTCCAGATCCATGTCCTGTACTTCCATGCGGATGATCTCTGAAGCGAGCATATTTTCTTCCACAGTTACCTCATACTGAAGCAGAGTATTTAATCAATTTCTTAGTCTAACAAGATCATCTTATTAGACAATGTAGGCTATTAACACAAGGGATCATGCTGTGTAGAAAATGGCTATCTTGTTTCCTACATACTTACACCCGTTTCCTATAAATCAGTACACCCACACAGCATGATCCCGGTTTACAGAACACCTGAATTTCAGAAATCTGACTACACAAATTTTGCCATAAATTTTTGAAGTATATTTCAAGATCGGAAAGTAGGTTACAGAAATGCAAACATCCTTGAGAGTTGTGGAATAGCAGTAGCAGCAAATTAATTCAGAAGGTAGCAAATCTTCACATAAAAGCTATTCACTTGTAACTACCCCACAGTAATCAATTAGACACCATCAAAATTGCAGGCCACTGGTTCACAGCGGGAGGCTTTTTATGTGATGTAATTTGGAAACTGGTTAAGCCACCTCTTGCATTGGCATTTATATAATAATTTATCAAACAATCCTTTGATACTTTAAAGCCATTGAGACTAGCCATTAGATGGGGGACATTCTGAATCTGTACCATTGTAACTGCATGAGGAAAGCCGTAAATACACGTTCATGTTAATCGACCCTCATTTAAATTGTTTGTATCTGACTTATGGAAAGATCGGCTGACTGAAAGCTGTCAGGAATGGAAACCCTGTGTAACCTGGGAACTGCCTGATTTTACTGGCTACGAGAAAGGGAAACGGGGTGAATGCAGAGGAGCCTTAAAATTTTGCTCTTCCGCACAGCACCATTGTAACGAGTGAATATTTGTGTTACTGTCACCCTCCTAGCAGTTTGAACCAGCTTGCCCATTCTCATTAGCAGAGCTATGAACTCGAGACTGTTGTGTGTGAAAAGCCCAAGAGATCAGCAGTTTCCAAGACATTCAAACCACTCTGTCTACCATCAACATCATTCCATGGTCAAAGTCACTTACATCACATTTTTTCCCCATTCTGATATTTGGTCTGAACAAAAACTAGAAGGTCTTAACCAGGTCTGCATGCTTTTATGCATTGAGCTGTTGCCATGTGATTGACTGATTAGATATTTGCATTAATGAAATGTACAGGTGTTCCTAATAAAGTGGTGCATATTCTGCATTCTGTTTTTACTTTTTGTACTTCCTCAATGTATTTACATATGCATAGAATGAGATGAAGGATGAGAGGGGATCTGATTGAAACATAAGATTATTGAGGGATTGGACACGCTAGAGGCAGGAAACATGTTCCTGATGTTGGGGGAGTCCAGAACCAGAGGCCACAGTTTAAGAATAAGGGGTAGACAATTTAGAAAGGAGTTGAGGAAAAACTTTTTCACACAGAGGGTCATGGTTCTGTGGAATGCTCTGCCTCAGAAGGCAATGGAGGCCAACTCTCTGGATTCTTTCAAAAAGGTTAGATAGAGCTCTTAAAGATAGTGGAGTGAAGGGATATGGGGAGAAGGCAGGAAAAGGGTACTGATTGCAGATGATCAGCCATGATCACAGTGAATGGTGGTGCTGGCTCAAAGGGCTGAATGGTCTACTCCTGCACCTATTGTCTATTGAATGATATGTCTAAATGGCATGTAAACAAAAAGCTTTTCATTGTGTCTCAGACCATGTGACTATAATAACAAATTATCTACATCATGGGGTATGGTCTCTAGCCTTCATTCTTGGTCTGACATTTTCTGTCTGACAAATGTTTAACATAGAGTAAGATCACTGAGCCTTGTACCTATGCATTGGAGCTGGAATTGGTTTATTATTGTCACACGTACTGGGATACAGCAAAAAGCTTGTCTTGCATACTGTTCACACAGATCAAATCATTACACAGTGCACAAGGTAGAGGCATACAAAATCAGACACAAAGTAGACATTTACAGACTTTTCCCAGGAAAGGGGAGTCTAAAACTAGAGAGTATAGATTTAAGGTGGGAGGAGGCAAAGAATCAAAGGGGAGTTGTGAGGCAAGTTCTTCACACAGTTGGTGGTGGGTATGCAGAAAGAGCTGCCTGGAGAAGTGATAGAAGTGGGTACAATTACAATGGTTAAGAGACGTTGGATGGGTACAGGATGTTGATGAGACCGCATCTAGAGTATTATGTGGAGTTCTGGTCACCCAGCTATAGGAAAAATGCTACTAAGATGGAAATAGCACAGTAAAGAATTACAAAGATGTTGACAGGGCTCGAGGGACGAACTTGTAGGGAGAGGTTGGACAGGCTATAATATAATTCCTTGGACTGTAGGAGAGAGTAATCTTGTGGTGGGGTACAAAATCATGAGGGTCATCAATGGGGTGAATGTAGACAATCATTTCTCCCTCCCTCCCCCTCAGTGTTAGGTAATCAAAGACTAGGGGGTTTGGTTTTAAGGATGGAGTGGAAAGATTTAATAGAAACCTGAAGGGCACTGCCTTTCAAACAGAGGACAGGGTTTATGTGGAATAAGCTGCCAGAGGACGTGGTTGAGCCAGGTATAATAGCAACCTTTTGAAGGCATTTAACCAGGTACAAGGATAGGAAAGCTTAAGAGGTGTATGGGCCAAATGAAGGTAAATGGGACCAACTCAGGTAGGTAATTTGGTTGATATGGATGAGTTGGGCTGAAGGGTCTGGGTACCCTCCAAACTGAGCAAATTTCTTCCCCCCCCCCACCCCCACCTTTCTCTTTTCCCCACCCAGACCTTTAACTTCTCACTTGCCTATTACTTTCCCTTGGGCCCTCCTCCTTCCCTTTCTTCCGTTGTCCACTCTCCTCTCCCATCAGATTCTTTCTTCTCCAGCCCTGCCCTTTCCCACCCACTTGGCTTCATCTATCACCTTGCCCCTTTCCCCTTCCCCACATCTTTTTATTCAGGCATTTTCCCTCTTCTTTCTCAGTCCAGAAGAAGGTCTTGGCCCAAAAAGTCAAAGGTTTACTCTTTTCCATAGATGCTGCTCGACCTGCTGAGTTCCTCCAACATTTTGTGTGTGTTGTTCTAACATTATATTTTGCCTGTATTTCTAAGGTTAAAATGATAACTCTATAAGTATTCTGTGTTACAATAACTGCCTCAATAAATTGGCCAACATAGTTCACAAAAGGGGGATGGGAACAAGTACAGAGAGACAGAGGGGTGTAAAATGAGAGTAGAAGCAAAAAGTAGCAAGGTGAAAAGTAAAAGTGGCAGGCTGGCAAATCCAGGGCAAAAATCAAAAAGGGCCACTTTTCAACATAATTGTATAAGGGCTAAGAGTGTTGTAAAAGAGCGTCTGAAGGCTTTGTGTGTCAATGCAAGGAGCGTTCGTAACAAGGTGGATGAACTAAAAGTGCAGATTGTTATTAATGAATATGATATAGTTGGGATCACAGAGACATGGCTCCAGGGTGACCAAGGATGGGAGCTCAACATTCAGGGATATTCAATATTCAGGAGGGATAGACATGAAAGAAAAGGAGGTGAGGTAGCATTGCTGGTTAGAGAGGAGATTAACGCAATAGAAAGGAAGGATATTAGCCAGGAGGATGTGGAATTGATATGGGTAGAGCTGCGTAACACTAAGGGGCAGAAAACACTGGTGGGAGTTGTGTACAGGCCACCTAACAGTAGTAGTGAGGTTGGGGATGGTATTAAACAGGAAATTAGAAATGCATGCAATAAAGGAACAGCAGTTATAATGGGTGACTTCAATCTACATAATCAAATTGGTAAGGGTGCTGAGGAAGAGGATTTCTTGGAATGTATGCGGGATGGTTTTTTGAACCAACATGTCGAGGAACCAACTAGAGAGCAGGCTATTCTAGACTGGGTATTGAGCAATGAGGAAGGGTTAATGAGCAATCTTGTCGTGAGAGGCCCCTTGGGTAAGAGTGACCATAGTATGGTGGAATTCTTCATTAAGATGGAGAGTGACATAGTTATTTCAGAAACAAAGGTTCTGAACTTAAAGAAGGGTAACTTTGAAGGTATGAGATGTGAATTAGCTAAGATAGACTGGCAAATGACACTTAAAGGGTTGACGATGGATATGCAATGGCAAGCATTTAAAGATCGCATGGATGAACTACAACAATTGTTCATCCCAGTTTGGCAAAAGAATAAATCAGGGAAGGTAGTGCACCCGTGGCTGACAAGGGAAATTAGGGATAGTATCAATTCCAAAGAAGAAGCATACAAATTAGCCAGAAAAAGTGGCTCACCTGAGCACTGGGAGAAATTCAGAGTCCAGCAGAGGAGGACAAAGGGCTTAATTAGGAAAGAGAAAAAAGATTATGAGAGAAAACTGGCAGGGAACATAAAAACGGACTGTAAAAGCTTTTATAGATATGTGAAAAGAAAAAGATTGGTTAAGACAAATGTAGGTCCCCTACAGACAGAAACAGGTGAATTGATTATGGGGAGCAAGGACATGGCAGACCAATTGAATAACTACTTTAGTTCTGACTTCACTAAGGAGGACATAAATAATCTTCCAGAAATAGTAGGGGACAGAGGGTCCAGTGAGATGGAGGAACTGAGGGAAATACATGTTAGTAGGGAAGTGGTGTTAGGTAAATTGAAGGGATTAAAGGCAGATAAATCCCCAGGGCCAGATGGTCTGCATCCCAGAGTGCTTAAGGAAGTAGCCCAAGAAATAGTGGATGCATTAGTGATAATTTTTCAAAACTCTTTAGATTCTGGACTAGTTCCTGAGGATTGGAGGGTGGCTAATGTAACCCCACTTTTTAAAAAAGGAGGGAGAGAGAAACCGGGGAACTATAGACCGGCTAGCCTAACATTGGTGGTGGGGAAAATGCTAGAGTCAGTTATCAAAGATGTTATAACAGCACATTTGGAAAGCGGTGAAATCATCGGACAAAGTCAGCATGGATTTACGAAAGGAAAATCACGTCTGACTAATCTCATAGAATTTTTTGAGGATGTAACTAGTAGAGTGGATAGGGGAGAACCAGTGGATGTGATATATTTGGATTTTCAAAAGGCTTTTGACAAGGTCCCACACAGGAGATTAGTGTGCAAACTTAAAGCACACGGTATTGGGGGTAAGGTATTGGTGTGGGTGGAGAGTTGGTTAGCAGACAGGAAGCAAAGAGTGGGAATAAACGGGACCTTTTCAGAATGGCAGGCAGTGACTAGTGGGGTACCACAAGGCTCGGAGCTGGGACCCCAGTAGTTTACAACATATATTAATGACTTGGATGAGGGAATTAAATGCAGCATCTGCAAGTTTGCGGATGACACGAAGCTGGGTGGCAGTGTTAGCTGTGAGGAGGATGCTAAGAGGATGCAGGGTGACTTGGATAGGTTAGGTGAGTGGGCAAATTCATGGCAGATGCAATTTAATATGGATAAATGTGAGGTTATCCACTTTGGTGGCAAAAACAGGAAAACAGATTATTATCTGAATGGTAAACAACAGGAATTCTGCAGATGCTGGAAATTCAAGCAACACACATGAAAGTTGCTGGTGAACGCAGCAGGCCAAGCAGCACCTCTTCCTACAGATTATCTGAATGGTGGCCGATTAGGAAAAGGGGAGGTGCAACAAGACCTGGGTGTCATTATACACCAGTCATTGAAAGTGGGCATGCAGGTACAGCAGGCGGTGAAAAAGGCGAATGGTATGCTGGCATTTATAGCAAGAGGATTTGAGTACAGGAGCAGGGAGGTACTACTGCAGTTGTACAAGGCCTTGGTGAGACCACACCTTGAGTATTGTGTGCAGTTTCGGTCCCCTAATCTGAGGAAAGACATCCTTGCCATAGAGGGAGTACAAAGAAGGTTCACCAAATTGATTCCTGGGATGGCAGGACTTTCATATGATGAAAGACTGGATCGACTAGGCTTATACTCGTTGGAATTTAGAAGATTGAGGGGGATCTTAATGAAACATATAAAATCCTAAAGGGATTGGACAAGCTAGATGCAGGAAGATTATTCCCGATGTTGGGGAAGTCCAGAACGAGGGGTCACAGTTTGAGGATAAAGGGGAAGCCTTTTAGGACCGAGATGAGGAAAAACTTCTTCACACAGAGAGTGGTGAATCTGTGGAATTCTCTGCCGCAGGAAACAGTTGAGGCCAGTTCATTGGCTATATTTAAGAGGGAGTTAGATATGGCCCTTGTGGCTAAAGGGATCAGGGGTATGGAGGGAAGGCAGGTACAGGGTTCTGAGTTGGATGATCAGCCATGATCATACTGAATGGCGGTGCAGGCTCGAAGGGCCGAATGGCCTACTCCTGCACCTATTTTCTATTTTTCTATAATCAAAAATTCAATATATTGGGCAGAAGATACAAAAGCCGGAAAGCAGAGAGCAGCAGGCAGAAGGACAACTTCTGCCCTGCTGTTATAAGACAATTGAATTGTCCACTTGCATGATAAGACAGGCTCTTGACCTCAATCTACCTCGTTATGAATTTGCACTTCATTGTTTACCTGCCCTACACTTTATTCGTAGCTGCATTCTGTTGTTCTCCCTTGTACCGCAGTGCACTAATGTGATGAAATGATCTGTATTGATAGCATGCAAAACAACATTTTTTCACTGTACCTCGGTACCTGAGACAATAATAAACCAATTTAATTCAATGGAAATAAGGGGACGTTGTGTAAAACACACAAGGGTGAATGGGATAGAAGCAAATGGTGTAGGGGTGGGAGGGGTATAGGAATAATTTTAGAAACATTGGCACAGACCTCATGGGTTAAAACCTCTGGTCCTTGTACTACTGGCCCTGTGTAACGTCAGTTTACGGGAATAAATTTTGAACAGCAAAAAAAGTACAGTACTGCCAATGTCAGTGATTACTGTATACCTTTCTTTCTATTAGTTGGTTAAATAAAACAATATTGTCTGGTACAGAAGCTTACCGTAGTTTTCTCCATGCTCGGAATATTGTCATTAACATCCAAAATTTTGATGTGTACTGTAGTAGTTGCATGTAATCCATTAATATTTCCTCCTAAGTCCCGTGCTTCAATACGTAATAAATACAAATCTTTCGTCTTCATAAGCAGAAACAGTATCAAGAATCATTAGTACACATGAGTCTATAAGGTATAAAATCTGCTCTGCCATTCAGTCATGGCTCATTTCTTTTTCTCAATCCCATTCTGTCACTTCCTCCCCATGACTCTTCACTCATTTATCAATCGAGAAGCTATCAAGCTCTGCCTTAAATACACCCAGTGACTTCACTTTCACAGCTCACTGTGGCAATAAATTCCACAAGTTCACCAACTTCAGGCAGAAGAAACTCCTCCTCATCTCAGTTCTAAAGAAATGTCCCTAGTGTTCTAAGAGATGTTCTAAAGAAACAAAGGAGGTGGTGATGGACTTTAGGAAGACTAAGCCTGCATTGCTTCCTGTTAGTATTGATGGTGAGGACGTGGATGTGGTTAAGACATACAAGTGCCTGGGGGTGCACCTGGATAACAGACTTGAGTGGAGCACCAACACAGAGGTTGTGTACCAGAAGGGCTGGAGTCGCCTCTACTTCCTGAGGAGACTGAGGTTCTTTGGAGTATGTAGGCCTCTCCTTCACATGTTCTACCAGTCTGTTGTTGCCAATATAATCTTCTATCTGGTGGTGTGCTGGGGCAATGACATCAACATGGATGATGCCAACAGGCTCAATAAACTGATTAGAACGCTGGCTCTGTTATTGGAGTCAAATGGGACACACTGGGGTAGAACAAAGGACCCTCCGGAAAATCCTGACAATTCTGGACGTTTCCCACAATCTGCTTGCCACCTTGGCTAAACAGAGGAGCACTTTAGTAATAGACTAAGACAACTATGCTGCTCCAAAGAGCGCTATATGAGATCATTTTTGCCCTTGGCCATTAGGCTCGATAATGAGTCAAAGTATGAAGTGATGACTCCTCCCCCCCCTCCCCCCCCCATTAGACTGTTTGAGGTAACTTACCTTTTATTCTTTCTGGCTTCTCTTCTAACATTTGTATATTTGTGCACTTGTATTGCTACTGTGACACTGTAATTTCCTTTGGGATCAATAAAGTATCTGTCTCTTATTTTGAGCCTGTGCCCTTGGATTCTTGACTCTCCTATTAATGGAAACATCCTCTCCATGCCCAGTCCCAATTATAATCAACAATATCATTAGTACACTTCCAAAAATATTATCAATTTCTTTCTTAAATTTATATTTTATCTTAAAAATCATCCAGTTAAAACTAACAACTTCAAATGAATAATCCAATAATTATTATATTGTTGATACAAGAGTCAAGCTTAGCATTTATTGTTTATCAATCATTTATCTATCTGCTTATTTGGAGGTAACATGGTAATAAGTACTTTCAGTCTATTGACTCCATGCAGTTCAAATGCACCCATGTGAAGAATTAACCCACCAAATGGTACATCTTTGGAACGTGCAGGAAACTGGAATGACCAGAGGAAACTCATGTAGTCATGGGGAGAACGCACAAACTCTGTACAGACGGTGGCAGAATTGACTTGGGTTGCTGGCACTGTTATGGCATTACCCAACTGCTACGCTACAGTGCGACCCCATGTTGTGCTCAGTAAGAGATTACTCCCAAGTTCTGTAACGCTGCACACTATTCTGCTCTCCCCAGCAAATTAAAGTATTTTCTTCACGTGTAGCCTCCATACTCATTGTCATACTTTATTGATCCCGGGGGAAATTGGTTTTTGTTACAGTTGCACCATAAATAATTAAATAGTAATAAAACCATAAATAGTTAAATAGTAATATGTAAATTATGCCAGGAAATAACAAATCTAGAGATTCTCTCAATTTTTAATTCAACTTGCCACATCCCAAAAGGTTTGTTTTCTAATTAATCTGCAACGTATAAAGCTTATCAGTGTGCAATATATTGAATTTCCTCAATGTTCCACTGTTCCACTTTCTACAGAATACCTACAGATACTGATGTAATGAAATTATGGCTGATTACCAGGGTACATCCATTCTTTCTTTCTGCCTTTGGAGATCTAAAATTATTCACATTTTAACCCAAAATCAGAAAAATGGTGGAACTGGCTCCCATCAAAATTTGTTGCAGTTCAGGTGGAGTTAGACGAGTATCGAGGGAGAAGGGGACATAAAGGACCATGGTTATATAGGAATACAGAGCTGAGGTTACATCCATTGTTCATATCAAGTGGTGAGGCAGATTAAAGGTGCTGTGGCCTACTCCTGCTTCTGTTTGTGAGATGGAGAGATGTTAAGTGTAGGCTCATGTCAGCAGTTTGATGAATCAAAGCATGTTTCATTGGAGACACAAGGGACTGCAAACATTGCAACCTGGAGCTACACAGTGGCTGCTGGAGAAACTCAGTGGGTCAAGCTCCATCTCTGGGGAGGGCTGGGTCGAGGAGAAGGGAAATTGTTGATGCTTGCCTTTGTGGAGTTTGCATGATTTCCCTGTGACTGGCTGCATTTCTCATTGGTGCTCCAGTTTCTTCTCACACCCCAAAGACATGCAGGCTGGTGGGCTACTTTGGTCGCTGAGTGTGTGGTAGAAGCTGGAGGCGAGTTGAATGGGGATGTGGATTAATGCAGGATGTCAAGTAGGATCAGATGTCCCCAATATCACCAACCCAGAAATGTGTTCCAGGCCCTTACCACATTCTGTGTAAAAAACCCCCATCCCTGATGTCTCCCCTAAATATTCCATCACTCACTTTAAAAGAACGTCCTCTTGTATTAGCCATTGCCCCCTGAAAAAGCACTACTGGCTATCTACTCTATCTATGCTTCTTATGATCTTATACAACTCTATCAAGCCACCTCTTATCCTTCTTCATTCCAAAGAGAAAGCCCTAGCTTGCTCAAACTTATCCTTAGAATACATGCTCTTTAATCCAGGCAGCATCCCGGTCAATCTCTCTGCACCCCCTCTGAAGCTTTTACATCCTTTATTTTATGAGGTGACTGCAACTGAACACAATTCTCCAAGTGTGATCTAGTCAGAGTTTTATAAAGTTGCAACATTGCTTCACGGCTCTTGAACTCAATCCCCTGACTAATGGAGGCCAGCACACCCATATCTTCTTAACCATTTGCATAGCAACTTTGGTGGAGAAATGGATGCAAAGCCCACGATCCTTCTGTTACTCTACACTGTTGAGAATTCGGCTGGTAACTCTGTACTGCCTCAAGTTTGACCTTTCAAAATGTATCATGTTACACTTTTCTGGAATGAACTCCCATCTGCCATTTCTCAGCTCAGCATTCTCTCACTGCCCTGTTGTAACCTACCACTATCTGCACACCACCAACCTTCGTGTCATCTGCAAACTTACTAACCCACCCTTACACCTGCTCATCCAAGTCACCTATAAAAGCCACCAAGAACCAGAGCTCCAGGACAGATCACTCTAGCACAGCACTAGTCACTGACCGCCAGGCAGGATATGCTCCACCTACTACCAGTCTCTGCCTTCCATGGGCATTCAGGGTGCTGTTTGACCCACTGAGTTTATGCTCTGCTCGAAGTGGGAGCTACTGGTTAGAGTGGTCTCAGTGAGCTGGAATATGCTCCATCTCTACACAGCAACACACGCATGAGTAGTACTTTTACTAACCTCACGGTCCAGTTTAGGGTCCATTACTTGAACTACCCCGTCCAAACTGACAGCAAAAATTTCCTTATGGACGTTAATAATGCTATAAGAAATTAAGGCATTTTCACCAATGTCTTTATCTGTTGCTCTTATCGTAAGTGCAGCGGTACCTGGGGGGTGGGGGGGAGGAGGAAGCAAAGAAGCAGGTTTACATGAACAAACTAAAATCTTACCCCTCGTTAAATTCTTTATTTGGAGTATTGCATTCAATCCTGGCCACCCCACATTAGGAAGGATCTAAAAACGCAAACACGAAGAAACCTGCAGATGCTGGAGTTTCAAGCAACACACATCAAAGTTGCTGGTGAATGCAGCAGGTCAGGCAGCATCTCTAGGAAGAGGTCCAGTCGACGTTTCGGGCCGAGATGCAGGCAGCTGACATCTTTCTCCTCAGGGAGAAAGTTACTACTACTAGGAGGCATGCATTATAGGTGAGAGGGCACAAATTCAAAGGAGATGTGCAGGACAAATTTTCATTTTACATGGAGAGTGGTGGGTTCTCTGGTGGTTTGATGTTTATTTTTAGAAGCTTTTTGTATGACGCATGGCTCTGGGGTTGTACACCTAATGGAGGCTCCCCCCCCCCAGTTTTTCTGCTTAGTACGGTTTTTTTATTATCACAAAATTTTTCAAACTTTAAGATAATGTTTTTTCTCCTTGAGACATTGTAAGTGTTGTTACTTCGATGTGCTCGTGTTATTTTTTTTTGAATAATATAATAATAAAAAGATTTGAAAACAAAGAGAGTTCCTGCAATGGGCTGCCAGGGGTGGTAGTGGGGGCATCTACAACAGAGCTGTATGGGTGACTCTTAGTCAGGCACATGAATATACAGGGAAAGGAAGGATACGGGCCATGTGCAGGCAGGAGGGATTAAATTATTTAGGCATCAATGGCGTAATTAGTTTGGCACAACATTGGGCTGCTTTTAGCTTATTATTGTCACATGTACAGTGAAAAGCTCATCATGCATAATGTTTATACAGATCAAATAATTACAGTGTATTGAAGTAGGACAAGGTGAAACAATAACAATGAAATCAAAGTGTAAATCTAGTGAAAAAGTGCAGTGTAGGTAAATGATAAAGTGGAAGATCACAAGGGGGTAGACTGTATGGCCAAAAGTCCATGTTATCGTACAAGACATCTGTTCAAAAGTCTGGTAAAGTGGGATTTGAGCTGTCAGTGAGCCTGTTGGTAATGTTCTTTGTACCTTCTGCTCGATGGGAGAGGGGAGAAGAGGGAATGTCCAGACAGAGTGGGGTCTTTGATTATGCTGGCTGTTTTACTAAGGCAGTGAGAAATATAGAGTCCACAGAGGAGAGGCTGTTCCTGTGTTGTGCTGAGTTGTGTCCACGCTCTCTACACCTTCTTATGGTTATGTGCAGAGCAGTTGCCATTATGCATAAAGACAGAATGATTTCTATGGTGCATCAATAAAAATCAACATTATGGGCTGAAAGGCCCATTCCTCTGCTGTACTGTTCTATTTTCTCAGTTCTCATGTGATAACCGTGCATCAATTTTCCCAATGGGATTTCAGGGCGTGCATAAATGTCAGCAACATATTGAAGATGGCATGGTGAGGCAACAGTTAATGTTGCTGTCACCAGCTCCGGAGGCTCTAGTTCAATTCTGACCCAAGTACTGTTCCCCCTGTGGCTGAGGAGGATGATACAAGTTTCCTCCCATGTCTCAAATGTTCATTGGCGTAGTTAAACTGGCAAGGGAATCACAGGATTGTGGTTGGATATTTAGGAGAGATTGGATGGCCACTGGGAAAGGAAGTAGAAAACCAAATGGCACCAATGGGGTTGCTCTGCTGGGAACCAGCATGGTGTTAATGGCCCAACTGGCACCCTTGGGTGCTGTAATAAATAATTCAGCACCATTGTATAAGCACCATTCACAAGTAAAACACAAAGTAAACAAACAAGAATGAACATAAATAGAAGGAAAAAATGTCAGTTTTAGTACTAAGTGATCAAAGAAGTCATATTTATATTGAGGTAGCGATTAGGGTTGCAGATGATGAAATGGACGAGAAAGACATCAGAGAAGTTCAGAACCTTTTAGTCCAGCTGTGACTGAGGCAGACACACAGCTGTCCACAAAGGTTATCTCCACAAAAAGAACTGCTGCCTGGGAAGAGACACAGTACACAAAGCTGATGGAAACACATACTGTATGAGGCCGGCGATCTTAGATCATT
This sequence comes from Mobula birostris, assembly GCF_030028105.1. Classification (NCBI taxonomy): domain Eukaryota; kingdom Metazoa; phylum Chordata; class Chondrichthyes; order Myliobatiformes; family Myliobatidae; genus Mobula; species Mobula birostris. The sequence goes on along the minus strand of NC_092370.1, from coordinate 79,667,154 downwards.
GGCTGAAAGGCAAATAGTGTTTAAAATGAGATGTTTAAAGAAATTACTCACCAGTTAAACTGAGTTCTTCAACACTCCCCTCAAATACTGTCTGGGTGAATTCTGGAGGGTTGTCATTGACATCAAGTACTTTAATAAAGAGGTCAATTGGAGTTTCCCTTTGAACTCCAAATTGATCATAGGCATGACCTGTAATCTGAGAATGCAATAATGTAGAAATCCAGTAAACATTCACCAATATTTCCGGCATGGTTGCAATGTTTTCAACAATCAGAAGTATATTCAGAGGCTCACCTAGATTATGGAAGACCCCACTCATGGAAAACTGACTTTACAAAATTCACCCATAATTTTCTAAAGAAGGTTAACAAGTAACATTAATATGTTTCATATTATTACATATTGGCATTGATTTATTATTGCCACATGTACCAAAATACAGTGTACCATCTATACAGATTCCATACACAAGTACATAGAGTTAGTGAAAGAAAACAGAACGCAGTGTTACAGTAACAGAGAGAGTGCAGTGCAGGAAGACAGACAAAGTACAAGGGTTCATGACAAGGAATTTTGAAAGATTATGAATAATTCATCCTTTGGTGTAGGAGAGGTCTGTTCAAGGGTAATATGCTATATTTAAATTTGCTGATGTCACCATTGTCATTGGCCAAATCAAGGATTGTGGCGAATCAGTAGATAGGAGGGAGATTGAAAATCTGGCTGAGTGGTGCCACAACAACAACCTGTCAGTCAATGTCAACAAGACCAAGCTGATTATTGATTTCAGGGAGAGGAAACCAGAGATCCATGAGCCAGTCCTCATCAGGGATCAGAGGTAGAGAGGGTCAGCAACTTGGAAATCCTCAGTGTTATCATTTCAGACTACCCGTCCTGGGCCCAGCGTGTTAAGTCCATTATAAAGAAAGCACAGCAACACCTCTACTTCCTTACAAGTTTGCAAAGACTCGGCATGACATCTAAAACTTTGACAAACTTTTATAGATGTGTGGTAGGAATTAATTGCATCATGGCCTGGTACAGAAGCATCAAAGCCCTTAAGTGGCTGCCCACTGTGAACAACACACTGCAATCTTCATTCTTGGTAAACTCATTTAGTTCTCTATACACATTTTGTGCTTTCTCATGTCCTTCTCTTTCACAGAGATTTTGACGTAAATGTTTTGGTGAAGAGTTGTGCATTCTGTAAAGGTGTATTTTTGTTACTCAAAATCCTTTAATGCAGGGCACACTTTGTAAGTTCCATTAGTTTCATTGTGACTCCCATGTCCTTGTAATACATGTCTCAGCTTACAAAAGAGAGGAATCCCATGTGCTTAACAACTCGCTCAACTGGTCATTTTCACTGTAAAATACATACTTACATAAATGTAATGTGTGCAGGGTAACAAATGCAGTTCAGCAGTATCGGGAGAATACCCGAATCAGCTGTTGAACAACAACAGAAGGGTTTCAGTCTTCACCTACGATGCCGTGTTTTGATTAAAAGGTTACAGTACACTGCATTTGTATTTTACTTTTTTAAAGATTTTATGCAAGGTATTGTATACAGTTCTGGTCATCCAACTGTAGGAAGGATATCGGTAAGATTGAAAGAGTGCAGAGAAGATTTACTAGGGTGTTACCAGTTCTGGTGTTAGATCTTCGTGATCAGCTGATACATTAAAATTTTAATGCTGTGCCTTTTCTTAAATTTCTGCAACCACCCTGCTGAATATTCACAATTTATTTCAATTTTCAGATTGTTGTGATAGATCTTTGCTTGTTTAATGATCAGCATACAGTTAAGGAGCATATGTTCACTCCAACGCTAATGATACACGATCGAGATCTTCATTTTTCACTTTATGCAGTGTTTTCTATTTTTCATTAACTTCTGTTCATTACACCTGTGAGGTCACTTCTGAGAACTGGGTGTGGTGAGCTGAGACTTCCACATTCCCTGGGAACCTTCTCAGCATCTTGTGGAATTTCCCATTTGTGACGTTACGTCAGCACTCTTTTTTTAAAAAAAAGAATCAGATTTCGGAGGTTTTTGGATTTTGGAATTGTGGGGAAGGGGTGCTCAACCTGTAGCTGCAAATCCACTAGTCTGCTGGTGGTTGAAGACAGTCTGTCCCGAGGTTGGAAAACTATGTATATGTACGTGTTAGTAGGTAGGAGTGAGAAATGGGGCTTGTTTGGTTACCTTTTGTATTCTGTGTTATTCTGCTGAGCGTTGTGGATATGCTAAGTAGGCGCTGGAATGTGTGGCAATACTTGTGGTTTGCCACAGTACACCCTTAGGTTGTGCTGGTTGTTAACGCAAGCAATGCATTTCACTGTATATTTTGATGTACATGTAATAAACAAATGAACCTGAATCTCATTCTTCAAACAATCCCACATTTTCCAATCTCAGTATTCAATCCCTTGTTATTGGGGCCACTGCAGTAAATCCCAGCTAGGCCCACTCTGGGACTGTCCTATCCATCTGATCACCGAGACACTTTGGTGCTTCTTTCCATGCTTGTGAAAAACAACTATTCCCACTAATTTTTCAAAATTTTCTTCTAGCTTTGTCCCAGTTTCTAATTACTCATTCAATGGAGTGACTGGCACTTACGGAACACAGCGACTTCCCAGGGCTTTAAGAGAGGCTATGTAAGGGTCAACTTCAGTGCCAATGATTAATAAATATTGAGGTTATGCCTTGAAGAATCAGATGGTTTTACGACAATCCAGTGCTTTCAGAGTCATTGCAAAAGAGATTACTTTTGTAATCTCAGACTTGTACTTATTTAAATTAATTTACAATTCCCAGCTACTTTGATGGGAATTCAAGTTCTGTCCTTAGACCTTCGGTTCTTAATTAGAACACAAGAACAGTACAGCACTCATTGCCGTGTCAAATGAATTAAGCTAGCAAGTAACTGACTAACTAACTAAATTAACCACCTCTGCCTAGACAATGTTCACATGCCTCCATTGGTTGGACATTCATGTGACAATCCAGCAGCCTCTCTATCACATTTGCCTTCATAATGAATCCTAGCAGCACATTCCAATCACCCATCACCCTCTGTGTAAAACTGCCTCACATATCTCCTTCCAGCTTTCCCCTTGTCACCTTAAATGCATGCCCTCTAAAATTATACATTTCAAATCTAGGGAAAAGATACCAGTTAGCTATTAATGCCTCTCATAATCTGATAAACTAGTATCAAGTCTTCTCTCTGCCTCTGCTGTTCCAGAAAAAAACAACCCAAACATGCCCAACATCTCTTCCAAAAGCATGTCCACTAATCCAGACAAAATCCTGGTAAACCTCTACTGCACCCTCCTCCCAAGTCTTCACATCTTTTCTGTAATGGGGTAACTAGAATTGAACATGTAGGGGTTCTCAGTAATATTAGATGGACTGTTAACTGTTAATTGCCTATTACAAAATGGCTTCTCTGAAGTGTCAAAATAAAATGATTTCTCGCACTGTCAACTTCAGAGTAAGGAGTTCTCTGTGGCAGCATGTTTGGGTTATACTTAGTGATAATGGAAATTGTATTCGTTTGCTAGCCAATGGAAGTCATGTTATGCTATCTTGTATGTGTGTGCTGAGCTGAGGATCACGGGCTTTTCGGGAGGAGAACCGAAGAGGAAGGACGTGCTGGACGTGCTCTGGTCAACCACCGTGGTTGGACCCAGGCGGCAGGTCGAGGAGGTCGGCAGGGATCGAATGGTGGAACGAAGACCCCATTAATTGAGCTCCAACGGTTGTGCACGAAGTGGTTGAACTCTGATAAGTTTGGTGACTTTTACTTTCCTTTTATATTGTATCTCTATTAATTACACAGTTCCAGTAAGATTTATAAAGTGTAATCTGTAAATCATACATAGTGTGCTGTCTGATATTTGATGTGTGAGTTTGTACGAGATGGTGTTACACAGCAACTATGCAAACGTGATTCATGGTTTGCTGGGCAGACGGGGTTTCCCCTAGACAAACACAAGCGGATAGCCCTGAGCACTAACTTAGCGGAGGCCATCGTCCGGGGTTGAATTCTGTGGAAGCTGTGTAAATCGCCACGTTAAGTTAGTGCGGAGATGGACCGGGATAAGATTGCAAGCTGGTGTGAGTCCGAGGACCTACCAGTGAATCATGCGTGCGTGTTAGGTGGGGTGGATTTCCGCACTTCGGAAGAAGTGCTAGTGCGAGAGTTCAGTCTGATTAAAGCCGTCGGTAAGGTAGAACTCGTAGCTAGGAGGTGCGGTAAAGTAGTGGAATCCAGCTTGGTGTTGGTTCGTACGAGCGCTCTCGTCATGACGTTGGAACTGCCAGCAACGGTCAGCGTCCCGGGAGGCGGGGCTGTGGGGCCTCCACACCCTCCTGGAGGACAAATGTGAGGAGACACTGGAGGAAGAGTTTGATGAGGCACCAGGGGAGGTGCCAGTAGCCAGTGGTGGAGGGTTGAAGGAATTTGCGAGGAAACGAGTTCTCAGGGTAATGAGGGAGGAGGGGCAAGAGGGGTCAGAGTGGGAAGGATTGGTCAGGCCCCGTCCCCCAGCTAGAGGTGAGACCTCCGAGTTGGCAGCCGCCATTACCTCCCTGGCGAGAAGGGCCGAGGGGCCCCACCCGAAGCTGGGAATTTTCTCAGGAGCCACGCTCACCCCGGAAGGGGAGGACGTTTTTGAGATATGGATCGAAAACACGTCCCAGTTGTTAGGGGAGTGGCCAGGCTCGGATGAAGAAAAGAGACAGTGATTGATGGAAAGTTTGCGGGGAGTGGCGGCTGGTGTCGTCCGAGGGCGTGAAAGCTGAACAGTCCTCGGCTTCCCTGGCGGAGTACAGGTGTCCCCAGCTTTTCAAATGTTCGCTTTACGAAACCTTACTGTTACGAAAGACCAACATTAGTTCCTTGTTTTCGCTAATAGAAGGTGTTTTCACTGTTATGAAGAAAGGCAGTGTGCGGGGAAAAGCAGCGCGCGATAAAAGGCAGTGCTCTCCCCCGGATTCGGAATGGCATTCTCGCCGGCATTGCTTTAACACGTGCCTGTGAGCAGCCGTTAGCAAGATGAGTTCTAAAGTATCGGAAAAGCTGAAAAGAACTCGTAAGGGTGTTACACTTAGCGTAAAACTAGACATAATTAAGCGGTTCGATTGTGGTGAACGAAGTAAGGACAAAGTGAGTTTGGCTTGTGGAAGTTGACGAAGATGATGTTGTAAAGGTTTTGGCATTCCATGACCAAGAACTAATAAATGAAGAGCTGATGCAATTGGAAGAGGAAAGGGTAACAATTGAAATGGAATTCAGTAGCGAAAGTGAAGTCGTCCAGGAACTGAACGTGAGATTTTTGCTGCAATGATCAAGTATGACTTTAATTTTGAAAGGGTACGTAGCTTTAGGGCATACTTGCAAGATGGTTTGCGTCCTTACAAAGAACTGTATAATCTAAAAATGTGTGAGGCTAAGCAGTCAAGCAAGCCTTCCACATCAGCCACAGCAGACGACGAACCTTGACCTTCGACATCGAGGCGGGCAGTCATAGGAGAAGATGAGCTGCCTACCCTGATGGACGATGAGATGACACCCCAGTGTCCCACCACCCCAATCCCCATGCCGCAGACAGATACCAATTTGTGGAGAATGCAGCGGTAGATGGGATGCACCCAGCACATCTTTAAGAAAAAAAGCCGAAATAAACATGCTAGTTAATTAGGTGCCGCCCGGCACGTAAATGTCAGCCCAGATCAGAGGCAATTGCCGATTGCAGCGCCTCTGATCTGGGTCGACATTTACGTGCCAGGCAGCACCTAATTAATTAGCATGTTTATTTCAGCTTTTTTCTTAAAGATGCGCTGTGTGCCTCCTGGCCACGGCTGTACCCCTGCATGCTTCATGGATCGGTATCAGTTGGTGGCCCGGAGGGTGGGGGCCGCTGCACCACCCAAACTCCGACGACTCAGTCTAACACACCATCATCAGTGTGCTCGATGTCTTCCCGATTCCCGTGATACTACACTGTACATACATTATTTCTACTTTATATAGGCTGTGTATTTTTACGTGTTATTTGGTATGATTTGGCAACTTCATAGCTGAAAGGTTACTGGAAAGAGTGTTTTTGCCAACAGCGCTTGCGTGAGATTTCCTGCCGAGAGCACTTGCGTGAGATTTTTGCTACGGAGAACAGTGCCGGCAATGGTTGTGGAAAAGTATTTCTACTTTATATAGGCTGTGTATTTATCATATCATTCCTGCTTTCACTATATGTTACTGTTATTTTAGGTTTTATGTGTTGTGTGGCATGATTTGGTAGGTTATTTTTGGGTCTGTGAATGCTCACAAAATTTTCCCATATAAATAAATGGTAATTGCTTCTTCGCTTTACGACATCCCGGCTTATGAACCATTTCATAGGAACGCTCTACCTTCGGATGGCGGGGAAACCTGTATCTGGAAGCTTTGGAGGGTGCGTTTGGATTGACGGGAGGTTCCTGGGAGCTTTTAGCGGAGTTTCAAAACATGCAGCAGGAAAGAGGGGAAAGCTCTCAGAATACATTTTTCGGCCGGAGATAATGCTTAGTGGGTTGCGGCGCCGAGGGGTAGTGAAGACGGATGAGGTGGCGAAGTTGAGGATGAATCAGATATCTACGGGTTCCCTGGGGGAGGACAAGGTGGCTTGGAGTCTTCGGCAGTCCTATAAACGGAGCCCCTCTCCATCGTTCGTTCAGCTGATTAGAGAGGTGCGGGAGGATGAGAGCACGTTGGGCTGGAAAGAGGGCTCTGGCCACCGGGGACAATCCTCAGCAGTACGGGAGGTGGTGGCAGGGTTGAGAATCGAGCGACCCAAGGGGTCCCAGGTGGATAGGGACCCCTCGCATGAGTAGGTTGACAAGGACAGCACCCCCTTCAGGGGATGGGCCACTCAGAGGGCTTGGAGTGGCGGCGGGTAGCATGTGCCATAACTGTGGGAAAGAGGGGCATTTCCAGCGGGAATGTGAGCGGCAGGAGGTGTGCTACAGCTGTGGGGAAGAGGGACACTTCCGGAGGGATTGTGAGAGACAAGACGCCCTGCGGAGGGCAAGTCCCCGGGTGACTAAGAAGGGAGAGGTGTCGGGAATCTTAGGAGAGACTCAGTGAGGGAACGGACTGGAGTCTCTGGAGGAACACATTCCCCAAAATCTACCATGGGACCTCCGCAAGCCCAAGCCCTTATTCCAGATAGATTAGTGGGACCCTGCTCCAGCGTGTCCCTACGGATAGACGGAATCTTTGCAAGGGCCATTCTCGTCGCAAGGGTCGCAAGTCACCTTATTGTACCAGTCGTTCTACAACAAACATCTAAAGCATCTGCCCGTAACCCCGTTTAATGGCCTGGAGATTTGGGGTGTCAGTGCTGGCGATTATCCGTATGACGGGTATTTGTCAGTGAAACTGGAGTTTTCAGAAGCCGATGTGGGAGTGTCTGAAATTCTAGAGATGTTAGTGCTGGTTTGTCCGGACCCGGTTGAGGCGGGGGGTGCTTCAGTTCCGATGGGGACCAACACCCCTGTGGTGTGGAGGCTCATGGGGGCCTGCCAGGAGAGGGCGGGTGAGAACTTCTTGTAGACCCGGGCTGTGCACCCAATGTTTCGAGCTGCTTTTGAGGCAGCAGGGAGCCACCCTGGGCCAGATACTGAATGTAAGCGAGGGACTGTGTGGTGTACCCAGTCGAAGCCTAAGGTAATAAGGCCTGGGGAAGTAGCGAGGGTGATGGGAACCCCCAGATTTCCCGGTGTGCTTGATGGCAAGGCCCTTTTAGTAGACACCCCGGAAGACCTCGAGGGGGAGTCACGATTTCTGGCTGGGGTGCTGGTGAGGCCCGAAGTGCAGAGGCCCTCGGTGGTACAGGCGAGCAGGATGCTGTGATTGTCAGGAACACCACGGCGAGAGAAATCACCTTTAAGAGAGGGATGCCCCTGGCTCATTTGCTCCCTTTGACTGTAATGTCGAGTGGCCCCGTGAGGCTTGCTGGGTGCGGGGGGAACGATTAGAAAACAGAGGGAAGCTGACTACCGAGACCTTTAACTTTGGGGACTTGCTGGTGCCGCCGGGTTGGAAGAAAAGGCTGGTGCAGAAGATGTTGAAGCTGGAAGATGTTTTTTCCCGTGGCGAGTTCAATGTGGGTTGTTCCAAGAGCACTCGCCACACCATCCAGGTGACTGAGGACACCCCGTTCAGAGAGAGGTCGCGGCGACTGGCCCCTGCAGATGTGGAAGATGTGTGCCAGCACCTGTGTAAGTTGAAGGAAGCTGGGATCAACTCTGAATCCCGAAGCCCTTATGCGTCTCCAATAGAGGTGGCCCGGAAGAAGAACGGAAAGGTACGCATATGTTTGGACTATAGGACTCTGAACTTGCGCACTGTCCCTGACCAGTATACAGTCCTGAGGGTCGAAGACGTGCTGGCCTTTCTGAGTGGGGCGAAGTGGTTTAGTGTGCTGGACCTGAGGAGTGGATATTACCAGATCCCGATGAGTGAGGCCGACAAAGAGAAGACGGCATTTACATGCCCTCTGGGATTTTTCCAGTTCAAAAGGATGCCCCAGGGCATATCAGGAACCTTTGCCATCTTCCAGAGGGTCATGGAGAAGATGGTGGGGGATATGAATTTGCTTGAAGCGTTGGTGTATTTGGATGACTTGATAGTATTTGGATCCACCGTGTAAGAGCACAAAGCGAGGCTACAGAAGGTGCTAAGCAGACTGAAGGAGGAAGGGTTGAAACTCTCCCTGGCCAAATGCCAGTTCTGCAAGACGTCTGTTAGCTATGTCGGGCACATAATCTCACTGCATGGAGTAGCTACAGACCCGGCTAAGATAGAAGCGGTGACCACATGGCCGAGGCCCCAGACTGTGAGCACTCTGTGCTTGTCCTTGGGATTCTGTGGTTATTATCAGAGATTGGTGAAGGGCTATGCCAAAGTGAGTCACCCCTTGAACCAGCTTCTGCGTGCTTACTCCCCCCCCCCACCCGGGGCAGAAAAGTAGAAGGGTACAGGAGACTGGAGACTATCTCAACCCATCAGAGCCCTTTGGACAGAGGTGGGATGCAAAATGTGAGGAGGCTTTTAAATCGCTGGAAGAGTTGCTGACCCAGGTACCGGTGCTGGCTTTTGCGGACCCCTGGTTACCCTATGTACTACACACCGATGCCAGCCGGGAGGGATTAGAGGCCATCTTGTATCAAGATCAGGGTGCCGGGTTGAGACTTGTAGCATTTGTCAGCCGGAGTTTGTCGCCCTTCGCTTACTTATATCCTGACGTCAGCGAAACTGGATGCTACAGGCCATCGGTGGTTGGTGGCCTTGTCGTCGTGATTTCAGCCTGAAGTACCGGCCGGGGAGCAGGAATGTCGATGCGGACGCTTTGTCCCGACGGGCGCATGAGGAACTGGAGAGGGACCAGGAGTGGGAGAGTGTTCCTGCATCTGGGGTGAAGGCCTTGTGTCAGTTTTCTATCACTGTGAAGGCTGAGGAAAAGGAGATGCCGTATTGTGCAGTGGACCCACTGGGGGCTTCTGACGATGCCTTGCCCCCAGTTTACTGTGACCTGACTGCTCTGAAGAGCAAGCAGCGGCTGGAGTTGAGTCCTGGGGAAGTGGCAGCTGCTCAGCGAGATGACCCGGGCATTGGTACCATTTGGTACGCAGTGGAAAAGGGGGATATGGCGTGGCCAGAGAAGACGAAACACGCTTCGGTGCCTCCATTACTGAGGGAATGGCCTCAGTTGAAGTTGAGGAAATGAATTTTTTACCGGGTCACATCACCCCCGGACCAACCTCAGTGTTGGCAGTTGATCCTGCCTGAGGAAGTATTGGAAGATTAAGCTGAAGTCACTGCACGATGATTCTGGACATCTGGGGGTGGAGAAGACCTATGAATTGCTCAGAGACAGGTTTTACTGGCCTCGAATGAAGTTGGAGGTTGAAGAATACTGCAAGTCATGCATTTGCTGCATACGGCGGAAGTCACTGCTTGTGCAGGCCGCTCCTCTGTCACACTTGCAGAGTGCAGGGCCCCTGGACTTGGTGTGTATGGATTTTCTGTCCACAGAACCTGATGCCAGCAACACGGCGAATGTCTTAGTCCTCATGGATCACTACACTAGATACGTTCAGGCTTTTCCGACCAAGGACCAGAGGGCGACTACGGTGGCAAAAGTTTTTAATGAGAGAAGTATTTCGTGCATTATGGTCTTCCCCGGTGAATACATAGTGACCAGAGGCGGGACTTTGAGAGTAGACTCATCTATGAGTTACTGGGTATGCTGGGAGTTGAGAAATCGAGGACCACGCCCTATCATCCGCAGAGCGATCCCCAGCCAGAGGGGTTTAATTGGACCTTGCTAGACATGCTCAGGACTCCAGAGCAGATAATTGGGCATCTGGTTCACTGTCACAACTGTACACGCAATGAAGCTACTGGGTACTTGCCCTATTATCTGATGTTTGGGCGCAAGGCGAGGTTGCCCATTGACCTCTGTTTGGGGACTGACTCGGGTGACGTACAGCCGAAGCCTTATCTGAAGTATGTGTCTGATATGAGCAGAGAGCTGAAAAGGGCTTATGAGTTGGATGGGGTGGCGGCCGCCAGGCAGAGTTGGGGAAATAAAAGGAGGTATGACCAGAAAATGAGGTTCTTCCAACTCCTGCCGGGAGACCGAGTCCTTATAAGGAATTTGGGTTTACCTGGAAAGCATAAGATGGGTGATTGCTGGGCAGCCATGCCCTATGTGGTGGAGAGTCAGATGCCAAACCTACTGATTTTCTGGGTGTGGCCGAGGACGAGAAGGGGCCTGCCAAGATTCTACATCAGGATCACCTGTTGCCCCTGGGGCAAGATGTACAGGTATTGCAGAAACCTGATGAGGCCGCTGCACCCAATACCAGGAGTCTGCGTCCGTGCAGGGTGGAGGACGTGCCTATCCCGGGAGAGAAGGGCCCGGGCCCAGCCCCTGTGAGGGATACTGACTCGGAGGATGATGACTAGGATGGTTGGTATATTCTGCCTTTCGCTGATGCTCCCGAGATGGAGGAAGAGACTCCTGGCCTTTCCCCCACTGGGTTAGACAGGGCTAGTGAGGGGCAGTCCATGGTACCGCAGGACGTTGAAGGAGAGGATGTAGGGCCTGAACCAGAGGTAGAGGGTTCTGAGGTGCAGAGGGGCTTGGGTGACCGATTGGGGGAGGGTTCACCTCGTAGCTTCAAAGGGTCCCCTGTAGTGCCTGAGGTGGAAGAGTTAGAAAAGGGGGTACGTAGGGCTCAGAGAGGTTGGAACCCTCCGGAAAGATTGACCTATGTAGCACCCGGGAAACAGGGTGTGATCTCTACTGTTTTGAGAAGTCAAGTCACTGCTTTCTGCACGTGGATTGGGCTGTGTGTTCTGCAGGAAGGGATGGCAAATTAGTTGAGCGCATGAGGACATGACTTAATTCGGTCGGGTGAGAATGTAGGGTTCTCAGTAATATTAGATGGACTGTTACCTGTTAATTGCCTATTACAAGATGGCTTCTCTGAAGTGTTAAAATAAAATGGTTTCTCGTACTGTTTACTGTTGAGTAAGGAGTTCTCTGTGGCAGCATGTTTGGGTTATACTTAGTGATAATGGAAATTGTATTCGTTTGCTAGCCAATGGAAGCCATGTTATGCTATCTTGTATGTCTGTGCTGAGCTGAAGATCACGGGCTTTTCGGGAGGAGAACCGAAGAGGAAGGACGTGCTGGACGTGCTCTGGTCGACCACCGTGGTTGGACCCAGGCGGCAGGTCGAGGAGGTCGGCGGGAATTGAATGGTGGAACGAAGACCCCATTAATTGAGCTCCAACGGTTGTGCACGAAGTGGTTGAACTCTGATAAGATTGGCGCCTTTTACTTTCCTTTTATATTGTATCTCTATTAATTACATAGTTCCAGTGAGATCTATAAAGTGTAATCTATAAATCGTACGTTGTGTGCTATCTTGATATTTGATGTGTGAGTTTTTACCAGGTGGCGTTACACAGCAACTACGCAAAGGTGAGACATGGTTTGCCAGGCAAACGGGGTTTCCCCTAGATAAACACGAGCTGATAGCCCTGAGCGTTACAAATGTAATACCCCAGATGCAGCTAATCGGAGTTTTATAAAGCTGCAACACAACTTCACGACTCTTGAACTCAGTGCTTTGACTAATAAAGGCGAGCACGCCAAATGTCTTCTTTACCATCCTGTAAACCTGTGCAGTCACTTTCAGTGAGCTATGGACTTTTATTCCAAGATCTCTCTGTACATCAATTCTGCTAAGGGGCCTTCTATTAACTGGGTACTTTGCTTTTACATTTGATTTTCCAAAGTGCAACAACTCAAACTTGGCCAGATTAAACTCCATCTGCCCATATCTGCAACTAATCTATACCTCACTATATATGTGGCAATCTTTTACACAATCCACAACACCAGCAGACTTTGTATTGTCTGAAAAATTGGATGAAAGCATGAATGACTTTCCCCAACCACATTTACATCCAAATCATGCAGAAACATGACTACACTACCTGAGAAATAAACATACAATCATGAGTTACCGTCACGCACTATTGATAAAACTGCAGCAATAACCACATTACTCTGATCTATCCTCATTAGTCACTGTCAACGTGAAACTATTAGACAGAACAAAGATATTTGATTTATAAGTACAAATCAAGGTTCTAATAAAAAACTCATACAAAGATAGAGACGAAACATCAAACAAGTTGCATTGATAAATGAAATGATTAAAAATAGATTCGTTGACTGTGAAATAAGACTCAAAAGCAAGGACTGCATGAAGTTACCCAGTGAAAGCCATTCATCTGCTTACAGCAACACACACAAATGCTGGAGGAATCCTGTCTCATTCAGCTGCATCTATGTTTGAATGATAACTAAACTTGATTTGATTTCAATTTGAACTCAGCAAGCCAGGCAGCATCTATGGAAAAAGAGTAAATGGTTGACATTTCCGGCTGAGACCCTTCTTCAGGACTTTTCCTCTTTCCCATATACAGTATGCTGCCAGACCTGCTGAGTTCTTCCAGCACTTTGTGTGTGGTGCCCTGTAATTCCAGCATCAGCAGATTTTGACATGCTTGTGATTCATCTGTTTATGCTGCTCAAAGTAAATCTCATAATCCTCGGAGGATGAAAAGCCTGGAGAAATATCGTGAAATTTTCAGAAATCTTCAAAAGCCTTCGGAGATTCATTGCAACTTACATTGAAGTTTGGAGTTACTTCTCGATCCACTTTTCCTGTGATGATTAGGTTGCCAGTATGGCGACCAATCACAAAGAGCCCATTTGGTGGCTTGTCAGCACCAGGTCCAGTAATCCTGTAGGTGATATTAACATCAGGTAAGGAATCCAAATCCGACCTGATCTAAGGCAAAGAAAGATAGGAGAGATTATTTTACTTGTATTTTTCCATATATACACACAGTAGATTCTGGTTAATTGGGCCATTGATTAATCAGGACAGCTGCTTATTTAGGACAACGCTTAAAGAACAAAAACAAATCAAGAAAATAACTGGGATTCCCTTCATTTATTTGGGACAATACACCATTTAACTGGGGCAGAAGACTTGTTGAATATTTTCCAACCAGGGTCAGTCGTGTCCATGTCTTGCAGCCATTAGACGCTACACTGTGTTTACAGCAAAACAGTTTTTAAACTGTGTCAGTTGCATGTATTTGTGTTCAAAAAGGAGTGACTTCTGTCATTGATAGTTGGTGAAAAACAAGCAGTAGACAATTCAGAACTGTTCTGCTCACTGCAGTTTCAAGTATTCAAATGTGGAAATGCCAGAAATGAACGTGAAATGATTCCACTACCACAAGTTAGGGACTACAAAGAATTTGAAGGCATTGACAATCAGTTTGAAAGTTAAATTCGGTCCCTGCCAGACACTCAGCCCTTGCCTGTGGCTTCAAGTAGCTATTTGCATGTGATACTAGGCACACCCCAGTACAGGTGGGCTAAACTAGGTGAAGGTAGCCAGTGGGTCTCATACCCCAGTGAGAAAGGGATATGCCTGTCCTGTCATGTGAAATCAACCCCGGCCGACCGGACGGATGAGATCTACAGTGAAACCAAACGGCCAGGAAGGTGGTTCTGCAACGCTCTGTGGAGAGCAAAGGGAATGACGAGGCATTGAAGAAGTCATGCATCAAAAGTCATCCACTGCAACCAGGAAGATCCCAGTTGTGACGTCTACTTGTACCACTGGACCCGGACTTCTGAGGTCAAGAGAGTGGAACTACTCCAATGGAACAGTTTATCAACTTTAAAAACTCTCCTGCGTAGGGTTCCTATTATTGTCTTATACAATGGACAACAACCAGCAGTATTGATAGTGTTCTAATTTGTTTTGCATTTCATTTAACTGCATAATTTGTCACTCAGTTGAACAGTAGTTTGTCCTTTTATACCTACCTTTTTAACTATTTCCAAGAAGCTTTGGTTAATTGGGACAGTCACTTAATTGAGCCAAAATGTACTGGCACCAATCTGTCCCAATTAACCGGAATCCACTGAGTATTCTTTTTATTACTCTAGATGGACAGTAGAGAGCATTCTGAATGGTCACATCAAGGCCTGGTATGGAGTCTCCAATGCCCAGGAGGCAACTCGCTCTAGGACCCTCACTATCCAGTACGTGCTCTCTTCTTGTTACTACCATCAGGGAGGAGGCAAAGAAGCCTGAAGACCCACACTCAATAATTCAAGAACAGCCTCCTCTCCACTGTTAGATTTCTGAGTGATCCATGAACACCATCTTGTTAAGCCTATTTCTTGCACTATTTATTTTGTAATTTATATGAATTTTATATATTTGCATTATGATTCTGCTATAGAACAACATTCCAAATTGTGTACAAATGATAATAGATCTGATGACCATAATCTGAACTACTTGGATGAGTGCAGCTCTGACAGAGGCCAAGAAACTTGACGCAATGCTGGATAGACACTGTGCCCGTGACAGACTGGTCAGCGTTTATCACTCTCTGCAGGTTCTGCTCGTCCAGGGCAGGGCAGCTACTATACAGGGCTGACATGCAACCTGTCAGGATACTTCCTATAGCACATCCGTAGAAGTGGGAGAGAATCCTAGTCTACAAGCCGAATCTTCTCAGACACCTTGGAAAATAAATGCACTGATATTCTTTCTTGACCACATCCGTGGAGTGACCAGGTGAGGTTGCTAGTGACATGAATTCTTTTTTCAAATTCTATTCTTCTCCAGCCCTTTATCTTTCCCACCAACCTGTCTTCATCTATCACCTTCTAGCTTGCCCTCCTTCCCCTCCCCCCTTTTTATTCTAGCGTCTTCCCCCTTCCTTTCCAGTCCTGATTTAGCGTCTCAACTTGAAATGCTGACTGTTTATTCATTTCCATAGATGGTGCCTGACTTACTGAGTTCCTTTAACATTTTGTGTGTGTTTGCCCTGGATTTCCAGCACCTGCAGAGTCTCTTGTGTGTATACATGTACATTACAGTGTGTGGATCAGACCTTTGGACTAAAGCACACTATAAAGGATGATGGGTATAATTGAAAACGAGAGATTCTTGACCACAGGGAGAGTAGTAGCAGCAAACTTATGACTTGAAAGAGACAATTCCAAAAGGCACAGTGGTATCTGTCACAGCCAGGCCCTCTTCCTGGAGGTCATTTGTACATCTCCAAATGGACATTATGCTGTTACCCAAATGTATGGGTAAGAATTATGTACTTGTTATTGTGTTTGTTGTTTCTGTGGGTAGAAGCTTGTCAAACAATTAGAAGTGATGCTGTAACTATCGCTAAATCTAGCTCTAGTGTAGCGGCTAGTGCATTGTTTTACAGCACCAGCAATCAGGGTTCAATTTGTGCTGTCGTCTCCAAACACATTTCCGCATAGGGCTCCTCCCATCTTCCAAAAATGTGCAGGTTACTGGGCTAATTGCTCACATGGGTGTAATTGGGTGGCACAGGCTCGTAGAGCTGAAAGGGCCCGTCACCGTACTACATCTCTAAATAAAAATAAAACAAAATAAATATAATTTATTCCTACATTTGGGATCCCTGAGACAATGTCAAACAATAACAATTCTCATTTCACAGGCAGTTTAGTACAGGAATTGACAAAAAGGCATGCAGGACTGGCATCATTTCAACTGCCCATACAACGGAACGGGCTCCTGAAAAGCAGGTTAGCTAAATCGTGAGAGGAAACTGTGCTTCCATTGGCTCTCATAACAATGTGCTTGTGCTCCAAACAACATGAAATAATATTGGATTGGTACATTGCGGGGGCTTACCAGTTACTCCTTCCCTTTCGGTTAAGCAGATGGAGATCTATACTATGAGTGAAAGCATGGAGCAGCATTGTAAAGCACTGACGTGGTGCGCTGCCGATATAGCCTTGAATTGTAGTGTGTTCGATTCTCTATTTCACTTTGATAAGGAGACTAGAGCTGTGACAGAAGCATGGGATTGCACTACCATAGAAATGACTCTGCCAATACAACCGTTTAACCATCCGACAATGGACTGCACAAACCTCGTGCTCTGAAGCTGCTTCATGAGGATGAGGATGAAGTTTGTTGTTTCAACCACCATGGGATGGGACTATATTTAGGTTAACAGTACGTGCAATGTTTACACCACTAATAACCCTTTGAATCCTATCAATGGTACTTATTGAGGGTGCAGCTGGAGGTCTATGATTGGCTGCAGAGGTACCCCTTTTAAAATGGAATTGCTAGCTTGAAGGAGTCCATGGAAGTGCTGTTGCTTTCTGGCCTACGTAACACCATTCATGCACAACCTGCCTACATCCAATTGTGTGGGACTGCTATCGAAGGTCTCAGAGGCCGAGTGTTTCTCAATTGTAGTGTTCCTGTTCTGGGGACATACCAGACCTGCTTGTGAGATCATCAGCATGGCCTTTGAGCTGGAAAAATTAGCTACGTTTCACAAACTAGGTCATCAATGTCATTACTGCTGAAATGGTGACCCTTCAAAATCCATTAGCATTCGACTTTTGTTGGTGGAGAAGGGAGGTACTTGAGCCATAATCGGCCAGAAGTGCTGCATGTACATTCCGGATAGGACCGAGAATATCACCAATTTAGCTGTGCATATCCAGCTAGAAGCTGAAAAGGTTAGGACAAGACTGCAGGAGCTATGCAGGACTCCATTGCCACCTTAAGAATTCTTTAGTTGGCTTCTTTAGCTGGGGCAACTCAATTGTACAGTGGGCAATGGGAGCCATATTCTTCTTGGTTGTGACATTTGTTTAAAATTCTTGCCTGAGCAGCTGCCTCATACACATGGAACCCTGTTGCCCTGTTGGAAGTCCATCACAGAATTTTAGAGAGTTTGTGCTACTGAAATTTGCACTGCTCTCTACAGGACGAAAAAAAAGGGATTAAGTTTAGATAGTGTTCAGTCAGTCCAGGCACAAAAGGTCTTCTAAGAAAAGTTTTCAAGAAGAGTATAGCTCCCCTTTGGGGACAGGAGCCATTTGTCATGTGGAAACAAGGAAATAATAGAAGGATGCTAGTCACACACCTACTTTACTCACTTCAAAGTGTCATCATTTGTTAGCTTGTTGTTTGAGTATACCCAGTTTACCATAGTCAATTCTGTATGAAATAACATTCATCTGTTCAAACAAGAACAACGTAGTGATAGGGGTCATGCTCCTTGTGCCAAAATAAATGAAGTATAATTAATGACAATGCAAAGTTTCAGAGTCCAATTAATTAGCAATGCAATAGGATAAATTAATATAGTTCATTTCTCAGAGTTGGGGACGCAAGAACTAGAGGGCATAGGCTTAAGGTGAAAGGAGAGAGGTTTAAGAGGAACCTGAGGGGTAACTTCACCCAGAGGGCAGTGGGTATATGGAATGAGCTGCCAGAGAAATTGGTTGAGGCAGGTATATTAATGATATTTAAAGAGTACTTGGACAGGTACATGGATAAGAAAGGTTTACCAAACTTTGGAAAATGGGCTTGTTTAGAGGGAAATCATGGTCATCAGAGGCCAGCTGGTCTGAAGGGCCAGTTTCTGTGCTGTATGAGCCAAGAGTCCAGACTATAACATGCTCAAGAGACCATTATGCACACAGAATTCCAGATATGCTGTTATCAATGCAATGTATAACTGAATCATAACTTTAGAATTCTTCATTGTTAGATTTTATAGGTGTATCTGCATACCAGGCTTATTCACCAGGATACCAGGTGCCTCTATGTCCCAGAACTCTAGAAACTCTCACATTATCTCAATCTGCCAGGTCTTTCCCCATTCTCTTAATCTATCTTTACAAAAACTTAAGACATAGAAGACGAATAAGGCCATTCAGCCCATCAAGTCTGCACCACATGCTTCGATTATGGCTTATTTTTCATCTCAGCCCCATTCTCCTGCCTTCTCGCCGGAACCTTTGACACCCTTATTAATCAAGAACCATCAACCTCCATTTAAAATGTGCCCTCTGACTTGGCTCCACAACTGTCTGTGGCAAAGAATTTCATATATGCACCACCTTCTGGCTAGAGAAATTTCTCCCCATTTCTGATCTAACAAGATGTCTTTGTATTCCGAGGCTGTGCCCTCTGGCTCTTAATTCCCCCATTATTGGAAACAACCTCTCTGTGTCCTCTCTATCTAGTCCTTTCAATATTTGATAGGCTTCAATGAGCTTTCCCCTCATTTTTCTAAACTCCAACAAGTACAGGCCCAGACCCATCTAATGCTGCTTATATATCCCTGAGACCATTTTCATAATCCTCTGGCCCCTCTCTAATGCCAACACATCCCTTCTTAGATATGGGGCCCAGAACTGCTCATAATATTCTAAATATGTTCTGATCAATGCCTTATAAAGTTTCCACATTACATCCTTGCCTTTATATTCTAGTCCTCTTGAAATGAATGCCTTCTTCACCACTTACTTTCAGCAACACACACAAAACACTGGAGGAATGAAATGGCTCATGCAGCATCTATGGAGGGAAAAGGGCATTCAACACTTTGGCCTGCAGCCCTTCAGCAGGACTGGAAAGATAGAGGGGAGATGGTGGGGTGGGAAGGGGTGGAGCAAGTGCTGGTAGGCGATAGCGGGATCCAGGTGAGATTGGGGGGGGGATAATAGGCAGGTGAGGGAGGGGATGAGTGGGAATGATGCAAGAAACTGCGGGGTGTTGGGTGAAAGTATCAAAAGGCTGAAAAAGATGAACTCTGAAAGGAGGGCATGGGATAAAAGGAATAGGGTGAGGGCAATTTGGTGACTTAGTGCTGGAGGTTACTATGCCTATATCTTATCCCCAGAATTCCATTGTTTGCCAAAGGCCTGTAGCATGCCATATGAAGTCCCAGGCTAGTCAGGTAAGATTTGGACTATTATTAGCCTGTCCTGGGGTTGCAGTGGGAGGGAGAAAAGGAGGGAAGTGTGTGAGAGTTGGAAGGAGGAAGGGGCCTTGATTTGTTATAGCATTGCTGTTGTGGATGCTTGTGTTGTTCCGGGCATGGTGGGCATGCTTAGCTGGCACCAGAATGCATGGTGAACTTGCTGGCTGCACCCCCCCGCCACCCCCGGCACATCGTGGTTGCTAAAGCAAACAATACATTTCACTGTATGTTTGGATGTATATGCGAATGAGACTGCAGGCACAGTTACAGTTTCTAAATTAGTGTTAGGCTAATTATGATTGAAGCATTGAGCAGTGTGGGCTTTACAGGCTGAACCAAGACAGGCTCCCCACCCCCCACTGTATGTCGATGACAATAATGCAACAATTCCCAAACACAAGCGATTCTGCAGATGCTGGAAATCTTGAGAAACCCATGCAAAATACTGCAGAAACTCAGCAAGTCAGGCAGCATCTCTTGAGGGGAATAAACAGTTGAATGCTATTGACCACAGTCTTGAATGTTCTCAGTAATAAACCAATTCCGATTCTGATCATCAGCTCTCTGGATGCATGTCTACACAATGTGAGTCAAACTACTGATATCAACCTACAATGGCAATGGGATTATTGCTCGGGGGCTCATTTTCTCGAACATTGATAGGCGGAGAGATCCATTCTCGCTTCTGGCGGCGGGAGGTCCTCCTGGTTGGAAATCGAATGACTTGGATTCCTCTCCTTTCAGCCTGTGAAAACAAAAAATAGCTTTAGATCTACACAAAGATGACAAAAGATTAACCATTAATTCCAGTGCAATGTGATAGAGTCATTACTTGTACAAACAACACGTCACCAACAAACTAGTTTGTTCATGAATGTGTGACTACATTCATTTATTCTCAGAAACAAGTTTAGCTTTGCCACAAGCTTTTATTGTAGCTGAGAACACAGCCAAGTTTCAAAGGGGTGGGGAGGGTGGAGATGAGATAAAGGTTATACTTCGTGGAAATTTGATTGAAACTGGTTTGTTTCCCTAAGGGAGATATGAAGTTAGGCAAGTAACTAAAATACAACTTTCCTTTCGATACATTCAGGACTCAGGCCCTGGGAAACTCTTCAGACACACTCAGGTGGATCTGTTGGTTCTACTCAGTAAGTAAGATGAGCTCTTGAACTCACAATTTCTTCTCTCCACCTCACTTCTAGCAGCAGATACAAAACCCTGAAAATATATGTCACTAGGCTCAAGGACAGCTGCCATCCCACTGTTATACAACTACCGAACAGTCCCTTAGTACGTTAAGATGGACTCAGCCTCACAATCTACCTCATTATTGCCTTGCATCTTATTGTCTTCCTGTACTGCAGTCTCTCTGTAACTGTAACACTGTTCTGCATTCTGTTATTGTTTTTCCCCTTGTACTACCTTAATATACTGATGTGATGAAATTTTCCTCGCTGACAAACAACACTGGTGCATCTCAGGGGTGTGTGCTTAGCCCACTGCTCTACTCTCTATATACACATGACTGTGTGGCTAGGCATAGCTCAAATACCATCTATAAATTTGCTGATGATACAACCATTGTTGATAGAGTCTCAGAGGGTGACGAGAGGTCGTGCAGGAGTGAGATATGCCAACTAGTGGAGTGGTGCCGCAGCAACAACTTGGCACTCAACGTCAGTAAGACGAAAGAGCTGATGGCGGACTTTAGGAAGGGTAAGACGAAGGAACACATACCAATCCTCAGAGGGATTAGAGGTGGAGAGAGTGAGCAGCTTCAAATTCTTGGGTGTCAAGATCTCTCAGAATCTAACCTGGTACCAAATTATCAATGTAGTTATAAAGAAGGCAAGGCAGTGACTATATTAGGAGTTTGAAGAGATTTGGCATGTCAACAAATACACTCGAAAATTTCTATAGTTGTACCGTGTATTCTGACAGGCTGCACCACTGTCTGGTATGGAGGGCTACTGCACAGGACCGAAAGAAGCTGCAGAAGGTTGTAAATCTAGTCAGCTTTATCTTGGGCACTAGTGTACAAAGTACCCAGGACATCCTTAGGGAACAGTGTCTCAGAAAGGCAGTGCCCATTATTAAGGACCTCCAGCACCCAGGGCATGCCCTTTTCTCACTGTTACCATCAGGTAGGAGGTACAGAAGCCTGAAGGCACACAGCAACTCAGGCACAGCTTCTTCCCCGCTGCCATCCAATTCTTAAATGGACATTGAAGCTTTGGACACTACCTCTCTGTTTTTTTTTTAAATATACAGTATTTCTGTTCATGCACTTTTTGAATCTATTCAATATACGTAATTGATTTACTATGTCTTATTTGTTATTTTTTTTTCTCTCTGCTAGATTATGTATTGCATTGAACTGCTGCTGCTAAGTTAACAAATTTCACGTCACATGCCGGTGATAATAAACCTGATTCTGGTCATCTGCATGGATCTATGGAGTTACAGGGCAGATACTGGCATGGATAGAAGAATGGCTGACAGGCAGGAGGCAGCAAATGGGAATAAAGGGGGCTTTTTCTGGTTGGCTACCAGTGACTAGTGGTGTTCCTCAGGGGTCAGTTTTGGATAACTACTTTGCACATCGTTTGTCAATGATTTAGATCATGGAATTGATGACTTTGTGGCAAAGTTTGTGGAGGATACTAAGATAGGCAGAGGGATAGGTAGTGCTGAGGAAACAATGCAATTGCATCAGGACTTTGACAAATTGGAAGAATGGGCAAAAATGTGGCAGATGGAATACAGTGTTGGGAAATGTATAATAATGGATTTTGGTTGAAAAAAAAGAGTGCAGACTATATCTAAATGTGGAGAAAATTCAAACAAAGGTGCAAGGGGACTTGGGAGTCCTCGTGCAAGACTCCCAGGTTAATTTACAGGTTGACCCTGTGGTAAAGGTGGCAAATGCAATGTTGGCATTTATTTCAAGGGGAATAGAATATAAAAGAAAGGAGATAATGCTGAGGCTTTATAAGGCATTAGTCAGACCACACTTGGTATATTATCAACAGTTTTGTGCCCCATATCTCAGAAAGGATACGTTGTCATTGGAGAGAGTCCAGAGGAGGTTCACGAGGATGACTGACAAGAGGAGCATTTGATAGCTTTGAGCCTTGGCTCACAGGAATTTAGAAGGATGTGGGGGGGGGGGGTGAATCTCACTGAAGCGTACTGAATGTTGAAAGGACTAGATAAGGTGGATGTTGAGAGGTGGTTTCCTATGGTGGGGGGGTACTATGGTGGAGGGCATAGCTTCAAAATCGAGGGATGACCTGTTAGAACAGAGGCCAGGAGGAATATTTTCAGTCAGAGTAGTGAATCTGTAAAATGCTCCACCACAGGCTGCAGTGGAGACCAAATTGGTGGGTATACTTAAAGCAAAAATTGATAGTTTCCTGATTGGTCAGGGCTTCAAAGGGTATGGCAAGAAGGCAGGTGTATGGGGTTGAGTGCAATCTAGAATCAGGGAATGGTGGAGCAGACTCGATGAGCTGAATGGCCTAATTCTGTTCCTATGTTTAATGGATGGCATTGCGTTTGGCAGACATTTTGAGCCGAAGGATCTGACCCTATCCGGTACTGCTTTATGTTCTTTCTTCTGTGTTATTGTGCATGTAAATAAGTTTGCATAGATTTTGAAGGTCACCAAAATCTTTCACAAACTTCGATAGATGCACAGTGGAGAGCAACTTAACTGGTTTCATCATGGCTTATTAAGGAAATGCCTATGCCTAGGAATGGAAAAGGTTACAGAATGTGATGGACAGCCTAGTCCATCACAAAGCCCTCCCTATGTGAGTACATTTACATGGAGAATTGCTATAATAGAGCAGTATCCATCAAAAACCACCGAAGACTCTCACCTTCCAGGTCATGTTCTCTTCTCACGCCATTGAGGAAGTACAGATGCCTCAGGTCCCGCACCATCAGGTCCAGGAACAGTTATAACCTACAACCATCAGGTTCCTGAATCGACCTGGATAAGTTCATTCACCACAACTCTTAACTGTGTCTATGACCTACTGACTTACTTTCAAGGACTCAAGTCAAGTCACTTTTTATTGTCATTTCGACCATAACTGCTGGTACAGTACACAGTAAAAACGAGACAACGTTTCTCAGGACCATGGTGCTACATGAAACAATACAAAAACTACACTGAACTATGTAAAACAACACAAAACTACACCAGACTACAGACCTACCCAGGACTGCATAAAGTGCACAAAACAGTGCAGGCATTACAATAAATAATAAACAAGACAATATGCACAGTAGAGGGCAGTAGGCTGGTGTCAGTCCAGGCACTAGGTATTAAGGAGTCTGATGGCTTGGGGGAAGAAACTGTTACATAGTCTGGTCGTGAGAGCCCGAATACTTCGGTGCCTTTTGCCAGATGGCAGGAAGGAGAGAGTTTGTATGAGGGGTGCGAGGGGTTCTTCATAATGTTGTTTGCTTTATGGATGCAGCGTGTGGTGTAAATATCTGTAATGGTGGGAAGAGAGACCCCGATGATCTTCTCAGCTGACCTCACTATCCGCTGCAGGGTCTTGCGATCCGAGATGGTGCAATTTCCGAACCAGGCAGTGATGCAGCTGCTCAGGATGCTCTCAATACAACCTCTGTAGAATGTGGTGAGGATGGGGGGTGGGAGATGGACTTTTCTCAGCCTTTGCAGAAAGTAGAGACGCTGCTGGGCTTTCTTTGCTATGGAGCTGGTGTTGAGGGACCAGGTGAGATTCTCCGTCAGGTGAACACCAAGAAGTTTGGTGGTCTTAACGATCTCTACGGAGGAGTCGCTGATGTTCAGCGGAGAGTGGTCGCTCCATGCCCTCCTGAAGTCAACAACCATCTCTTTTGTTCACATTCAGAGACAGGTTGTTGGCTCTGCACCAGTCAGTTAGCCGCTGCACCTCCTCTCTGTATGCTGACTCATCGTTCTTGCTGATGGGACCCACCACGATCGTGTCATCGGCGAACTTGATGATGTGGTTCGAGCTGTGTGTTGCAGCACAGTCGTGGGTCAGCAGAGTGAACAGCAGTGGACTGAGCACTCTTTACTACTTACGTTCTCAATATTATTTTTTATATTTGCAGTCTGTCTTCTTATACACCTTGGTAAGTTTTTGTTTATATATAGTTCTTTTTGGTAAATTCTATTGTATTTCTTTATTTTTCCTGTAAATGTCTGCAAGAAAATGAATCACTAGGACTCACACATTTGGCCCAGACCAATAAATACCTGGACTCTTTCATCTCTCACCTTTGTCTTTAACAGGATATTGACTGCCCATATTTCTCCACTGTTGACATCAGTCATCCACACTGTAAACTTGCGTGTTGAATCAATATTTTCAGCCCGAGTGGCAGTTACGGATCCATCCAGATGAACTTCAAAGCTGCCGTCACTGGTGCTTAGCCTGATGTTTCTCTCCAAACTGCAGTCATGAAGTGGCACTGGACACGGGGAAACAAAGCAAATTCGTCATCAGTCATGCACACAATCATCCAACACACCAAACAAAGGAGAACCTCTCAAGCTGGGTTAAGTTCACCAACAGCTCGTTCTGGTACAATCACATCGACACAGCAGCCAAGGAGGCATGTCGGCACTGGCATTCAGTATTGTCCCCAGTGTTCCTCACTGATTTTCACAGATGCATTGGAGGAAGCATCTGCAGAAGGCTACAGAAATTTAGCATACTCCCTCTGACACTTACAACTTTTATCAAGGCACCATGCAAAGTATTCTATCTGGACTGCTAACTGCTTGGTATGACAACTGCTCTGCACGTGACCACAGGAAACTGTGGACACAACTCAGCACATCACAGAAAGCAGTCTCCCCTCCAAGCACTCAATCTACACATCTCACTACTTCAGTAAAGCAGCCAGCATAATCAAAGACCTCACCTACCCTGGATAATCCCTCCTCCCTCCCTCTTCCATTGAGAAGACAATACAAAGCACACACTATTAGGCTCAAGGACAGCTTCCATCCCACTGTTACCACACTCTTGAACGGACCTCTGGTATAGCAAGACGGACACCTGGCCTCACAATCTATATTGTTAAGGTCTTGCAATTTATTGTTTATCTGCATTGCCCTTTTCCCAATAGCTTTTTCACTTTATTCTATGTTGTTACTGCTTTACTGTGCTCTAGCTCAGTGCACTGTGTGCTTTACCCAAGACTGCAAGATACTACAGCAGACACACACAAAAACTCAGCAGGTCAGGCAGCATCCATGGAAATGAATAGACAGCTAACGTTTGGGCCAAGACCTTTCTTCGGGACTGAGAAAGAAGGGGGAAGATGCCAGAGTGAGAAGGTGATAGGCCAGGCCAGGCAGGTGCGAAAGGTCAAGAGCTGAGAAGGAGGGATCTGGCAGGAAAGTAGAATGGACCATAGGTGAAAAGAAAGAAAGAAGAGACCCAGGGGAAGTAATAGGCAGGTGAGAAGAGGTAAAAGGTTGGAGTGGGGAATGGGGGTGGGGGGGGTGCGGACAGGAGAAATCAATATACATGCCATCAGGTTGGAGCCTGCCCAGATGGAATATAAGGCTTTGCTTCTCCATCCTGAGGGTGACCTCATCTTGGTACAAGAGGAGGCCATGGACTGACACGTCAGAACAGAAATGGAAAAAAAAAATTGGAATTCCCATACTACAGGGAGTTGTGGAAGCAGACTGTCTACTGCATACATCAATCTCCCATTTATTATCTGTCTACACTTCCTGCTACTCCAGGAAAGCAGCCAACACACTCAAAGACACCACCCACCCTCGTCATTCTCTCTTCTCCCGTCAGGTAGAAAATGCAAACGTTTGAAAACACACTACCAGGTTCAAGGACAGCTTCCACTCTACTGTTAAAGACTTGAACAGATATCTTGTATGCTAAAGATGTGCACCCAATCTCTCAATTTACGTTGCCCCTGTTCTCTGCCTCAATTGTACTTACTCTGTAATCATAACACCATATCCCATATCCTAATATTACTTTTCTCACAGTACTAAAGCAGCTGGCAAACCCATCCCCACCCATGCTGCTGATATCCCAACCATTCATTCATTCATCATGCTCAGGATGTCCAGAGTCAGATGTTTGTAACCCAAGGAGAACCTGTGACATTATTTTTCTTCTTGTTACTAACTGAGCACTTCCTGAAGCTCTGCTCATGTCTTCATACGTCCCTTTCCACATGGCTCCCTGACACTGTGGGTAATACTTTTATTTACGTTTGTACAAGTGGAAACCTTCACAGATTCACACAGCCTGGAAACTGGGCCCTTTGGGCCAATTGGCCCACGCCAATATAGGTGTCCCATCAAAGCCAACTCCATTGCCAGCATTTGGCCCATAACCTTCTCTTCTTTTCAAATCTGTGTGCCTATTGAAATGCAATCACACCTGTCTCAATCACCTCATCTTACATACATTTGAGTAAAAATGTTGCTTAAGTTCCTATTAAATTTCTCCCCTTTTAAAATTATGCCTTAAGTCTATGTCCTCTAGAACCTATGTTGTCTAGCACTTGATTCCCTAAACTTGAGAGAAAGACAAAGTGCATTCACCCTATCTAGGAGCTTGGTGATTTGATGCACCTCTACAAGATTTTTTCAGGGTCTCTGATACCCCAAAGAGCAAATTCCAAGCCTGTACAACTTCTTCCATTACTCAGTCTCACAAGTCCTGGCAACCTGCTTGTTAATTTTTTTCTGCACTTTTTCCAGTTTAATAACATTTTCCTGTGGCAGGGTGAACACCACTGAACACAGTACTCTAAGTGAACTTCTCCATCTTCTCTGAAGATCACAAGCACGAGAATAGGGCAATTTAAAATCTAACCACAGTATCAGGACCTGTGTCATCAGCATTTTATCAGAGGGTGGCGAGGCACAAATTTCATGGAAAGACAAAGAAGTCAGCATGAGTAACTCACCTGTCAGAATCACTTGTCCCTTGTTAACCTGTGGCGTGACTAATGCTTCAACATCACTTCTGAGAAAACCGCTTTGGCAACACTGTCCACCTCCATAGCATGTCTGTAATAGAAACATAGAAACTTAAAAAACCTGCAGCACAATACAGGCCCTTCGGCCCACAGAGCTGTGCCAAACATGTCCTTACCTTAGGAATTACCTAGGGTTACCCATAGCCCTCTGTTTTTCTGAGCTCCATATACCTGTCCAGGAATCTCTTGAAAGACGCTACTGTATCCGCCTCCACCGCCGTTGCCCGCAGTCCATTTCATGCACTGACCACTCCCTGTGTAAAAAAAACTTACCCCTGATATCTCTTCTGTACTTACTTCCAAGCACCTTAAAACTGTGCCCTCTCGTGCTAGCCATTTCAGCCCTGGGAAAAAGCCTCTGCCTATCCACACGATCAATGCCTCTCATCATCTTACACACCTCTATCAGGTCACCTCTCATCCTCCGTCACTCCAAGGAGAAAAGGCTGAGTTCACTCAACCTATTCTCATAAGGCATGCTCCCCAATCCAAGCAACATCCTTGTAAATCTCCTCTGCACCCTTTCTATGGTTTCCACATCCTTCACATTGTGAGGTGACCAGAACTGAGCATAGTACTCCAAGTGGAGTCTGACCAGGGTCCTATATAGCTGCAACATTACCTCTTGGCTCTTAAACTCAATCCCACAATTGATGAAGGACAATGCACCGTATGCCTCCTTAACCACAGAGTCAACCTGCACAGCAGATTCTAGTGTCCTATGTACTCGGACCCCAAGATCCCTCTGATCCTCCATACTGCCAAGAGTCTTACCATTAATACTATATTCTGTCATCATATTTGACCTACCAAAATGAACCACCCCACACTTATCTGGGTTGAACTCCATCTGCCACTTCTCAGCCCAGTTCTGCATTCTATCAATGTCCCACTGTAACCTCTGACACTATCCACACTAATGAGAGAAGACGTAAAGGAGACTGTAGATGCTGGAAATCTGGAGTAACACACAAATTCCTGGAGGAACTCAGTGGGCCAGGCAGCATCTGTGGAGGGAAATGGACAATCAATGCTTCTGGTTGAAGCCCTTTATTTAAAAAAAATATTGACTGTCCATTTCCCTCTAAAGATGCTGCCTGACCTGTTGAGTTCCTTCAGCATTTTGTGTGTTGCTCAAAGTTTATGCATGCCAATATTCAAAGCCTTGAATATTCTCAGTCACTGAACATCAGCTGTCCTCTGAAGTCAACGCTTTGTCACTTCAGCCAGGAGAGAGTTAAGTGAGAATCTTTTCCCCATGGTAGACATAACAAAAACAAAATTGAGTAGGTTTAAGGTGAGGAGAGAGTTTCAAAGGGGATCCTTTACATAGAGAGTGGTTGATATTTAGTGCGTCCTGCCAGAGGAGGTGGTAGAACCAGAAACTATTATAGCTGCAAAGCATTTACATTAATACTTGTAAATAAGGAGGAGAAGATGGCAGCACGACGCAGCGCGCGCGGCCACTTCGGTGGTGATGTCTGTTATTTGTCAAGTAGGGGACCGTGCACACTTCTGATTTGATGGAGACAGACATGAGAGTACGGAGGAACATCTGGAGAAACTTCTGAAATGCCCGCTTCGCTGCCGCTGCTACCGTGTGGTAACCGGAATCTCCGGAGGAGAAGGCCCCGAATCCTCAGCTTTTCTTGTTTCGGTGGCCGGGCGAGGTTGAAGGCGCTCGGCAGAGGATGGCGCTCAGGAGGTTGTATCGGAGAGGCTGGTCGGAGGCTCGGTTTTTGGACAGATGGACTCTGTGTCGGCTGTGGTCAGGTGCTTCCAATGCATCGGCAGTTGTTGGTGCCTGGAGGTTTATGGCACAGAGTTTCTCCCTTTGTCACCTGCTATCGGGGACTCGGGAATTGATCAACTCGGGACTTTGAGAGTCTGTTTTTACCGTGCCCATAGTCTGTTCTTCATCAAATTATGGTATTGTTTTGCACTGCTGTAACTATATGTTATAATTATGTAGTTCTGTCAGTGTTAGTCTTTGGTTTGTCCTGTTTTTCTGTTATATCACTCTGGAGGAACATTGTATCATTTCTTAATGCATGCATGCATTTCTAAATGACAATAAACGAGGACTGAGTGTTCTCATAATCTAAAAAAAATAGGCAAGGCATGGAACTATACGATCCTAATGCAGGAAATGAGACTACCGTAGATAGCCAAAAAGATTGGCATGGATGTGATGGCCAGAAGGGCCTCTTTCTGTGCTGTTCATCTCCACGACTATTTGCCCTCACCCTTAGAATATGTTCAGTACTGATTCTAATAAAACAAATCTTTCTTTTAATTTGGAAGATCAGACCTGTACACAGTAGATGGATGTGGCATCTCCAGGGCTGATAACATACCCGTAAAATTTGTGTGGGCTTATGTTCAAAGGCTTGGACTACAGATCTATGATACAAATTCTGCCCAACCAACTGGGGGATATTCAGAAGGCTGGTTTGAGACTGACCTCCATTACTATCTGGCACATTCTCCACACCATCTTCTCATTACCACCATTAGCGAGGTGGTACAGGAGCCTGAAGACTCATACTCGATGATTCAGGAACAGCTTTTTCCCCTCCACCACCAAATTTCTGAATGGCCCATGAACACTGCTTTGCTATTCCTCTTTTGCACTATTTATCTGTAATTAAAACTTACAATTTTATTTTTATATCTTGCACAGTACTGCTGCCACAAAACAACACATCTCACAACACGTCAGTGATAATAAACGGGATTCCAATTCACAGTATGGGTTTCTTCTTGGTGCTCTGGTTTCCTCCCACATATCAAAGACTTGCTGATTGGTAGCTAAACTGGCTAATGTAGTTGGGTGCCAGGAGGGAGTTGACAGGCATTAGAAGATCCAGAAAGTCGTACAACATAGAAATAGGCCCATCTGCCCAAGATGCATATACAAGATAGTCTCATTTGTCAGGATTTGGCCCAGATCTCCCCAAATCTTTCCTGTCCATGTACTTGTCTGAGTGCCTTTCAAATATTATTAATGTACTTGTCTCAAGCACTTTCTCAGGTAACTCCATACACTCACCAGCCGCTGTGTGAAGAAGATGCCCCTCAGGTCTATTTTAAATCTTTCTGCGATACCAACTTAAACAGCACATCTGCCTGCACATGGTCTATGTTATTCCATTCCTTGTCCGTCTGTGTGTCTGAGTAAATGCCATTTAAATGTTGCCATCATATATGTTTCTTACACCTCCCCTAGAAGGGTGTTCCAGGCACCTACCACTCTGTATTTCTATGTAAGTCTCTTCTGAAGTTTCCACTGTCAACTTAAAGCTCTGCCCTGTCCAATGTTCTTAAAATATTGTTATTGTACCCACCTCAAATACTTCCTTTGATTGCTTCAGGTCCTTTTTAAATCATTCCCCTCTCAGCTCAAACTTTGCCCTCTTAAGCTTGATTCCCTAACCTTGGGGAAAAAAAAGACTATGTGCAAGTTGTATCAGTATTGTAGTGGAATAAAGGGAATTACAGAGGCATGAGAGAGGAGCTGGCCAAAATTGATTGAAAAGGAACATCGGCAGGGCTGACAGCAGAGCAGCAATAGCTAGAATTTCTGGGAGCAATTCAGAAGGTGGAGGATATATACCTCCTGTACCAAATAAAGTGGCCATTGTATGTTTCCAAGGGCTAATAGCCAAGCAACAGAGGAAAAATGGTTATGAAGGCAGACTTAAAACATTCTTGAAGCAATGCAATCCAGATTTTTTTTTAACAATGATAGTGCTTGATAATAAAGGATAGAACCATAGAACCATAGAAACTACAGCACAGAAACAGGCCCTTTGGCCCTTCTTGGCTGTGCCGAACCATTTTCTGCCTAGTCCCACTGACCTGCACACGGACCATATCCCTCCATACACCTCCCATCCATGTATCTGTCCAATTTATTCTTAAATGTTAAAAAAGAACCCGCATTTACCACCTCGTCTGGCAGCTCATTCCATACTCCCACCACTCTCTGTGTGAAGAAGCTCCCCCCTAATGTTCCCTTTAAACTTTTACCCCCTCACCCTTAACCCATGTCCTCTGGTTTTTTTCTCCCCTTGCCTCAGTGGAAAAAGCCTGCTTGCATTCACTCTATCTATACCCATCATAATCTTATATACCCCTATCAAATCTCCCCTCATTCTTCTACGCTCCAGGGAATAAAGTCCTAACCTATTCAACCTTTCTCTGTAACTGAGTTTCTCACGTCCCGGCAACATCCTTGTAAACCTTCTCTGCACTCTTTCAACCTTATTTATATCCTTCCTGTAATTTAGTGACCAAAACTGAACACAATACTCCAGATTCGGCTTCACCAATGCCTTATACAACCTCATCATAACATTCCAGCTCTTATACTCAATACTTTGATTAAGGCCAACGTACCAAAAGCTCTCTTTATGACCCTATCTACTTGTGTCGCCACTGTCAGGGAATTTTGTATCTGTATTCCCAGATCCCTCTGTTCTACTGCACTCCTCAGTGACTTACCATTAACCCTGTATGTTCTACCTTGGTTTGACCTTCCAACGTGCAATACCTCACAGTTGTCTGTATTAAACTCCATCTGCCATTTTTCAGCCCATTTTTCCAGCTGGTTCAAGTCCCCCTGCAGGCTCTGAAAACCTTCCTCACTGTCTACTACACCTCCAATCTTTGTATCATCAGCAAACTTGCTGATCCAATTTACCACATTATCATCCAGATCATTGATATAAATGACAAATAACAATGGACCCAGCACTGATCCCTGTGGCACACCACTAGTCACAGGCCTCCACTCAGAGAAGCAATTCTCTACCACCACTCTCTGGCTTCTTCCATCGAGCCAATGTCTAATCCAATTTACCACCTCTCCATGTATACCTAGCAACTGAATTTTCCTAACTAACCTCCCATGCGGGACCTTGTCAAAGGCCTTACTGAAGTCCATGTAGACAATATCCACTGCCGTCCCTTCATCCACTTTCCTGGTAACCTCCTCGAAAAACTCCAACAGATTGGTCAAACATGACCTACCACGCACAAAGCCATGTTGACTCTCCCTAATAAGCCCCTGTCTATCCAAATGCTTGTAGATTCTGTCTCTTAGTACTCCCTCCAATAACTTACCTACTACTGATGTTAAACTCACCGGCCTATAATCTCCCGGATTACTTTTCGATCCTTTTTTAAACAACGGAACAACATGAGTCACTCTCCAATCCTCCGGCACTTCACCCGTAGACAGCGACATTTTAAATATTTCTGCCAGGGCCCCCACAATTTCAACACTAGTCTCCTTCAAGGTCCGAGGGAACCCTCTGTCAGGTCCCGGGGATTTATCCACTTTAATTTTCCTCAAGACAGCAAGCACCTCCTCCTTTTCAATCTGTACAGTTTCCATGGTCTCACTACTTGATTCCCTCAATTCCATAGATTTCATGCCAGCTTCCTTAGTAAATACAGACGCAAAAAACCTATTTAAGATCTCCCCCATTTCCTTTGGTTCCGCACAAAGCCCACCACTCTGATCTTCAAGAGGACCAATTTTATCCCTTACAATCCTTTTGCTCTTAATATACTTGTAAAAGCTCTTTGGATTATCCTTCACTTTGACTGCCAAGGCAACCTCATGTCTTCTTTTTGCCCT
The DNA here is from genome assembly GCF_030028105.1 of Mobula birostris. NCBI lineage: Eukaryota > Metazoa > Chordata > Chondrichthyes > Myliobatiformes > Myliobatidae > Mobula > Mobula birostris. The sequence goes on along the minus strand of NC_092370.1, from coordinate 79,634,007 downwards.
CCTGATTTCTTCCTTAAGTATTTTCTTGCACTTCTTATACTCCTCAAGCACCTGATTTACCCCCTGTTTCCTATACATTTCATACAACTCCCTCTTCTTCTTTATCAGAGTTGCAATATCCCTTGAGAACCAAGGTTCCTTATTCCTTTTCAATTTGCCTTTAATCCTGACAGGAACATACAAACTCTGCACTCTCAAAATTTCCCCTTTGAAGGCTTCCCACCTACCAATCACATCTTTGTCAGAGAACAACCTGTCCCAATCCACGCTTTTTAGATCCTTTCTCATTTCTTCAAATTTGGCCTTCTTCCAGTTCAGAACCTCAACCCTAGGACCAGATCTATCCTTGTCCATGATCAAATTGAAACTAATGGTGTTATGATCACTGGAACCAAAGTGCTCCCCTACACAGACTTCTGTCACTTGCCCTAATTCGTTTCCTAACAGGAGATCCAATATTGCATCCCCTTCACAGACAAACAAATCACTGAAGATGCTCCACAAGAATCACAGATTCACAACACTGAATGGCAAACGGCATTCAATGCAGAAAAGAGTGAGGTCAAGTTTAATAAAAATATTTAAAAAACACTTGGACAAGCACATGGGTAGGGAAGTGCTAAAGGCATATAAGCCATATGAGCACCTAGGTTACAGGGATGGGTTTGTCAGGTTAAGGAGTTTTCTTCCTTGGAGAATGAAGGATGACCCTTTGGAGGAGGATAAAATCATGAGTGTTATAGATAGGGTAGTCACCTTAAGATACAGGAGCAGAATTAGGCCATTCGGACCATTTCGTCAAGGTTAATACATTTTCCCTCTCAGCTCCAATCTCGGTCCTTTTCCCTGTATCCTTTCATGTCCTGACTAATCAAAAATCTATCTATTTCTGCCTTAAATATACCAAGTGACTTGGCTTCCACAGCTGCCTGTGGCAACAGACTCCATAAATTCACCGTTCTCTGGCTAAAGAAGATCTTCTGCATCTCAATTCTAAATGGCCATACCACTATTCATTCTAAGTCTGTGTCTTCTGGTATTACTCTCCCGACATAGGAAACATCCTCTCCACATCCACTCTATCAAGGCCTTTCAACATTTGATAGGTTCCAATAAGATCCTCCCTCATCCTTCAGAATTTCAGAGTAGAGGCCCAGAGCTATCAAAAACTCCTCATATCATCACAGAATCATTTTTGTGAGCATCCTTTTAACCTTCTCCAATGTCAGCATATCCTTCCTTAGATAAGGGCTCCAAAACTGCTTGCAGTCCTCCAAGTGAGGCCTCACCGCTGTTTTATAAAGCCTCGACATATATTCTTTTATATTCTAGTCCTCTTGAAATGAACACTAACATTGCATTTGCCTTCATCACCACCTGATTCAACCTGTAAATTAGCATTCAGGAAATCCAACAAGAGGATTCCCAAGTCCCTTTGCGCATTGGAATTTTTAATTTTCTCTCCATTTAGAAAATAGTCTAACCTTTTATTTCTTCTATCAAAGTGCATGACCATACACTTACCATATATTTCATCTGCCACTTCTTTGCCCATTCCCCTAATTTAAGTCCTTCTGTAGCCTCACTACTTCCTCAAAACTATCTGCCCCTCCAATCTTCGTATTGTCTGCAAACTTGGCCACAAAACCATCAATTCTGTCATCTAAATCAATGACATAGAATGTAAAAAGCAGTCTCAACATGCACTATGTGGAACACCACTAGTCACCAGCAGACAACCAGGAAAGGGTCCCTTTATTCCTACGCTTTGCCTCCTGCCAACCAGCCAATGCTCTGTCCATGCTAGTATCTTTCCTTTAACACCATTGACACTTCAGTTGTTAACCAGCCTCATGTATGACACCTTGTCAAACGCCTTCTGAAAACCCAGATTCTCCTTTGTCTATCCTGCTTGTTACTTCCTGAAAGAATTCCAACAGATTTGTCAGGCAAGATTTTCCCTCAAGGAAACCATGCCTATTTTATCATAAGCCTCCAAGTACCCCAGAACCAAACCTTAATAATTGTCTCCAATATCGTCCCAACCAGTGAGAACTGGCCTATAATTTCCTTTCTTATGTCTCTCTCCCTTTTTAAGGAATGGAGTGCATTTAAATCTTTCCAGTCCTCCAGAACCATGCCAGAATCTAGTGATTTTTGAAAGATCATTACTAATGCCTCCACAACCCTTCAGCTGCCTCTTTTAGTACCCTGGGGTGTATACTATCTGACTTATTTTCCCTCAGACCTTTCAGTTTCCCAAGAACCTTCTGTCATGTAATGACATCTTCACACTCCTGCCCCCTGGTATTCTTGAACTTCTGGCACACCACTAGTGCCTTCCACAGTGAACACTGACACAAAATACTTATTTAGTTTGTCTGCCACTTCCTTATCCCCCATTACTATCTCTTTAGCAACATCTTTCAGTGGCCATTATCTTCTCTCACCTCTCTTTTACACTTTATACACCTGAAGAAACTTCTGGTATCTTCTTTAATATTATTGGCTAGCTTACCTTTGTATTCCACCTTTTCCTTCTTTACGATTTGTTTTTCGTTGCCTTATGTTGGTTTTTAAAAAGATTCCCAATCCTCTAACTTCCCACTCAGTTTTTTTTTGCTTCTGTTATGTGCTCTCTCTTATCAAGATGCTGTCTGGATTAGATAGAATGAGCTAAAATAACAGACTGAATTGTTTTCTACTGAGGTCGAGGGGAGACCCCATTGAAGTTTATAAAATCATGAGAGGCATTAATAGGGTAGAAAAAAGCTCCATCTTGCTCAACCTTGCAGTCAGAATCTCTTTTCTTCCTCCCCACACCCAGAGTAGAAAGTATTTATGGCAAGAAGATATGCAGTTAAGGTGAGAGGGGAAATTGAGGGAAAAGCTTTTTTTAAAAAATACAACACACACGCACACGCATGATGGGTGCCTGGAACGGGCAATAGTAGAAGCAGAACAATAGTTGTGTTTAAGATAATGTTAGACACTTGAAAATGCAAGGAATGGGATGATATGCATCATGTACAAGTAGAAAAAAAATTAGTTTAATTCAGCATTGCATTCAAGACCATAAGATATTGGAGCAGAATTAGACCATTTGGCCCATACATTGTTGGTTGAAGGCCAAGTTCCTGTGCTGTACTATTCTATGCAAAGTTGAACTGAGGTTTGAAAATGGCAGATCAGAATAGAGGGGCTGAATGATCTCATCTCTGAATGGTGATTTTTATTTAGTCCCATGTGTCAGCTATCAAACGTCAAAAGGCAAGTCAAAGCTGTCAGAACATGCTCCAAGATGTAGTAATCACACCAATACAAGGTGGCACAGGCTGCTGTCTTCATGGTATGTCAGGTATCTTTCTGATGGTATTGTACATGTAAGTATACTGAGGCCAGGAGCAAAATACATAGAAACATACATAGAAAATAGGTGCAGGAGTAGGCCATTCGGCCCTGCGAGCCTGCACCGCCATTTATTATGATCATGGCTGATCATCCAACTCAGAACCCCGCCCCAGCCTTCCCTCCATACCCCCTGACCCCCGTAGCCACAAGGGCCATATCTAACTCCCTCTTAAATATAGCCAATGAACTGGCCTCAACTGTTTCCTGTGGCAGAGAATTCCACAGATTCACCACTCTCTGTGTGAAGAAGTTTTTCCTAATCTCGGTCCTAAAAGGCTTCCCCTCTATCCTCAAACTGTGGCCCCTCGTTCTGGACTTCCCCAACATCGGGAACAATCTTCCTGCATCTAGCCTGTCCAATCCCTTTAGGATCTTATACGTTTCAATCAGATCCCCCCTCAATCTTCTAAATTCCAACGAGTACAAGCCCAGTTCATCCAGTCTTTCTTCATATGAAAGTCCTGCCATCCCAGGAATCAATCTGGTGAACCTTCTTTGTACTCCCTCTATGGCAAGGATGTCTTTCCTCAGATTAGGGGACCAAAACTGCACACAATACTCCAGGTGTGGTCTCACCAAGGCCTTGTACAACTGCAGTAGTACCTCCCTGCTCCTGTACTCAAATCCTCTCGCTATAAATGCCAGCATACCATTCGTCTTTTTCACCGCCTGCTGTACCTGCATGCCCACTTTCAATGACTGGTGTATAATGACACCCAGGTCTCGTTGCACCTCCCCTTTTCCTAATCGGCCACCATTCAGATAATAATCTGTTTTCCTATTTTTGCCACCAAAGTGGATAACTTCACATTTATCCACATTAAATTGCATCTGCCATGAATTTGCCCACTCACCCAACCTATCCAAGTCACCCTGCATCCTCTTAGCATCCTCTTCACAGCTAACACTGCCACCCAGCTTCGTGTCATCCGCAAACTTGGAGATGCTGCATTTAATTCCCTCATCCAAGTCATTTTTATATATTGTAAACAACTGAGGTCCCAGCACTGAGCCTTGCGGTACCCCACTAGTCACCGCCTGCCATTCTGAAAAGGTCCCGTTTATTCCCACTCTTTGCTTCCTGTCTGCTAACCAACTCTCCACCCACACCAATACCTTACTCGCAATACCGTGTGCTTTAAGTTTGCACACTAATCTCCTGTGTGGGACCTTGTCAAAAGCCTTCTGAAAATCCAAATATACCACATCCACTGGTTCTCCCCTATCCACTCTACTAGTTACATCCTCAAAAAATTCTATGAGATTCCATGAAGGTGTTAGCTGATAGCTACACAAAGAAAAGCAGCCAGTCAGCAGAGTGCAAGAATAAAGAGGAAGGTTTAAGGACCAACTCCCATACCAATAATGAAAGAAAAATGTTGCCAAGTGGGTGAGCATATACAGGTAGTTGGCAGCCAGCACACATGCAAAAACTCTGAAGTTCACCCACTCTGCCTACAGTTTCATTTGGCTAACACATTAATTGGGAAAATGGTGAAGGGATACACTTCGGAAGGTTGAACTTGAAGGTGGAGTAATGGCAGGATTCCTATCAGTGTGGAGGAATAGAGGGATCTTGGGGTCCAAGTTCATAGCTTCCCTCAAATTTGCCAGCAGGTTGATAGGGTGGTTAAGAGGGTGTATCATGGATAAAGGAAGGCCTTTATTAGTCAGGGTACTAAGTTCAAGAGCTGGTGCTGTGAGGTAAAGTTGCACTTAAAAACTCTGGCTAGACCAAACTTGGAATAGTGTGTTCAGATCTATTTGCCTCTTTGTAGGAAGATGTGGAAGCTTTAGTGAGGGTGCAGAGGAGATTCACCAGGATACTGCTCAGAGTAGAGAGCATGGCTTATGAGGAACTTTCAGAATGGAGGAGGATGACAGGTGACTTGATAGAGGTGTATAAGATAACAAGCCGCATTGGTAGAGTGGACAGCCAGCTCCTTTTTCAACCCCAGGGTGGAAATGGTTAAAATAACGAGGGCATAATTTTAAGTTTGGGGGGTGGGGAGATGTGGGGAAGACTTGGGAGGTAGTTTTTTTTTAAAAGCACAGAGTGGTGCATGCATAGAACACACTGCTGGGGTTTTGCAGTGGTAGATACATTGGGGACATTTACGAGACTTTTAGGTACACGAATAAAAGAAAATTAGTGGGCTATGCAAGAGGGAAGGCTTAGATTAATCATGGAATAGGATAAAAGATGCATCGTGGGCCAAAGTGCCTGCATTGTTCTATGTTCAGGTGCTTGTTTCGATTAATGTTGAGAGAGTACCTGTCTCCACGATTGCGTCAGACAGGGCATTTATGTCAAGTCAAGTCGAATTTATTGTCATATGCACAAATATGGTGAGGTACAGGTACAATGAAAAATTTGCCAGCAGCAACATCAAAGCACAGACAACACACAAAACACGAATTATACCAGACAGTGAAGATAAAAAGGGGCAGTACGGAAAGACATGCAATCAGAACCAAGTCCACAGCCGTGCGAAAGATGGCTCATGGTATCCTGTGACTGTGGTAGAGTTAGATTCTGCAGATCAGTCCAGATTACAACCACCATCTGGGTGAAAATTTTCATTTCTCCTCTGGGCCTCTAACTCCTTACTGTAAAACTGTGCTTTCTAGATTTTCCACTCCTGCTCAGGGAAAAAGTTTCCTACCCTTCCTGTACCCTTCATAATTTGTGTACATCAATTTGGCATCACAATCTCTTTGAACTTCATCAATTTTTAAATTGATGCACCACAGGAAGCATAACGATGTGGAATGGCATCACGGAAGCCTGCCTCCCTTCCACAGACTGTACACTTCTCTCTGCTGCAATAAAGCAGTCAGCATAATCAAAGACCACACACCCTGGATATTCTTTCTTATTCATCCTCCATCAAGCAGAAGGCACAAGAGCCTGAAGGTATGGACCACCAAGCTCAAGAACAGCTTCTATCCCACTGTTAAGACTAGTGAACAGTTCTTCTGTACAGACTCTTGACTTCACAATTCGTCTAGTTATGACATCGTACCTTATGGTCTTTATGCACTGCACTTTCTCTGTAACTAACATTTTTATTCTGCATTCTATTATTGTTTTACCTCAAAGTATCTGCATGGACAACATGCAGGAAAAAAAATTCACTGTATCTTAGTATGTGACAATAATAAACTGATTTATCCATTTGTAAACATAATTTATACCCACCTCTATCACTTCCTCTGGTAGCTTGTTCCAAACATGCACCACCACCTACATAAAAGCCTTGCCCATTTACCTTAAACCCATTTCCGCCAGTTTTAAACTTCTTTACCCTGGGAAAAAGAAGTCATTTTACCCTGGGTAAGGGAGTCTAAAATGGGACAGAAAAAGAGGATAAGAGAGCATGTCTGGGGTGGGTGAGGGCTTTGATTACATTGGCTGCTTTACCAGCAGCAAGTGTGAACAGAGCTCAACTAAATTTATTATCAAAGCACGTACATGTCACTATATACAACCCCAAGATTCAACTTCTTGCAGGCATACTCAATAAATCCAAAACAGAATAATAAGAATAACAATAATAGAATTGATGAAAGACTGCACCAACTAGGCATTCAACCTGCCTGCAAAAGACAACAAACTCATATACAAAAAAAGAGAGAAAACGAGATGAAGAGTCCTTCAAAGTGAGTTCATTGGTTGTGGGAACATTTCAATGACAGACAAGTGAAGTTATCCCCTTTGGTTCAAGAGCCTGATGGTTGAGGGGTAATAACTATTCCTGATCCTGGTGGTGAGAGTCCTGAGGCTCCCGTATTTTCTTCCTGATGGCAGCAGTGAGAAGAGAGCACGTCCTGGGTGGTGGAGGTCCCTGATGATGGATGCTGTTTTCCTGCAACAGCATTTCATGTAGATGTGCAGGGAGTTCCTTATTTGTGATGGACTGAGCTGTATCCACTACTTTTTATAGGATTTTCCGTTCAAGGGCAATGGTGCACCCACACCAGGCTGTGATGCAGCCAGTCAATATACTCTCACTACAATCTATAGAAGCATGTCAAAATTTTAGATGTCATACCAAACCTTCGCGGACTTATAAAGGAAGGAGAGGCATCGCTGTGCTTTCTCTGTAAAGGCACTTGTGTGCTGGGCCCAGGGGAGGTCTTCTGAAATTACATCACAGAGGCACTTAAAATTGCTGACACTCTCCACCTCTGAAATGCCAGTGGGGACTGACTCATGGTCCTCTGGTTTCCTCAAGTCAATAATCAGCTCCCTGGTCTTGCTGAGATTAGGAGGTTGTTGTTATGGTACCACTCAGCCAGATTTTCATTCTCCCTGCTATATTCTGATTTATGACCACCTTTGATTCAGCCTATGACAGTGATATTGTTAAAACTTGAATATGGCATTGGAGCTGTGCCTACCCACACAGTCACAAGTGTAAAGTGAGTTAAGCAGGGGGCTAAATACAGTCTTGTGGCGTACCTGTGCTGATGGAGATTGTGGTGGAGATCTTGTTGCCAATCTGAACTGACTGGGGTCTGCAGGCGAGGAAATGGAAGAACCAATTGCACGAGGAGGTATTGAGGTCAAGGTCTTGAATCTTATTGATTAGTTTTGAGGGGATGATGGTATTGAATTCCAAGCTGAAATCAATAAAGAGCATCCCGATGTATGCTTGAAGCAGGTGGATACCTCAGACAGCCGAAGCCAGAGGTTAAGGGTCTGAGTGAATACTCCAGCCAATTGATCAGCACAGATTTTTGGTACTTAGTCAGATACCCAGTCTTGGTCAAATGCTTTTTGTGAATTCACTCTCCTGAAAGCTGCTTGTACATCAGCCTCAGACACTACAAACATCGGATCATCAGCAGCTGTGGGAGTTTGTGATGATTCGTCCATGTTTTGTCGGTCAAAGTAAGCATAAAAGACACTGAGCTCATCTGGAAGCAAATTCCTGTTGTCGCCCACGTCGTTATGCCATTGAAAGGGAGGCTGGTTGTACGATGTGACAAATTGAACTACAAACCCATACACCTTTGGAATTGTGAAGAAACTGTAGCACATGAAGGAAACTGTGCAGAGCTTTTCTGATGAGAGTTTTTCTTCCTTCTCCCGTCTGCGTGAGATGTGGGACATCTGAGAAACTTTGAACTCTACTGTGCTCATGGACGTCTTCTTCAAGTTATGGTATTGTGCACTGTTGTAACTATATGTTATAATTATGTGGTTTTGTCAGTTCTTCCAGTCTTGGTCTGTCCTGTGTTTTGTGATGTCACACCGGAGGAAATAATGTATCATTTCTTAATGCATGCATTACTAAATGACAATAAAAGAGGACTGTGTGCCTTCTCCATAATCTAAACTCACATTGTCCCTTACAGGCAGTGGTGGAATCGAGTCTCTGGTGCTGTGACAGTGTTAAGCTATCTGACATGATACTGTGCTGCACCATATTATTAACCTGCACTGCACTCTTGGCAGCTTTTTCACTTTATTCTGCATTGTTATTGTTTTATCTTATTTTACCTCAAGGCACTATAGTTAATTGATCTGTATACACAGTATACAAGACAAGTTTTTCTTAGTATACTTGTCAATAATAAGCCTATAGCTACCACAGTTGAAAAGTAATTTGAACCCAGTGACTGCCTCAAGTCCCATCCCCCACTCTGGAAAACCGTTAAGGGCGCCAAGAGGCAATATTGAGCCGAGCTGGAAGCCCAGGCTCACCAGAGGGATGCTGGTAGACTATGGCAGGGTCTAAATGAGATCACTGGGCGCAAAGAAAAGGCTGGGAGTATCAATAACTGTGGCGCATCTCTTCCTGATGAACTTAACATATTCTACGCAAGATTCAAACAGAAGAGGAGTGTCCCACTCCCTCCAGATGAACCGGACCTGGTGGCATCGAGATTCATCGTCACCGAGGACGTTAGAAGGGCCTTCCTGAAGATAAATCCAAGGAAGGCGACGGGCCCAGATGGCATCCCAGGACGGGCTCTCCGGGCCTGTGCAAGCAAGCAAGCTGGAGTGTTTGCTGACATCTTCAACTGCTCCTTGCTTCAGTCTAAGATCCCCTTGTGTTTTAAGAAGGCACCAATAATCCCGATGCTGAAGAAGAGCAAGGTGGCATGCCTGAATGACTATCGACCTGTGGCTCTGACGTCAATTGCTATGAAGTGCTTTGAGTGATTGGTTATGGCACACATCAACCACAGCCTACCGGTCAACCTCGACGCTTTGCAATTCGCCTACCAGAGCAACAGGTCAATGGCAGATGCCATCTCTCTGGCCCTATATTCCTCCTTAGAAAACCCTGGAGAATAAAGATGCATACGTAAGGCTCCTTTTCATTGACTACAACTCTGCCTTTAATACCATCATTCCAAATAAACTGATTCCTAAGCTCCAGAACCTGGGCCTTAGCACTCAGATCTAGAGCTGGATCTTCAACTTCCCCACAGACAGGACTCAGGCTGTAAAAATAGGGGACAAGCTCTCCTCTGCAATCACTCTGAGCACCGGTGCCCCACAAGGCTGTGTACTCAGCCCCCTGCTGTACTCACTGTACACCCATGATTGCATAGCCAAGGTTCCATCAAACTCAATATACAAGTTTGCTGATGACACAACAATTGTAGGCTGTATCTCGGGTAATGATGAGTTTGAGTACAGAGAGGAAATTAAGAACCTGGTGGCATGGTGCGAAGACAATAACCTATCCCTCAATGTCAGCAAGACGAAGGAATTGGTTGTTGACTTCAGAAGGAGTAGCGGACTGCACAACCCAATTTACATCGGTGGTGCGCAAGTGGAACAGGTCAAAAGCTTTAAGTTCCTCGGGGTCAATATCACAAATACCTGACTTGGTCCAACCAAGCAGAGTTCACTGCCAAGAAGGCCCACCAGCGCCTTTACTTCCTGAGAAAGCTAAAGAAATTTGGCCTGTCCCCTAAAACCCTCACTAATTTTCATAGACGCACCATAGAAAGCATTCTTCTAGGGGGCATCACAACCTGGTATGGAAGTTGTCCTGTCCAAGACCGGAAGAAGCTGCAGACACATCACACCACACAAACCAATCTTCCGTCCTTGGACTCACTTTACACCGCACGCTGTCGGAGCAGTGTTGCCAGGATAATCAAGGACACAACCCACCCAGCCAACACACTTTTCGTCCCTCTTCCCTCCGGGAGAAGGCTCAGGAGCTTGAAGACTCGTACGGCCAGATTTGGGAACAGCTTCTTTCCAACTGTGATAAGACTGCTGAACAGATCCTGATCCGGATCTGGACCTGCCTCTGTTTTTTTTCCACTACCTTACTTTCCCTTTTCTATTTTCTATTTATGATTTGTTATTTTTATTTTTCAATATTTACTATCGATTTGTAATCCACGGAGCGCGAAGCGCAGAATTAAATATCGCTGTGATGATTGTACGCTCTAGTATCAATTGTTTGGCGACAATAAAGTAAAATAAAGTACTGACTAATGCCAATGATAAAACTTTGCCTTTCAACAACCTTTGCTCCCAAGCCTCTGCCGTCACGTCTTTTCCTCGCCCCATTCTGATATTCTGGAAATCCAACAATCCTGACAGCTCCCCATTTAAAAAAAAATGTAGCATGGCCCCAATCATCACAGTCCAAGCCTTTATTGACTCCCCTCCCTCTCTCTCATCGGGTGAGGTAGCCCTGGAAACCATCAGTTTCACCCGAGAAAACGTCACGTCTATTGCATTAGTCAGATGCAGGCTGAGTGTCCAAAATACAACCTTCCATTAGAAAGCTAAGGTTTGATTGTTAAAACAACCCCAGGAACTTTAGAAAAAAAAAGGTACAAGCAGCAGGAAACCGATTTAATCTAATCGCTATAAAAGCAAAAGGTCCACTCACAAACTGGGAGATGTAGAGAAGGAAGTTGTGGGAAAGAGGGAGCTGTAGGAATTCAGTGTAGATGCCATAGATTAAAACACAGGCGTAACCACAAACTCTAATCTTATACTAAAGGACACTTCAGAAACTTTTGGATAAGTCTGTACTCACCAGTAAAAGTAGTACGCTGATAAGAACCGCTCGTCTCCAGCAGGGTCGCCCGAACATCGTCCCAGCCCAGTGTTCGCGTCCACTGCCCGCTACTCTGCGCAAGCACGTACAGCGCAGCCAGACCTTACCTGCGCGACTGCTCCACCCCATGAGTCAGATGGGCAGAGACACGAGGTGCTGATAGGGGATTGGGGAGAGGCAGGGAGACGGAGGCGGAGGCGGAGGCGGAGACGAGGGGGTGGAGGAGGGCTGGAGAGTGACGTGAGAGGAAGGAGGCTCGAGGAATCGGGAAGATGGAAAAGGAGAAGCAGAGGGTGGGAGTGCGGGCGGGGAGTGGAATGAGGGGAGAGGTTGGGACGCTGGGGGATGAATGAGGGGAGTTGGGGTGGACGAATGGGGAAGGGAGGGGTGAAGGTGAAAAGTCGTCGAGGGGTGGGGAAGGGGAGTGCAGAGTGGGGGAGTCTAATCCTCATCAAGTGCTGGAGGAACTCGGAAAGACTGCGGGGAGGGGAGAGGTGTAGTTGGAGTTGTAGGGGGTGGGGAAGGGTAGTGGGAAAGGGTTGAGGGGTAGTGTGGGGAAGTGGAGATGGAAAGGGTGGGGATAGGGACGAGCGCGGGGAGGGAGCAGGAGGAAGGACATGGAAAGGAGTAAGTGAAGTTTATTATTATTGAACTATATGCATGTATATAATATAACCATATAATGTATATAGAAAGGAGACAAATTTTCTTTGAACCAGGGTGTGAAGCATAGTAGTACACAGAACACACAATAACTTATGAAGGCAAGGATAACATCTACAGATGAATCACACATAAATAACTAAAGTACCTTCATTTTAAATATTGGAAGGTGTGGATCAGATTAACCAGTGACACTTTGAATACAATGGAGTAGGCAGTAGGCAGTAGGGAGTTCTGGGGAAGAAACTGTTTCCCATCCTGACAGTTTTTGTTTTTATGCATCGTATCTTTTGCCTGATGGTAGAAAGTCCAAGAGCATTGAGTAAAGATCCTACTCATCAATAGGGCCCCATGCGGGCAGCGCTCCTGAGAAATGTCTGATGGATGGAATTGAGACCCCTGTGATCCTCCCAGCTGTTCTCAGTCCGTTGTACAGCGTTCTGGTCCAATGGTCGACTGCTCCCACAGCAGATGGAGATGCAACTTGTCAGGACACTCTCAATGGTGCTCCTGTACAACGCAGTTAAGAATGGGGGGTGGGGGAGACCTATTTGCCTCAATCTTCTTAGGAAGTGGAGGTGCTACTGTGCCTTCTTGTTCAGGGAGTTGATTATAAGGACCAAGGCGGGTCATCAGTGATGTGAACTCCCAGGAACTTGGTGCACTTAATTCTCTCTATGGAGGCGCCATGTATTTGCAGAGGATACAGAAAGAAGACAGGGAGGAGGAGAGACTATGGAAGAGGGTGGGGTTGAGGAGAGTTAAGATGGCCAATGAAGGGGGATGTGGGAGTAAGGTGGGGGGGATGTGGGGGAAAGATGGCATTGAGGAGGGTGGAGGAACTGGCAAGAAGGGAGGCAAAGGGGAGAGTGGTGGCAAGTGAGGAGGAGAGTTGAGTGAGATGAGAGATACATTAGTAATGAGGAGAATTTGACAGCAGAATAGGGAGAGAAGGGCTTTTGTTGGTGGGAGGGAGGGAGTGGGTTGAGGGCTGGGTGGAGTGAGGGTGTGTGTGTCTGGAACAGGGATCTGTTGTGGGGTGGTATTGGAAAGAAGTGAACAAAGGATTGGGGAAGGAGGGGAGGAGGAAAGATGAAATGGAGATGGCAGGGGAGAAGGATGTGGGTAGGGAACAGGGAAAGGAGTGAAAGAGGAGGTGAAGGGGTTGGTGACAGGGGAGAGGGTGGGGAGGGGACGTGACAGAGGGGAGAGGGTGGGGAGGGGAGAGGACGGAGAAGGTTTGTGGGATGGGGTGAGCAAAGTACTGGTTATGATTTCAGAGATTGAGGTGATGGGAGGGGGACAGGATGAAAGGGTGCAAGAGGGAAAAAGAGGGAAGAGCGAGTAATGGAGAGAGGAAGGCAAAGATGATTGAAGTGAAGAGATTTAGTGTTGTAAGTAGTTTAGTGCAGAAAGGAGGCCAGATGAGCATTAGAAACTGAAATTATAACCTTTTCAGTCAATACTAGATGTTCAATACTGAAATACACAAAATAATTCTCATAATTCAGTAACTAATGTTTTGATAACTTTATTTTTATCTGTAGATTATACATACATTCTTCAAAATATTTTGAAGGATCACCATAAGACCACAAGATACAAGAGTACATTTAGGCCATTTGGCCCAGAGTCATGGCTGATCTAATTTTCCTCTCAGTGAATATCTCCTGCCTTACCCCAATATCCCTTCATGCCCTGACCAGTCAAGAATCTATCAACCTCTGCCTTAAATATACATAAAGACTTGGCCTCCACAGTTGCCTGTGGCGAAGAATTCCACAGATTCACCACTCTCTGGCTAAATAAATTCCTTCTCATCTCCGTTCTAAAAGGACTCCCCTCTATCCTGTGTCCTCTGGTCTTAGACCCTCCTGCCATAGGAAACATCCTCTCCACATCCACTCTATCAAGGCCTTTCACCATTCAATAGTTTTCAATGAGGTCACCCCTCATTCTTCTGAATTCCAGTGAAGACAGGCCCAGAGCCATCACATGCTCTTCATATGACAAGCCATTCAATCTTGGAGTCATTTTCAGGAATCAGGCAGTTATATCATAAAATGCAACTGTTTGGGTCTAAACTAAATGGTCTGTTATAACAGGTCTGTACTAATGAAACCTCTCTTATTAAACAATATGGCACATTGGAGCCATCACAATAAGGAACCTTAATGACAAACAAGAAAAAGTTCATTACGTCTTGGAAATGCATTTGTAGAAAAAAATGTCCTGGCTTTCTCTCTCTCAATCATTTCCCCTTATTTACACCTGCTGTGATTAACAAGTCCCTGCTACCACTATTCATCATCATTCTCTTGAGTGTCATCCTATCAGAACCCATTGTTCTCTTCATTCTCCCCCCCTCAAAAATTCTACTTCTAATTTTTCCCAGCTCCAATGGTGAATCTTCAGTCTCAGACAGTATTTCCACCACATTTCTGTCTCTATGCTTTTGGCATTTTATATAGATTAAAAACTGCTGCTGTGAGTATGATTTGTATCTAATAACTGCAGAATAGCCTTATTGTCCTTCCCCACATGCAATATTCTGTTGAAAATCAGTTTCATACAAAGCAGATAAAACAGATGTGTATTTGCACATTCTTCTATTGTTAATACATTTTGTTGCTGTAAATATTTACACTGTTTAATAGTATTTGATCTGAGCATTTATTAAATCTCCATCGCTATCAATTTAAGTGATTCAGTGGTAGCTTACATTCAGTATGGGAATACCTCACTGCTCATTTAAATAACATTACTGTACTTACTCCACTTTCAAAGGTTTAGTTTAAAAAACTTTCAGTGCTTTTCCGCATGTGACAACATTTCGGTCTTCACAAACCTTTAAGGCAGTGAGTTCCAGAACTCTGTCACATTCTTAACTAGTATTTTTTCCCCCATTGAGTCCTCTTTCAAAATTGCTGATCACAAAATTAAATGGTGATACACTACACACTTTGGCCCGTCATTTGGGTCTTAGCTCTTGAGTGAAAGTCCAGATTAATCAATCTCCAGTGTTTCTTCCTTTGAACCTGGGAAAACAGGCATTAACCATTTCCTTGAATCCCTGAATTTTCAATCCGTGAAAAATGGATACAGTTCTCCCTCAGAAAGTGACAATTTTAAACATAACTAGGGCTGACTTAATTAAAAAGTAACTCCGGAATGCTTCATTTAATTTGGAAGAAACACAATTTTGTTGAAACCTGCTAAATTCCTCTACAAATATACACAAGACAGTTTTCTTTTCATGGCACAAACTAGTTAAAATTTCCCTCAGGAATTTATACTCTTGCTTTTGTGAATATCAACATGAGCAAATAAGAGAACTGAAATTTCTCTTTAAGAATTGAAGTGGTTCATATTATGCAGAAGCAAACCTAGAAAGCAAGCAGTTACATGATGTTTTAATGTTCCCAGTGAAGTGCAGTTGTATTCATAGAATTGTAGAGTCGTACAGCCCATTCATATTCATGATTTTTTTAATCTTCAAGGAAAATTTCTCACTTTTAAACTTTTCCAACAGTTCAGACATTATTGGTCTTATTTTTTTTTGCACATCCGACACCTTGTCCAGCTTCTGAATATGATGATCCACAGGCTAATAGTTTGTGTAGATATAAAATGTGTTAATCCAAATATATTGTTTGAGCTTCCATTTTGAAGCTTTTTAATTTCACCTTTGGGAAAATAGTATAGCTGTTGTTAGACTTGTGCATCAACAGCCGTATCCGGATATTTTCAAATACCAGAACTATCTCTGTATCTTGAAACTCGTCATCTGCATGTGGAGAATTGCCTATTATTGCATTACCTGCACAACTTTTGTTACCTTCGTCACTGACGTGTGGACGTCATTGTCAGAGGAGGTAACAGATCTGCGGGACACCCTGGTTTTCTGGACCACTTCTTCATTGGGAAGAGTACTGCTCTGCATCCCTTCCATGCCATACTTAACCGACTTCTTAAGTGTGACATTTTTGTGGATGGTGGGGATGTGGTCCAACGATGAATCAGAGAGTGTGCTCTGGGAGCCTCCTTTATGAATAGACTTGGTCAGCATTTCATTCTTCTCGACTGCGTGTGGCTGGATGATCATTCCTTGCATGCCTCCTGTGCCACCTTCAATGACATTGGTCACTACAGCATTATGGTGAGTGACAGATGGGTTGAAAATCATTGCTGGGTTCCCTCTGGGGCTGTTGCTGAACTGCTCAGTTACTATAACATTTTGGTGGGCAACAGAAGGGTCAATGATCATATTTGGAATCACTTCAGCTCCACCATTTACCATCTTGGTCATGACAATGTTTTGGTGGGCAATGTTAGGATCCTCTATGATGCTAATCCTTCTTGGGATAGTATTAGCTTGATTAGTCACTACAATATTTTGGTGGTCAAAAGCTTGATTGGCAGCAAGAGGCACCATGTCTACCACAGGATTTATTGTGGTTGTCACAACATAATTCTTCCTCCTTAGAGTCGAATCAGGAATTATATTCATTGCTTGCAATCCCACTGAACTGGAGGAGACGGACTGTCCCTTCACGATTTCTTGATGAACTGGAGCATCAACAGACACAGTTGATTCTTGGATCTCCAATTTGCCTGTGCAGATATCAGCCAGTGTCTTGAATTTCAGGTCCAGGTTGTCCAAGTAGGAATCTCCAGTTTCAAATCCACCCTCGATGATGTTGCAGCTGTCGATCGATCCAGCTAGAGAACCATCTCCTTCATAATTGTAGATCAATAAAGTGTCATGGCCAGGGGAGGTCTGGTCTTCTAAATTATGCGTGTCCACTTTCTGGAAAAAAAAATCATCTTTGTAACATACTACAACAGAAAATAAACTTGCATATAAATCAGAAGGCAAGAATTGAGAGCAGGAGCTGCAAGGCTAATCTTAAATCTGTGCCACTACACAATGGGATTTCAGATGATCTGGTAAATTGGTTTATTGTCACATGTATTGAGGCACAGTGAAAAACCACCCACAGAGCAATTTGCGAGAAGAATGCGTGGAAGTAATACAAGAACAAACAATAACAGAGTGCAGAATAAAGTGTTACAGTTATAGAGGAAGTGCAAGGCCATAATGAGGTAGATTGTGAGGTCTCAACTTTATTACCCTTGAATTTGCTGTAGGTCAAAAATCAGTCTGTCATAGAACAACACAGCACAGAACAAGTCCTTCAGCCTGCAATGTCCGTACCATACATGATGCTAAATAAAATTAAATCACTCCTGGTGCACATGGTCCATATACCTCCATTCCCTGTGTCTAAAAGCCTCTTAAACAGCACTGTTATATCTATTTCCACCAACTCCTTCACTGGCTGCCCACTCATGCACCCCACTACTGTTAAAAAGAAACTTGGCTCACACATTTCCTTTAATCTTTCCCTTTTTGCCTTAGATACATGGCTTTAGTATTTGATATTTCTACCCCAGGGAATAGGTCCCGACTTACACCTTCTATAATTTTATAAGCTTTTATCAGGCCTCTTCTCAGACTGTGATGCTCTAGAGAAAACAGTTTGTCCAATCTCCCCTCATAGCTCATATACTCTAAATCAAGCAGCATCCTGATAAGCAGCTTCTGTACCCTCTCCAAAGTCTCCACATACTTCCTGTAATGGCTGTGAAGATCTTTAATGACTGTTTCATGGATCTCTGGGGAAGAGACAGTCAAGGTTTTGGGTCAAGAGCATTCAGTGATCTGAAATATAGACAGATCATTTCTCTCCATTGATGCTGCCTGACATACTGAGCTCTTCCAGATTTTTGTATGTTGCTCTAGTTCCCTTACCAGGCTGAAATATAACCTATCAGGATTCATTATATGGTGTAGAAGTTTGAGAGAATCTTGTGAATTTTCTCGGATGCTTGAGAAAGTACAAATTGATGTGCTTTCTTGATCACTACCAGGACCAGGAGAGGCTACATGGATGCCAAGCAACCTGAAAATGTTGACAATCTCTAGAGCAGCTCTCAGCACCACACCATCACCTCAGTTTCTAGGTCAACAACTAGCACTTTCAGCTTTATGTTAATGTATACTTTGTTGTGCTAAGCTGCCTCCACGCTGTATACTCTGCTTTAATCTGCAAAATCTAAACAATATGCAATAGATTAAGGAGATAGTGGAAACCTGGAGTAACATACAAAACACTGGGGGAACTCAATGGGTCAGACAGGGTGCAGAGACACAGATACACGGAAACACAGGACAGTACTTGCTATAATTCAGAAAAATTAGCTGGAATCTCAGAAATATAAAATTATGACAAGGTATATACAAGATGGAGGCAGGAACACTGTTTCCGCTGGTACACAAGACTTGAACTAGGTGATACACTATAGCCTAAAATTTGGGGAATAGATTTAGGATGGTGAAGTATTAAGACAGTAAACTTTCCCAGAAAATAGTCTGTGAAATTCTTTGGCAGAGAAGTATTGGTTACCTCATTGAATACATTTAAGACGCAGTAAGATAGGTTTTTGCATAGCAGGATTGTGGGGAAAAGGTAGATGAATGGAGCCGAGTCCATGGACAGATCAGCACGATTTCATCAAATGGCGGAGCAGGCTTCATGGGCTAGGTTGCCGCCCTCTGCTCCTAGTTCTTGTGTTTATAGAAAGTATCATTAATGATACGTAGTCACAATTTAATGAATTAACTGGATTTATATTGGTTAATAGGCAGAAGATCAAATGCAAGGAGAATCAGGTTGAGGGTCTGCATTTGGTGGATATCACATTTATTAGTGTTGTGACTACAGCTGTGGTTATCTATTACAATGGCTTGGTTGAAGTGATCAAGTGAAATGAATCCACATTTGCCAATGATGAACACTAGATGGCAGTGTAGGCAGGGAAAAGACTACAGACTGATTCGTGGGAGGTGTATGTAGACAGATGGAAAACAGTCATAAAGTCTAAGGCTAGAGTCAGAGTCCCTGTCAGATATAGTACAAGCTAAAACATAACAGAATATAGATTGTTATTTATCTTTTACACTATTTTTGTAACTTAATGCAATTTTTATTTTTTAACTGTACTGCCTCCACAAAACAAATTTCATGACATCTAAATAGGTCCTTCCAGCCCTTCAAGCCAATTCTCCCAGCAATCCCATGATTTGATCCAAGCCTGGTCACAGGACAATTTACAATACTGGTATGTCTTTGGACTTTGAGAAGAAACCAGAGGATCTGGAGAAAACCCACGCAGTTACAGTGAGAACATATAAATTTCTTGCAGGCAGTGGTGGAAATTAAACTCTCGTCTCCTGCACTGTAACGTGTTGTGCGAACCACTATGCTGTTGGCCTGAAGCATTCATTATTTCCATAGATGCTGCCTCACCTGCCCTCCAGCATTGTTGTGTGCGTTGCGCAGAGAATAAAGTTTGACTGCTGCAGAGAACATCCAGTCAAGTAGACTATAAGGTGCAAGGTCATGATGAGGTAGATCCTGACATGGATGAGGGGGGTTTGGAGGGATATGGTGCAGGTAGATGAGACTCAGCAGAAGATCAGGTTGGAATGGACCAGGTGGGCTGAAGGGCTTGCTTCTGCACTGTAGTGCTCTATGAGTATTCCCACTGAACCCTGATAACTTTTAACCATGTACTTACTGAGACTCTGCTTCCATTGCTCTGAGGAAGTCAGTTTCAAAGATACATAATATACTGAGAGGAAACAATCAACTCTACTTAAATAGGTCACCCTCCATTTTAAACTGTAGCTTAGTTTGTCAATTCACTGGATTTACATTTAAATATTAGTATAAATCAGCAAAGCTATTAGCAATAGACTTACAATTTTTTTTTTACAAACTGGTCAGTGATTGGACCAGAATCAGAAGTTGGTTGCAGATTCTCACTCAGATTACTAATGCCCGATTTGTGCATAGCCTGTACATACAGTACATGCAAGTGTTTGGGAGAATGATGGAATGGATTCGATGGCTGTCGTTGGGCTGTGTGGGAACTGGGTTTGCAGCTGGATTTCTGAGTTGTGGACTATCCAAGTTACAAACAGTTCACAGGAACAGAGCCTTGTCAGAACCCAGGGTGTTCCTGTACACCACTCTTGAGCTTATCCCAAAACCAGAGTTGGTCCTGTGCATTATCCATCAAATCTCTATCCTTTATTCCCAGATGACCATCATATTCAAAAGTTACCTGATATTTGCCAAGGACCTGCATGATACCTAGATTAGAGGGCATGTGTTAGGAGGAAAGGTTGAGTGAACCAGGGCTTCTCTTTGGACCAAAGGTGGTAGAGAAGTGAATTGATAGATGTCTGAAGATGATAAGAGGCAAAGATAGAGTGGACATCCAGCACATTTTTCTCAGGTCACAAATAGTTAATGCAAGAGGGCATAATTTTAAGGTAATTGGAGGGGAGTATATGGGAGGGGGGGGGCGAGAATGTATGACAGTGGTGTCTGAAAAGAGGATGCTGTCCAAGTTGCATGCAATCTTGGACAATGTCTCCCATCCACTACATAATGTACTGGTCGGGCGCAGGAGTACATTCAGCCATAGACTCATTCCACCGAGATGCAACACAGAGCGTCATAGGAAGTCATTCCTGCCTGTGGCCATCAAACTTTATAACTCCTGCCTTGGAGGGTCAGATATCCTGAGCCAATAGGCTGGTCCTGGACTTTATTTCCTGGCATAATTTACATATTACTATTTAATTATTTATGGTGCAACTGTAGCGAAAACCAATTTCCCCCGGGATCAATAAAGTATGACTATGACTAATATACACGTGCGCGCATACACACACACACACACCCACCCACACACACCACCAGGGTGGTGGTAGTTGCTGATAGATTAGAGACATTTAAGAGACTTAAATGTCTTTAAGGGCAGGAGGGAAAGGCTAGATTGATCTTGGGAGTATATTAAAACTGCTAGTTTCTGCTGTACTGTACTGTGACTGAAGTACATTGCTAATTGTATAAGCAAGGTTGGTTGAGGGAGAATGCCTTCCTTCAGAGTCATATAGCAATGAAGCTGGCCTTTCGGTTTAACTCATCACTGCTAAGCAAGGTTCCCATTTCCCACATTTGGTCAATATTCCTCTAAACCTTTCTTATCCACTCTCCTTTAAAGGTTAGATCTGTCTCAACCACTTCCTCTGGCAGCTCACTCCATAGATTTCATTAAGAGTTTGAGGAGATTTGGCTTGTCAACAAAGACTCGAGCAAATTTCCATAGATGCTTCCTGACTGGTTGCATCACTGTCTGGTATGGAGACGACAATATGCAGGATCACAAGAGACTCAGCCAGATCCATCATGGTACAACCCTCCCCACCAACAAGGACATCTTCCAAAGGCGGTGCCTCAAGAAGATGGTGTCCTTCATTAATGACCATCACCATCTAGGACATGACCTATTCTCATTACTACCATCAGGGAGGAGGTACAGGAGCCTGAAGACAGAGACTCAATATTTTAGAAACTGTTTCTTACCTTCCGTCATCAAATTTCTGACCAGTCCCCAAAACCATGAAGACCAACTCATTATTCCTCTTTTGCACTACTTAAATATTACATCAAAACTAATCAATAAGCTTCAAGATCTTGGCCTCAATACCCCCCTGTGCAATTGGTTCCTCCATTTCCTCACTTGCAGATCCCTGTCGGTTGGGATTAGCAACATCTCCTCTACAATCTCCATCAGCACAGGTGCACCACAAGGCTGCATGCTCAGTCCCCTGCTGTACTCACTTCACACTTATGTTGCTCAGCAATACCAATACCATATTTAAATTGGCTGATGACATCACTGTCATTGGCTGAATCAAAGGTGATGGTGAATCAGCATATAGGAGGGAGATCGAAAATCTGGCTGAGAGGTGCCACAACAACTCAATGTCATCAAGATCAAGGAGCTGATTATTAACTTCAGGAGTAGAAAACCAGAGGTCCACGAGCCAGTCCTCATCAGAGGATCGGAGGTGGAGAGGGTCAGCAACTTTAAATTCCTCAGTGTTATCATTTCAGAGAATCTGTCCCGAGCCCAGAACACAAGTACAATTATGAAGAAAGCACGACATCACCTCTACTTCCTTACAAGTTTGCGAATATTCAACATGACATCTAAAACTTTGACAAACGTCTGTAGATGTGTAGTGGAGAGTATATTGACTGGCTGCAGCACAACCTGCTGTGGAAATGCAATAACCTTGAATGGAAAATCCTACAAAAAGTAGTGGATTTGGCCCAGTCCATCATGGATAAAGCCCTTCCCACCATTATGCAATGAGAGTTGTTGCAGGAAAGCAGCATCCATCATCAGGGATCTCGCCACCCAGTTCGTGCTCTTACTGCCGCCATCAAGGTGGTACAGGAGCCCTCAGGACTCACACCACGAGGTTCAGGAACAGTTATTATCCCTCAACCATCGGTCTCCTGAATCAGAGGGAATAACTTCACTCAACTTCCCTGACCCATCACTGAACTGTTTGCACAACTTATGGTCTCACTTTCAAGGACTCATCTCATGTTCAATATTCGTTGCTTATTATATTTTTTTCTGAGCTCAAGCTGGTAAAACCTGAGGTACAGGCATACCCAAGCACACTCCCTTCTCAATTACCAATCTCGTCTGACCCCTCTTATTAACAAGGGATCTTCCCCTATAGGACTACCACATGGTTGGTTGATTAGATACTTGCATTAACAAGGTGTACAGCTGTACCTAATAAAGTGGACACTCTGTATGTGCTGTTCTTGATGTTTATTGTGTATTCATTTATTATTACTTTTTGTATTTGCACAGTTTGCGCACTGGTTGACTGCCCTGTTGGGTACAGTCTTTCATTAATTCTATTATGGCCATTAGATTTATTGTGTATGCCTGCAAGGAAATTGGAAGATAGGTGGAGGGGCAAGTACTGATGAGGAAGCAGAGAGGCTACGGAAGGACCAAGACAGATTAGGAGAAGTGGCAGATGAAATACAGTGTTGAGAAGTGTATGGTCATGTACTCTGTTAAAAGAAATAAAAGCACAAATTTTCTAAATTTTCAAAAATCTGAGATGCAGAGGGACTTGACAGTCTTTGTGCAGGTCTCCCTAAAGGTTAATTTGCATGTTAAGTCAGTGGTGAGGAAGGCATATGCAATGTTAGTGTTAATTTTGAGAGGACTAGAATATAAAAGCAAGGAAATAATGTTGATGCTTTATAAGGCCTCACTTGGAGTATTATGAGCAGTTCTGGGCTGACAGGATGTGCTGACATTGTAGTGGGTTCAACGTAAATTCACAAAAATGATTCCAGGATTGAGATTCTTATCATATGAGGAACATTGGATGGTTTTGCTGAGTCTGTACTCCATGGAATTCAGAAAAATGAGAGGAGAATCTTATTGAAACCCATCAAATGCAGAAAGGCCACAATAGAGTGGATATGGAGAGTTTGTTTCCCATGGTGGGGGAGTCTAAGACTTGAGGACACAGCCTCAAAAGAGGGAATCCATTTAGAACGAAGATGAGGAGGAAATTCGTTAGCCAGAGAGTGGTCAATCTGTGGAATTCATTGCTACAGGCAGCTGGGGAGGCCAAGTGGTATACTTAGGACAGAGGTTGATAGATTCTTGATTAGTCAGGGCATGAAGGGATATGGGGAGAAGGCAGGAGACTGGGTCAGCCATGATGAATCAGTGGGTCAAGTGGCTCGATCCTACTCCTACATCTTATGGTCTAAAACAAATCTAATGGTTGGACTATATATGGTGACACATGTACTTTGATAATAAATTCACTTTGAATTTGTTAAAAAATGTCTTGCACTGTATTGTCACAAAAGGACAAATTTCACAACATCTGTCAGCGATAATAAACTTGATTCTGGTTATAGAAGTTCTCTGGAGCAGGTATTACATCAAGGAACTCCTACACCAGGTTAGGTACTAACCAGAATCTTTCTCCCAGGATAGACACATTGAATACAATCAAGGTGGCACGAGTTTTACTTTAAAAGTGTGGGACAAGATTTTTTTTTTTAATAAAGAAATTGGTAGATGGCTGCCCTACATTGCCAGAAGTGAAAATGGGAATGGTGTATTCTCATTTTATCATATATTTAACAATGAATTGTTGAAGATTACAAAAGTATTATTTAATGTAATAATTGGAATTGGTTTACTATTGTCACATGTACAGAGATACTGAAAAGCTTGCCTTGCAGACAGTTCATTAATCAATTCATTACAGTGCATTGAGGTAGAACAAGGTGAAACTATAACAACACACAATAAAGTGTAATAACTATAGAGAACGTGCAGTGCAGAGAGACAATAAGCTGCAAGGCCATGACGAGAGACAGGTCAATAGCTCCATTCAGCATTGCCTCAAGCATTCAGAAAATGCTTCTGCAAACAAATAAAAGTTTCTCTGTATGCAAGAGCAACAAAAATTGGGGATATGTGATGGGAATGCAGAAATGAGTTTGTATGTTCTCCCCATGAACACATGGGTCTCTTCTGGGTGCTCCCATTCCCTCCCACAGTCCAAAGGCACGCCAGTTGGTAGGTTAACTGGCCATTGTAAATTGTCCTGTGATTAAGCTAGGATTAAATCAGGGATCGCAGGGTGGTGGGGCTGCAAGGGCCTATTCCATGCTGTATCTCAATAAATAAATGATAAATCTGGCTTTGGAGAAGTTTGCAGAGAAAAGAGCATGAGGTTTTGAAATTAAGGATGAGAATTTTAAAATCCAGGTGTTTCTGGACCAGAAGTCAGTGTAACTAGCAAGCACAAGGCTACTTGGTGTTTATAGTGTAAATGGTTAACAACGTGATAGGTCACAGTATTCACTCTAAATAAGTAGCTAATACCATGTTGCTTAAAATAATATAAAGTTCCAAAGTACCTCATTGATGTAGGAGTCCATGAAGCCCACAAGGGCACCGTCAGACATCGTTTCAATCCTGCCATTATGCATTGCACTCACATTCATATTTGGATCCATGTTGGAATAGTAATAATCTCCTCTTTGATGCATTGCAGCATTGTCCACGTAATTGATAGGCGGCACTTCTCTGGACATCACGTTTAGAGGAAGGTGTACCATGGCACCATCTCCTCTTTCCCTCCCATCCACCTCGCTCATGCAAACTCCTGCTGCTGCAGTACTGCGTTCATTGACTGGAAGGAATGGCATGTGCTGTTTGGGAGGAAAAGCACCAGTCAGTGACCATCCTGGCAAATCCATTCAGCTCCCAGCTCTACATTGCGCCAAGTACATACTTGCTGAGTGGCGAGAGCATCCAGGTCTGAATGCGGAGAACTGGATGAGCTCACCCACAACATCCAAGACAGAGTGGAGACCTCAGCTGACAGATCCCTGGTGCTGTGCCCTGATGGCCTCAAGACTCACTACCAACATTGTGGAGGTACAGGATTCTGAAGTCCTACACTCAACGATTCAGGAACAGCTTCTCCTCCACCACAAGATTTCTGAATGACCCGTGAACACCATCTCATTATTCCTCTTTTATTTTTTGCGCTGTTTAATAATTTATAGTCATTTTTATGTTTTTGCACTGTACTGCTGCAACAAAACAAGTTTTCATGACATGCCAATAATAATAAACCTGATTCTGAGTTATTTCTGATATTCATGGTCTGTTATAGACTTATGAAAAATAATTGCTATTGATAATACAATGAAATATTAGAGTCACAAAATAACCCCAAGTTGCCAAATTCCATGCCAAATGAACAGGTTTGCCACCAGTGCACTTCAAAGTCCTCACTATCAGAAGAACTTTAGAGAATCCGAGAAGATGTCAAAACAAACTTGTAGTTTTAACTTGCGTCTGATGAAGGACCAGGGATATTAACCATTTTTCTCTCTGCAGATACTGCCTGAGTGTTTTTAGCATTCTCTGTTTAGATTTCCAGCACCAGTACTTTTTTTTTTGGATACTTTTTCATTTATTATTTTATACACACCATGACTGACACTAGCTTTCTTTTTAAAGTTTCAGGTTTAATCAATCATTAGAATGTAAAATTGTCAGGTGGGATTTGCATCAGTGTCTTCCTTCCTTTCTCACTAATCTTCTTGGACCTTTTGATCTCTGTATTCCCTCAATTCTAATGTTATGCTTCCAGAATACTGGCTGCCTTTCCAGTAACTTTAAAACCATCATGAAAAATCAAAATATGCTCAGTCTTTTTCAGAAATGGTATTGAGAACTTCAAGATCTTAAGATTCAGGAACATGCAGAGGCTTGGTTGAAGTGGTGGATGAATCTACACCATCTCGCAAACTCTTGTTCCTGTCTGTGGAATAGTCTGCAATTCTGATATTAACCATCTCAGTGTCCACAGAAATAGAATGGAAGCAAGTTATCCTAGATCCTTAGGGAAATGTCTATGAAGACTGTACTGATTAATACCAGTACTTTAGAACATACACAGGAACAGGTCATTCAACCCATGATGTCTGTGTGGAGCATTATGCCAAATTAAACTAATCCATTCTGCCTGCACATAGTCTATATCCCTCCATTTTCTGCACATTCAGTGTGTCCATCTTAAAAGACTTTGAATACCGTTATTGTGTCTGATTCTAGCACCACCCCTGTCTGCCTATTCCAGGCACCCACCACTCCAAAATAACTTGTTCTGCACATCTCCCTCAAACTTTCTCACCTTAAATGCACGTCCTCTAGTATTTGATGTTTCTACCAAGGGAAAAAGATACTGACTGTCTACCTGCACCTCTCATAGTTTTATAAACTTCTATCAGGTCTCCTCTCAGCTGCTGATGTTCTAGAGAAAACAATCAAGTTTGGCCAACTGTTTTTTCTAGCTTATACTCACTAATCCTGGCAAATCTCTTCTGCACTCTTTCCACATCCTTCCTACAATGAGGCGACCAGAATTGCATGCAATACTCCAAGTGTGGCTTAACCAAAGTTTTAGACCCGAGACATGAGATTCTGCAGCTGCTGGAAATATGGAGTAACACAAAATGTTGGAGGAACTCAGCAGATGAGGCAGCACCCATGGAAGGAAGTAATAAAATGAGACCCTTTCTGATAAAGGTTCTATCAGAATCGTCAACCGTTGTTTTCTCTCCATACATGCTGCCTGACCTGCCAAGTTCCTCCAGAATTCTGTGAGATGTGCTGAAGTTTTATACTTCCTACTTTATTTAAAATGGTTTGACTAATGACATACAAATACAAAACATAGTTAGTAAATACAGACCGTGTCCCTCTCTCCTCCGCCCTCGATGTTCTTTTGTTCCACAGTTCCAAATGGTTCAACAGGTATTTGTTTGAAACCACCAGCTCCACCTATTCCTCCAAAACCAGAGTTGCAAAACAGTAACAGCAGAGGTACAACTAAGGATAAACAAGTTGTTCAGGGTTAGTTATGAAATTTCATAAATTGCATACAATTTCAGCTGCTGAAGCAGATAGAACAGAGAATAAAGAACACAGAACAGTACAACACTAGACAGGCATTAGCCTACAATGTTGTACTGATCTTGATGCCAATTTATACTAAATGCCTCCTTTCTATACACACACGTAACAGGACCACAAGGCACAGGAGCAGAATTAGGCCACTCGATCCGTCAAGTATGGTCCACTATTCCATCATGGCTGATTTATTATCCTTCTTGGCCTCATTGTTTTGTCTTCTCCCATAACTGTTGAGGTCCTGACTAACCAAGAACCTATGAACCTCTGCTTTAAATATACTCAGTTACCTGACCTCCATAGGTGCCCGTGGCAACGAGTTCCACAGATTCACTACACCCTGGCTCAAGAAATTCCTTCTCATCTCTGTTCTAAATAGATGTCCCTCTATTCTGAGGCTGTGCCCTCTAGTCCTAAACTCCTGCACTATAGGAAACATTCTCTTCTCATCCATTCTATCTAGATCTTTCAATATTCCATAGGTTTCAATGAGATCTGCCCCCCACCCCCATTTTTCTCAACTCCAGTGAGAGCAGGCCTAGAGCCAAACACTCCTCATACGTTTACCATTTCATTCCCAGAATCATTTGTGAACTTCCTCTGGACCTTCTCTACCGCCAGCACATCTTTTCTTAGATAAGGGGCCCAAACCTGCTCACAATACTCCAAGTGCAGTCTGACCAGTGCCTCATAAAGACTCAGCATCACATTGCTGCTCTTGTACTGTAATCCTCCCGAAATGAACACTGGCATTGCATTCGTCTTCCTTACCACCAATTCAACCCACAAGTTAACCTTTAGGGAATCCTGTGCATGGACTCTCAAGTCCCTTTGTACTACCGATTTTCGAATTTTCTCCCCATTTAGAAAATAGTCCACATCTCTTCCTTCTACCAAAGTTCATGACCATACACTTCACCACAGAACATTCCATCAGCCACATCTTTGCCCATTCTCTCAATCTTCCAAGTCCTTCTGCAGACTCCCTGCTTCCTCAACACTACCTGCCATTCCACCTGTCTTCGTATTGTCTGCAAGCTTGGCCATAAAGCCATCAATTCTATTATCCAAATGATTCACATATAACGTGAAAAGAAGCAATCTCAATACTGACCCCTGTGGAATACCAGTAATCACCAGCAGCCAACCAGAAAAAGCTTCCTTTCTCCCCCCACACTGCCTCCTGCCAGTCAGCCAATCTTCTATCTATGCTAATATATTTCCTATAATACCATGGGCTTTTACCTTGTTAAGCAGCCTCATGAACAGAAGGCTTCTGAACATCCAAATAAACAACATTCACTGACTCTCCTTTGTCTAACCTGCTGGTTATTTCCTCAAAGAATTCCAACAGATTTGCCAAACAAGATTTCCTCTTAAGGAAGCCAAGCTGAATTGCTTTAACATGTGCCTCCAAGTACCCGGAAAATGTCTCCTTAATAATGGACTCCAACATCTTCCCAGACTGAGGTCAGTCTAACTGGCCTAGGATTTCCCTTCTTCTGTCTCTCTCCCTTCTTGACGAGAAGAGTGACATTTACAGTGTTCCAGTCTGCCAAAGCCATTCTAAATATAGTGATTGAAAGATTATTACTAATGCCTCCACAATCTCTTCAAGCTACCTCTTTCAGAGCCCTAGGGTATAATTCATCTGGTCCAGGTGACCAATCTACCTTCAGACCTTTCAGCTTCCCAACCACCTTCTCCTTAGTCATAGCAATTACGGTCTCTTCTGCCCACTGACTCTTGAACTTCCAGTGTTGTCCACAATGAAGACTGCAACAAAATAGTCAAGTTCGTCTGCCCTCTGCGTCTCTCATTGCTACCTCTCCAGCATCATTTTCCAGCTGTCTGATATCCACTCTCACTGCTCTTTTATTGGAAAATTCTTTTGGTATCCTCTTCTATATTATTGGCTAGCTTACCTTCAAACTTCATCTTTTCCCTCATGTTTTTTCTTTAAATTGCTTTTTGCTGGTTTTTAAAAACATCCCAATGCTCTAACTTGCCACTATTTTTTGCTATATTATATGCCCCCTCTTCTGCTTTTCTGCTAACTTCGACTTCCCATGTCAGCCGCAGTTGCCATATCCTTCCTTTAGAATGCTGCTGCTTCTTTGGGATGAATTAATTCTGCATCTTCTGAATTGCTCCTAGAAGCTGCAGCCAGTGCTTCTGTAACTCACCCACCTAGTTTGTCTTGCAATCAACTTTGGCCAGCTCCTCTCTCTCATGCCTCTGTAGCTCCTTTTACTCCACTGTAATACTGATATATCTGAACTTCTCAAATTGCAGGGTGAATTTTATCACATGATCACAGTCTCCTAAGAGTTCCTTTACCTTAAGCTCTCTAATCAAATCAGGTCCATTACACAACACCCAATCCAGAATTGCATTTCCCTTATGCGCTCAATGACAAGCTGCTCCAAAAAGTCATCATTAGCATTCTCCTCGGATCCAGTGCTGATTTCCCCCCAATCTACCTGCATATTGAAATCCTCCACATTCATCATAACATTGCCCTTACTACATTCCTTTATTTCCCATTTAAACTTATATCCCACAACTTGGCTGCTGTTTGGGGCTTGTCTACAACTCTCATCAGTCTTTTTACCCTTGCAGTTTATTAATTCTACCAACAAGGATTCTACATCATCTGATTCCATGCCATTTCTTTCCAAGGGTTTGATTTCATTTTTTTCTGAAATAACAGAGCCACACCATCCTTTCTGCCCACTTGCCTGTCCTTTTGATACAAGGTGCATCCTTGGAAGTTAGCCTTCCAACTATGATTTTCTTTCAGCCACGACCCAGTAATGCCAACATCATACCTGCCAATCTGGAACTGCACTACAAGATCACGTACCTTATTCAGCCCTGTATTCATCACCCTTTATGATTTTGCCCCCATATTACACTTCAGCTCAAGTTTGCCCTGACATCTGCCTGTCCTTCCTCAGTCTCACAATGCACTGTACCAACTTGTATCCCACCTGCCACATCCCATTCCTCTGCCAACTTAGTTTAAACCCTCCCCAACAGCTCTAGCAAACTTGTCCACAAAGATATCAGTGCCCCTACGGTTCAGGTGTAACCTGTTCTTTTTGCACAGGTCATACCTTCTCCAGAGAGATCCCAGTGGTTTAGAGGAATCTGAAACTGTTCCCCCTGCACCACTCCCTCAGCCACTTATTCATTTGCACTATCATCCTATTCCTGCACTGACTAGCACATTGTACTGGGAGTAATCCTGAGATTACTACCTTGAAAATCCTGCTCTTCAACCTCTTCCCTAACTCCCTATACTCACTACACAGGACTTTCTCCCCTTTTCTACCCATGTCATTGGTACTAATCTGCACCACAGCCTCTGGCTGCTCACCCTCCCTCTCGAGAATATTCTGCAAACGCTCTGAGATGTCCCGGACCTTAGAAACCAGAATGGTGTGTTGTCTCCCAGGTGCTGTTTTGCAGCCACAGGACCTGCTGCCTGTCCACCCCCCAACTATCCAGTCTTCTCACACTATCGCTCTGCCTGACTTTACTTTTCCTTGCTGAGCCTCAGAGCTGGCCACAGTGCCACTAGTCTGGCGGTGTTTGGATACTGTTGCGGGGTGACCCAAGTGTATACTTGTAGCTAAGTGGAATGGCATATTACCATCGTGGCATATGGCAATACACAGACACATATATACAGGCACATACAGTACTGTGCTGAAGTCCTAGGCACCCTAGATATTTTATATGGCTTTCATAGAATACTGATCTCAATATCGAAGCTGTCTGTGATTACCTGGAGAGACAGAAGCAAGCAAGACAGTCAAGGTCTGCAGAAGAACTGCAGCAAGTTCTCCAAGATAGTTGGACAAGCTACCAGTAGATTTTCATCTAAAACTGCAAGACGGAGTACTAAGAGAATTGATGCAGTTTCAAAGGCAAAAGGTTTTCACCCCAAAACATGCTTGGGATGCTGAAAGGTCTGAAGGTAAATAAATCACTAGATGGACTACACCCAGTGTTCTGAAAGAGATAGCTGAAGAGATCGTGGAGGCATTAGTAATGATCTTTCAGGCATTAATAGATTCTGGAATTGTTGAAATGTCACTCCAATTCTCAAAAAGGAAGGGAGGCAGTAGAAACAAAATTACAGGCCAGTTAACCTGACTCAGTGATTGGTATGATGTTGGAGTCTACTATTACGGTTGTGTTTTCAGGATACTTGGAGGCACATGATGAAATAGATCAAAGTCAGTATGTTTTCCTTAAGGGGAAAACTTGCCTGACAAATGTGTTGGAATTCTTGGAGGAAATAACAGGCGGGATGGACAAAGGAGAGTCAATGGACATTGTTTATTTAGATCTTGTCAATGACTTGGATGATGGAATTGTGGATAAGCTTGCAGATGGTATGACACTAAGCTGAGAGGCGGCTGGTTTTGAGGAATCAGGGAGTCTACAGAAGGACTTAGACATATTGAGAGAAAGGACGAAGTAGTATCAGATGGAATATATTGTAGAGAAGTGTGAGGTCATGCATTTTGGTAGAAGGACTAAAGGCCTAGATTATTTTCTAAATGGTGAGAAAATTCAACAGAGTGCAAGGGGACTGGAGTCCTAGTGCAGAATTCCCCAAATGTTGACGTGCATGGTTAGTCAGTGGCAAGGAGAGCAAATGCAATTGTAGCGTTCATTTCGAGAGAACTAGAATACAAAAACAAGGATATAATGCTGAAGTTTTACAAGGCATTAGTTAGACTGCACTTGGAGCATTAGAGTAGTTTTGGTCCCTTATGTAAGAAACGAAATGCTGGCATTGGAGAGGGTCCAGAGGAGGTTCATGATAATAATTTCAGGAATGAATGGGTTAATGTATGAGGAGAGTTTTATGGCTCTGGACTTTCACTGGAATCTAGAAGAATGTGGGGGAAATCTCATTGAAACATATTTAATACTGAAAGGCCTAGATGGGGAGAGGATGTTTCGCATAGTGTGGGAGTCTAGTACCAGAGTCACAGCCTCAGAATGGAAAGACATGCATTTAGAACAGAGTTAAGGAAGAATTTCTTTAGCCAGAATCTGTGGTGAATCTGTGGAATTCATTGCTTCAGATGGCTGTGTCATTGCTTCAGGAGGTCAAGTCATTGAGTACATTTAAAACAGATTGATAGATTCTTGATTAGTCTGGGCATCAAAGGTCACAGGGAGAAGGTAGGAGAATAGGGTTGAGAGGGTTAATAAATCAGTCATGATGGAATGGCAGAGCAGACGATGGGCTGAATAGTCTAATTTTTCCTCCGTATCTTATGATCTATTGTCCAAGTATTGTATTCAAACCAGTCTCAATCACTTCCTCTGACAGTCCATTCAATATACAGACAACCTTCTGCATGAAGAAGTTTCTCCTCTGATCCCTGTTAAATCTTTCCCCTCTGACCAGAAACCTACACTCTCTAGTTCTTTACTTCCCAGTCCTGAGAAAAAGACAATGCACCCACACTATGCCCTTCATGATTTTACACACCACTCCTCCATCTCCTGTGCTCTAGGGAATAAAGTCCTAGCCTGTTCAACCTCTATCTTCTGAAACAGTTGAACTTACGTAGCAACAGCAAGGCCCCAAAAGCCATGAGCCCGATGGCGGCTGCACCCAAGCGGGCATTGTTGCCTTTCATAGCATTCGCCTTTTCGGAGCAGGAGGGTGAGTTGTTGGTGCACTCGACGACATGGACCTCTACGTCCTGGACCTTTCCAGACCCTTGGTGGTCCTCTACCTTCAAAGGCACTGTGAATGTTCCTGGCCACAGCTCCTGCCGAGACTGCAGTCCAACGCTGGTGTCTATGGGAGACGAAGACAGTAAAACAAAGGTGTTACATTTTATTTTAGTGAAGGCACTTTGCTGGGACTGTTTTCTCTGAAATGCTGAGATGATTGGCCATTTTCCCTGGAGTGTAAGAGACAGAAGGTGCTCTTATTGAGGCTTATAAAATTATGAGGGGCATAGGCAAGATGAATAGCCATGGCCTTTCTCTCCCTGCCCCCCAGGGTAGGGAAATCTAAAATTAGAGAGTTTAAAGTGAAACAAAGGGTTTGAAGTGGTTTCCTCCACTCAGATCAATATTTGGAACAAGCTGCCACAGGAAGGGTAGAGGTCCATGCAATTATGCAAGTTAAAAGGACACGTGTAGACCCATGGATAGGAAAGTGGCCTGGGTGAACCATCTGACCTGGTCCAGGGGCATAGATACTGACCCAGACCAGGGGATGTGCAGATGGACTTAAAGCGATCCGAATAAAGATGGCAGAGACAATTATTGCAGGAAAACTATTAATGCCATGGAAGAAGTTAACTCTGCACACAGCCATTAGTTAACTGAGGTTCCCAGTATATAGTTGAAGTCAAATGCTGTAAATTTAAAAGGCTGACCAATGGGTATTGTGTGTATTTGGGTTTTTAGTGGGTTTCCCTGTGTGGTAAGTGGATGCTATTCATTAGCGTGAGAAATAGGTTTGTTACAGATACGTTCTCAAAAAGAGAATTATAGCACAAATCCACAACAGAAGTACAGAAACAAATTAGAAGCAGGAGTAGGCTACTCAGCCCCTCAAACCTGTCCCATCATTCAATACGATTTGGCCAGAACTAACCCAGACTCCTGTGCCAACTCCTCAGATCCCCAATTTTTCCTATCTTCTCAATAATTATCTACCACCTTAAATATATCCAATGATCCACTAGCCTTGGGAGGTGAGGGATGGGGTGAGTGTGGTAAGTGAATTTCAGAGGGTCGCCACCTTTATAAAGAAGGGATTTATGTGTACCTCACTTTAAGTGACCAGCTCTATATTTTGTAGCTAGTTCCCCGTTTGTGACCTTCCAGCAACTTGTTGAGTGGGGTAGGGAGGGTGCGTGGAAATGGGGGCACCAGCATTCAGGAACATTCTTTTGCCAGTCCAATATCTGGCCTGGCCTGCAGATGTACCACATCTGCATTGTTGGCCTTCGAGTGAGGAGCGGAGACACAAGACTCCGCCCTGTGCTCCAATACCCCACATCCCTGCACCCTGCACATAAACAATAACCTGACAACGAACTCCACCCCCCGTCCCCAAAGCCAATCCCAAAAACTTCCTCCCAAAATAAGAAAACTAAAAGTGAAACTCAAACAGAAGCTTGACCTCAACAAGTCACATGGTCACATTGTTAAGTTGCATGAACAAGTTGGGCAAAAGATGGTTCTATGGTTCTTTGATTCCACAGAAACCCTTAAAAGCATTCCAAAGGACTTCCCCCAAGCCAATTCCTGAAATGGGTGGAGTCTCCCATCAAGAGACATGTTTTAGTGTGTTTTTATTTTGTGAGGTTCAGGAAAATGAGGAATGACCTACAAGATTCTATGAGGGTTTGACCAGGTTAGGTTAGTGTTAAGATGCAGGGATGTCGGGTGATCCACATGTGGGATGTGTGATCTCACTTTCAGGGAACTATGTACCTGTGCTCTTAGATCCCACTGCTCTATGACACTCCCCAGGGCCTATCATTCACTTTGAATGTCCTAGCCTGATCTGACGTCACAAATTAGAACACTTCTCATTTATCTGGTTTGAACACCATTTGCATTCCTCAGCCCATTTACTCAGCCGATCGAGAACCCCCATGTAATTTTTTTTTTAAAGGGACCAAGACTGCACAGTATTCCAGGTGTAACCTTATTATCACCCAGAATACTTGTAAATTGAAGACCAATTCCAACTAGCTGTGAAATAATTCTTACCATCTATGCGTAAAATCTTCCATTTATCAGCAACCTCAGGTACATCATCGAACTTAAAGGTAAAGGGAGCACCATTTGGATAGGAGTCCAGGTCTTCTGCAGTAACAATCAATGATTTGGCTGTGTCACACATGCAGGGCTGTAGGTTTTTAATGATGGGGATGTTATCGTTTTCATCATCTACCTCAATAACCACTGTCCCAGTGGAGGTCTTCGGTTTGGGGCCTGTGAGACAGAAAAGAAAGAAATTTTAATTAACAATCTGTAGATATGCTGAAGTATAGAGTCATACAGCATGGAGACAACCCCCGCAGCCTAACCTGTCCGTGTCGACAAAGATACCTACCTGAACTAGTCCCATATCTCTCCAAATCTTTCACATGTACATATCTAAATGTCTTTTAAACTTTGTAATTATACCCTTCCACAGGCAACTCATACCACACACCCAGCACCCTCTGTGAAAAACTTCCTTCTTCAGATACCCTTTAAATCTTTCTCCTCTTATTTTAAACCTACCCCCCACCCCAGTTCTTGATCCCCTAGTCCTGGTGGAAACAGACCGTGTGCATTTACTCTCATGTCCTTCATTTTATACACTTCCATAAGATCGTATCTTGGTTTCCTACCCTCCAGGGAAAACAGTCCCAGCCTTCCAGTCTCTCCACATAACTCAAGTCCCCCAGTCCTGGTAACGTCCTTGTGGAACCTTTCTGCAGCCTCCCTCGTTTAATCACATCTTTACTGTGATTAAGTTAAGAGGATGTAGAGGGTACAGTATGGTGACCAGAATTACATACAATATTCAGTGTAGTCTCACCAATGTCCTTTATAAGTGTCACAGGATGTCCCGACTTATGCACTCAACGCCCCTCCTAATGAAGACAACCATGCCATATGCTTGCTTCACCACTTTGTCGATGCGCGTCACCATGTTTTGGGAAATAGGTATGCGGATCCCCTCTTCTACAACATTTCCCAGGGTTCTGTTAGCTACTGTGCAAGTCCTGCTAAACTTCCCAAATTGCATCACTTGCCCGAGTTAAATTGCATTTACCATTCCTTTGCCCACTTTCTCAGTTGACCTTGCGTTTCCAGTTGACATGGGCATCATGGAGTTAAATCAGCAGAGAAACAGGACCTTTGATTCATCATAGCCAAGCTGACCATTATCAATACTGCTTACATTTACTTACCTTCAGTTCTTCTAGGCATTGGCAATTTAATTACTAGTTAAAGGTTCTGATGTTCTGCAGACTAGATACTTTTTAAAATGCCTTGGAAGTACCTGATCCACCACCTCAACCTTCCTAGCAGGAAATCTTGGGAGAGCATCAGTAAATGACACTGAACGTATATCACCAGTCACTCACCATCGTTACTTATGGCCAATACTGTTGCTGTGTACTTCCCATCGACTATATGCTCAGCTTCACGATCGGGCACCTTAGCAAGTGTTATTTCTGACGTTTCAGGGTTGATGTTGAAGAAGTTGGCTGGGTCGAAACCCTTTGCATACCTACAGGAAAAGGCACCATTGATTTTTCTTTCTGTGACTGGGATCTTGCGAGTGCATGTACACACACACACACACACACACACACACACACACACACACACACACACACACACACACACACACACACACACCCCTAATTGCCACAAGTGCACTCACACCACCATAGATAACAGCTCAGCACATCACAGAAAACCAGCCTCCCTTCCATGGACTCTGTCTATACTCCTCGCTGCCTCAGTAAAACACCTAACATAAAGACCCTGCCCAGCACAGACATCCTCTCTTTTCCTCCCTCCCATTGGACAGGAGATACAAAATCCTGAAAGGGATGTATAACCAGGCTCAAGAACAGCTTCTGTCAGCTCGTACAAGACTATTGAACCCTCCTCTAGAATGATAAAATGGACTCAACTTCAATCTATATTGTCATGGCCACTGCATCTCAGTGTCTGCCTGCACTATACTTTCTCTGTGACTAACACATCATTCTGCATTCAGTTATTACTTTTCCCCTGTATTACCTCAATGCACCTTTGTAATGAAATGATTGGTATGGATAGCATGCAAAACAGTTTCACTCTGCTTGGTAGACGTGTGAATAACCTAAGGAGAGATATTTTCACAGAGGGTGTTGTGAGTGAGGAGCGAGCTTCCAACTGAAGTGGTTGATTGCAGGCTCAATTAGAACATTTAAGAGAAATTTGGATAGGTACATAGACAAGAGGGGTATGGAGGCCTATGGTTCAGGTGTAAATAGTTGAGACTAGGCAGGCCAGGCCAATGTAAACTAGATGGGCTGAAGGGCCTGTTCTTGTGCTGTAGTGCTCTATGACTATGTGATAATGATAAACCAATTTTCCCTTGACACACACAGGTGTAAACACACAAGCAACGCTTTCAAGCACACCAGCCACACAGGGACACCACATCACAGGTTATGATGGGCAGGAACCCTTTACCTGACTCCCTCGCTCTCTTTCCCAGTATCCACACTGATGGCTGGGTATCTTCCAAGCGTCTGACCCAAATGGAACTTTTTCTTGTCTTCACCGACATGGATTCGCTTCTTAGTCGGCTTGAATGAAAATCCTTCCTTCTGATCCTTCACATTAACTTTTAACTTGATTGGTTTAATTCCACCAGGCCCGCCACCTCCGCCAGCCCCGCCACCTCCGCCAGCCCCGCCACCTCCGCCAGCCCCGCCACCTCCGCCAGCAAGGACTGAAGCATGGTAAGCTGCTTTGTTGGAAACCGTCAGGAGCAAGTTTCTGGTTGATGATTCCTCGTAGTCCAGTTCCTGTGGAGTATGAGAAAACACAAGTGTTAATAGGTAAACTGAGGGGCACTGCCAACCACAACTCAAGGCAAAATTTGAAAAAGATGTATTGACTTTGGAGACCGTGCAGAGGAGGTTCACAGTTGAAGGGGCTAGTCTAAAAAGGAGACATTGACTTGCTTGGGACCATACTTGCTTGCATTCAAAGAATGGGACAGAATCTTATAGAAACACACAAAACCACAAAAGGGATACACAAAAGAGGCTCCATTGGTTCCAAGTTGGTTCCATTGTTAGGTGAGACTGGGGGGCATAGCTTTAAGATTCAGGGGAATAAATTTAGGGTGGAGATGAGGAGAAACTGCTTTTCCAGGAGAATGGAAAATCTGTAGAATTGTCTGCACAGCAAATCAGTAGACGCTGCCTCATTAGATATATTTGAGAAACAGTTCAATATTTTATTGCATAGAAGGGGAATTAAGGGTTATTATGGGAGGTAGGTGGAGCTGAGTTCACAGTCATACCAGCCATTATCTTACTGAATGGTGGAACAGACTTGACAGGCCAGGTAACCAACTCCTATTCCTTACATACATTCCTTTGCTGTCAGACAAAATTAAACCCCACAATATTCAGTCAGTGAATAAAAGAAAAAAAACTCATTTCTATGATGCCTTCTGCATCCCAGTCAAATCACCTCAATAAAGAGCAATGCTGAAAATCCGACATAAAGTTGGGGTTGTTGGAAACCTGCAGCAAATCAGCCAGCAAGGATTAGGATCAGGTTTATTGCTACTGACATACGGTACACCATGAAATGTGTAGCTCTGTGGCAGCAGCACTGTGCAAGACAAAACATGCTGTACGTTACAAGCAAAAAAAGTGCGAAAGCAGAATAGTGAGTTAGTGCTCACAGTTTGATGTACTGTTCTGAAATCTAATTTTGGAGGGGAAGAAGCTGTTCTTAATGTGAGTGTGGGCATTCAGGCTCCTGTTCCTCCTTCCTGATGGCAATGCTGACAAGAGGAATATTGAGTAAGTAGAGGTTACATTTCAAAGTTCAGCTATTTACCCTCAGGTCTGGGTCATTTACAACATGGCAGCAGGATTTTCAAGTACACTGCACCTCCTCTGTCCCATTCTCTCCCTCTCCTGATCCACCTCAGACTTCTCTCACAATCCATACTTTACAAACCTATTGCCCTGTTTTTTTTTTGTCCCCTTAGCCATTCTATCTGCCCATCACCCACACACTCCCCTCCCCCATCCACTGGGTCCCCTCCCCCCAATGTTCCCATCAGCCCTCCCCACCTTCCTATCTGCTTCAATGCTCCACCTTTGCTATCCGATTCTATCAGTCACAGCCCTTTCACTATCGCCTCCTAGCCTAGGTCATCATCACCAGCCTTCTATCCCTAAAATGACTATCAGAGTGCATCATGACTGGTTGCATCAAGGTCTCTTACAGAAATTCAGATGCACAGGAATACAAGCAGCTACAAAGAGTAGTGCACTCTGGCCAACACATCACACTCTTCCCCTCTATTGGTAGTATCTACACGAGGTGGGGCTTCAAGAAGGCAACATCCGTCAAAAATCTCCACCATCCAGGCCATGCCATCTTCTTGCAGACACCATCAAGAAAGAGGCACAGAAGCCCGAAGTCCCACATCACCAGGCTCAAGAACAGCTACTATCCTTTGACCATCTGTTTCTTGAACCAACTGGCACAATCCTAATCATAGCCAATAGCAATACTAACTATTTTGCACTAAAATGGACTTTTGTTTTTGTTTTGGTTGCATTCTTTCTGGTAGGAATTGTACATAATTTATGTTTTCCTTGTGAATGCTGCTTCCATGTTGCTCTGTGCCTCTGATGCTGTTGCAAGTGGGTTTTTCATTGCACCTGTTCAGACACGTACTTGTGCACACGATAATAAACTCAACTTTCAGCCACTCCTCACCTGGATCCACTCACTTTCCAGCTCTTGCCTCACCACCCCCCCCCCCCCACCCCTTTACACTGGTGATTCCTTCTCTATTCATTCAGTCCGGGTGAAAACATCAACTGACAACTTCCCTCCACAGATACTGCCCGACCTGCTGAGTTCCTCCAGCAGATTACTTGTTGTTCCAGATTCCAGTATCCGCAGTCCCTTGTCTTTTTGTTGTTTTCTCCAGACCTTCTTGACCTGCTGATTGCTTTTAGTATTTAACTTTTCATCTTTCCACATCCTCTCTATCTAGGCCTTTCAATGAGCTTCAACAGGTTTCAATGAGCTTCTCCCATCCAGACAGTACAAGTCCAGAGCCAACCAATGCTCCAGAGATACAATGCAGGAGATTGCGGACGTAGCCCAGTCTGACAAAAACAAGCCCCTCCTCCATGGACTCTGTATCCTCTGCCTGATGGGAAGGGTTTTTTATTACATTGGCTGTTTTCCTGAGGCAGCAAAAAGTGTAGACAAAAGTTTGAAAACGTGCACCAAACTCAAGGACAGCTTTTATTTTGCTATTATCAGACTCTTGAACAGACCTCCCAGGACATATGAACTCACGATTCTTCAATCTATTGCATCATAGCCCTTGCAGTTTATGTGTCTGTCTGCACTTCTTCCATAAATAATATTCTGTTATTGCTTTTCATTTTGTACTATCTCAGAGCACTTCTGTATAAAATGACATGTTGGATGGCACAGAAGAAGTTTTTCTACAGTATCTTGGTGCAAGTGACAATAATAAATCAGTTACCAATAGTGACAGCTCACTGCCAGAGTTTCTCCAGCTGAGTTGTTTGCTGCTTCAAATTCTAGATTCTGCAGTCGCCCAGTCCTTTTTTACTTCCAACTCTCATCAATTCTAAATTGACAACCGGTCTGAGATACCAACTGGTCCTTCAAGAGCACTGAAGTATAGGCTAATCATCCTCAACCTTCCCTCATGGGACAATCCCCTCAACCCTTGCATCAGCCTCGCACTCCTAAAGAACATCCTCCTTCCGTTATAACAGAATAAGTACGACGTCTCTGGATTTTCAACATTACCTTCTGAAGTATCAAAATTCCTTCATTAGTTTGCTCATCCATTTCGAACCTGAAGTGTCCGTCCTCATTCCCCTCAATAATTTCAAAGTTCCCCAGCCAGTTGTCAGTAAATTCTTGGTCCTTATCGAACACTTTGATCCGTATGACATCATCACTCAACGTATTCTCTGGAACAGATACCTCATACTGAAGAAAAAAAGGAAACAAAGTTGTGAATTAAATTACATTCATCCAACAGAAATCTTTTCCACTTAAGATTGCAGAGGTACAAAGATTGAAGAGATATTGACAACTCTTCTAAAAACCACAGCATTTATCATCCTGTCTTGGAAATATGTCCCCATTCCTTTCTCAGTGGGTCTAAGTTTTGCAAATCCCTCCCCTACAGCTTGGATCACTTCATCAAAATATCTTCTTATATACAAGAAACTGTTAAAGTGTTCAGTTTTCCTTTAAAAATAAAAAAAAGTGTGCACGATAGTGGTAACACAAAATTTTTATGGAAATTGTCAGGATTCCTACCTCTTCTTTTTCAGTTGTAGGAATATTATCATTGACATCCAGGATCTGGATTTGGGCATTTGCTGTAGTGAACAATCCTTCTGCTTTTCCATTTAGGTCACGGGCTTCCACAAGAAGAGTGTACAAGTCTTGGGTCTGAATCAAAATAAGGCAAAAAATGATTGTAACATTATTCGTTTTAAGAACTACTTTCTGAATACCCAGAAAACTACCCAATTGCTAATTTCCTTGACTATTCCTGAGAACTCAGTTGCCCTTCTGGAATTTTAAGGATAGAGATTATCGTAACAGCTCTGCCCATTACCACAAGAAACTGCAGAGTTGTGGGTGCAGCTCAGAACATCATGAAAACCAGCCTCCCTTTTATGGACTATCTACACCAGCTGCCTCAGTAATGAAGTTATCACATGTACATCGAAACATAGTGAAATGTGTTGCATGCATTAACAACCAACTCACCCAAGGGTGTGCTGGGGGCACTTGCAAGTGTCATCACACATTCCAGTACCAGCACCGCATGCCCACATTGCTTGGTAGAACACAATAAGCAATCAATATAAACAGACACCACCCACACCGAATATTCTCTCTTCTCATCCCTCTTTCTCACCAGGTAGAAGATATAAAAGCCTGGTAGTACATATCACTAGACTCAACTACAGCTTCTACCCTGCTCTTACAAGAGCATCAAATGGTTCCCTAGTACACTGAGATGGCCTTGACCTCATAACCTACCTTGCACCATGTGGTCTACCTGCACTGCACTTTCTCTGCAGCTGTTGCACTTTATTTTGCATTCTGTTACTGTTTTACCTTGCAGCAACCAACTCAATACACTGTGTAATGAACAGAATGCAAGACAAGCCTTTTTCCTTTATCCTGATACATGTGACAATAACTAATTCCAATTCATAGCCTTATACCTTATTGGCTGCCTACACTGTACTTTCTCTGTAAATATTCTGCATTTTTATTGCTTTTTGTACTACCTTAATCCACTGATAAAATTAAATAAATATAATGAAGTTTTTCACTGTACCTCTGTACAGGTGACAGCAATAAACCAATTCTAATTCCAAACGGGGACCAAACACAGGCAAATTGGACTAGTTATATCAGAATCAGGTTTATTACCACTGGCAAATTACATGGTTTGTTGTTTTATGGCATCAGTACAATACAAAGACAGTAGCTTCCCTATCACTGATACAAGACAAACTGGTCTATAGCAACACACTGGAGGAACTCAGCAGGTCGGGCAGCATCCGTGGAAACGATCAGTCAACGTTTTGGGCCGGAACCCTTCGTCAGGACTGAAGAGGGAAGGGGCAGAGGCCCTATAAAAAAGGTAGGGGGAGGGTGGGACGGAGAAACTGATGCAAAATACCACACCTTCTGCCTCCAAGCACATATTCGCTCAGTCTTTGGGTGGTCCTACCTTCACCCTAGCCTCCTTCTTTCACTCAAATGCCTTACAGTTCTTAGTCCTACTTGCCAAGGTTATGTCATGCTAACTCCAGACTCTCCTAATTCCCTTCCTGAGTTCTTTTCTGGCCTTTTTAAAAAAAATAATCCACAGGGCCTTGAATTGATCTTATCTTCTAAAAACTTAGAATTGTTTCCTTTTCCCTTCTTGACTAAATTCCCCACCTCTTTGTCCGATGTTTCTTTACCTTGGCATCTTTGTCCTTCCTTCTTACTGTGTAGTTGCTCTTCAAACACCCTCCACATCAGGTGCTGACTTGCCCAAAATCAGTTCCCAGTTAAGACTTCCCAGTTCCTACCTAATACTTTTGTCTCTGCTCCTTCTTGTGCAAAATCCATAATGGCCCTCATTCATAGCTACTTAAAACTTAAGGAGTTGTGATCACTGTTCCGGCAATACTTTCCACAGAAATGCCTGTTATCTGACCAGACTCTTCTCAGGACCAAGTTGAGTATGGCCCATTTTATAGTTGGAATATTTCCATACTTTTAAGACTATAAGATACAGGAGCAGAATTAGGCCATTTGGCCCATCGAGTCTGCTCCACTATTTCATCTTGCTTGATCCAATTTTCTCCTCAGCCCCAGTCTCCTGCCTTCTCCCCATATCCTTCATGCCCTGACCAATCAAGAATCTATCAACCTCTGCCTTAAATATACATATAGACTTGGCCTCCACAGCTGCTTGTGGCAAAGAATTCCACAGATTCACCACCCTCTGGCTAAAGAAATTCTTCATCTCCATTGTATAAGAATGCCCCTCTATTCTGAGGCTGTGTTCACTCATCTTAGATTCTCCCACTATTGGAAACATCGTCTCCACAACCACTATCAAGGCCATTCACCATTCAATGGGTTTCAATGAGACAACCTCTCATTTTTCTGAATTCTAGTGAATAAAGGTCCGGAGTCAACACTCTTCATACAACAAGCCACTTAATCCTGGAATCATTTTTGTGAACCTCCTTTGAACCCTCTCCAGTTTCAGCACATCCTTTCCAAGATAGCGGACCTAAAACTGCTCACAGTACTCCAAGTGAGGCCTTTTCAGTACTTTATAAAGTCTCAACATTACATTTTTGCTTTTATATGTTAGTCCTCTTGAAATGAATGCTAACATTGCATTTGTCTTCTTCACCAAAGACTCATCCTGCAAATTATCCTTCAGTGCCTCAAGTTTTTGTAATTTCTCTCCATTTAGAAAATAGTCAACCCTTTCATTTCTTCTACCAAAGTGCATGATCATACACCTCAAAACACTTTCTATCTGCTATTTATTTGCCCATTCTCCTAATCTGGCCAAAACCTTCGGTAACTTTTCTACTTCCTCAAAACTACATGCCCCTCTCCCCTTCTCCACATCATCTGCAAACTTTGCAACAAAAGCCATCAACTCCATCATCTAAATTATTGACATATAACATTAAAAAAATAGTCCCAACACTGACCTCTGTAGAACACTAGTCACCCACAGCCAACCAGAAAAGGTTCCCTGTGTTCCCCACTATTTGCA
Organism: Mobula birostris; assembly: GCF_030028105.1. Lineage (NCBI taxonomy): Eukaryota > Metazoa > Chordata > Chondrichthyes > Myliobatiformes > Myliobatidae > Mobula > Mobula birostris. The sequence goes on along the minus strand of NC_092370.1, from coordinate 79,589,274 downwards.
TCTTGCCAATCAGCCACTGCTTAAACCAAGCTAGAATCTTTCCCTTGTAGCTTGATAAGCAGCCTGATGCTTGGCATCTTGTCAAAGGTCTGGGTGTCAATACCTCCAAGGACCTAATCTAGACCCAACATATTGATGGAGCCATAAAGAAGGCAAGGCTGCAACTATATCTCATTAGGAGATTTGGTATGTCACCAAAAACATTTGCAAATGTACCATGTAGAGCAACCTAACTGGCTGCATCACCGTCTGGTATGGGACTGCTGCTGGTGGTGGGGGGGGGGGGGGGGGGGGGTGGCTATTGAAGAGAGTTGTAAAATTAGTCAGCTCCATCATGGGCACTGGCCTCCTTAATATCCAGGATATCTTCAAGGAGCAGTGCTTCAGAAGGATAGTGTCTATCATTAAGGACCGCCCACCACTCAGGACATGCCCTCTTCTCATTGCTACCATCAAGGAGGTACAGCTTCTTCCCCTTTACCATCCAATTTCTAAATGGACATTGAACTCATGAGCACTACCTTACTACATTTCTTTTTTTGCACTACTTATTTAATTATTTAATACATCTACATTACACACATTTAATATAATTCATTCCCCCCCATATTATGTATTGCATTGTAGTGCTGCCACAAAGTTAATAAATTTCTCAACATACGTCAGTGATATTAAACACAATTATGAAATGCTCATTAAGAAACCAGGCAAAGGATTTTCTCCCAAAACATTGCCTGTCAATCTCCCTCCACGATGTTGCTTGAGTTTGTGTGTGTACCTGTGCATGTGTGCATTGCTTGAGATTTGTCAGTTAGCTTAAAACATATCTTAGATTGTTAGTGAATTACGGAACTCACCTCTCTGTCCAAGTTATTTGTCAGTGTTCTAATTTCTCCAAAGGAGTTTGAAGCAAACATCTCTTTGCCCCCCTGATACAAAATTTTGTACTGAATTAGAGCATTCTCTCCTTCATCTTTATCTGTTGCATTTAATGACAATACCGGTGTGCCTGGAATAAAACAATGAAAAATTCAGTACCTTACACAAGATCACATACGCTGCCGAACCCCAGTTTTCACGGCATTTATATTCTGTGCATGGATGGCTATGACGACAAGCTTGAACTAGAAATGCAGAACAAAAAAGCTGCTTCCTACCAGGCTAACTGGTTTAAATGCTTAAGAGGTGATTTGAGAACTGGAAACTGCATATTATATTTCCAGAGTGTCTTTATGCCTTTCCTGCTTTGCTTTACAAGGATGTTGTTGAACAAATTTTACCTCAGAGCTTGGCCAAATAAAGGATATTCAAAGTCATCTTTTAAAATCAATTAAAGAATTGAATAAAGGGGCCAAAACTGCCTTTCTGATGCTTGATGAGCTCCTAGTCTGGTTCCCTTTGATTCTTCTTCAACTTTGAGCCTAGATGTTGATTTTTTAATAATGCTTCTGTTAAACTTAACTAGGCCACAACATTGCTTTCTCTGTGAACTCAATTGGATCTCAGTTCATGTGTAGGATATGGTTCACACTGAGACTATCATTTAATAATCACCATTTTGAACATCATGCTAAACCCCTTTGTTGGTTTATTTTTTCACATGCACCAAGATACAATAAAAAGCTCTGTATACATGCCACCTAGGTGGAACATTCTGTATACAAATACGTCGCGGTAGTACAAAAGGGAAAAGCAATGCAGATATTGATGAGCTGGTAAAATAATAAGACAGACAGATGCAATTTCAATCCTGATAAGTGCAAGGCAATGCACTAAGGGAGGACTAACACAGGGAGATATAGACAGTAGATGGCAGGGCGCCAGGATGTATTCAGGAACAGAGGGACCTTGGTCTACAAGCCTACAGATCCCTGAAAGCGGTCGAACAGGTAGTTAAGGTGGTGAAGTAGTCATACGAGATCCTTCCCTTCATTTGCAGGGGTACAGTATACAAGAGCAGGAAGATCATCATACAACTTAAAAACTCATGGATTAGATCACAGCTGAAGTATTGTGTATAGTTTTCGTCAGCACATTACAGAGAGGGTGTGATTGCACTGAAGAAGGTGCAGTGGAAATTCATCTGGATGTTGCCTGGAATGGAATATTTCAGTTGTGTGGAGAGACTAGTTAGCTATGTTTACTTTCCTTGGAAAAAATGGAGAGAATCATTTTATTGGTACGTAAAGTTAGAAGGCACATTAAAAGGATAGACAGGAAGAACGTTTTTCCCCATAACATGGGTATCTATAACAAGGAAGCAAAGGTTTGCTGTGAGGTTTAGGAAGAACTATTTCATTCAGAGGGTGGTTGGATTCTGGAACAGACTGCCTAAAGAGGTGCTGGAGGCAGAGACTCTCACTACATTTACAAGTTATATGGATGAGCACTTGAATCAAAGTGGAGAAAGACTAAGGAGCAAACTCCAGAAAATTCTATTAGTATAGATAGGTATGAAATGGTTGGCAAATATATGTAGACTTTGTGCTCTCTGGTCCATCAAGTTTTTGGCCTGGAGTCAAATGTAGAATAGTGGATTTCCTGAAGGGCAAGCTTAAAATTCGAGGGGTAAGAGTTAATAGGGATTTGAGGGACAAGGTACAAAAAAAATTTGGAGGAACATGGCAGGTCAGGCAGCATGGAGGGAAATAAAGAGTTCAGGGTAAAATGATGAAGGGTCTCTGCCTGAAACGTCAACTGGTTTTTTCCCCTTCACTGATGCTGCCTGACCTGCTGAGTTCCCCTAGTGTTCTGTGCGCCTTGCTCAAGGATCTCCAGAATCTCATGTATCTGAGGAACAACTTTTTCAACAAGGAATGGTGGGTATTTTTTAAATGAACTGCCAAAGGAAGTGACAGAGGCAGTTACAATTACAACGTTTAAAAAACACTGGACGGGAAAGGTTTCGAGGGACATGGACCAAATGTGGACAAATGAGACGAGCTTCAAATGGGGATTAACAACATTTCATTATCATTGTAAGGCCATTTTTTGAGACAAGGTTATTAACAAAATTTAAATTCCTCAACTGGTGAGTTGGGACTTGGATCAGAATATCTGGATTAGTGGTCTCAGAGCCTGTGCATTACAGGACCATGGACTTAACCACTGCATCACCACAACACAGTGGGAAGTTTAATTTCTAACTGAACAGGGAGCAAATTTCCTTTATTATCTTTGAACAAAATGCATAGTTCTTACCAAATTGGGATAATTCTTCAACACTTCCTTCAAACACTTCTGTTACGAAGTCCGGGCGATTATCATTAATATCTACAACTTTGATCTCAAGTACAAGAGGATTCTCAACCGTTTCACCATGAGAATTCAAGGCTTGTCCTGTCAACTGAATCAGGAATAAAATAAATCTCAAATCAAGGAAAATGCAAGAAATATACTCATTCAACTTCGCAAAATAGGTCATTTTTAATTGTTGCCAGATGCACTAGGGTACAGTGAAAAATTTCATTTTGCACACCATTGACACAGATCATTTATTCACATCAGTACATCCAGGTAGTACAGAAGGGAAAACAATTACAGAATGCAGAAATTAGTGTTAAATAGCAAGTGCAATGAGGCAGACGGTAAGGTGCAAGATCATAATGAGGTAGATTATGAAGGTAAGAGTTCATTTGATTGTACAAGAGGACCATTCAATAGTCTTACAAAACTGGGGTACAAACTGTCCTGAGCCTAGTTCTTTTTTCTCCAGCCCTACAGAAGGGTCTCGGCCTGAAACTTCGACCATACTTTTTTCTCTCTTCCCCCCCCCCCCCCCCCCCACCCCCATTGATGGTGCCTGGCCTGCTGAGTTCCTCCAGCGTTTTGTGTACGTTGCTTGGATTTCCTGCATCTGAGATTTTCACTTATTTGAGCCTGGTGATATATACTTGCAGACTTTTGCACCTTCTGCCTGATGGGAGGGGAGAGAAAAGAGAATGCCCAGCGTGTTTGATTATGTTGGTGGCTTTACCAAAGCTGCGAGAAATGTAGACAGAGTCTGTGGATGGGGGTGTAGTTTTCATGATATGCTGAGCAGTGTCAACAAATCTCTGCAGTTTCTGAAGTCTTGGGCAGAGTAGTCACCATACCAAGTGATGACCAATTATTTTAGTATCTTAGAGGAGTTTGAGGCATTGGTTAGCTTTCTTGGTGTGATATTTGTGTGGCTGGGCCAGTACAGGCTTTCGATGATATTCACTCCTGGGAACTTTCAGCCTTTTGACCTCTGGAGATAGGAGCTCCTGCACTAACCTCCTTTCTGAAGTCAAAGACCACCTCTCATTTCGCTGACATTGAGGAGAAGATTGTTATCATGACACTGTTTACTAATCCTACCTCCCTCTTGTTCTCTGGCTCGTTGTGTCATTTTGTTATTTGCAAACTTGTAGTTAGTGTTAAAGCTGAATCTGGCCTTGCAGTTGTGAATGCAAGGCTTATCTTAATATAATTATATTGCTATTAGGGGGAGCTTGCAATGTGCTGAATGCCCTACAACACAACCTAATATGGTGCTGCTAGTCACCAAGCCACAGTTCATTATTTTCACACCCATGGATTCCTGATTTACCATTATACTCAGGTTTCTCCATTATAATAGCAGCCTCATGAGTGGTAATAAGATTTACCATTATACTCAGGTTTCTCCATTATAGTAGCAGCCTCATGAGTGGTAATAAGACTATAAGATATAGGAACAGAATTAGGCCATTTGGCCCATCGAGACTGCTCTGCCATTTCATCATGGTGGATTCATTTTTTCCCCTCAGCCCCAGTCTCCCCCTCCCCCCATGTGACAATACTACAATACCTCCCCCATGTGACAATACCTTCCCATATGACAATATCACAATATCTCCCCCATGTGACAATACTACAATACCTCCCCATGTGACAATACTACAATACCTCCCCCATGTGACAATACTGCAATATCTCCTCCATGTGACAATACTGCAATATCTCCCCCATGTGACAATAATGCAATACCTCCCCCATGTGACAATACTACAATATCTCCCCACACACGTGACAATATTAAACAAATACTATATTTTCTTCAAGTTTTTCCTCCATGTACCTCAGATACAAAGAAAAGGCAAAACAAAACAGAAGAACTGGTCATTAACTTCAGGAGGCAGGACTGAGTACTGATCCCATCTGTGTCATTAATGCTGAGACAGAGCTGGTTGTGAGCTGCAGTTTTGAAGGTGTAAATATCACCAATAGCTTCCCTTGGTCCAACCATGCAGATTCTATAACCAAGAAAGTGCACGAGTGTCACTATTTCCTCAGGAAGCCAAGGGAAGTTAGTATGTCCCTAATGACCCAATGATTACAGATATACCATGGAAAGCATCCTATCCAGATGCATCACAGCTTGGTACGGCATCTGTCCTGCCCAAGACTGCAAGAAATTGCAGATCTAACCCAGTCCATCATGAACACCGACCACTGATTGTCTATATTTCTCACTGCCTTTCGAAAGTAGCTAACATAATCATAGACTTTTCCCTACCCCATCAGACAGGAGATCCAAATGCATGAGAACAAACAGGACAGCTTTTTACCCGTTATCAAACTCTTGAATGGATTCCCAGTATAATAAAGATGAACTCTTGATCTCAATCTGCCTTGTCAAGGCCCCTGCCACCTGTAATGCACTTTATAATTGCCACACCGTATTCTGCATTCTCTTTTCTCTGTTTTATGGATGTCTGTGAAGAGTAAGAATTTCAGGTTGTATACTGCATACACTCTGATATTAAATTGAACCATTTTGTATTACCTCAATATATTATATATTGAATGATCCACCTGAATGGCATGCCAAGCAAAAATATTCATCTTACCTTGGTACACGTGACAATAATAAACCAAGTACTAATCCCCGTTGCCAAATTTAGAACATTGCTGCTTCACTTCTCATCCATTTCTACAAGATAAATGCAACTTGCACTTGTATAAAATTGTACTATGCAAAGGCATTTCCCATTGGGCTAGCTGATGCTAGGAATAGTAACAACAATAAAATTCTCTTTCTAAAGTCCATTTTCATCCGGACAAAAGTGAACCATGATCCAGGATTCTTGATTTTATGAAATGGCGTGGCTAGCCAGTGAGAATTGTTAATCATTGACATTATGTGACACATTAAAGAGGTTTTACAGGCAGGCACCTTTACTTTCTTAGAAGGTTTCTTGCAGCCATTATGCAGGAGGTACAAGAGCATGAGGTTCCACAGCAACAGGTTCAGGAGCAATAATTTCTCCTAAACCATCTGCTTCTTGAACCAATGAGCACAACCCTAATCGTATTTCAGTACGGCAACACCAGGACCACTTTGCGCTAAAACGGATTTAAAAAAAAAATGGTTGTAATTGTTTTCTTTCTTGCATATGTTTTCCGTGAATGATGCTCATCTGATGCTACAAGTCTATGATGCTTTTGTAAGCTTTTCATTGCACCTGGGCATTTATGTACTGTGCATATGACAGTAAACTCTACTTCGTCTGGACTTGACCAGGATTAACATTCAATATAGGCAGTCCTATTCCAGAGGAGGACCCAGTGATTGAAACTTACCGTAAACTTTGGAGTTTTTTCACGATCCACTTCTCCTGTGATACTTAAATCGCCATTTTGACGATCAATCACAAACAAGCCGACTGGAGGCCTGTCTGCCCCTGGGCCGCTGATTTTGTAGGTCAATTTTCCGAAATGATCAATGTCAGAGGCAATCTAAAGAAAGAGGAGATTTGTTACAGTTAATACAGTATATGAATGATTGACCACCAGAAAAGGAATTGTATCATTTTCACATTTTGTAAAATCCAAATTTGTTAACTGTCTCTTCCTCCTTACCCTTCACAACCTCTTCCCTCACACTAGTGCATAGCTACCCCAAATCAGCACATTGTGTGCTTGAAATTCTGTTCCCTCCCATACAAAAAAAATCAATGATTCTAATACCTTCCAAGCCCACGTGCACACACACACAAAGCAGAAAGACGTGCAAATAGAAACACACAGACACATTTAGATCCAGACAGACAAGCAAACAGAGATACGTACAGTATACAAAAAGACTGAGAGATGCACAGGCATAGACATATAGAATACATAGACAGGCACACACACAGGAATGCTTGCCTTCATTGAGTACAAGAATAAGAAAGTCACTTTGCTGCTGCATGAAGTTTTGGTTAAGCTGCCCTTGGAGTATTATGTCCAGTTCTGGTCAGCCCATTATAGGAAGAATGTGGAAGCTTTGGAAAGGGCACAATAAATTTACCAGGATACTGCCTTAATTAGAGGAAAGGTTGCTCCCACAGGAGCAGTGGCTGAAGGAAGACCTGATAAAAATGTGAGGAGCATACGCAGTAGCTTCCCCCCCCCCGCCCCCATAATCATAAACGTGAAGTACTAGAGGACATGCACTTACGATGAGAGGGTGGAAGTTTAAAGGAGATGTGTGGGGCAAAGTTTTGTTTTTACAGAGTGATAGGTGCCTGGGATGGGCTGCCAGGGATGGTTGTAGAAGCAAACACGATAGTGGTGTTTATGAGTGTGTTAGATAAGACACACAGATATACAGGAAATGGAGGGATATGGATTATGAACAGGCAGAGGAGATCTAATTTAATTTGACATTGTTTTTGGAACAAACATTGTGAACGGAAGGATCTGCTACTGTGCTGTTCTGTGTTCAATGTTAATTAGTTCAAAACTGGAGCGTTTCTCTCCATGATAGTTTGCTCAGCCAACAAAGGTTCCTTTAGTTTAGAGTTACCCAACTTGTTTTTATGCCATGGACCCCTGTCATTAACCGAGGGCTCTGCGGACCCCGGGTTGGGAACCCCTGTCAGCAATCACATGTTTAAAGTGCACCATTTTCCCCAGGAGTTTGTTTCTGACTGAACCCCTCAGTTTACTGCATGGCTCTGGAAGCCCTCTGTCAGGTCATTGGAGCCATGGCCAGTCTCATTGGGATTTCACCCCAGTCCAATCGGCAGACCACGAGGACCAACCAGGATCTGAAGGCGGCCTTGCTATGTCTTACTGTAAGTCAGCTACTTGGATTGATCACCTGTTCTGTGCGGAGTCTGCTCATAACACTCTGCACCACTTTTCTACTTGCTTGTTTCCATTTGAGTGTCAGCTTGGTTATCAACCTCCGGTTTCCGAAGCAGGAGTCCGACGTGGAGTCCCGACGGCGGAACAACTGGTCTGTTGTGGCCAGCAGAAGTGAAGGAACAATCATGCAGAAGTCCCCTCTGTCAGAACAGTGGCAAGCCAACTGTCTGAGGCAGCTGGGTCCTTTGTTCTGTTCTAGTCAAAGGCTGTGGCTCTCGAAAGATGTTCCTCTGTGGGTGGTCTTGGTACTAGGGTCTCACCACATTCAATGTTCTCTGCCGGATCATTCCAGTTACTTACTTTCTCTATTGCCACACTCCATGTATATCAATCCCACTTTACATGATTTCTGTCCAAAATCCCCTTTTGCACAGTCTGCTGGCATCAGTTCTGAGATAGACTTCAGCCAGCTTCTGGACTCCTATCTGATTTATGGCCTGCTCCACAGCTTGGTGGATTAGGAGGGTTGCGGCCTAGAGGAAAATTTGTTGGTTCCCTTCCATGACATCCTGGCTCTGGACTTGATCATAGACATCCACTGTTGCCACCTGGATTGCCCTGGGCCTTCAGGCACTGACTGTGGTGGTGGTGGTTGAGGCAGAGGAAGGGTGTACCGTTATGCTTGGTCTGAACACATGGGGGGAGTGCAAGAGTGTGGCAAACTTGCACCATTGTCAGAGTAAACACAAGGAATTCAGCAGATGCTGGAAATTCAAGCAACACACATCAAAGTTACTGGTGAACGCAGCATCTCTAGGAAGAGGTACAGTCGACGTTTTGGGCCGAGACCCTTCGTCAGGACTAACTGAAGGAAGAGATAGTAAGAGATTTGAAAGTGGGAGGGGGAGGGGGAGATCCAAAATGATAGGAGAAGACAGGAGAGGGAGGGATGGAGCCAAGAGCTGGACAGGTGATAGGCAAAGGGGATATGAGAGGATCACGGGACAGGAGGTCCGGGGAGAAGGAAAAGGGGGAGGGGGGGAAACCCAGAGGATGGACAAGGGGTATAGTCAGAGGGACAGAGGGAGAAAAAGGAGAGTGAGAGAAAGAACGTGTGTATATAAATAAATAACGGATGGGGTACGAGGGGGAGGTGGGGCATTAACAGAAGTTAGAGAAGTCGATGTTCATGCCATCAGGTTGGAGGCTACCCAGACAGAATATAAGGTGTTGTTCCTCCAACCTGAGTGTGGCTTCATCTTTACAGTAGAGGAGGCCGTGGATAGACATATCAGAATGGGAATGGGATGTGGAATTAAAATGTGTGGCCACTGGGAGATCCTGCTTTCTCTGGCGGACAGAGCATAGGTGTTCAGCAAAACTATCTCCCAGTCTGCGTCAGGTCTCGCCAATATATAGAAGGCCACATTGGGAGCATCGGACGTGGTATATCACCCCAGCCGACTCACAGGTGAAGTGTCACTCACCTGGAAGGACTGTCTGGGGCCCTGAATGGTGGTAAGGGAAGAAGTGTAAGGGCATGTGTATCACTTGTTCCGCTTACAAGGATAAGTGCCAGGAGGGAGATCAGTGGGGAGGGATGGGGGGGACGAATGGACAAGGGACTCGTGTAGGGAGCGATCTCTGCGGAAAGCGGGGTGGGGGGGAGGAGGGAAAGATATGCTTAGTGGTGGGATCCTGTTGGAGGTGGTGGAAGTTACAGAGAATAATACGTTGGACCCGGAGGCTGGTGGGATGGTAGGTGAGGACCAGGGGAACCCTATTTCTAGTGGGGTGACGGGAGGATGGAGTGAGAGCAGATGTGCATGAAATGGGGGAGATGCATTTGAGAGCAGAGTTGATGGTGGAGGAAGGGAAGCCCCTTTGTTTAAAAAAGGAGGACATCTCCCTCGTCCTGGAATGAAAAGCCTCATCCTGAGAGCAGATGTGGCGGAGACAGAGGCTCCATTGTCAGAGGCTCTTTCACAACTGCTGGCAACAAGGAAGATTTTTACAAATTGTGGAATGCAGTGAATGGAACGTCACAAGGCAAATTTTATTGTGTGAGGGAGGTGATTCAGAGGTACAGCTACAAGAGCTGCTACCTCACAGGCCCAGTTATCCCAGGATCAGTCTTGACCTCAGGTGATACCATGTGGGTTTCCTCCCGGTGCTTCGGTTACCTACACAAGGCTCTTAACCCTTCATATACCTATCCAAATGCATCTCAAATGTTCCAGTTTTATCCACCTCTGCCAGTTCATCCCAGCTGTTCTGAATCCTTTGTGTAAGGAGGTGACCTCTCATCCTTCTTCCTGAATCTATGCCCTCTCTAGCTTTGGACTCCCCAGCCCCGGGGAAAAGGCTATCACCATCTGCCTTATCCATACCCTCACAATTTTATAAACTCTTGTGTCCTCACCTCTCATTTTCCTACACACAAAAGAATAAATATCCAGTGTATCCTACCTTTCCCAATAACTCAAGCCCTCTGGTCCTGGCTGCAACCTGGCAAATCAGCTTTGCACCCTCTTCAGCTTGATAAATGTCATTCTTAGCACACGGTGACTAAAACTGTACAAAGTACTCCAAGTGAGGTTTCACCAATGACTCATATATGTGTAACATGATGTTCCTATTCCCAAACTTTATGTTTATTGGAACTTATGGTTTTTATTTTTTTGTTACAGCCCCATTGGCACAAAAAAATAAATTTTGGCCACAAGACATCAGAGCAGAATTAAGCCACTTGCAGATATCCCACCTCTCCTGGAAGTTCCGGGAGTCTCCCACATATTAACTGTGGCTCCCTGATGCCCGCAAATTATATGCAATATCACGGAAATCAATTTTTTGAGAGCGAGTGAGAGAAAGCAAGAGAGAGCGCGAGAGCAACCACGAGAGAGAGAGAGAGCTTGAGCGAGAGAGAGAGAGCGCGCCATGGCAGAGGGTTTCAAAAAAAAAAATAAAACGTACGTCTCCCCAGACTACACTAAAGTGTACCCCTGCCTAACAGGGGTCAAAATAATGACAGTGTTGCTCACTAGCTTTTTGCAACAGTGACTTTTCTATTGCCCATGGTGGGTTAAGACTGTAAAAGACATGTTGAGGTGAGTTTAACATGTGTCATTCGTTCATTAGCACAGCCAACGTTATTTAAACTAGCTGGCTAGCTGCTAAGGAGCTACTCTATTGCAGATATCCCACCTCTCCCGGAAGTTCCGGGAGTCTCCGGCAAATTGATGGTGCTACCTCCCTGAAATGAGTTTTTGCAGGGTGGGATGTCTGTATTTGGCCCATTGAGTCTGCTCCACCATTCCATCATGGCTGATTTATTATCCCTCTCAACCCGATTCTTCTCCCTTTCCCCCCGTAACCTTGGCCTCCACAGCCATCAACGCCAACGAATTCCACAGATTCATCTAAAGAAATTCCTCCTGTGACTCTGATTCGGACTGAGTGGCCTGACAGAATGGTGGTGGGGAGAAGGTTGATGACTGGTGTAACAGGCTTGTCTGTCCTCTGTCTGTGACTTACAGAACCAATAGGGTGGTTTGGCGGTGGCTCATGCTCCCTCACATCCAGCGGTGGAATGATCCATTCTCTCTTTTGTCGTTTGAAATGGTTAGCCTTTCGGAAATAGATTCTGGGATGCTCAGTTTTCAAAACCTGCAACAGAATTAAGCATGTTACAGAAGCACAGAACGTTCTCATTTGTGCCAGTGTGAAGGTGAAGCTGCATCTTAAACCTTGCTCTTTTCATCTATACCCCTACGGTTTCTTCCTTCTCAGATGGTATGTTGGTAAATTTGTTTATCATCGTATGTATTGAGGTCCAGTGGAAAACCATTTTGTAAGCCATTCATACAGATCGTAGCAACAGAGCACTACAGCACAGAAACAGGCCCTTCAGCCCCTTTACTCTGTGCTAGCTGGTCTATTAGGACTGTAACACTCCAAAGCTCTCATCCATGTGTGTGCCCATCCAAACTTCTCTGAGATGGTACAATTGAATTTGTGACATTAGTGCATTGAGGTAGTACACAGGAGAAACAGAATATTAATGCAGAATAAAGTGTTACATTTACAGAGAAAGTGTAGTGCAGGTAGACAATAAGGGGTAAGGTTGTGACAAGATAGATCGTGAGGTTGAGAGTCCATCTTATCATTTCAGAGTCTATTAATAGTGGGAGAGAAGTTGTCCTTGAGACCAGAGGTAGGCACATGCTATATCTTTTGTATCTTTGGCCCCAGGGACACACTGGTTCACCATGTGTGGTACAGTGGCTTCCTGGCATCCGAGACCAGGGTTCGATCCTAACTTTCAGTGCTGTCTGTGCAGAGTTTGCACACCTTTACTGTGAGGTTACTCCTAGAAGTGCTGGTTTCCTCCCACATTCCAAAGTAGTGTTAGTTGGCTACTGCAAATTGTCCCCAAGTTGATAAAATCAGGAAGGAGGGGGGTGGATTGAAGGTGTTTGATGAAATGAGGGGGGAAAATTTTTAAAAAGTGGTTCATGTAGTGTTACAGATTAGAAGTTTGGTGCTTGCTTGTATCTGTGATGTATGACTCCAAAAGACACAAAGAACAAAAAAAAATGAACCCAAGTGTGATCACAAGCACTATTCCCACTGTAACCGAGACTGGAGGACGTACAGTTTTACAGTCATAGATTCATAGTCATACTGCATAGAAACAGAATTAGAAACAGGTCTACAGCCCCATCGTTGACTACGAGGTTTACTTACGCTAGTCTAATTTGCCCACGTTTACACTCGTATTCCTTTAAACCTTTCCTATCGACATACTTATCCTATTGTTATTACACCAGTCTCACCCACTTTCTATAGCACCTGATTCCATTCATGCACCACCCTCCATGTATGCCTCTCAGATCCCTTTTAAATCTTTCCCCTCTTACCTTAAATGTATGCCCTCTAGTTCTTGATGCTCTTTCCCTGGGAAAAAGTCCTTGTGCTTTCAGAGTGTATATGCTTTGCAAATAAACCTGATTAATTAGTATCTCTTACCGTCTTTGATTGGTTTGCAAAGGACACTAACTGGATAGGAACTTCCCATTTCTCATGCGTCTTTAAGTCCTTTGCCACAACTTGGAAGTAATACTTCGATTTGATGTGTTGGGTACGGGTTGCATATACCCTGCCGTCAGAATGGATTCCAAAATTGACATCATTGGTACGCATCCTGATGTGGTCTCCCAAATTACAATGGTAAAATTCCACTGGAATTTCAAAAACAGCCATTCATTGTGGTAAAGAAGAACATTCAACAGTACAGCCATGTCAGGCCCTTTAGCCCACAATATCTGTGCAGAGCATGATGCTAAATTAAATTCATCACTTCTGCCCATGTCCCCCCATTCTTTGCATATTCATGCACCCATCTCTGTACGTCTTGAACACCTCCATTATCTCTGCTTCTACCACCACCTACCCTGGTAGCACATTGCAGGTACCCACCGTCCTCCATAGAACAACTCACCCCACACATCTCCCTCAAAATTACCCCTCCCAGCTTAAAGCTATGCCCTATGGTATTAGACGCTTCCACCCAGGAGAAAGGATTCTCACTAACTACCCTATTTATGGCTCTCCATTTTATAAACTTCTACCAAGTCTCCCCTTACCTCTGCCAAACCAGTCACAAATTTGTCCACCCTCTCCTTGTACCTCATACCCCTGAATCCAGGCAGCATCCTGATAAATCTCTTCTGCATCCTTTCCTAAGCTTCTACATCCTTCCTATAATGGCCTGCATCCAGGGTATAAACACAAGTTAACACCAAGAATTATTACAATTAACATTACCTTTAAGTACAACATTCCCCTTTAACAGCTTTGGAGGAACCATGGCCTCAAACTGGTGTTTTGCAAACATTTTCTTGCAGCATTGTCCAGTTTGAGAACACACCTGGAATGGTACAATGGAAAAATTTATTAAATAAACAACTGTAATGCAAAGTTATGATTTCAAGAATTGTATTGACATTAACGACAAAAGGTACTACCCAATTGCACAATTAGAAATGCAATCTCTTTCATCAGTACTTCTCTTAATCCTAGCACCATCTGAATACCAACACTTGTTATGCTGCAACACAGAAAATGTAATAGTTCATGTATATACAAGGAGCAGCCTCAAAAAGCAATATATTAATTATTTCTTTTATTGGTGTTGATGAATGATATGCACTGGCTTATTTTTATAGAAGGCAGCAATAGAGTGCTGCCTGAGACACCAAACAGAACTATAAACAGACAGCCCTCAGCAGTCGGTCCCTCTTTCATCCTCTGTTCTAGTCGCTGCGCTAAGACTTCCACTCCCTCTGTCGAGACTGAAAAGCATGTGAACCACGAGCGGAACACAAGCAAAGAAAAACCAACGGGTCCACTTCCCTTGTCAAAAAGCGCAAGATCTCATTTAACATCATCATTCCCCTGTTAGTTGATTCACCAACAGCTGTCAAAGTCCTCGGCTTTTGGAAGTTCAAGGAGATGCAGCAGATTACAGACTTAAAACTTCTACAGATAAAAGCATCGCAGCTGATGATGAAAACTCCAGTGCCCAGGAATGCTACAGTGTGGTGGGACTCAGCCACCATGGGTACATCTCTCCCCACCATCAAGGAATCAACAAGAAGCAATGCCTCAGGAAGGTGACACTCTTCATCAAGGATGCCCATCATCTTCTCACTGCTGCCATGAGGCAGCACACACCCACACCTTGACTTTCAACGACTGCTTCTTTACCACTGCCTGCTGGTTCCTGAAATGACCTGAGAAATCCCAGCACTACTTCAGAATATATGTCTTTATCTCTCTCAACTTGCACTAGTGTTGTTAAGTTTAGTTTGTTGCTCATTCTGCTATACATGTATAATTTTTGCTTATTTAAGTTATAAACTTTGCCTGTCTTGTTTTGGAATGTGCTATGCTGCTGCTACAAAAAGCTAATTTTCGTGGCATTTACTCCCGGAGTACAGCACAATGCAAAACTCTTAGGCACATAAATATATAGCTAGGGTGCCTAAGACCTTGGCACAGTATTGAATTTGTCAACGTGACAAGTGGAGAGAGTTTGTAAATCGTTAGGGAACAGAGGATGTTAGGAATGTCAAGGGTGGAGCACTCTGGGACTGCTCTGGGGCGGATGGCAGAGAAGGAAGTGCACGTGTGGGGAGTGGCACAGGTGCAGACACACCCAGCGCTGAGGCACCAGACAAGGTCATTTGATTCCAATCAATTGTTTTATTGTTCATTATGGAATGTTTCTCAGGTGCTTCCTGCAAAAGCTTGAGAGGTCAGCTTCCATGTCACTTATCAGACTCTTAAATGGACCTCATTGTTTTACCTTGCTCTAATTCTATGTACTGCGTAATCAATTGATCTGTATTAACAGCAAGACAAGCTTTTCCACAGTATTTTCAGTACAAGCGAAAACAGTAAATAGGCTAAGTGATGACATTTTGATCTCATTACCTACCTCATCACGGCTCTTCCCTGTAGTGCACTTTGTTTGTACCTGCATCACTATCAACTGCATTCCATTTCCTGTATAGACTACCTTTATGTAATCATGCAAGACATAAGCTGTCTGGATGGCACAGAAACAAAACTTCCACTTCGATTTATTGGTATCTATGTAACAACAACAAAAAATAACAAACTAATTCCATTCTAAAGCCCAATATCTTCAGAACTTGCTATTTGAATATAAGTGTACCAAGAGCTAGCAGTGGCCACTCAGCCCATCAATTCTGTTCTATTATTTAATAGGCTAATCTAATTGTAACCCCAATTTTACATTCTTAACTACCCCTATGACTGTTCATCCCACTTGTTATCAATAATCTGGGAGCGAGAACCTTAAAAGAAAAAGGATGATTTTATTTGATGTGTAGCCCCCCTGGCCACCCTCAGGGTCGCTCGGCTCGCTGTCGTCTAGGGAAACAGCCTCGGCCCCGCCAAACTGGGTAATTCGTTTGTGTGGATGCTGTGTGAGGTACCCCACCCCGCCCAAATAACAGACAATACACCAGATACGATTAAATGATTTACAGTTTATAGATATTACTGGAACTATATAATTAAAAGAGAATAAAATATAAAAGGAAAATAAAAGGCGCCACACTTATCAAAGTTCAATCTCTTCGTGCACAAAACCGTTGGAGCTCAAGGACCTTCTTCTTCACCCTGTGACCCCTTGGACCACCTCGACCGGCCGCCTGGGACCAACAACGGTGGTCGACCAGACGCTCCACACGAGTCCGTCTCCGTCTCCTCGCTGAACGTCCCGCTCGGGGTCCGACCCCGTTAGTGGACTCACAGCACCTAGTCCATCCTCTGTCTCGCTCTCCCGCCTTCTCCCCCAACACCCCGCGCATACAGTATCTTCAAATACACCAAAACCATAACAACTATCCCAATTGGTTAATAGCACCCTCTTATCACCCTCTAAACCACAACAAGCTGCTAGCGCAAACTTTCTCAACGTTAAAGCACAACAAAGCCGCATTCCACAGATTAACATAACAAAAACGCCATTTTAATTAGCCTCCGCAGTAACATAAAAATCGAAACCCCCTTACACTCTCCCCCCACCAAATAAAGTCATGTCCTCATGACTTCTAAATAACTCGCCACCCAGTCCTATAGACACACAACACACACATACACAGATACACACAGTGACAGTGCTCCCCAAACAGTAGACCTTACTCCCGTCCCACGGGCGCTAAATAGGCCAACCTATCTGGGAGCTTCTTAACCCTCTGAGACCTCCGTACCCCCTCACCTAAACCCACAAGGCTCAGACACTACTAGGGATACCTCGGGCCTGCTTGCCAACTCCTCTCTCACTCAGGCCACCACTACAGCTCGGAGCCCCCTGTCCCGTGGCCGGGGCCCCGCCTCTCCTCCTTCCTGATCCTGCCGTAACTCAGACTGCCCACAGCTAGCCCTCCCCACTACACCTGACTCAGTGGGAGAAGGGCCAAAGGTCTCTTCCTCAATCACGGGGAAGTTAGCGAAAGGCAGCATGTACCACATGTGCAGCACATCATCCTTCGAATCCGTATTCTTCCTCATTCCTTCGATCGGTAGCTGCTGTTTGAGTTTCTCCAAACTGAAACATTTAGCTGGGGCTACCCCTTCAGCCTCCTGCAGTCGAGACGTCAGCTTCTTCGGGGACTCCTTCAACTCTCGCCACAGCCTCAGCAGTTCTGACTCAGGGTTCCTGGCCATCTCAATCTGGGACGCAGTTTCCCCACCAGCTTCTTCCACCCTGACTTGAAAAGCAGCAGTTAAAGGATGTTCAGCCTCCGGTTGTTTCTTCCTGAGGACGTCTTCCAGGTCGACTTTCAGTTTTTCCACTTCATTTAAACTCGCGATAGTCATCTTCAGGTTCCTTTCAAGCGTCCGCCTCCCTTTTCCGAGATCGGTCCTCCATTTCTTTACCTCCTCGGGAGTGTAGTCAAACTCCCCTCCCTGGGCTCTCGGTTTTCTGTTGACCTTAGTCAGAACACTTCCTTGATCTTCCCCAACTTGTAAATCTTCCAATCTATTCTGAATGGATGTCTTGAGTTTCTGCTGATACCTTCGAAGGTGGGTCATTGTTTCTTCTCGCTGGATTAATTCGTCAGTATATGACCGCAGTGCGATGCAAATCCCCTCTCTTCCCTGTGTCTCATTCAGATTGATGACCTGGGTTTCCATCCCCCGGTCCACCACCGTCTGTCCCAATACCAGGAAGTTCAACTGGTATGTCGGGTCGTTTTCCTCACATTGCACCAAACTCCTCTGGCCAAAAACTCCTCCACATTTGACACTTCGCTTCGGTCGCCCGGGCTCAGCCACTCGTCTCGCCTCATAGTCCCCCAAGGCGAATCCAAGCTCTAGGCGGTCATCCACATACGTCAAAGCTCCACACACCTTCACTTCCCCCACGGTTTTCCTCATGCCCCGCGGGAAGGATGCAGGGGCTCCGGATATGCCCTTGGGCATCTTTTCGGATCGGAAGAATCCTAGGGAACTAGTAAAGGCCATCTTCGGCTCAACAGCCTCACGATCTGGCAACATCCACCCCTCAGATGCAGCACATTAAACCACGTCGCATCATCCACACACACGCTGCCTTCATCTTCCACGCCGCCAGGGTCTAGTTGCCGCGACCTCTCTCTCACTGAGGTGTCTTCAGCGGTCAACTCCCCTCCCTCGTGGTGGTTCGGAGCATCTACTAAGAGGGTCTCACCCTCAGCTACTTTCCCCAAGCCGTACCACCGCTGGGTCTCATTTAAATTCGGTACTGGCTCAAGGCTGCTACACACGTCCTCAGAAGCAACTCGACACACTGGGTGCCCAGAAAATGCCTCCATGAACTCCAGGGTCATTAACCAATCATCATCTTCTGGATAACTACTGCCACTAGTACCCAAAGTCTCCAGTGCCCTTGCGGTTGTCAAGGGTAAATGCTTCAGACACCGGTTGTAAAACGAACTGTCCAACAACTTGATCTGTGCGCCGGGGTCGAGGATAGCTTTAGCATCGCTTCTCTCTATCCATAGCGACATCCTGGGGCGTGGCCCCTCTAAGCCTTCAGGAATAGGGTCTTTTCCTTGCGGAAGTTCAGTGTTACATTACTAGGAACGTGTTTCCCCAGAGACCGCAGGCCGTACCCCCACTGGGCCTCCACTAAGTTTCCCGACACCTCTCTGATCAGCTGAACAACTGATCCCCTGAAATGATCCCCCTGGCACTACAAGCAATTTAGCCGCCCTCCTCGCCAGAGAAGACACACTGAAAACTTTCCCCCCTCTTTCAAATAACTGACAGCTGTCACTACGGTGTAAGTGAACCTGACAGCTCTAACACCGTCACCAGCCCGCCTACTCAAACTTTCAACCAATCCCTGTCGCTCTCCCTCAACCAAGCACTGCCACTCATCTAACAACTGAGAGATCCGCTCCGCCCACGTCTCACACGTCTCCGCCCCTCCTGGGGTGGACACTATCCCCAGTGCCAGGCGGAGCCTGCCAGAGCTAGAACATTTATTCGCAGACTCTACCTCCAAATCAGACCACTCTTTCCTCTCTCTCCCAACTGCATGGATAGCCCCGAGTGCCACCTCTAACTCGTCAATGCTAATCTGAACTCGAACAAAGACCGCACCCACAACGCATACAGCAATCAACAGCAAATAACCCACAGAGACACACATTACAGATTTAATCAGGGCACCCACACAGCATACCAACAGACTCAAGCATCCCGGACGAGCCCCCACAATGTAGCCCCCCTGGCCACCCTCAGGGTCGCTCGGCTCGCTGTCGTCTAGGGAAACAGCCTCGGCCCCGCCAAACTGGGTAATTCGTTTGTGTGGATGCTGTGTGAGGTACCCCACCCCGCCCAAATAACAGACAATACACCAGATACGATTAAATGATTTACAGTTTATAGATATTACTGGAACTATATAATTAAAAGAGAATAAAATATAAAAGGAAAATAAAAGGCGCCACACTTATCAAAGTTCAATCTCTTCGTGCACAAAACTGTTGGAGCTCAAGGACCTTCTTCTTCACCCTGTGACCCCTCGGACCACCTCGACCGGCCGCCTGGGACCAACAACAGTGGTCGACCAGACGCTCCACACGAGTCCGTCTCCGTCTCCTCGCTGAACGTCCCGCTCGGGGTCCGACCCCGTTAGCGGACTCACAGCACCTGGTCCATCCTCTGTCTCGCTCTCCCGCCTTCTCCCCCAACACCCCGCGCATACAGTATCTTCAAATACACCAAAACCATAACAACTATCCCAATTGGTTAATAGCACCCTCTTATCACCCTCTAAACCACAACAAGCTGCTAGTGCAAACTTTCTCAGCGTTAAAGCACAACAAAGCCGCATTCCACAGATTAACATAACAAAAACGCCATTTTAATTAGCCTCCGCAGTAACATAAAAATCGAAACCCCCTTACAGATGCAAAGGGACTTTGTAGTACAGGAAATGTGGAAAGCTAATTGAACTGTCTTTTTGCGTCCAAATCCTGTAACTCCCTCTCCAATAGCACAATTGAAGGTGGAGGGTCATCACCACCTTGGGGATGGGCGATAGATATTGGCCTTGTTGTTACACCCAAATTCCAAACAATGAATAAGAAAACACCCAGGAACACAGCACCGCCTACTTTGAAACAAATTAAACAACAAAACCATGAGAACACACAAAGGCAAGAACACAAGGAAAAAGAACAAGAGTCAAATGGTTCAGGAATTTGATGGAGGGGTAAAGTTTTCATGTAGAGGTGGTGAATATTTAGAATAAGCTACCAGAGGAAGTGGTACAATAGTCTCATTTCAGAAGAACTTGGATAGGCAAATGGATGGTGACTAAAAATGACTTGTGATTTTGATGACATTGCAACGTTTTGGTTGCTGATATCTGTTTTAGGATGTCGGGACAGGACATGCACAGCAGAAGAGTCTTGCTTTTTCTTTCTGGTTTATTAAGGAAAACTGATTAACTGGTATTTCAAAGTATCACTGATGAGCCTTGTGTAAAAGTCACTTGGGCTGGTAAGGGTTAGGGGAATGTGGACTAAACATGGGAAAATGTGATTGGTTTAGATGGGCATTTTGGATCAGTTGAGTGAAAAAGCCTGATTCCTTGCTGTTTGACAGTATGGCTCCAAGATTCAGAGTCTCCACCTTCATGACAGCTCTCTCAGTTCTGCAAGGGTCTCTTGGAAGGTATTTTGCCAATCTACCAAGACATTAAGGAATATGTAGCATGAACTTCTTAGTACACATGAAGCCAATTAGCCCAGTGTGTCCATATTAGTTCACAGTGGAGTGATCCCATCAGAACCATTCCCTCACTCACTTTTCGCTCACATTCCCAATGACTGATACCCCTGCTCCTACATTAGGTCATCATGGAAGTGATGGGTAAAGGGTCAAGCTTTGTCCTGTGCAGTTGCAACACTAGGCACAATTTACAGTGATCATAATTTGTTTATTATTGTCACATATACTGAGATTCAGTGTAAAGCTTTTGATCTTAAAGATATAAATTAGCTTTATTTGTCACATGTACATTTAAACATACTGAAATGAAAAGTCTCGGCCTGAAACATCGACTGTACTCTTTTCCATAGATGCTGCCTGACCTGCCGAGTTGTTCCAGCATGTTGTGTGTTGCTTGGATTCCCAGCATCTGTAGATTCTCTTGTTTTGTGATTGAAATGTATCGTTAATGTCAAAGCTATTCTTAGAGGGTTGCACTGTGGGATGCCCACAGGTGTTTCCATGCTTCTGCCACCAACACAGCAAACTCAAAACTCACCAACCACAGCCTGTACATCTTTGGGAATTGCGAGGAAATCAAAGTACTCAGGGGAAATGGACATAGTCAAGATAAAAGCATGCAAATATGGTGACATACATGTATTTCAATAATACATTTATTTTGCATGTTGAATTGGTTCATTCTTGCCTCATGTACTGAAGTACAGTGAAAAGGTTGTCCAGCATACTGTTCATACAGATCAGACCATTGAGTGGTACATTAATGTAGAACAAGTAACAGCTACACAGAAAGCGCAGTGCAGGCAAGTGCAGTGCAGGTAGACATAAATAACCTATGTACACTCCAATTGACCTAACAAATCATATCTGAGATGTGGCAGGAAAGCAGTGCACCGGGAAAACCTATTCAGTCACAGGGAGAATGAGTAAACTCCGCAGGATCAAACCCAGCTTTCTGGCATCAGCTCTTTCTGATATAGCGTTTTGGTGCTCGATTAAACAGCTTGTACAAAGTACACCTGCACAAAAGTCACTGGATCTCTCGAGTGTTATGTTTGGCAATAAGATTATTGTTCTTTCATGACCAATTGGAACATCACAAACAACTCATACTTTGAGAGGGTTTACCTTTCAAGCAAATGGCCTGTGTCACAATTTTCTAAATACAAAACACCTCATCTCTGCAGATGTTCAAAAGACCACAGAAAATACACCAGCATCTTTACTTTCTTAGGGGTTAAGAAGGTTCAGCTTGCACCACTCTACAGATGTACTGTTGAAATTGTCCTGACAGGTTGCATTGAGGTTTGGTACAGCAATTCAAATGCACAAGAATGCAAGAAAGTCGTGGACTCTGCCCAACACATCTCAGCCATGTCCCTCCCCACCATCACTACTGCCTCAAGGAGACAATATCCAAACATCCCCTGCAAAATCCTGCAGTTTAGCATAAAATAACTATTTTGATCACTTTACAATAAACTGTACTGTTTGTTCTTGTTCTCATAGAGTTCTTTCTTGTAAATGTTGTGTAATTAATGCTTATTTGATGCCATGTGCCTGTAATGCTGCTGTAACTTTTTCATTACATCTGTGCATTGACAATAACTTTGAAACAAGTTAAAATATTTTCTGTTTACCAGGAATTAATTTTTATTACATTTCCTAGATGATTTTTATCGCAATTTGTGAATTCCAGAAAGGTGGGGGGGGAGGATTTTCCATTACTTGACCAGCTGTAATCAAGGTAGTTGCCTGTAGGGGGCTACATAGGGTTCAAAATGGAAAATAAATTGGGTCAATGGACATTGGAGGCCATTCAGCCCCTCAAGCTTAGTCCACTATGCACTGGATCATGACTGATGTTATGATATAATCCTGGCTCACTTAGATCAACAAATGAAGATCAGTTTTTAAAGCTGGCCAACTAGTCTAAAGCTCTGGACTAAATAAAATGTCCCAAAACTATCCTCACCTATTAATGGATCCTTCTCTCTTCTTCCCCTCTCTCATCAGGCAAAAGAAATATGAAAGCTTTAGAGTATGTACACATCACTGGGCTGAATTACAGCTTCCATCCGACTGTTGCCAGAATCTTGAACAGAATTCATGTACTAAAAGATAAACTCGTGGTCCCCAATGTACCTCGTCATGGCCCTCATTACACTTCGTTGACCATTTGCCCTCTAACTGTAACACTGTATTCCCTATTCCCTTAAATACTACAGTATACTTGTATTTGGAATGACCTGTACAAATGCCACGATGCCATGCAAAGACAAGTGTTTCACAGGAGACCGCACCTGTCTGCAAATGGAGTAGCAGCAATCTTGTGCTGCTCTTAGTTTTGTTTCTCTCCCCCTAGTTTAAACTTCGAATTTAAAATTTTTATTTGCTGATTCTTGAGGGAGAACAATATGTCTATGTCTACAAGGAGTGGGAAGAACTTGTCTGAACCTAGTGACAAAGGTAATGGGAAAGGAAAGATCTGATGAAATGCACCCAGGGGCTGAAGATATTGTTGGGACACTGAAATCAATTAAAGTTCAGAATGGGTCAATTAAAAACCAACTGTAAAAGAATAGTAATGAAATGAAGTCATTTCTGGGAAAACTTAAAGACTTGGAAACTCAAGTTATTACACACGAAGAGGAATTGAAGATAACTAAGCAAAAATTGTTTGAAGCTGCAACCCATTTGGAAAGATATCAAGATAAGATTATAGACCTGGAAACTAGGTCTCCCTGAAGGAATATACGAATTGTTGGGCTGCAAGGAGCTGAAGATGGAGATTTAACTGCTTACTTTGGTAAGCTTTTTCATACTTTATTTCCTACCACATTATCACAGCCACCTGCTATAGAAAGAGCACATAGAGCTTTTACTTTGAAATTTAAAGATCCAAATAAACCAAGGTCTGTCTTGGTTTGTTTTCATCACTTTAAAATTAAAGGTCAAATAATGCAACAGGCAAGAAAACAGAGAGTTTTTAGATTTAAGGAATCTGAGCTCTGTTTTTATGAGGATTATCCAAAGGAGGCAATGGAACAAAGATCAAGATTTGCTCTGGAAATGAAACAGGCATATGATAAGAAACTGTTTCCTTCTTTGTGCTACCCGACAAGAATTGAAGTTTTTCCTCCTAACTCTCCTCCTCGTACATTTTTTGATCCAAAAGCCGCACTGGACTTCGTTCAAACTATACCTGCCACCGCTACCGAATGAACTACCTGAAAGGTTGTTTGGTTATCTGTGTATTATTGGCATTTCGGAAAGAAGATTTATGAAAGTTACTTGGACATTCCATTGAGAGACTAATAAAAGAAGATAAGGAGATTTGTTCATTATTGCATATTATTGGTTTTCTTTTAGAAAGAAGATCTATGGTTCAAGTATGACTGTTTAAATGGTTACTTGGACAGTTGACTGACAAAAGAAGAAAAAGGGATTTGTTTCTTTAACCTAATATCTGGTTTGATTTTTTTTTTGTTTCTTTCTTAATTAACATATTGGTAGTTTTCCTACTAATGGGGCTTCTTTTTATATATATATTTGGGAGGGTTCAATTACTTATGATATTATTAATTAGTATTTTTGAAAATTTTAGCTGGGTTAAATATGCTATTAACCTTTTTTCTACTTTATTATAGCGTCTTATAACCGAATTTAAAGTTTTTTTAGGGATTTAATGTTAAATTTAAAAATGGCGCTGTTTTTTCCTTTTAAGAGATAACATTATTTTGGTTCTTTCTTGTTTAATAGATGTTGGAATGTAAATACATTCCTTTGTTGAGACTTCATCGTTTTTCTTACAAAGTCACTCATTTTTTTTTTACTAACTAGGGGGAGGGAAAGAAAATCCTTAATTTTTTTTTTCTGTACAGACAGAGCAGTCCCTGATTTTGTAGTCTATCATAGGTTGCTTGCCTTTTTTTTGGGCTTTCGGGGAGGTGGGTGGAGTTAGAGTTAGGAGTTTTTTCCCCATTGGGTGGTTCCGGATCATACATGTTTTCTATGTGGTTGTATTCTTCATCATCGCCATTTTTGATCATCCCGTATTGGTATGTGCTCTGCGCATGTATAAAGTAGAATAAAATTATAGTATGGTATTTAAACAGATTAATGTAATAAGTTGAAATGTACGTGGTTGGAATCACCCTATGAAACAAAAAAAGACTTTTAAAATTATTAACCGATTCCACCCTGATATAATTTTTGCTCAAGAGACACATATCAGGGCGGGAGATCAAAATAGAATTTTTTGGATGGTGGAGAGGTTTGCAATTCCACTCTACTTCTCAGAGTAAAACTAAAGACGTGTCCATCTTTATTAAATCCAATACATTTATTCAAGACGATATTGAGTCAGATTCTAATGGTAGATTTTTAATTGTTAAAGGAGTGATCTGTAACAGAAAAGTTGCTTTGGTCAATCTGTACAGTCCTAATTTAAAAAAAGGTATTTGCTTTACTGCCTGATTTAAAAGAATATATGTTGATAATGGGTGGGGATTTTAACTGTTGTTTAAATCCTATGATTGACAAGAGCTCCACCAATCAGCGACTTCCAAATTGCTCCACGTCACTTATTAACTCCTTTTTGATCAATTATGGATTGGTCAAATTATGCAGGTATCTGCACCCCGATAACAGGGAATATTCTTTCTTTTCACATGTTTTTAAAAAATATTTGAGTCCCATTATATTCACCTAAGTCAGATAAACCTCGGCATATTATTTTATGATTTCATTATTTTCAAGACAAGGAGAAGCTGTTTCGTTTTGCTCGACCTAAAGGTTATATTGATTTCTCGGATCTCCGTTTTCGATTGGTGGAGGATTTTAGTAAACAGGTTCGTGATCAACGTGTCCGTTACAGATCTGTGATGTTGGAATTCTACAAGATGGATTTAAAACCAGTGTTGCTTTATCCCGCACGTTTGAGGATTCGATTGCCTGATGGGTCTTCCCGTTTCTTCGACTCTCCGTCGGAAGCCCAGAGTTACCTGGATCAACATTTGCCTTCAACATTCTAATCGCACTATTAAATCATCTGTTTGATCGGAGGCTGTTAATCTGTTGGGTTTAATTTCTTTCTTTTGCTGTATATGAGGGCAGAAATCTTATTTTTTCGGTTTAATTAATATGGTGGCCAAACTTCTTTTTAACTGCGTCATTCCTTTCTTCTTCCCTGGGGATTCTTGGTGGCCATTCCCACAGCATCATTTTACCCACGTACCTGGAGGCCTTAAACTTTGTAGTTTTTTTGGCTAGACTATGCTGATATTTCATTTTCTTGTTTAATTATATGGTCCGTTGTAGGTTAACAGTTTTCTTTATATGTACCTGTTTTTTCTTTGTATTATATCGTTTTAATCGGTGTACTTTTTTTTTACTCTTTTACTGTTTTATAACTTCAGCTGATCTTTTTACATATACACTTTTTTTTAGTGAGCGTCTATCAGAAGTTATGGGGATAGATTTAGTGCCTGCTTCTTTCTGGCTACTCTATCTTAGATTTAGCTTTGGGGTTACGGGGTGGGGGGGGGGCGGGGGGGCTTCACTTTTTAGTTTTTCTTTCTTCTTGGGCTACTTATATTATTGAAGTATTTGTCGCACTCTCTTTCTCGCTATCTCATGTTTATTCTGTTCCCTTTCCGGGTTCGTGGGTCGAATCTATTGTCAATCCTCCTTTATTTGAGGGTTGACTTTAGGGATTATGGAGTCTACTATTAATTTTGTCTCTTGGAATACTAACGGTCTTAATCATCCAATTAATAGGAAAAAAATCTTTAAAGTATTCCGGAGAATTGAAGCACGTATTCTATTTTTACAAGAGACCCATGTGCGGAGGGGGGACAGATTACGTTTTTTTAAGTTCTGGAAGGATCAACACTACCATTCGAATTCCAACACCAAAATTCGAGGAGTTTCTATTTTTGTAGATCCTTCAATCAGTTTTGTGCAACACGATATTATTTCTGATCCGAATGGTAGATTTTTATTGGTTAATGGTTTACTCTTTAATAAAAAGGTAGTTTTGGTTAATGTCTATGGACTGTCGGGAATTTTATAAATCATTTAATTTGTTCCCGAATTTGAATGAGTTTTCATTAATCTGGGGCGGAGATCTTAATACTTGTTTATCCCCATTATTGGACCGTTCGGCTCCTATACGGACTCTACCCAATAAATCCGCAACCTTCATTAATTCATTTCTCTCAGATTCCGGGTCGACGGACATTTGGCGATTTTTGCATCCTCAGGAAAAAGACTTCTCTTTTTTTTCCCACATGTTTATCATCCCTATTCAAGAATTGATTTTTTTTTATTGACTCTCGTCTTATTTCTTCAGTGGTTAAATGTGAATATGACTCTATAACCATTTCGGATCATGCTCCACTTAAGCTTTCTATTAAAATACTGGCCAATACACAAAATAATAGTCAATGGCGTTTTAATTCGCTGTTGCTTCAGGACTTGGATTTTGTTAACTTTATGAATGAACAGATTGATCTCTTTTTTACAATCAACTGTACAGAGAATATATCCATGAACACCCTTTGGGATACTTTTAAAGCTTATATTTGTGGCCAGATCATCTCGTACTTTGCTGCTTTGAGGAAAAGGTTGAAGGAGGAGGAGCTGGTTCTTGTGGACAAGATTAAGGAAATTGATAAGAAATATGCTACAGCTCCCTCTGAGAAGTTGTATAAACAAAGAACTGCAAATGGAACATAGTTTATTACTTTCGTCCTCGATTGCAAATCAATTAATGAAAACAAGAAGCTATTATAATATACATAGTGACAAAGTTGGTAAACTGTTGGCTAATCAGTTGAAGACTAACTCTACTAAATTTCAAATTAATCAGATTTATAATCAAAAAGATCAACTGACTTTCAAGCAAGCTGAGATTAATCAATCCTTTTTCGACTTTTATTCTTCTTTATATCAATCAAAGTCTCCACGAGACTCTAAACATATGTGTGACTTTTTAGATAACCTAGACTTCCCTAAGATTTCACACGATATATGTTCTATGTTAGACACTTCCTTCACCACTGATGAGATTAAGAATGTTATTTTTTCTATGAACCCGGGGAAAGCTCCTGGTCCTGATGGGTTTACCGTGGAATTTCATGAATTTTTTGCATCCTCATTAATCCCTTGGCTATTCAGGGTTCTGGAGGCCTCATTAAAACTTGGTAAACTACCCGAATCCTTTTATAGAGCATCGATCTCTTTAATATTAAATAAGGATAAAGACCCCGCTCAATGTGCATGTTAAATGTGCATTGTTAAATGTTGACTCTAAAATTTTTTCTAAATTATTAGCAAATAGACTAGAAAAAGCACTTCCTTATATTATCTCGGAAGACAAAACGGGTTTTATTAAAAATCGTTATTCTCTTTATAACATTCGTACACCTTTAAACATTGTCTACACCCCGTCACAAAATGATCCTGAATGCGTCATTTCCCTAGACGCTGAAAACGCCTTTGACAGGGTCGAATGGCCTTACTTATTTAAGGTGCTTGAAATATTTAACTTCAGCCGGAAATTTATATCCTGGATCAAATTGTTATATCATTCCCCTATGGCCTCAGTTCGTACTAACACTTTAAACTCACCTTTTTTTCCTCTTTTTCAAGGTACCAGACAAGATTGTCCTCTTAGTTCTTTATTATTTGATATATCATTAGAACCTCTTGCAATTGCTATTCGAGAATCTCCTAACATTATTGGTATAACTCGTGGTTTAATGTCTCATAAAGTATCACTTTATGCTGATGACTTACTTTTATATATTTCTAATCCTCAAAAATCTGTTCCTGCTGCTTTAGATTTATTAGCACAATTTAGTCTTTTTTCAGGTTATAAGTTAAATCTCAGTAAGAGTGAACTTTTCCCGATTAATAAGCAAGTTCCCTTATAACAGAACCTGCGATTTAAATTGGTTAATAATCATTTTTCATATCTTGGGATTAAAATTACCTGTAAACATAAGGATTTATTTAAGACTAATTTCCTACCCTTAATTGACTACATTACACAACTTTCATTTAAATGGTCTCCACTTTATCTCACTTTGATTGGTCATATTAATGCTGTTAAGATGTTTATTCTGCCAAAATTTTTATATATATTTCAGGCTTTACCGATTTTTGTTCCAAAATCCCTTTTTGACAAAGTTGACTCTAAAATTTCTTCATTTATTTGGCAAAAAAAAACCTGAGACTGGGTAGACTACATCTACAGAAAGCTAAGAGAGATGGAGGTTTGGCATTACCTAATTTTAGATTTTATTATTGGGCAATTAATATTCGACACATGAAATTTTGGTTACTTGACCAAGATACACTATCCATTCCTAAATGGGTAGTATTGGAATTACAATCTGCTCAAGGTTACGCACTTGGCTCCATTTTAGGTTCTTCTCTTCCTTTCGATTTGAAACGCCACAAACAGGTTTGTAACCTGATAGCTAAACATACTTTACGCATCTGGTTTCAATTCCGAAAATTTTTCGATCTTAATCAATTTGGGCTAGCGATTCCTATCTTAGGCAATATATTCTTTCCCCCTTTCTCTACGGACCGTGCCTTTCAAATTTGGAAGACTAATGGTATATCACGGTTTTTGGATTTATTTTCAGATGGCTCCCTTATATCTTTTGAACAATTATCCAACAAATATAACTTACCAAGAATACATTTTTTTAGATATCTCCAAGTTAGAAATTTCCTAAGTACTATACTTTCTTCCTTTCCGGCGTTACCCCCTACATCTATTTTAGATACTATAATTAACCTTAACCCATGTCAGAAAGGTGTAACGGCTATTATTTATAATACTATCATGAAACTTAGGATAGCTCCATTCGATAAGATTAGGTCCGATTGGGAAAAGGAATTGGGCTTTACTATTTTAGCGGATGACTGGGCGCATATTTTACAACTGGTCAATACTTCCTCTATCTGTCAAACATTCCCTAATTCAATTTAAAGTTGTTCATAGAGCACACATGTCTAAAGATAAATTAGCTTGTTTTTATTCTCATATCAACCCTCTTTGTGATAGATGTCATGGGGAGATAGCTTCCTTAACTCATTTGTTTTGGTCCTGTCCTACTCTGGAAACTTTTTGGAAAGACACTTTTAGTATTATCTCAAAGGTATTGAATACAGATATTTCTCCCCATCCTATTACTGCTACCTTTGGATTACCTAAAACTTCCAGTAATCTTTCCCCTTCAGCCCGTAGAATGATTGCATTTCTTACTTTAATGGCGAAAAGATGTATGTTACAACAGGGGTCCCCAAACTTTTTTGCACTGCGGACCAGTTTCATATTGACAATATTCTTGCGGACCGGCCGACCTGGGGGGTGGGGGGTAGGGTTGCCAATGGACAAGAGTAGAGCCAAATACGTTGTTTACACCGTGAGACTACAATGACCATGAAGCCTTGCGTGGGCACCTGTGCGCATGCGTGCTTTGCACATGCGTGTATGTGCAGATTTTTTCTACAACTCCTTTTTGGCGATTCTGTTGGGGGGGGTGTGTTAATCACGACCGGAATATAGGTGATAAGTGGCTAATACACTCAATTTCATTTTTAAAAGGGTTTATCTAACGAATTTAATATTAAACACACAACGCATATTTTCCTCGCATGAATATAGCGTTAAGTCAATTATCAGGGAAGGACAGGGGAGCTTTAAGTAAGTGTTGAACGAACTTCCAGTAGAAGTGGTAGAGACAGGTTCGATATTATGTAAAGAAAAATTCGATAGGTATATGGACAGGAAAGGAATGGAGGGTTATGGGCTGAGTGCAGGTCGGTGGGACTAGGTGAGAGTAGCTTTCTGCACGGACTAGAAGGGCAGAGATAGCCTGTTTCCGTGCTGTAATTGTTATATGGTTATATAAGTCAGTAGCATCATAACATTTTAAGTAACGTTTGGATATTAAACACACAGCGCACATTTTCCCTGTATGAACATATAAAATCATTGCAACGCACCAATATCGCTGAATCAGTGGGAGCCCTGGGCTTGTTTCCCTGCAACAAGACGGTCCCATCGAGGGGTGATGGGAGACAGCGATACTCGAACGGGGTTCCTTATGTCCAGTCTATTACGTAATTTGGTTTTTGTTGCATTCATTGCAGAGATATGTTGGAAATGGAAGCAACGTTTTCAGTGCTTTTGTGGCTATCTCAGGATATTTAGCCTTGACTTTGAGATCCAGAATGCTGGCAGAGATGTTATGTCAAACATACTTTTCAGCCCGCTGTCATTTGCAAGCTTGAGGAGTTGATCTTCTTCCCGCGCTGACATGGATGACGCACGGGTAATGACCTCGCGTGTGTAATGGCTCAACAGTGGCTGTGACAGGGAATGTGGAAAGATGCAGCTGACTCCTATCGCCAAATCATATCGTTTCCTCGCGGCCTGGTAGCTCATGCTTTGCGGCCCGGTGGTTGGGGACCGCTGTGTTACAACATTGGAAGGAGATTAATGCCCCAACTACGTTTTTTTTGGTTTTCTCAAACGATACTATGTTTAAATTTGGAAAAAATCAGAAGTAATCTTTATGATACTTCAGTGAAATTTGAACAGACCTGGAGATCTTTTATTCAACATTTTCATTTAATGTAACTTTTTTTTTCTCTTTGACCATATTTACATTCCCTTCTTGGTTTTTAACTGTTATTAATGGAGGTCGGGTTTGAGGACGTGATTGTTTAAGTTGTTTAAGTCTACTTGGTACCTAGTTAGCCCATTGCTTTGCTTTGCTTTTTAGGTTAGTTGCACGGTGGTTTTTTTTGGGTTTTTTTCTTCTCCTCATTGATATATATGGAAAATTAGTATACTACTATATTACCTCATTATTTTATAACTAAACTGCACTGTTTGTACTTTTTTAATGTATTAATATCTCTTGTAAATTTATATCACAAGTGTATTAGTTTCTATATGCTTTACCTTTTGTGTACTAATTCAATAAAAAGATTTAAAAAAAGAAAAAAAAGTTGAGGATTGATTATATTATAATTGATCCCTGCTTCTTGCCTAGTGTTAAAAATTGTGAATATGCCGCTATTGCTGTATCTGATCATGCACCTCTGAGTTTGTCTTTTGAATTTGATTATGTCATTCTTGTCCACCCACCTTGGCGCATGTCTCAGACATTATTGCAAAACTCTGACTTTGTTAGTTTCATCAAAACCCAGATAAAAGAATTTTTCTTTTTAATGATGTAGGGGGTATGTCCAAATTAATTATATGGGATACATTTAAAGCATTTTTACGTGGTCAGATCATTTCTTATTCAGCTAAATTTAAAAAACAGACTAAAGCAGAATTAGATAAGATTTCAAAACAAATTAAAGACTTGGATAATATTTATGCAATTTCCACTAATATTGATTTCTTCAAATAAAGGGTGGAACTTAAATCACAATATAACCTATTACTAACTCATCCCATTGAAGGCTATTTGCTTAAGTTAAAGAGCCAATTTTATATGTTTGGAGATAAAAATAAGAAACTGCTCGCATCTCAATTAAAAATGGCTAGAGCCAAAAGACAAATTTTGAAAATTCGTAGGAAAGAAGGTACCCTGGCTTGAGAATATGAAGAAATTAATAAGATTTTTCAAGATTTTTATACTGAACTTTATAAATCTCAAAGTCCAGTAGATTCTTCTGAAAAGAATGCTTTCTTACGAAAGATTGCTTTTCCTAAAATTTCTGTTGAGGATCAAAAAACTCTTGATGCCCAAATTATTGAAGCTGAAATTCATAAAGCTATTTTTTCAATGCAATCTGGTAAGTCCCCAGGACTTGATGGCTATCCTGTAGAATTTTATAAAAAATTTGGAAAATTGCTTTCTCCGTATATGTTGGAAATGTTTAAGGATTCTTTTGCGAAAGGTGATTTACCCTCTACTTTCTATGAGGCTTCTATTTCTTTAATTCTTAAAAAAAGATAGAGATCCTACTGACTGTGCCTCATATAGACCTATTTCATTATTGAATGTCAACGCTAAGATTCTGTCAAAGATAATGGCCAATCGGTTGGGGAATATTTTGGGTAAAATTATTTTCAAAGATCAAACAGGCTTTATGAAGGGTTGTTATTCTTTATCAAATGTTCAGAGACTATTTAACATTATATATTTGTCCTCTTTTAAAACTCCAATATGCGTCGTCTCTTTGGATGCTGAAAAATCACTCGATCAAGTTGAATGGAAATATTTATTTAATGTTTTAGAGACATTTGGCTTTGGTGTTAATTTTAATAATTGGATTAGAATGATATATAAAGATCCTATTGCTACTGTTGTCACTAACAACTGTAGGTCTCCTTTTTTTTCAACTTTCATGGGGGACAAGACAAGGTTGTCCATTAAGTCCTCTGTTATTTAATTTAATATTAGAACCCCTTGCTATTCCTCTTCATGAAGCTAAAAATATTCATGGGATTTTGGTGAATGAGAGCATTCATAAGATTTCTCTTTATGCTGCCAATTTATTGGTTTATGTATCTAATCCCAAAGAACTTATTCCTGCCTTGCTAAAATTATTCAATGAATTTGGAGATTTTTCAGGATATAAAATAAATTTTAGTAAAAATGAATTGTTTCCTTTAAATGAATCTGTCTCTATGTATGATAATACTCCTTTCAAAGTCACTGATTCTTTTAGATATTTAGGCGTTATAATCACTAAAAAATATAAGGATCTTTATAAAGCCAATTTCATTCCCTTGGTAGACTCTAAGGAGTATTTATTTAGTAGGTGAAGTCCACTTACATTTTCACTTGTCAGTCGTATCCATATAGTTAAAATGATGATTTTACCAAAATTTTTATATTTATTTAAAAAATATTCTGACTAAGAAGTTTTTTGTAATTGGATTGATTTTATTATTTTATCTTTTATTTGGAATAATAAATGACCAAGAATTAGTAAATGTCACTTACAAAAGTTGGAAAAAGATGGAGGTCTCACTTTGCCTAATTTAGGAATGTATTACTGGGCTGTTAATGTGCAATACATGTCCTTTTGGTTATATTGGGTTGATAAGAACAATTGGCCAATTTGGATAGACCTGGAATTGAAAGCTGTGAAACAGTTCTATTTAACCTCGTTATTGGGAGTTGCTTTACCTATACAATTAGCTAAAGTTGCCAATTTAAAACTATACCCTGTGATTAAGCATTCTTTACAAATTTGGCTCCAGTTCCACAATTTTTTTAATCTTAAAAAATTTAAACTTTGTAGTTAAATTTATCGAAATTACTTTTTTAAACCTTCTTTGAGTGATCCAATTTTTTTACTTTGGAAAAATAAAGGTATTACTTCTTTTTTGGATTTATTTAAAGAAGATAGATTTATTTCTTTTAAACAATTAGTTGATAAATATTCTCTTTCATACTCACACTTTTGAACAGTACCTTCAAGTTAGACATTTCTTACAAAAATATTTAGTAATTTTCCTTACATATTGAAGGCTGACCAGTTAAGACATTATTATGTGCATGAACCCTTCGACGAAGTGTTCTAGTGGAAGAATGGGATAAGCGTCCTTTATTTAAGATTAAACAAGATTGGGAAAAGGAACTCAATTTGACTTTTATGATGGAGGATTGGACGCGGATTCTGAAGCTGGTTAACTCTCCTTCGATCTGTGCTAGTCATTCACTGATTCAGTTTAAAATTGTACATCGTTATCATTTGACGAAGGAGAGACTGTCCAAAATATTTCCTAATGTTGATAGTTATTGTGATAGATGTAAAACTGAGATGGCTACACTGACACACATGTTTTGGTCTTGGTCTATACAGGAACCGTTCTGGAAATCAGTTTTTTCAACAATTTATAAGGCACTTAAAATTAATTTACAACCTAACAAATTAACTGTGCTTTTTGGAATAATTCCTCAAAATATCTGTGGTATCTCTGTGTCTGACCAACATGTTATTGCATTTGTTACATGGATAGCTTGGAGGGCCATTTTGTTGAAGTGGAAGGATACATCAGCTCCCACTTTGTCACAATGGTTCTCTCAAGTGATGCTATGTCTTAGTTTGGAGAAAATTAGAAGTCGAACCTTTGAACCTTTATTTGATTTTGAAAAAAGATGGGGTTCATTTGTTTGTTATTATTATGAGTTAATTGATAGATTTCCTCCACGAGCTAATTGTAAATTTTGTTTTTTTTTCTTGCTGGCAGTTTGATGTTTATCTTTAGAAGCTTTTTGTATGATGCATGGCTCCGGGGTTGTACACCGAATGGGGTTTTTCCCCACTTTTTCTATTCGTAGGGTTTTTTTATTATCACCAAAATTTTTCAATCTCTAAAAATGTTTTTTTTTCCTTGAGACATTGTAAGTGGTGCTTACTTCGATGTACTTGTGTTATTTTTGAATAATAATAATAAAGATTTGAAAACAAAGTGTTTCACTGTACAGATGATAATGAAAAACAAACTTCAAGTCTACTATAAGCCTACTGACTCTTACAACTATCTGGACTATTTTTCTTCTCGCCCTGTCTCTCGCAAAAATGCCATCCCTTCTTGCAATTCCTCCGTCTCCACAGCATCTACTCTCAGGATGAGGCTTTTCATTTCAGGATGAGGGAGATGTCCTCCTCTTTTAAAGAAAGGGGCTTCCCTTCCTCCACCATCAACTCTGCTCTCAAACGCATCTCCCCCATTTCATGCACATCTGCTCGCACTCCATCCTCCCGTCACCCCACTAGGAATAGGGTTCCCCTGGTCCTCACCTACCACCCCACCAGCCTCCGGGTCCAACATATTATTCTCCATAACTTCCACTACCTCCAACGGGATCCCACCACTAAGCACATCTTTCCCACCCCCCCACTCTGCTTTCCGCAGAGATCGCTCCCTACGTGACTCCCTTGTCCATTCGTCCCCCCCCATTCCTCCCCACTGATCTCCCTCCTGGCACTTATCCTTGTAAATGGAACAAGTGCTGTACATGCCCTTACACTTCCTCCCTCACCACCATTCAGGGCCCCAGACAGTCCTTCCAGGTGAGGCAACACTTCACTTGTGAGTCGGCTGGGGTGATAAACTGCATCCGGTGCTCCCGATGTGACCTTCTATACATTGGAGAGACCCGACACAGACTGGGAGATCGTTCCACTGAACACCTACGCTCTGTCCGCCAGAAAAAGCAGGATCTCCCAGTGGCCACACATTTTAATTCCACGTCCCAATCCCTTTCTGATATGTCTATCCACGGCCTCCTCTACGGTAAAGGTGAAGCCACACTCAGGTTGGAGGAACAACACCTTATATTCCATCTGGGTAGCCTCCAACCTGATGGCATCAACATTGACTTCTCAAACTTCCGCTAATGCCCCACATCCTCCTCATACCCCATCTGTTATTTATTTATATACACACACATTCTTTTTCTCTCTCTTTTTTCTCCCTCTGTCCCTCTCGCTATACCCCTTGCCCATCCTCTGGGCTTTTTCCCCCTGCCCCTTTTCTTTCTCCCTAAGCCTCTTGTCCCATGATCCTTTCATATCCCTTTTGCCAATCAACTGTCCAGCTCTTGGCTCCATCCCTCCTGTCTTCTCCTATCATTTCGGATCTCCCCCTCCAACTTTCAAATCTCTTATTAGCTCTTCTTTCAGTTAGTCCTGACGAAGGGTCTTGGCCCGAAACGTCAACTGTACCTCTTCCTAGAGATGCTGCCTGGCCTGCCGCGTTCACCAGCAAATTTGATGTGTGTTCCTTCAATTCCATTTTGTAGTTTAAAAAAACTATTCACTTCCAAGATGTATGCGTTATTCCAAGGGATTTACTGCTGCTCTTTGGTCTGGATTTGTATCTGATCTGTTTCCGAGGTCACAGTAAATGTCAGTAAAGAGTTCACCACAGGATGTTAGATAGCATAGATAAAGGCCTTTAGGCCCAATTCGTCTATGCTGAACAAGGTCCCTTCCCCAGTAAGACCCAGTTCCCTGCATTTGGCCCAAGTCCCTGTCAACAAACTTATCCAAATGTCTTCTAAACATTAGCTGACCGCCACCTCCGGCAGCTGGTGCTGTGAGACTGGAATCACATAGTTCAGGTAATCCAAGCTCATTTCTTTCAAGGACAACATTCACCTGGTTAAGCCCTTTGCGACTACATAGCAGCTACACTACATGAAAGTACTCTTCTTATTAATATTCTGCTTTTTCCTCCTGGACTGAATTGGAATTCTCAAACTTGCTTTAGTGGCATGTGAGCTCAACAATCTCCGGGTTATTGTCTGACCTCCAATTTACAACTAATCTGCCAATCCTGCTTCACACCCTCATGGCCAAGCAATACATTTTACACCAAATTTAAAAAATCAGGTGCTCGAATGACTGGGTATTCAGTACATGGTGTAAAGTTTATAGCTGGCAATGCATTTGCTGGACAAACCTTTCATGGTGAAAGTAATGATCCTTCAAGAATGACTAGATTCTGGAACGGTTCCAGATATCTGAAAAATTGCAAATGGCACTGTACACTTCAAGAAGAGAGGCAGAAGGAAGGAATTTATAGACCAGTTAGTCTGACTTCAGTGTATGGGAAGATGCTGGAGTCAATTCTTAAGGATGTGTTTTTGGTGTACTTCAAAGGCATATGATTACATAGGCTGAAGTCAGCATGGTTTTCTCAAGGGAAAATCTTACCTGAAACCTCTTGGAATTCTTTGAGGAAATAACAAGCAGGACAAAGGAATATCAGTTTATGTTGTTTACTTGGATTTTCAGAAGGCTTTTGACAAATTGCCACACGAGACTGCATGACAAGCTATGAGCCTATGATATTACAGGAAAGATTCTAGCACGGATAAAGCAGTGGCTGATTGGAAGGAAGTAAAGAGTAGGAATAAAGAGAGCCTTTTCTGGTTGGCTGCCAGTGACTAGAGGTGTACCATAGGGGTCTATGTTGGGACAGATTCTTTTTACATTATGTCAATGACTTGGATGATGGAATTAATGGCTTTGTTGTAAAGCTTGCAGATGATACAAAGACAGGTGGGAAGGAAGGTAGATTTGAGGAAGTTGAGGGGTAACGGAAGGACTTAGACAGATTAGGAGAATGGGCAAAGAAATGTTAGATGGAATAGTGTCAGGAAGTGTATGGTCATGGACTTTGGTTGAAGAAATGAAAGGGTAGACCATTTTCAAAAGTGACATTCGAAGGGACTTGGCAGTCCTTGGGCTGGATTCCCTAAATGTCAATTTGTCTTCCTCACCGCAGACTCAACCTACAAATATGATGTTAGCATTCATTTCAGGAGGACTAGAATACAAAAGCAAAAAAGGTAATGTTGAGGCTTTTTAAAACACTGGTGAGGCCTCACTTGGAGTATTGTGAGCAGTTTTGGGCCCCTTGTCTATGAAAGAATATGCTGACATCACGAAATGATCTGGGATTGAATGCACACATTTTTGTGTGCATTTGGACCGTACCTTTCTATGCTTTGCCCGTTTAAACATCAGTCTCAATGCTACTTAAATGTGGGAGTTATATCGGATTCCAGCACCATATCAGAGGCTACTCTAATTGTCAACTACTCTTCAACATTCTTCAATGTTCTGTTATGTGAATATACAGGATAATTAACCTGCACTACAGAGTACCGAGTTCCCAATTCAGAGATGGAATAAAATTTCACACATTAAAATCATCCCAGACCATCCCAATATCCCCTCCTCTTTCTTGTACCTGCTATGTGCAGATACAGGCAGAAGCCTGAAATGAGATACAAATTTTGCTTTTGTGAGAGTGCTCCAAGTGAATAAATCTAGTCATCAACTCCTTCAAAATTAAAAGACATACACCTGATCACAGCTAAATTTCTTTATTTTAGTGCTCACAATGAACAGTAGTGAAAAGTCTGACAATTACATTCCACTTTCATAAAAATTGTCTTTAGCTCCTTCAACACAAACATTAGCCATTCTCATAATACGAGTCATTTCTCCCTAACAAGATTACTTTCCCCCCCACCCCCTCCGCAAAAGGATTTTCCTTATAGAAAAGAAAGCAGAGTTATTCACTAGCTTTGAGCTTTCATTTTTAACAATCAACATGTGGTCCAAACAGTAAAATGGAACTAGCTCAGGAAGACTAGTTTAATGGGAACACGAGGGAAAAGTTCTTCACTCAGATGGTTGAGAGTGTGGAACAAGCTGCCAGTGCAGGTGGTGCATTCAGGCTTGATTTCAACATTTAAGAGAAGTTTGGATAGGTACATAGATTGTAGGGCTTTGGAGGGCTATGATCCTATTGCAGGTCTATGCGAGTCGGCAGTTTAAACGGTTTGGCATGGACTAGACTGGCCAAAGGGCCTGTTTCTGTGCTTTTCTATGACTCTAAGGCATCTTGGCTAGCATGGATGAGTTGGGCCGAAGGACTTGCTTCCATGCTGTATGACACAATGATTCAGACTTGCTGACACAATGGGAATTTTCCCTCCAACTGCCTCAATTGGGGTGCCTATGTACAGCATCTTGACATCTTTACTACAATCATTTAACACTGGGGGGTACATTCTTAGTATTGAGCATGGGATTCAAATATGGCTGTAGCACAGCAGGTTACTAACCGGCCTGATCTAGTAACTTAGAGGAATGTTCAAATCCTGATATACCAGGTGTTGAATTTGAATTCAGTTTGTAACTTGGAATTTAAGAAAGAAACTAAAATTAAAGTCTTAGAGTCAAACAACATAGAAACAGGCCCTTCAGCCCAAACACTTCATATGGACCATGATGCCCATCGAGGCTAGACTCATTTATCCCAAATTCCCTTTAGCCTTTCTTATTCAACATGGGCAATAATGAAAACAATGGAAATCCTCATGTGGTTCCCTGATACCCTGCAACATGGAAACGAGCCTTCATGCCATTCCACTAAGAAAACAGAAGGAGTAGACCACTCGGCCCTTTAAGCCTCTCCCACCATTCAATATGATGATACATCCACACTGGCTTCAGTTATTCTTGTACCATTTCCACATCACCTTCAATTCTTCGATTTTATTTTTGCAAATGTATTTGTCTCCACTAATTTTACTACAACCAGCAGGTTCTTGAACCGAACTGCACTATCCTAATCCTATCTCAGTACTGTGACGGAGCACTACAGACCAGCTCTCACACTACCATAGCCTTGTCTACAATTGCAAGCTTTTTTCTACTTTACGTTTTGTGTTGCACATTTTTTGCATTTTCCCCTCCCTCTTCGCTGCCTTGTAAAAATTCTTTCGTTTATTTTCTGTGTTGTATGTACCTATGCGTCTGTGAAGTGGCTGCAAGTTTTTCCATGGTATCTTTACACCACCTTCCCGTGCACATGACGATATTGAGGGCAGAGAAGTCCAGAGATGTACCACTCTCTAAGAAGTTTCTGCACAGCCCAGTTTTAAATCACCGTACCCTTAGTTTGTAGCTGTGTGCCCTTGCTTGTGACTCTCCCACTGGCGAAAACAGTACATTTACTCATGACCTCAGGGGAGCGACCATGTTAGGGGCCGTTAACAAATGCCTAGATCCTAAAATCAATGAGGGAGGCAATACTCCCATTGCATCGTCCACCCAGAACACTAATAGCTGGCGATGGCAGTGAAGTTGCCGAATTACCTTGGTCTTCAGCTAAATATTGGCATGCTAATACTGTCCACCGCACTTCCCTCCACCACCCCGCCCGCTCACAGCTCTCCCATGTTGTCCAGTGCAATTCCTGCCCCCACTGCTTTGTTCTAAATTTATTTAGGCCTTGGGTTAACCGAATAAACACCCTAGGTCAGTGTGGCAATAACAGCAATTTGTACTTAAGTAGCACTTTTCAGGAAGGAAAGCATTACAAGGTGATCGTCAAATCAAATCTGTCACTGACCGTCTATGAAATTGGTGACCAAAAATGAAACTAAAGGGTTAGGATGGGAAGTACATCCAAGTCAAGGTGGATAATTCCACAAGATTTAGGAGCAGAATTAAGTTATTCAGTCCATCGAGATTCCTCCGCCAATCACAATTGATTCTATTTCACAGCCACATTCTCATGCTTTCTCCAAATCACCCATAATCCCTTTCCTACTCCAGAACCAGTATTTGTCCAAGTGGTTGAGGCGTCATTCAGTTAAAGGCCAAGACAGTAAGGGAGGGATTAAATCACACATTTCTCCGAAAATAAAATAATTACTATAAAAAAAAGGGGTATTTGACGCATTGCTACAGTGTCGGATCATAGTAGGGTAATCGCAGCTATCCCTTTCCATTTCTCCCTGCGCACACACACACCAAACAACTCCTGGGATTCTGTGGTCCGTTGTCTATCTAAAGTCACTAATTAACTCAGCAACACATCTTGATAAACCCTCAACTAGGAAAGACAGGAAACTTTTTTTCTGCTCCAGGCCCAAAAGAATTATTTTTAAGTGTTGCAAGACAGCTTCATTTTCCATGAATTAGAACTAGATATTCTAATGTGTATTGCAACGTAAATAAATACATACGTGAACACCATATATTGATATTCATTCCCCTCTTCACTGTTTTATTTAATATAAAATGGAATCCCGATTTAGAGACAGTAACAATTCCATATATCTAACATTGCCTTCATACCAAACAAGAGAAACAAAAAGGATTCTGCAGGTGCTGGAAATCTTGAGCAACACACACAAAATATTAGAGGAACTCAGCAGTTCAAGCAGTATCTATAGAAGGGAATAAACAGTCGAAGTTTCGGACAGAGGCTCCTTCCCTTTTCAAACCCGATTAAGAGCTGCGGCCCGAAACATTATCTGTTATTCCCCTCCATTGAAAGTGCCTGATCTACTGTATTGAGTTCGCCCAGCATTTTGTGTGCAGCAAACCTTTCAGTACGATAACGTGCCAGTTTCAGTGGATCTTTCCTAATGATATGGTCACTTCTACTTTTCGAACGCTAAAGTAGAAAGCTAAAGCTTTCGAAAAATAAGAGTAGCCGTGAGATATATTATAATCCACGACATTCAGTGTCTGCTCAACACGTCAAAAAGTTAGCCTCGTTACAATTCAACGCATATTTTACGAGAAGACCTACCGTCAAAACGAAGAAATAAAAGAATTGTCTCGGGTTAATCCAAGCCATTGACGGCAATGTCGAACTCTCTCAGTCTTCCGCACTCCCGACCGTCCGACTGTTGACTAATAGACGTTCTGGACAAGAGAGCTGAAGAAATACTTCAGAAAGCGTCTCGGTGCCCTGCCCTGCCTTGAAGCAAGCTGAGGTGAAGCGCACTGGAAAAAAAAACACAAAGCAAGCCAGTGAAAAAGAGTTCTGTGGGTTCCCGCTCCCGGAACCAATCACCCCACCCTTGGAAACGGAGAGCATAGCAAGAAAACCCGGGGCTATCTACAAATATTGAACGTCAACCACAGAATGATAGAAATTGTCCTATGACCAGTCTCTGTGTGTTTTGGTTAATTAGTTTCAGTCACAAAGATCCACCCCCAGGTTGGTGATCCCAAGAAAGCCCAAGTGATCAAATCAGACAAACTGGAGAATCTTCTGATGACTGACCACCCATTCACACTAATCCCATTCTCTCTACACTTTCAACAACTGCGCTCACCATCATCAGGCAAGAGGCAAGTTACAGCTGGTAATTAACCTGAGCGGATGAAGCATCTCCGCCCAAAACATCGACTGTTTTCTCTTTTCCATTGGTGCCGTCTGATCTGCTGAGTTCATCCAGCAGTTTGTTTGTGCTGCTTGGATTTCCAGCATCTGCAGATTTTCTGGTCTTTGGCAATTAACCTGCCAATTTGCAAGTGTTTGGGATGTGGGTGGTAATGTGAGCTTCCAGGGGAAACTCAGGTGTCACAGGGTGGGCATGCTAAATTTTAGCAGGAAATGCCCAAGGTTAGGATTGAACCCCAGTTTCTAGTGCTCCCAGACTGTGCCACCTTGTATTAAAATGTGTCTTACTCACCTACTTCCCCATCCTCCCTTCCCTCTAGCTTTCCTAGCCTCTTTCTTCCCCTCCCCTCACTTCCTCCCTCTCGTCACCCCCTCTCCTCATTCCTCACCCCATCCCTCCCCCCTCCTTCATTTGGAGGTTGGGGTAGGAGAGGATGTGGGCCATTTGACATGAAGTGTTAGAAGTCAAGTTGGGCTGAAGAGTCTGCTTTCCTGCAGTACCACCCTATCACAATAGGGACCAGTCCTTTGTGCTAATATCACTACAGTTAGAATCATTGTTGCTTCCTGATACGTTCACCTCCACTCCACCCAAGCCCCACCAAAAGATTAATGAGTGTTATCCCTTCAAGTAATTAGGTCAACCTAGGTATAAATCCAACTACTTCAGCTCTTCATTACATTAGTCACAATTTAGGGGAGGAGAGGTGTGTTGATTTTTGCTTAACATAATCACTTCTTTACGTTCAGGGAGAAGAAAAGCAGGAAAGTAAATTCAAATATAATGTTTACCCCAGCCCTGGAAGAAGAATGTGATTAAGCAGAGGTGTGGTCCTTTTAGTGGCAATCTTAAACTGAAGTCTTTCTTTTGAATATAATCCCTTCCAATGACAAAGCATGTGAAGTGAAAATTTAATCTCATTGCTGAAGGTTTTGCAACACTTCAATAAGGAAAAATATGAATCTCGTTGTGGCTTGCCTTCAGTTTAACACTGACTTGCTTTTCATGTTGTTTGTTGGAGGTGCCTCCTTCAAAACACCTTTGCTTCTACTGTGGGAAGAGGTGAGTTAGCTGGAATTGAATGTTTTCAGATCTTTGAAGTACAAACATAATGTGATTTTATTTTTAATAATAATAATAATAAAGTACTTTATTGATCCCAAGTGGGGAATTCTTTCATTACAGCAGCAACATTACAGCAACATTTCCAAACACACATAGCAGTGTGCAGATTTGACTAATAACAAAGTACAGAATAATATATAATTTACCAATGTGAAATAATTTGTAATAATTTATATCTCCTCAAGAATAACTTTGAGATTTAGAATATTTTCTCCATCACACACCTGGCTGAGCAACCACACACACACACACACTGATGGGTGACTCATCGTCATTATGACTAAAGATCTCATGTTTTTCTAAATGGGGATTTTGGAAAAGCAATACCTTTTTAGAAAATTTCCTGACCAGAAGTCCACCCCCCGCCCCCCCCCCGGGTCATGCTAAAGATCTTCCTGAAACTTTGACCTTCCTGCAACGTAGAGAATGGAGGAGCAGACTTTAATAGGACATAAAACACAGCACAGCGCAGAACAGGAACAGGCCCATCAGACCGCAATAGTCAGTCCCCATATACCAAATTAAACTAATCACATGTTGCAAAGGGTGGTGTGCATTTGGAATGAGCTGCAGGAAATAATGGCTGATGTGGGCACGTTAACATTTAAAAGACCTTTAGATTAATACATGAATAGGAAAGGTTTAAAGGCCTATGGGCAAATGGGTTTAGCTCGGTGGA
The DNA here is from genome assembly GCF_030028105.1 of Mobula birostris. NCBI lineage: Eukaryota > Metazoa > Chordata > Chondrichthyes > Myliobatiformes > Myliobatidae > Mobula > Mobula birostris. The sequence continues at coordinate 79,544,835 of NC_092370.1, read as the reverse complement.
GAACTCACTTTCCATAGACCAATTGCGCCTGTTGTCATGCCTAAGGCCCTACGACCTTATGATCCATTCCCTGTATATTTATGTGTCTATCTAAAACCCTGTCAAATGCTTCTATCACATCTGCTCCCACCACCACCCCGGCAGCCGTTTCTTGGCACCCACCACTCTCTGTGTAAAGAAGCTTGTCTGCATATCATTTTTAAACTTACCCCTTCTCGCCTTAAAACTATGCCCTCTTGTATTCACCATTTCTGACCTGGATAAAAGACTCTGACTGTCTACCCTGTCTAAGGCTCTCATAATATTATGGACTTCTATTAGGTCTACCCGCAGCCTCTGCCAATCCAGAGAAAACAATAGAATGCTCAAGAATATTAAGAGCAACAGTGGCAATGGAGAATTTCCCTCCATACATGCTGCCTGACTTGCTGAGTTCCTATCCCTTGATGCTGCTGGTATCCAGAAATATATTACTCTTTGCTTTATGTATAGTAGTCTCCCACAACAACCACATGATAATGGCTGGATAATTGGTAAGTCTTGTTCATAATGCTGGAGAGTAGTCTGGTGCCAGAATTCAACATTTCTTTTTAATATTTATTCATATATTTCCAGATCTGGATGTTGCTGTCATGGACACCATTTATTGCCTATCCTTCAAAGAGTTGGTGATGAGCTGCCTTCTGGAACTGTTGCACTCATTCTGGTGAGAGTGAGTGAGTAATAGGAATTAAACCCAGCAACAACTGGTTTCCAAGTCATGGTATCATGACACAACCTTTGTCACACTGTTCACAAAACAGTGGCTTCTGAGTGGCAAAGAAGGGGTGGTGGTTATACCAATGGTCATCAGGTTGAGAAGGCTGGGAGCAGGTTCCTCTAAGTGAATATCATCTAACACCTGTCCTGGTCCAACCATGCAGACATCATAGCCAAGCAAGCATACTAGTGTCTCTACTTCCTCAGAAGGATAAAGAAATTTGGCATGTTCCCTTTGACCCTCACCTATTTTTATCAATGCACCATAGAAAGCAGCCTATCAGGATGCTTGACAGCTTCGTATGTCACCTGCTCTACCTGAGTCTGCAAGAAACTGTAGAGTTGTGGACACAGCTCAGCACATCATGGAAACCAGCTCCACCACCCCCCCCCCCACCCCTCCATGGACTCTGTCCTGTGTTTCTCGCTACCTCTGTAAAGCAAACAGCATAATCAAAAACCTCCCACTCAAGACATTTGCTATTTTCTACTCTTCCATCAGACACAGGACACAAAAGCCTGAAAACACAAATGACCAGGCTCAAGGACAGCTCTACCCTATAAGACTATTGTATCATCCTGTTGTGTGTTAAGATGAACTCTTGACCTCATATTTGACCTTATAATGGCCTTGCATCTTATTGTCTACTTCCACCGCACTTCCTCTGTAACGGTAACACCTAATTCTGCATTGTAATTGCTTTTCCCTTGTACTACCTCAATGTATTGATGTGATGAAATGATCTGTGTAGATGGCATGATGAGGAAATGAGAAGTTAATTGACATATCCTTAGCACTTTTGTACTGAATACATCCCAGGTTACCTTATAGCCACTGATGTCTCGTCGAAGTATGGTGCCTTGTGTAGCATATGAACTGGAACAGCCAATCTGAGCACAGCCAGCTCTCACTCATTGCCCCATTCAATAGACAATAGGTGCAGGATTAGGCCATTCGGCTCTTCGAGCCAGCACCGCCATTCGCTGTGATCATGGCTGATCATCCACAATCAGTATCCAGTTCCTGCCTTATCCCCATAACCTTTGATTCTGCTATCTTTAAGAGCTCTATCCATCTCTTTCTGGAAAGCATCCAGGGATTTGGCTCCACTGCCTTCTGGGGCAAAGCATTCCACATATCCACCACTCTCTGGGTGAAAAAGTTTTTCCTCAACTCTGTTCTAAATGGCCTACCCCTTATTCTTAAACTGTGGCCTCTGGTTCCGGACTCACCCATCAGCGGGAACATGCTTCCTGCCTCCAGCGTGTCCAATCCCTTAATAATCTTATATGTTTCAATCAGATCCCCTCTCATCCTTCTAAATTCCAGTGTATACAAGCCCAGTCGCTCCAATCTTTCAACATATGACAGTCCCACCATCCTGAGAATTAACCTTGTGAACCTACGCTGCACTCCCTCAATAGCAAGAATGTCCTTCCTCAAATTTGGAGACCAAAACTGCACACAACACTCCAGGTGTGGTCTCACCAGGGCCCTGTACAGCTGCAGAAGGACCTCTTTGCTCCTATACTTAATTCCCCTTGTTATTTTCATGCTATTAGCTTTCTTCACTGCCTGCTGTACCTGCATGCTTGCTTTCAGTGACTGATGTACAAGCACACCTAGATCTCGTTGTACTTACCCTTTTCCTAACTTGACTCCATTTAGATAATAATCTGCCTTCCTGTTCTTACCACCAAAGTGGGTAACCTCACATTTATCCACATTAAACTGTATCTGCCAGGCATCCGCCCACTCACCCGGCCTGTCCAAGTCACCCTGCATTCTCATAACATCCTCCTCACATTTTACACTGCCACTCAGCTTTGTGTCATAAGACCATAAGACAAAGGAGCAGAAGTAGGCCATTCGGCCCATTGAGTCTGCTCCGCCATTTTATCATGAGCTGATCCATTTTCTCCTATTTAGTCCCACTCCCCCGCCTTCTCACCATAACCTTTGATGCCCTGGCTACTCAGATACCTATCAATCTCTGCCTTAAATACACCCAATGACTTGGCCTCCACTGCTGCCCGTGGCAACAAATTCCGTAGATTCACCACCCTCTGACTAAAAAAATTTCTTCGCCTTTCTGTTCTGAATGCGTGCCCTTCAATCCTTAAGTCATGCCCTCTCGTACTAGACTCCCCCATCATGGGAAACAACTTTGCCACATCCACTCTGTCCATGCCTTTTAACATTCGAAATGTTTCTATGAGGTCTCCGCTCATTCTTCTAAACTCAAAGGAATACAGTCCAAGAGCAGACAAACGTTCCTCATATGTTAACCCTCTCATTCCTGGAATCATTCTAGTGAATCTTCTCTGTACCCTCTCCAACGTCAGCACATCCTTTCTTAAATAAGGAGACCAAAACTGCGCACAGTACTCCAAGTGAGGTCTCACCAGCGCCTTATAGAGCCTCAACATCACATCCCTGCTCCTATACTCTATTCCTCTAGAAATGAATGCCAACATTGCATTCACCTTCTTCACTACCGACTCAACCTGAAGGTTAACTTTAAGGGTATCCTGTACGACGACTCCCAAGTCCCGTTGCATCTCAGAACTTTGAATTCTTTCCCCATTTAAATAATAGTCTGCCCATTTATTTTTTCTGCCAAAGTGCATAACCATACACTTTCCAACATTGTATTTCATTTACCACTTCTCTGCCCATTCTTCCAATCTATCCAAGTCTCTCTGCAGACTCTCCTTTTCCTCAGCACTACCGGCCCCTCCACCTATCTTTGTATTGTCAGCAAACTTAGCCACAAAGCCATCTATTCCATAATCCAAATCGTTGATGTACAATGTAAAACGAAGTGGCCCCAACACTGATCCCTGTGGAAAACCACTGGTAACCGGCAGCCAACCAGAATAGGATCCCTTTATTCCCACTCTCTGTTTCCTGCCAATCAGCCAACGCTGTATCCAAGTATGTAACTTTCCCATAATTCCATGGGCTCTTATCTTGTTAAGGAGCCTCATGTGTGGCACCTTGTCAAAGGCCTTCTGAAAATCCAAATATTCAACATCCACTGCATCTCCCTTGTCTAGCCTACTGGTAATTTCCTCAAAAAATTGTAATAGGTTTGTCAGGCAGGATTTTCCTTTAAGGAATCCATGCTGAGTTCTGCCTATCTTGTCATATGCCTCCAGGTACTCTGTAACCTCATCCTTGACAATCGACTCCAACAACCTCCAAACCACCGACGTCAAGCTAACAGGTCTATAATTTCCTTTTTGCTTCCTTGCCCCCTTCTTAAATAGCGGAGTGACATTTGCAATCTTCCAGTCTTCCGGAACCATGCCAGAATCTATCGACTTTTGAAAGATCATCGCTAATGCCTCCGCAATCTCCACAGCTACTTCCTTCAGAACACGTCATCTGCAAATTTGCTAATGTTACTTTTAATCCATTCATCTAAATCATTAAGGTATATTGTAAACAGCTGCGGTCCCAGCACTGAACCCTACGGTACCCCACTGGTTACCACCTGCCATTCGGAAAGGGACACGTTGATCACTACTCTTTGTTTCCTGTCAGCCAGCCAATTTTCAATCTATGTCAGTACTCTGTCCCCAATACCATGTGCCCTAATTTTGCCCACTAATCTCCTATGTGGGACTTTATCAAAGGCTTTCAGAAAGTCCAGGTACACTACATCCACTGGCTCTCCCTTGTCCATTTTCACAGTTACATCCTCAAAAAAATTCCAGAAGATTAGTCAACACAATTTCCCCTTTGTAAATCCATGCTGACTTGGACCTATCCTGTTACTGCTATCCAGATGTGTCGTAACTTCATCTTTTATGATTGACTCCAGCATCTTTCCCACCACCGTCAGGCTAACCTGTCTATAATTCCCTGTTTTCTCGCTCCCTCCTTTCTTGAAAAGTGGGACAACATTAGCCACCCTCCAATCCACAGGAACTGACCCTGAATCTATAGAACATTGGAAAATGATTACCAATGCGTTCACGATTTCTAAAGCCACCTCCTTAAGTACCCTGGGATGCAGACCATCAGGTCCCAGGGACTTATCAGCCTTCAGACCCAACAGTCTATCCAACACCATTTCCTGCCTAATATAAATTTCCTTCAGTTCATCCATTACCCTAGGTTCTTTGGCCACTATTATATCTGGGAGATTGTTTGTGTCTTCCCTAGTGAAGATGGATCCAAAGTACCTGTTCAACTCGTCTGCCATTTCCTTGTTCCCCATAATAAATTCACCTGTTTCTTCTTCAAGGGCCCAATTTTGGTCTTAACTTTTTTTTCCTTTTCACATACCTTAAGAAGCTTTTACTATCCTCCTTTATATTCTTGGCTAGTTTATCTTCATACCTCATTTTTTCTCCGCGTATTGCCTTTTTAGTTATCTTCTGTTGCTTTTCAAAAGTTTCCCAAACCTCCAGCTTCCCACTCATTTTTGCTATGTTATACTCCTCTTTTATTTTTATACTGTCCTTTACTTCCCTTGTCAGCCACGGCCTCCCCTTACTCCCCTTAGGATCTTTCTTCCTCTTTGGAATGAACTGATCCTGCACCTTCTGCATTATTCCCAGAAATACCTGCCATTGTTGTTCCACTGTCATCCCTGCTGGGGTACTGTTCCATTGAACTTTGGCCAACTCCTCCCTCATAGCACCATAGTTCCCTTTATTCAACTGTAATACTGACACTTCCGATTTTCCCTTCTCCCTCTCAAATTGTAGATTAAAACTTATCATATTATGGTCACTCCATCCTAATGGCTCCTTTACCTCTTATGCTTTGCTCTCTGTGGAAGAAAGACCACCCTGGAGATAAGTGGAGAACTTTGCAGCTCTTAACAAGAGCACAAGGAGACACAAAACACCATTGTTGTGGTTAGTGGGTGGAGGTAGTTGTCTCTTTCACTTGTTCTCTGTGTTCGAGCTCTTGGTGGGATAAAGCTTGTCAGCACTTACAATGCAACACAAGCACAGAATCTCGGGAGATAACTGGGCAAAAGTGACAACAGAAGTAATATAAATACAGGCACTACAAGAAATATAACACAGCCTATTTTAAGAAAGAAGCAAGGATTACACAACATAAAATAAGGCACAAAATATGCAAAATAGTGACCTTTGTAACTCACTCAGTCTTTCACTGTTTCAGCTGTAAGTCACACACATTTCACAACAACTCTGACATTGAATGTAAGCTAGTACTGAAGGAACTATTCTCATCTGCATAGCTGATCATCACTGCCTGGAGTTCCCTTACAAGTTGGACTTTTAACTTAAATATTTCTCACAAGTACAGCTCTCCTTCACCTTTGACGACATAGAACATAGAACATAGAATAGTACAGCGCAGTACAGGCCCTTCGGCCCACAATGTTGTGCCGACCCTCAAACCCTGCCTCCCATATAAGCCCCCAACTTAAATTCCTCCACATACCTGTCTAGTAGTCTCTTAAACTTCACTAGTGTATCTGCCTCCACCACTGACTCAGGCAGTGCATTCCACGTACCAACCACTCTCTGAGTAAAAAACCTTCCTCTAATATCCCCCTTGAACTTCCCACCCCTTACCTTAAAGCCATGTCCTCTTGTATTGAGCACTGGTGCCCTGGGGAAGAGGCGCTGGTTATCTACTCTATTTATTCCTCTTATTATCTTGTACACGTCTATCATGTCTCCTCTCATTCTGCTTCTCTCCAAAGAGTAAAGCCCTAGCTCCCTTAATCTCTGATCATAATGCATACTTTCTAAACCAGGCAGCATCCTGGTAAATCTCCTCTGTACCCTTTCCAATGCTTCCACATCCTTCCTATAGTGAGGTGACCAGAACTGGACACAGTACTCCAAGTGTGGCCTAACCAGAGTTTTATAGAACTGCATCATTACATCGCAACTCTTAAACTCTATCCCTCGACTTATGAAAGCTAACACCCCATAAGCTTTCTTAACTACCCTATCCACCTGTGAGGCAACTTTCAGGGATCTGTGGACATGTACCCCGAGATCCCCCTGCTCCTCCACACTACCAAATATCCTGCCATTTACTTTGTTCTCTGCCTTGGAGTTTGTCCTTCCAAAGTGCATCACCTCACACTTCTCCGGGTTGAACTCCATCCGCCACTTCTCAGCCCACTTCTGCATCCTATCAATGTCTCTCTGCAAGCTTTGACAATCCTCTACACTAGCTACAAAACCACCAACCTTTGTGTCGTCTGCAAGCTTGCCAACCCACCCTTCTACCCCCACATCCAGGTCGTTAATAAAAATCACGAAAAGTAGAGGTCCCAGAACAGATCCCTGTGGGACACCACTAGTCACAATCCTCCAATCTGAATGTACTCCCTCCACCACCACCCTCTGACTTCTGCAGGCAAGCTAATTCTGAATCCACCTGGCCAAATTTCTCTGGATCCCATGCCTTCTAACTTTCTGAATAAGCCTACTGTGTGGAACCTTGTCAAATACCTTACTAAAATCCATATAGATCACATCCACTGCACTACCCTCATCTATATGCCTGGTCACCTCCTCAAAGAACTCTATCAGGCTTGTTAGACATGAGCTGCCCTTCACAAAGCCATGCTGACTGTCCCTGATCAGACCATGATTCTCTAAATGCCCACAGATCCTATCTCTAAGAATCTTTTCCAACAGCTTTTGCACCACAGACGTAAGGCTCACTGGTCTATAATTACCCGGACTATCCCTACTACCTTTTCTGAACAAGGGGACAACATTCCCCTCCCTCCAATCCTCCGGTACTATTCCCGTGGACAACGAGGACATAAAGACCCTAGCCAGAGGCTCAGCAATCTCTTCTCTCACCTCGTGGAGCAGCCTGGGGAATATTCCGTCAGGCCCCGGGGACTTATCCGTCCTAATGTATTTTAACAACTCCAACACCTCCTCTCCCTTAATATCAACATGCTCCAGAACATCAATCTCACTCATATTGTCCTCACCATCATCAAGTTCCCTCTCATTGGTGAATACCGAAGAGAAGTATTCATTGAGGACCTCGCTCTCTTCCACAGCCTCCAGGCACATCTTCCCACCTTTATCTCTAATCGGTCCTACCTTCACTCCTGTCATCCTTTTTTTCTTCACATAATTGAAGAATGCTTTGGGGTTTTCCTTTACCCTACTCACCAAGGCCTTCTCATGCCCCCTACTTGCTCTTCTCAGCCCCTTCTTAAGCTCCTTTCTTGCTTCCCAATATTCCTCAATAGACCCATTCGATCCTTGCTTCCTAAACCTCATGTATGCTGCCTTCTTCCACCTGACTAGATTTTCCACCTCACTTGTCACCCATGGCTCCTTCACCCTACCATTCTTTATCTTCCTCACCGGGACAAATTTATCCGTAACATCCCGCAAGAGATCTCTCAACATTGACCACATGTCCATAGTACATTTCCCTGCAAAAACATCATCCCAATTCACACCCACAAGTTCTAGCCTTATAGCCTCATAATTTGCCTTTCCCCAATTAAAAATTTTCCTGTCCTCTCTGATTCTATCCTTTTCCATGATAATGCTAAAAACTAGGGAGCGGTGGTCACTGTCCCCCAGATGCTCACCCACTGAGAGATCTGTGACCTGACCCGGTTCATTACATAGTACTAGATCTAGTCTGGCATTCCCCCTGGTCGGCCTGTCCATATACTGTGACAGGAATCTATCCTGGACACACTTAACAAACTCTGCCCCATCTAAACCCTTGGAACTAATCAAGTGCCAATCAATATTAGGGAAGTTAAAGTCACCCATGATAACAACCCTGTTATTTTTGCACCTTTCCAAAATCTGTCTCCCAATCTGCTCCTCTGTATCTCTGCTGCTACCAGGGGGCCTATAGAATACCCCCAATAGAGTAACTGCTCCCTTCCTGTTCCTGACTTCCACCCATATTGACTCAAAAGAGGATCTTGCTACATTACCCACCCTTTCTGTAGCTGTAATAGTATCCCTGACCAGTAATGCCACCCTTCCTTCCCTTTTTCCGCCCTCTCTATCCCTTTTAAAGCACTGAAATCCAGGAATATTGAGAATCCATTCCTGCCCTGGTGCCAGCCAAGTCTCTGTAATGGCCACTACATCATAATTCCATGTATGTATCCAAGCTCTCAGTTCATCACCTTTGTTCCTAATGCTTCTTGCATTGAGGTACACACATTTCAGCTCTTCTACCTTACTGTCTTTACACCGTTTATTCTGCTTCTCTTTCCTCAAAGCCTCTCTGTATGTTAGATCTGGCTTTACTCCATGCACTTCTTTCACTGCTCTATCACTCTGGGTCCCATCCCCCTCACAAATTAGTTTAAACCCTCCCGAATCATGCTAGCAAACCTACCTGCAAGGATATTGCTCCCCCTCGAGTTCAGGTGCAACCAATCCAATCTGTACAGGTCCCACCTTCCCCAGAAGAGATCCCAATGATCTGAAAATCTAAAACCTTGAACATAATTGGTGAGGTCCATTTTGGAGTACCTTGTTCACTTTTGTTCATTCTTCTACAGGAAAGATGCTGGAAATATTGCAGAACAGATTTATAAGGATGTTGCCAGTGGTCAAGGGACTCAGTTGTGGAGAGAGGTTGGGCACTGGATTGTAGGAGATTAAGGGTTAATCTTATAAAGGTGTATAAAATCATAAGGGACATCGATTGTGTACAGTTTTGGTCACCGAATTATAGGAAAGATGTCAATAAAATTGAGAGAGTGGAGAGGAGAAATACTAAAATGTTGCCTGGGTTTCATCTCCTAAGTTACAGAGAAAGGTTGAACCAGTTAGGTCTTTATTCTATGGAGCGTAGAAGTATGAGGGGGCACTTGATAGAGGTATTTAAAATTATGAGGGGGATTGATAGAGTTGACGTGGATAGGCTTTTTCCATTGAGAGTGGGGAAGATTCAAATAAGAGGACATGAGTTGAGAGTTAAAGGGCAACATTTTAGGGGTAACATGATGGAGAGCTTCTTTACCCAGAGAGCGGTAGCTGTGTGGAACGAGCTTCCAGCAGAAGTGGTTGAGGCGGGTTCGATGTTTTCATTTAAAGTTAAATTGGATAGATGTATGGACAGGAAAGGAATGGAGGGTTATGGGCTGAGTGCAGGTCAGTGGGACTAGGTGAGAGTAAGAGTTCAGCACAGGCTAGAAGGGCTGAGATGGCCTGTTTCCTTGCTGTAATTGTTATATGGTTATATAGATAGGGTCAATGAGCAAACAAGAGAAAATCTGCAGATGCTGGATATCCAAGCAACATGCACAAAATGCTGGAGGAACTCAGCAAGCCAGGCAGCATCTCTGGAAAAGAGTACAGTCAACATTTTAGGCTGAGACCCTTCAGCAGGATTCTTGGCCAGAAACGTCGACTGTACTCTTTTCCGTAGATGCTTTGTGGCCTGCTGAGTTCCTCCAGCATTTTGTGTGTGTTGCTAGGGTCAATGAGCACAGTCTTCTTCTCTGGGTTGAGGGATTAAGAACAAGAGGGCATAGGGTTTATAGTGAGAGGGGAGAGATATAATCGGAAGCTGAAGGGCAATATTTCCAACGCTATCGGGACTGGAGGGCTTGAGTTCTAAGGAGAGGCTGGATTAGCTGGGGCTGTTTTCCCTGGAGCAAAGAAGGCTGAAGAGTGGCCTTAAGGAGGTTTAAAAAATCATGATGGGCTTAAATTATTGAATGGTCAGTCTTTTTCCCAGCATAGGGATATCTAAGACTAGAGGACACAGGTTTAAGGTGAGACATGAAAAATTTAAAGGTGACCTAAGGGGCAATTTTTTCATATAGAGTGTAGTGGGTAGATGGAATGAGTTGTCATAGGAGGTGGTAGAATTGGGTGTAGATACAATGTTTAAAGAACATTTGGATAGGATAGTGGAAAGGAAATATTCAGAGGCTTTGAGGTAAATACAGGCAAAGGAGACTAGCTCAGGAGGCACCTCATCCTAGACAAGTTGAGCTAAGGTCCTGATCCAACAGAACTGATCAGTATGTGATTCTCCTGTGGCAAGCTTGTCACACAATACCTCCCCGTATTCCCACCACACCCCCACCACTCTTATAGAAATAAGGCTAAAAGTCCATAAGAGCATAAGAGATGGGAGCAGAATTAGGCCACTTAGCCCATTGAATCTGCTCTGCCATTTCATCTTGGCTGATCCATTTTCCCTCTCAGCCCCAATCTCCTGCCTTCTCCCTGTAACCTTTCACACCCTGACTAATCAAGAATTTATCAACCTCTGTCTTAAGTACACACAATGACTTGGTCACCACAGCCACCTGTGGCAACAAATTTGACAGATCCACCACCCTCTGGCTAAAGAAATACCACCTCATCTGCATTCTAAATGAATGTCCCTCTATTCTGAAGCTGTGACCTCTGGTCCTAGACTCTCCAACTATAGGAAACGTCTCTCCACATCTGCTCAATCAGCCTTTTAACATTCAATAGATTTCAATGAAATCCCACCATTCTTCTAAATTCCAGCAAGTACAGACCCAGAGCCATCAAACGCTCTTCATATGATAACCCTTTTGTTCCCAGAATCATCCTTGTGAGCTTTCTCTGAACCCTCTCCAATGTCAGCACATATTTTCTTAGATGTAAGATGAGGCTTTATAAGGCACTGATGAGGCATCACAACAAGTGTGGCCTCACCAGTGCCTTATAAAGCCTTATCATTACATCCTTGCTTTTATATTCTAGTCCTCAAGAAATGAATATAACATTACATTTGTCTTCCTCACCACTGACTCAAACTGCAAATTATCCTTTAGGGAATCCTGCACAAGCACTCTCAAATGCCTTTGTATCTTGGATTTTTTTGAATTTTCTACCTGTTTAGAAAATAGTCTACACTTTTGTTCCTTCTATCAAAGTGCATGACCATACACTTTCGGACACTTCTTTGCCCATTCTCCTGAGCTTTTCTGCTGCCTCCCTGCTTCTTCAACACTACTTGCTCCTCCACCGATCTTTGTATCGTCCACAAACTTGGCCACAACGCCATCAATTTCCTATTCCAAAACATTGACATATAACATAAAAAGGAGCCATTCTAACATCGAGCCCAGCAGAACACCACCAATCACTGGCAGCCAACCAGAAAAAGCTCCCTTTATTCTCCTCTTCCTCTCCTGCCAATCAACCAATCCTCCATACATGCTAATATCTTTCCTGTAATACCATGGGCTCTTACCTTGTTAAGCAACCTCATGTATGGCACCTTGTCAAAGGCCTTCTGAAAATCCAAGTAAATAACATACACCAATTCTCCTCTGTCTTTGCTGCTTGTTATTTCCTCAGGGAATTCCAACAGATTTGTCAGGTGAGACTTTCCCTCAAGGAAACCATGCTGACTTTGGCCTTTTTTATAATATGCCTCCAACGCAGGAGAATCAGATTTAGAGAAAATAAGTCAGCCATGATTGAATGGCAGAGCAGAGTCTATGAACCAAATGCTCTATTTCTGCTCCTATAACTTGGTCTTTTGTTCTTATGGGCCCATTCCCATGTCCTCCTCCATAAGGTGTTGACCAGCCTAAACACACAACTCCTGCTGAAACCAAACCTCCCATTTATGAATGTACTTGTCAATTCACTCCTGACACTGATTCATATATCCCTAAGTTAGTGACTCTGGATTCAAATTATTTCCTATAGATTTTATGTCACCTCCACTGCATACAGTCCTCAGATAACTTTTTTTTTAAGGCATCCGTTAGTCTCGTGAGGCCATGGATTTGCACCTTGGAAGCTTTCCAGGACGCAGGCCTGGGCAAGGTTGTATGGAAGACCGGCAGTTGCCCATGCTGCAAGTCTCCCCTCTCCACGCCACCGATATTGTCCAAGGGAAGGGCATTTGGACCACACAGCTTGGCACTGGTGTCGTCGCAGAGCAATGTGTGGTTAAGTGCCTTGCTCAAGGATACAACACGCTGCTGCAGCTGAGGCTCGAACTAGCGACCAACAGATCACTAGACCGACGCGTTAACCACTTGGCCATGCGTCAACACAGATAACTGTAGTGGGGAAAAGAACAGTCTTCCAATTCTTTGCAGAATGTGGATTTGTTAAGAGGGTATGGAGACAGATGCAAAGGTCTATGTCCCACTTCATTCCCAACAGAGAACTGAGGACTCTCTGATCTATGGGCTGTTCCTGGAACATACACCAAGACAAACATCCAGTGTTTCTGGAAGATCATCAGTTTGATGAAGGACAACCTATAGGTGTATATATTGGGGGTTGCACTGAAGCTCGGTATAGTCTGCTGCCACAAAGCAACACATTTCATGATATTTATCACTGATAATAAACCTGATTCTGATTCCATTGTAAGGCTCTGTGACCTGGGTTCTTTCCGCTACCTCACATGGAGGGACAAAAATGAGTTGGAAAACTTTTGAATGATCAAAGGGCGCACCACCCCTGGGGGCTTGGGAGAGACACTGGTACTATGCTTGTGTTTTTTCTATCTCATTGAAGTTTGCACTACTGAATATACCAATTACAAATGTAAAGATTTTTTTGTACCTTTTCTTCCTTTGTATATTTTTATCATGAATATAAACTATTTTAGAATCGGATCCATTACAAAGGATGTGGACCAAGTGCAGGCAGATTGGCTTAGATTAATTTGGTGTCATGGTTGGTGCATACATGATGTATTGAAGGACCTGTTCCTTTTCTGTACAATCCTGCAACAAAGTAGAAATTTCCATTAATTCACAAGATCACCTTATCCATAATATACAAAAGAAATTGTGGATCTGCATTCTTTTGAAGTTTTTCGTGTTTTACACCTTTCTCAGTTACGCACATTCTTCTGGTTACAGTGGTGCTAGAAAGTTTGTAAACCCTATACGATTTCTCTATTTCTGCATAAATATGACCTAAAATGTGATCAGATCTTCACATAAGCCTTAAAACTAGATCAAGAGAATCCAATTAAATAAATAACACAAGAACGTTATTCTTGTTCATTTATTGAGAAAAATAATCCAACATTACATGTATTTGTTGGAAAAAGTAGGTGAAACTTTGGTTTCAGTAACTTGTGTGATCCCCTTGTACAGTAATAATTTCAACCAAATGTTTCCGGTATCTGTTGATCAGTCCTGCACATTGGGTTGGAGGAATTCTAGGCCATTCCTCCTGACAAAACTGCTTCAGTTCTGGGATGTTGGTGGGCTTCCATGCATGAACTGCTTGCTTCAGGTCCTTCCACAACATTTTTATAGGTTTAAGGTCAGGACTTTGACTCGGTCATTTTAAAACACAAGTTTTCTTTTGTTTTGACCATTCTGTTGTTGATTTACTCTTGTCTTTCGGATCATTGTCTTGTTCAATTCTATTAAGCTTCAGGTAATGGGCTGCTATCCTGACATTCTTCTGTAAAATGTCTTGATACAATTTTGAATTCATTATTCTCTCAACAATTGCAAGCTGTCCAGGACTTGACAGTAAAGCAGCTCCACACTACGATGCTCCTTCTACCATACTTCACAGTTGGGATGAGGTTTTGGTGTTGGTGTGCAGCGCCCTTTTCCCTCCATACATAGCAATATGCATTTCTGCCAAAAAGTTCAACTTTTGTCTCATCTGTCCTCAGAACGTTGTCCTAGAAGCATAGAACATCCAGGTGGTCTTTTGCAACCTTGAGACATGCAGAAATGCTTTTTTGGAGAACAGTGGTTTCCTCTGTGGTGTCCTTCCATGAACATCATTCTTGTTTTGTAGGCAACTTCTCTTACTGTGGACTGGTGAACAGTTAGGTCTTTAGAAATGCCTTTGTAGCATTTTCCAGCTTCAAGCATCTTTACAATTCTTCTTCTAAGGTCCTCTGAAACTTGTTTTGATCGAGGCATGGTGCACATAAACAGGTCTGTCAGTAATCTGAATTTGTGTGTCTTTTTTATAGAGCTGGGCTCCTCTACAGCCCACACCTCCCATCTTATCTCAGTGATCCGAACACCTGACTCCAAGTAATAGCTTTTGTAGAAGGCATTACTCCAGAGGTTCACATACTTAGTCCAACAAATATGTGCAATACTGGATCATTTTTCTCAATAAATAAATGAATAATAATAGTGTTTTTGTGTTATTTATTTAATTGGGTTCTTTTGCTCTAGTTTTAGGACTTACGTGAAGATCTGATCACATTTTAGGTCATGTTTATGTAGAAATAGAGACAATTCTGCAGGGTTCACGAACTTACTAGCACCACTATATATGTTTGACAAACTTAGAAAGGTTTGAGGTTTGAGGAAGGGTGGGACACTGACTCAGCTTAAAGCTTGCTATTTTCAGCATCCCAAACAATTGTCTCTCTCTTTACCTCTTTTTTTTAATCCTCTGTATCCGTTTCCATCTATCCAACTCTACCATCTCTCTTTCATTCTCTCCTTATGTAAATCGAAAGAAATTTGTTGCCAAACTTCACTCACCATTTCACTTCAATTCAAGTCAGGCTTATTTAAGTAATTCCACCAAATATAAATATCAATGAATACAGCCAATCAAGACAGTGTTACAGGGCGGCCATTGTTGGGGGTAGGCCAGTCATAAGAGTAGGAGTGTCAGGCTTTGGCTCAAAGGAGGCTTCAGCTCGAAAGAGGCATTGGTTTTGGGTAAGCTTCTGTTAAGGTTTTCTTTTGGTTTTTCTCTCTCTTACTGTACCTAGTGTAGTAAATGGCTGTTGTTTGTTCTTCATGCTGGATGTTGGAGCCCAGGGAGACCCAGAGTCTCCCAGAAACTACATCTGCATGAAGTGCATCCAGCTGCAGCTCCTTGAAGACTATGTTAGGGATCTGGAGTAGCAGCTGGATGGCCTTTGGCTTGTACAGGAGAGAGAGGAGATAATTGATCAGAATTACAGGGAAGTAGTCAGGAGGCAAGTAGCTGGGTGACTGTCAGGAGAAATGGAAATGTGAATAGGAACAGAGCACTCCTGCGGCTATTCCTTTCAAAAATAAGTATACTGCTTTGGGTACTGTTGTGGGGGATGACCTCACAAGGGAATGCCATGGAGACCGGCTTACTGGCACTGAGCATAGGTCCGTGGTGCAGAAGGGGAAAAGGGAGATGAAGGGAGCAGTCATGGTAGGGGACTCAATATTCGGGAAACAGACAGGAGATTCTGTGGATGTGAACGGGACACACAAATGGTATGTTGCCACCCAGGTGCAAGGATCAGGGGCGTCCTGGATAGTGTCCACTGCATTTTAGAGGGACAAGGAGAGCAGCCAGATGTCTTGGTACATATTGGTACCAATGACATAGGAAGGAAAAGCAAAGAGATCCTGAAACAGAAAACAGTACGTGTGCTTGCAACACTGTGTGTCCGACAGAGTGATCAGCAGCACTGGGACTCCACAGGGGACTGTCTTGTTTCCCTTTCTCTTCATATTTACACCTCCGACTTCAACTACTACACAGAGTCTTGTCATCTTCAGAAGTTTTCTGATGACTCTGCCATAGTTGGATGCATCAGCAAGGGAGATGAGGCTGAGTACAGGGCTACGGTAGGAAACTTTGTCACATGGTGTGAGCAGAATTATCTGCAGCTTAATGTGAAGAAGACTGAGGAGCTGGTGGTAGACCTGAGGAGAGCTAAGGTACCGGTGACCTCTGTTTCCATCCAGGGGGTCAGTGTGGACATGGTGGAGGATTACAAATACCTGGGGATATGAATTGACAATAAACTGGACTGGTCAAAGACTACTGAGGCTGTCTACAAGAAGGGTCAGAGCCGTCTCTATTTCCTGAGGAGACTGAGGTCCTTTAACATCTGCCGGACGATGCTGAGGATGCTCTACGAGTCTGTGGTGGCCAGTGCGATCATGTTTACTGTTGTGTGCTGGGGCAGCAGGCTGAGGGTAGCAGACACCAACAGAATCAACAAACTCATTCGTAAGGCCAGTGATGTTGTGGGGATGGAACTGGACTCTCTGACAGTGGTGTCTGAAAAGTGGATGCTGTCCAAGTTGCGTGCCATCCTGGACAATGTCCCCCAACCACTACATAATGTACTGGTTGGGTACAGGAGTACATTCAGCCAGAGACTCATTCCACCGAGATGCAACGCAGAGCGTCATAGGAAGTCATTCCTGCCTGTGGCCATCAAACTTTACAACTCCTCCCTTGGAGGATCAGACACCCTGAGCCAATAGGCTGGTCCTGGACTTATTTCCTGTATAAATAATTTACATATTACTATTTAACTATTTATGGTTTTATTACTATTTATTATTAATGGTGCAACTGTAACGAAAACCAATTTCCCCCAGGATCAATAAAGTATGACTATGACTATGACTAAAAGAGGCTTTAGAGAGCTAGGTAGAAAGCTGAAAAGCAGGACCAACAGGATCGTAATTTCTGGATTGCTGCCTGTGCCATGTGCCAGTGAGGGTAGAAACAAGATGATTTGACAGATTAATGTGCGGCTGAGGAGCTGATGCAGGGGGCAGGGCCTTGGGTTCTTGGATCACTGGGATCTCTTCTGGGGGAGGAATGACCTGTTTAAAAGGGATGGGTTGCACCTGAACCCGAGGGGGAACAATAAACTGACAGGGAGGTTTGTTGGAGCTGTTAGGGAGAGTTTAAACTAATTTGGTTAGAGGTGGAAACCAGAGTATGACCACTCAGGATAGTGTGGATGGTAAAAAAGCAAAGATAGTATGCAGTCAGACTGTCAGGAAGGACAGACAGATGATAGGGTAAAACTGCAGCCAACAGGATGAATATCAGGGCATTAGGGATGCAGAATCAAAAAGGGTACCAAATATAGTTCTCAAAGTGTTATATCTCAATGCACAAAGTATAAGAGATAAGGTGGATGATCTTGTTGCACTGTTACAGATTGCCAGGTATGATGTTGTGGCCATCACTGAACTGTGGCTGAAGGATGGTTGTAGTTGGGAGCTGAATGTCCGAGGTTACACGTTGTATCAGAGGGATAGGAAGGTTGGCAGAGGGGTGGCATGGCTCTGCTGGTAAACAATGGCATCAAAATCAGTAAAAAGATGTGACATAGGACTGGAAGATGTTGACACTTTGTGGGTTGAGTTAAGAAACTCCAAGAGTAAAAGGACCCTGATGGCAGTTATATACAGGCTTCCCAACAGTAGCTGGGATGTGGACCACAGATTACAACAGAAAATAGAAAAAGTGTATTAAAAGGGCAATGTTATGATAGTCATGGAGATTTCAACATGTAGTTCAAATGGGAAAATCAGGTTGGTAATGGATCGCAAAAGAGTGTGTTTGTTGAATGCCTATGAGATGGCTTTTTAGAGAAGTTTGTCATTGAGCCTACAGGGGGATTAGCTATACTGGATTAGGTGTTATGTAATGAATCGGGGGCGATTAGGAAGCTTAAGGTAAAGGAACCCTTAGGAGGCAGTGATCACAATATAATTGAGTTCAACTTGAAACTAAAGTCTGAGGTAGCAGTATTTCAGTGGAGTAATGGAAATTACAGTGGTATGAGAGGGGAGTTGGGCAAAGTAAATTGGAACAGATGCTGGCAGGGATGGCAGCAGAGCAGCAATGGTGTGAGTTTCTGGGAAAAAAATGAGGAGGTGCACTCAGCTCATAACCCTAGAAGTCACTCCCCTCCATGTACCTATCCAAATGTCTCCAGAATGTTGAATTGTACCCACCCTGACCACTTCCTCCAGCAGCTCACTCCAGGTACTCACTACCTGCTGTGTAAAAAAAGTAACCTCTTGGGTGATGTACGTAGCTGCGTAACTTTATTATCTTCTTTGCAAGTTGCTCATTTGCCCTAAACCCTCTGATTTTCAAAATACAAAAGATATATTTGACAACTTGATTAATAAGAAAATGACTACCCCTTCTTGCCATCTATTTGTACCACCTTCATTCCACTTACTGTAAGAATTGGATGAACCAGTCAGTTATTACTAAGAAAGTGTCTTTATGTTTGTGGTACTAATATAACAAAAATATTATCAGTGTAATCTCTGAATTCTGAAGATTTGTTGAATGGTTGTACCGTAGTGATGATTCTGATGTTTACCACTTTCAATTGCTGTTGAGGACAACTCCAGGCCTTGGGGAACCATGTTTGTTTTCAAAGATTGACTTGTAAATCTTATTGACAAACAGGCTACAGGGGTTCAGAAAAAGAAGGACAAGGATACTTGTGTGTGTTTGTATCTATAGGAACATCTCCTCCTGCACCCTCTGCACTTCACAACCTCTCCTAAGATAATCTCTTGATTCCTCATAGCAGGGAAACACTGATCACATTTCTTGCTTGTGTTTTTAACTTGGAGTTAAGTGCGTCTTGTTGCAGGTTTGGCTGCAGAGGAGATTTTGTTAAAAAGGCTTGCGTAGGGTTCTGGATACCTGAATGTGAAATTAATCTACAAATGCAGGAAATTAATCTCAGGGTTGTGTATGGCGGTATATATGTATTTTGATAATAAGTTTACTTTGAACTTAGAAGTGTCATTTTTGGGTGCCCTGCTATGTTATTAAACTGGAAAGAATGCAGAAAAGGTTTACATGGACATTGCCAGGACTTGAGGGACTGAGTCACGAGATGAAATTGGACAGGCTAGGACTTTATTCCTTAGAGGATATGAAACTGGGAAATTATCTTACAGCTGTATATAAAATCATGAGGGGCATAGATAGGGTGAATGCACTTAATCTTTTCCCCAGGGTTAGGGAATCAAGAACTAGAAGGCATAGGTTTAAGATAGAAGTGGAAACATTTGAGAGGCAATTTTTGTATAAAAAAATGTGGCATCTATGTGGAATAAGTTGGAAGGAGAAGTGGTTGATAACAACTTTTAAAAGGTAGTTGGACAGGTACATAGATTGTCTAGAAGGTTATGGCCAAATGCAGGCAAGTTGGATGAGCCTCAATGGGGCATCTTGGTGCTCATGGAATAGTTGGGCTGAAAGGCCTGATTCCATACTTTATAACTCTGCCTTTAGTACTCGAATATAAAGGAACTGATAGAGTGGTGGTGAATGTATTTGAAAGGATGAAAGGGAGAACGTTCAAAGTGACAGGAGCAGAGTCTAGACAGAGAAGCCAAGAATAATATCCAAATGCATAGAAAGCAGAGCGAGTATTATGAAGTGTTCAAGCTCAAACTGGTGTTTGAGGTAGCTTAGATGAGGTTAATCACTGAGCGAATCTCAGTCCGACCTAGCAAGCTGATCCAGAAGAAGACGTGGATTCAGGGTGAAATAAGCAATTAGGTACGAACTTGGCTCGTGATCAGAGGCAAAGGGTGGTGGCGAAGGGTTGCTTTTCAGATTGGAGACCTGGAAACAGTGGTATGCTGCGTGGATCAGTGCTGGGATGATATTTTGATTAATGTTTTGGAAGAGAGTGTAGATAGCATGATTTATAACTTTGCAAATGACTCTAAAGCAAGTGGGTATAGTGGACAGTGAAGGAGGTTGTCTAAGGTTACGGCAAGATCTACATCGACCAGTAAATTGATATGTTGGTACATTGATTTATTATTGTCACAGGTACAAGCACTCAGTTACAGTTACAGAGAATGTACATTGCATATAGATAATAAGGTGCAAAGTCATCACAAGGTATTAGGGGTCTATTCATTAGTCTTATAACAGATTGGTAGAAAGTTGCAGTATTTCCTCCAAGGTAGAGGAGTCTGAAAAAAGTGGGCTTACTGTACATTTAAGGTGAGAAGGAAAAGATTAAGATGGAATTGAGAGGCAAATTTGTCACACTCCATGTGGTGGTTATGTGGAACAAGATGTCTGAAGAAGCTGAGGTGGATACAATTACAACACTTACAAGGCAGTTGGGCAGGTACGTGAATAGGAAAGGTTTAGAGGTACAGTGACATGCAAAAGTTTGGGCACCCCTGCTCAAAATTTCTGTTACTGTGAATAGATAAGCGAGTAAAAGATGAACAGATTTCCAAAAGGCATGAAGTTAAAGATGACACATTTCCTTAATATTTTAAGCAAGAAAACTTTTTATTTCCATCTTTTACAGTTTCAAAATTACAAAAAAGGAAAAGGGCCCGAAGCAAAAGTTTGGGCACCCTGCATGGCAGTACTTAGTAACACCCCCTTTGGCAAGTATCACAGCTTGTAAACACTTTTTTGTAGCCAGCTAAGAGTCTTTCAATTCTTGTTTGGGGGATTTTTGTCCATTCTTCCTTGCAAAAGGCTTCTAGTTCTGTGAGATTCTTGGGCTGTCTTGCATGTACTGCTCTTTTGAGGTCTATCTAAAGAGGGAGGAGAAGATGGCGGCCACTCCGGTGGTGATGTCTGTTACTTGCCAAGTAGGGTTCTGTGCACAATCCTGATTTGATGGAGACAGACGTGAGAGCACGGAGGAACATCTGGTGAAACTTCTGAAATGCCTGCTTCGCTACCGCGGCTACTGTGTGGTCCAGAATCTCCGGAGGGGAAGGCCCTGAGTCCTCGGCTTTGCTTGTTGCTCAGTGGCCGGAGTGGGGTCGAAGTATTCGGCAGAGGATGGTGCTCGGAGAGGCTGTGTTGGAGTGGCTGGTCGGAGGCTCGAAGTTTTCGGACGGACTCAGAGTCCGCTGTGGTCATGTGCTTCCAATGGTGCTGCATCGGCAAGTTTGCGGCGCTTGGAGGTTCATGGCAGGGAGAGTTTCTCCCTTCTGCTGTCTGCATGAAATAATGATGCTATCGGGACTTTGAGACTTTTTTTTACTGTGCCCATGGTCTGTTCTTTATCAAATTAAGGTATTGTTTTGCACTGTTGTAACTGTATGTTATAATTATGTGGTTTTGTCAGTTTTAGTCTTGGTTTGTCCTGTGTTTTCTTGTGATATCATTCTGGAGGAACGTTGTATCGTTTTTTAATGCATGCATTTCTAAATGACAATCAACAAGGACTGGGTGTCCTCATAATCTAATCTAATCTAATGTAATCTATCCACAGATTTTCGATGATATTTAGGTCGGGGGACTGTGAGGGCCATGGCAAAACCTTCAGCTTGCGCCTCTTGAGGTAGTCCATCGTGGATTTTGAGGTGTGCTTAAGATCATTATCCTGTTGTAGAAGCCATCCTCTTCTCACCTTCGGCTTTTTTACAGACAGTGTGATGTTTTCTTCCAGAACTTGCTGGTATTTAATTGAATTCATTCTTCCCTCTACCAGTAAATGTTCCCCGTGCCACTGGCTGCAACACAAGCCCAAAGCATGATCGATCCACCCCCCGTGCTTAACAGTTGGAGAGGTGTTCTTTTCATGAAATTTTGCACCCTTTTTTCTCCAAACATCCCTTCACTCATTGCGGCCAAAAGGTTCTATTCAAAAAGTTCAAAGGAACAACTAAACAAGCCTGATGCATTTTGGAAACAAGTCCTGTGGACTGATGAAGTAAAAATAGAACTTTTTGGCCTCAATGAGTAAAGGTATGTTTGGAGAAAAAAGGATGCAAAATTTCATGAAAAGAACACCTCTCCAACTGTGTACTGACCATGCAAGGAGCGCAAACTTTTGCTTCGGGTCCTTTTCCTTTTTTGTTATTTTGAAATTATAAACGATGGAAATAAAAAAGTAATCTTGCTTAAAATAATAAAGAAATGTGTTTTTAACTTTATGCCTTTTGGAAATCAGTTCATCTTTTACTTGCTTAGTTATTCACAGTAACAGAAATTTTGACCAGGGGTGCCCAAACTTTTGCATACCACTGTATATATTCGAAATGCATGCAAACGGGATTAATTGAGATCAGAATCTTGACTGGCATGGATGAGTTGAGATGATGAGTTTATTTTTGTGTGGTATTATTCTAACACTTTGAATCTATGAAGCTTTGTGGCAAGCTATAAAGAGATCTTTATTTGTATAGAGATCTAGATTATGCTTTCCATTATAAAAGTGATATTGTTGTTTATTATTTTCCCCTGCCCTCTGACACTCTTTGTCTCTGTAAGCATTCCATTGATTTATTTTAAACCATTCTCCTTCAGTTCTGGCTGCTTCATCATATCTGATTTAAACCATTCTGCTGTGCTCACCAGGGTGGGAGATCTCATTATAAATCACAAAATCCTTACAGAATAAACCATTCCAACATCAGCAGTATGGGTTCAGCTGTCTCAGACGATGGGTTCTCCTCAATTTATCTCTCCATCTCACCTGTAAGGAAGCGGGGGAGAGGAAACAGAAAGTTAACAACTTGATTACTGGTGGTGAAAATGCTGGAGGTTACTAGCAAAAGCACTTGGAGAAGAGTGATATAATTGGTCAGATTCAGCACTTAGTAATTGGTTTATTGCTTTAACATGCACTGAGACACAGTGAAAAGCTGTTTATTGTGGCAAATCATTCCAACTACAAAAGCATTAAGTACACAAGAACTGCAGAACCTTGTGGCACATTGGGCAGCCATTTTTTGCCATTTCCATTGCATTATTTAATGAGGCCGGGTTGCTAGCCGAACACTCAACCCAGCACAGATGGAAAGTGTGCAAGGAGTCAGACAGATTCGAACTCGGGACCATTTGCCTCAAAGTCCAGTGCTGATGCCTCTACATCACCGGCTGGTGCATAGTTGGAAAAGGCATTGGCTTATTTTTGTCTCATATGATGAGATATGTTGCAAAACTTAGTTTTGTGTGCCATCCATGCAGATAATTTCAAAATGTAAGTACATTGCAGCAGCACAGGGGAAAGTAATGACAGAATGCAACATATACTGTAGTGTTACATTTACAGAGAAAGTGTAGTGCAGACAGACAAATAACATGCAAGGTCCACAATGGGATAGTTTCTGATGTCAAGAGTTCATCTTTATCATACTAGAAGTCTGTTCAAAAGTTTTATAATAGCAAGACAGAAGCTGTTTTTGAGTCTGTTGGTACATGTTCTCTAGATCCCCTTAATAGGAGAGTGGAGAAGAGAGAATGGCCAGGTCCTGGATTGTATTGGTTGCTTTCCCGAGGTAGCAGGATGTACGTACAGACAAAGTCAATGGTCTGGGTTGTGTTGACAACTTACTGCAATAACTTCTGGTTAGCATGGTTTCATGAAAGGGAACCCATGCTTGACAAATCCACTGGAATGTTCTGAGGATGTAATTGACAGAACCAATGGATAAGATGTATTTGGACTTCCAGAAATCCCTTGATAAAATTTGAGGTGAGAGTTGTTTGCAGTTTTGTTTGTTTTTTTTTATGAGGCTGAGTTGTTAGCTCAATGCTCAACTCAGCACGGATGGAAAGTATGTAAGGAGCCAGCCGGATTCGAACCTGAGACCACTTGCCTAAAAGTCTGGTGCGAATGCCATTACGCCACTGACCAGCTACCTCAGTACATGTGCAATAACAAACCAATTTACCAATTTAAAACATTAACTTTATTCCTTCTTCAGGCATTTTTCATACTTACACTTTTCACAACTCATTGCTAGTGCAGAGGCACAAACCCTTAGATCTCTTGAGCAGTGAACACTGCCTGTAACACATAGTCCTGTACTCTACCAAAGTATATCCCTGTTCTGTTCCCTATACAAACATGGTTGTGGGGCTTAGCATTACTTCAAAGCTATTTACAAATTTGTGATTGACATCACTGTTGGATGAATCTCAGCTGGTGATGGGTCAGTGTTTAGGGGCTAGACAGACCACCTGGTTGAGTGGTGTCAAAACAAAAACAACTTACTCAATGCCATTGAAACTATAAAGCAGATTTTTGACTTCAGGAAGGGGAAGGGGGAAACCATGTGGCTGTCTACATTGGCGTATCAACAGTGGAGAATCAGCAGCTTTAAGTTCCTTAACGTTAACATGTTGGATGACCTGTTCTGGATCCAGCAGACAGATGCAATCATAATGAAGGTGCACCAGACCCTTTACTTTCTTGGGAGATTAAGGAGCTCAAAGTCAAAGTTGACTTTATTGTCATATGCACAAGAATATACTGTATTTGCACAGGTGCAATGAATATTTTTACAGCATCCGAGAAGCAGCATTCACAAGAAAAACATAAACCAAACATAAATTATTAACACATTTTACAAGAAAGGACAGTGTTTTTAGCACTAAAAGCTTTGTCCATTGTAGTGAAAACTCATGAAAGTGATTGTCGTTTTATCAAAGTGTAGAGATCAGGGTTGTGCCGGTTGGTTCAAGAACCGACTGGTTAAAATATAGTAGCTGTTCTGAAACTGATAGTGTGAAACTGCAGGCTTCTGTTCCTCCTCCTGCAGTGGGGATCTTTGATAATGGATGTTGCCTTCTTGAAGCAGCAGCTCCTGTAGATACTATTGGTGGTGGGGAGGGTCATGCCCGTGATGTACTAGGCTGACAATGTATTCGGTGTAGTATATGCTCTGAGTGCTTCATGACCATTCTGCTGAATTTAGAGGGGTGAGGGCATCACTGCCCTCTCCTTCACCAACAACAGACCTATCCCACATCAGAGACATTTGTTAGAATTTAGAATGCCAAAGAATCTCCTGCATTTCCCACATTTTCTGTTTTTATGTTGCAGATAAACAAAAATTCGCGAGACCTGTTGCAGGACTGGGCATGATTTGCATTGATTTGGAGACCTAGTGTGGCCACACCTGCTGTAGCTGACAGAAAATATGCAGTAACCTGTCAATGCTTGAAATATAAGACCAAACGCATCCAGCCTATAAGGACTACACCCTGCTGATCTTACACCCACTCAAAATTGTGCAATTGTGCAATAACCAACCACAAAGCACTCCAGCGTGTGTTGAAAACTGCCCAGCAGATTATTGGCACCCAATTGCCCACCATTGAGAACATCTACCATAAACGTTGCCTGGGCAGGGTGAAAAGCATTATCAAGGATGCATCTCACCCTAACCATGGACCTTTTACTCTCCTCCCATCCGGTAGGCGCTATAGGAGCCTCCGCTTCTGCGCCAGCAGGCACAGGAAGAGCTTCTTCCCTGAGGCTGTGACCCTGCTAAACCTCACATCACCATGCTTAGCAGTATTGCATGCATACTGTACTGTCTCAGTGCTTTTATATTTGTGTGCTGTAGCACTTACTTTTTATTCGCAGTTATTTTGTAAATAACACTATTCTTTGCATTTCTGGTTAGATGCTAACTGCATTTCATTGGCTTTGTATCTGTAGTTGGCACAATGACAATAAAGTTGAATCTAATCGAATCTAATCTAATTTTAGTCGTCCAATTTGCTTTTGAACAAACTAGGTTACTTCGCTCAGTGGGCTAGACTGTTAGTTACAAATCACAAGGTTGTGAGTTCAAGACCACATCCAGAAACCTTAGGGGTGGCATGGCAGTATGGAGGTTAATGCAAGGCTATTACCATGTCAGTGTAACCGGTTTACTTGTGCTGCTCTTTGTAAGGATATTGTGCATTCTCCCTGTGTTCGTGTGGGTTTCTACTGGGTGCTGTGGTTTCAAATTCAAGTTCAGCTTATTTTTATTTAACTGTACACAGTTATATCACCAAAGGAAACGTTCCTCCGGACCAGGGTGCACAACACAGTACCTATTACTCACACACATAACACATAAAATATTATTACTACAAAGAAATTAACAAATAATAAAGTGCATTTATGACACAAGCTAAAAGTAAGCAGTATAAAAGTAAGCAGCAACACACACAAAACGCTGGAGGAACTCAGCAGGCCAGGCAGCATCTATGGAAAAGGGTAAACAGTCAATGTTTTGAGCCGAAACCCTTCAAAAGGACTGGAGAAAAGAGATGAGAAGTCAAGGTAAGAAGGTGGGGAGAGGGGAAGAAGAAATACAAGGTAGTAAGTGACAGGTGAAATTGGAGAGGGAGAGGGGTGAAGTAAAGAGCTGGGAAGTGGATTGGTGAAAGACATACAGGGCTGGAGAAGGGGGAATCTGATAGGAGAGGACAGAAGGATGTGGAAAAAAGGGAAAGGGGAGGAGCACCAGAGGGAGGTGATAGGCAGGTAAGGAGATAAGGTGAGAGAGGGAAATGGGAATGTGGAATGGTAAGGGGAGGTGGGGGCAATTACCGGAAGTTCAAGAAATAGATGTTCATGCCATCAGGTTGGAGGCTATACCCATACAGAATATAAGGTGTTGCTCCTCCAACCTGAGGTTGACCTCATCGCAGCAGTAGATGAGGCCATATCAGAATGGGAATGGGTAGTAGAATTGTAATGGGTGGCCACTGGGAGATCCCACATTTTCTGGTGGATGGAGCATAGGTGCTCAGTGAAGTGGTCTCCCTCCCTCACTACCATTCAGAGCCCCAAACAGACCTTTCAGGTGAGATGGCACTTCACCTGTGAGTCTTCTGGGGTCACCTACTGTTTCCGGTGCTCCTGGTGTGGCCTCCTGTATATCTGTGAGGCCAACATGTATCGGGAGTCTTCTCCGCCGAGCACTTATGCTCTGTCCACCAGAAAAAGTGGGCTTCCGTGATGAGGTGACACTCAGGTTGGAAGAGCAACATCTTATATTCCACTTGTTTAGCACCACCTTGATGGCAAGAACATAAAATTTCTCGAACTTCTGGTAATTTCTCGTCCCACCCCCAACCATTCCGCTGGCTGGTGGTGCAGTGGCATCAGGGCCGGACTTCAGAGCGAAGGTTCCTAGGTTCGAACCCAGCTGGCTCCCCAGACACACTTTCTGTCCATGCTGGGTTAAGCATCGAGCTAGCAACTCGGCTTCTTAAAAAAGAAATTGCCTGATACAGAAACATCAACAGCAAAAAAGTTGATGGCCTATGCTCCCTGTGAGTTTAAAAGACAATATCCTTTTCCTTCCTCACCATTCCCCATTCCCATTTCCATCTCTCAACTTATCTCCGTACCTGCCCATCATCTCCCTCTGGTGCTCCTCCTCCTTTATTCCTTTCTTCCAAGGCCTTCTCTCCCCTCGTTTCAAGTTCCCCCTTTCCAGTCCTTTATCTCTTTCACCAATCGACTTCTCAGCTCTTTACTTCACCACTCTCCCCCTCCCTGTTTCACCTATTACACACCACTTTGTACTTCTTCCTCTCCTCCCCCCTGCCCTTACTCTGCCCTCATCTTTTTCCCTGTTCTGACTGTAGGTCTTAGCCCAAAGCATCTTGTTTACTCTTTTCCATAGATGCTGCCTGGCCTGTTGAGTTTGTCCAGCATTTTGTGTGTGTTACTTTGATTTTCAGCATCTGCAGGTTTTCTCTTGTTTGAGTGTAATATTACTGGTGCTTCATACAGGATGAGACCTGAGTGGGGGCAGGGAGTTCAGTAGTCTCATGGCCTGGGGGAAGAAGCTGTTTTCCATCCTAACCATTCATGGTATGCTATGGTATCTCCTGCCTGTTGGTAGGGGGTCAAAGAGATAGTTGGATGGAAGGGAGGGATGATTGACAATGCTAAGGGCCCTGTGCACACAGCACTCCTGATAAGTATCTCTGATTGGTGGCAGAGAGCCCCCCGATGATTCTCTGAGCCGTCCTTGCATTCCTTTGTAGGGACTTGCAGACAGATGCTTTGCAATTGCCGTATTAGACGGAGATGCTGTTGATCAGGGTACTCTCAAAGGGTGCAGATGTAAACATTTGGTGAATGGTGAGGGAGGAGGGAAGACACTGGTTTCAATCTCATTAGAAGTTGGTGACACTGCTGTGCTTTATTGCCCAAAGAACTGTTTTTGAGCGACCAGGTGAGATCGTCCATTATGTGCACTCCCAAAAATCTGGGGCTCCTAACTCTCTCCACAGAGGAACTTCGTATGTGAAATGTCAGCCTGCACAATTATCTCTTTGGTCTTGTCCACATTGAGACTCAAGTTGTTGGGTTCACACCATTCTAGAAGCTGCTCTACCTCCTCTCTGTACACCCTCTTGCCACAGCGGGCTGAGCACATTGCCCTGGGGAGTGCCAGTGCTCAGCGTGATGAAGCCAGAGATGTTTCAGATGAGACTGACTGTGGCCTTTCTGTCAAGGAGTCCAGTTACTGAGAGAGGTTTTGAGACCCAGCGAAGACAATTTACCCACCAACTTCTGAGGGATGATATTATTAAACACTGAGCTGAATTCCATAAATAACATCCTGGCCTATGAGACACCATTTTCCAGGTAGGACAGGGAAGAGTGGAGCTCAGAGGCTATGGCGTCATCAGTAGACTGATTTGAACAATGTGAACTGGAAAGGGTCCAATGTAGCAGGAAGATGGGATTTACGGTGATCCATAACTAGCTTCTCAAAGCATTTCATTATTGTTGAGGTCAGTGTCACTGGACGGTAGTCATTGAGGCAGGTTACTGTCACCCTCTTGGCCATTAAGCTGATGGTGGCCGCCTTGAAGCCTATGGGGATAGTGGACTGTTCCAGGGAGTTGTTGAAGATCTCGGTTAGAACCTCTCCTAACTAGGCCGCACAGTCCCTCAGCTCCCAACCAGGTACATCATCAGGCCTTGCTGCTTTACGTGGGTTGTCCCTGACTCGGGTGTTCCTCACATCAGCTGTCCTGCAGCCGGAGAGAATGCCTGTTCCTTGGCGTGGGGAAGGCAGGGTCCTTCTTTGCCAGCACATTGTTCCATGTATCAAATTGAGCATAAACAACATTCAGCCTTTCAGGAAGAGAAGCATTGCTGTCATTGAAGTGCAGGGTTGACTTTTTGTCCATTATGGTCTGAATGCCCTGCCACATGTGCCTCATGTCTCTGAAATAGCTGTGTCATCCCATTTTGCCTTCCTGATGGCACAGAAAAGTGCAGCTCTTGCTGTCTTATCCCCTGATCTGAAGGCAGCATCCCCATCTCTGCCATACCCGGAACTCTGCTGTCAGCCACAGCTTATGATCTATGTTCCCTCTAATGACCAGTGTGCTCAAAAATCTTGTGCTGTGCAATTGTTTTTGTCCAGTGACAACAACATGCATGGACTGAATTTTATGTATAGAGGTATTCACTTTAACAGCTAGCAAAACATTGTCAATAAAATCCTCAATCTCCTCTGGGTTTGATTGTTTTCGCTCTTGTTCATCTGCACTCTTACAAAACATACACAGCAGGCCTATAGCCGGTAATGAAGGATTTTCTCATTGGAGCCTTCCATATGTGATTTGCTTGCTAAATGATGCTTTAAAATTTCAAGTTTCCGAATATCATTTCATTTCTTCCTACTTGCAAATTCTCCAGCAACTTTTGTATTGTGACAATACACGCAGGTAACTCCAGTTTTTATATTGTACGTAAGTATTTCTCATAGCTGCATATTTCTGACCTCATAAGCTTTCGGTGTAGCAGCTTCTACTGTTTCATTAAGCCATTCTGCTTTAAATGAACTAGCAGTTCTTTTGCTCTTCACGCTTTTTGCTTCTTTGGAACTCGACATAGTGAATCAATAATTTCAATAAAAACAGTATAAATAAGCCAGTTCTAAAATCTGCAGACAAATCATTGCAAACCAGAAGTTAGAGAAATTGATACTTATGCCATCGGGTTGGAGGCTATTCAGACAGAATATAAGGTGTTGCTCCTCCAACCTGAGTGTGGCCTCATCGCAGCAGTAGAGGAGGCCGTGGACTGACATGTCGGAATGGGGATGGGTAGTAGAGTTGAAATGGATTGCTACCGGGAGATCCTGCCTTTTCTGATGGACAGAGTGTAGGTTCTCGGTGAAGCTGTCTCCCAATCTACGTCCGCTCTCACCGATATACAGGAGGCCACAGTGGGAGCACCAGATGCAGTAGATGACTCCAACAGCCTCGCAGGTGAAGTGTTGCCTCACCTGGAAGGATTGTTTGGGGGCCTGAATGGTAGTGAGGGAAGAGCTGCAGGAGCAGATGTGGCACTTGTTCCACTTGCAAGGATAAGTGCTTGGAGGGAAATCAGTGGGGAGGGACAAATGGACAAGAAAGTCATGTAGGGAGCGATACCTGTGGAAAGCAAAGTGGGAGAGAAGGAAAGATTTGGGACAGCTATAGCTTTGTATTGTATGCTATTACAGGAAAGATACTAGCATGGATAGAGCAATGGCTAATTGGCAGGAGGCAAAGAGTGGGAATAAAAGGAAGCTTTTCTAGTAGGCTGCCGGTGACTAATGGTGTTCCACAGGGATCTGTGTTGGGGCCGCTTCTTTTTATGTTCTATGTCAATGATTTGGATGAAGGAATTGATAGCTTTGTGGCCAAGTTTGTGGTCAATACAAAGACAGGAGGAGGGGCAGGAATTGCTGAGGACGCGGAAGGACTTAAACAGATTAGGAGAATGGGCAAAGACGTGGCAGATGGAATACAGTGCTGGGGAGTATATGGTCATGCATTTTAGTGGAAGAAATAAAAGTTAGACAATTTTTAAAATGGAGTTAAAATTCAAAAATCTGAAGTTTAGAAGGTCTTGGGAATCCTCATGCGGGATTCCATAACGGTTAATTTGCAGGTTGAGTTGGTGGTGAGGAAGGTAAAATGCAATGTTAGCATTCATCTCAAGAGGACTAGAATATAAAAGCAAGGATGTAATGTTAAGGCTTTAGAAAACACTGGTGATGCCTCATTTGTAGTATTGTGAGCAGTTTTGGGTTCCTTATTGAAGAAAGGATGTGCTGACATTGGAGAGGGTTAAAATGAAATTCACAAAAGTGATTCCAGGATTGAAAGGCTTATCATATGGTGAGTTTTGTTGGCTTTGGACCTGTACTCACTGGAATTCAGAAGAATGAGAAGTGGGGGGGCGGGGGGAGATCTCATTGAAACCTGTTGAATGCTGAAAGACCTTGATAGAGTAGATTTAGAGAGGACATTTCCTGTGGTGAGAGCCCCCTAAGACACGAGGACACAGCCTCAGAAAAGAGGGGCGTCTATTTAGAATGGAGAAGAGGAGGAATTTTGTTAGCCAGAAGAGGGTGAATCTATGGAATCCTTTCCCACAGGCAGCTGTGGAGACCAAGTCATTGGACATATTTAAGGCAGAGTTTGATAGATTCTTGATTAGTCAGGGCATGAAGGGATACAGGGAGAAGGCAGGAGATTGGGTCTGAGAGGAAAATGGATCAGCCATGATGAAATGGTGGAGCAGACTCAATGAGCCAAATGGGTTAATTCTGCTCCTACGTATATCTTATGGTCTAATGGAAAGTATGCATCAGGGATGTTAATTTAAACCAGGTCTAATGTGTTCTCTCCTCTGGTGGCAAAATTAACATGCTGGTAGAATTTAGGCAGGACTGTTTTTAAGTTAGCATGTTTGAAGTCATCAGCAACAATAAAGAAGGCGGGGGGAAGTGGTGAAGTAAAGAGCTGGGAAGTTGATTAGTGAAAGAGATAAAGGGCTGGAGAAGGGGGAATCTGATGGGAGAGGACAGAAGGCCATGGAAGAAACCATCGGGGTGTGTGGTTTGTTCTCACTGATTATTTCCTACATTACCATGGGGAGGAGGACGTGTGGGATGTATACAGCCACAATCACAATAACAGTTTTCCCTCGGTAAATAGAAGGGCCTATACCTCACTGTTACAAACTTTACCAGAGGCAAACAGTGGGTCTTTCTCCCAGATTTCCAAGATGTATGGGTTAGCAAGTTAATTTGTCATATGGCTGTAATTGGGGTGGTGTGGGCCTGAACAAATAAATAAGTGAAACAGATGCCATTGGATGGATGAGATGTCCACAGAGGAAGTTTGATTTTCCAATCATGCTCGGCCCAGCTCCTCACCGACCCCCAGCTTAGCTCACCTGCAGCTGAAATCCTCACCCACCTCTTCATGAAACTCCCTCTAATCATCCTTACCATCCGAGTTATGCTCCCATCTCACTGTTACAATCAAGCAGCGAGTTCTCAACCACCAGGTTCAGGAAGAGCCACTTCCCTTCAGGGACTCAGTTCACCAGGCTCACCTTAAACTTCTTGATGTCTTGGTAAAGCAGACAGAATAACTAAAGACCCCACCAATCCTGGACATTCTCTCCTCCCCCTCCCACTGGGCAGATGGTACAAAGGCTTAAGAGCACATACCACCAGGCTCAAGGACAGATTCTATCTCACTTCTATAAGACCATTGAAGGATCCCCATATACGATAAGATGGTCTCCAGATCTTGCAATCTACCTTGTCTGACCTTGTATTTTATTATTTGCCTTCCCTGCACTTTCTGTGACTGTAACACTTCATTCTGTGTTCTTTTATGTTTTCCATTGTACTATTTCAATACACTGATGTGATGAAGGGGTGTATGGGGTGTATTGGTCCTGACTAAGTATCAGGAAATGTCAATAGCGATTATATAGCTTCTCCCACCCAATACAACTCCGCCTTCACGTAGGACTTATGTCCGGGTGCACCCTGTCTTGCTGAAGGAGTTCTGTCTATGGCGAATGTTTGGCGCCAGAAAAATAACCAGACTGATGGTGGTGGTGTCACCTAAGATCACTGAAGTCTCCGGCAGCAGGGAGATTGATTTCAAGCTTTGGTGGAGGATTGTCTTTGTTCAACAACAGCAAAGGTTGGGCGACGTCTAGTGTATGATTCGCAATTGGGAACACCAATAGAGGTCAAATGCTCTAGTTAGGTGAGCACTGCGGCAACAGAAGGCAACGGCAAACCACTGTTGAAATTTCTGCCTAGTCAATCATGGAAAGAAACAAAAGAAGGAAACCAGACAACAGCGTAAATGGAGTTGAGTCTAATCAACAGAACAACACCTCGCTCGGTAGGGGTAGTCATGGGCTGCAGGTGACACCAGACCGTCATCCAGAGACTGTAAGCAATAGGGAAAGGCTAAGGGTAGCAACATGGAACATCCGTACACTTCACCAGAAAGGAAAGTTGGACAACACATTAAATGAAATGAAAAGGTTGGAAGTTGATATCTTAGGCCTGTCAGAAATTAGAAATTAGATGGACCGACAGTGGCAAGTTCACTAAGAATAGTTCTCTGATAGTTCTCTGATAATGTATTCTACAGCGTATGTATGGAGTTGGAATTATTTTAGTTAAATTAAGGGATAACCCTTTTAATATTAGCATAATCCAAGCCTACGCACCAACAAATAATGCAGATGAAGAGGATATCGATAAGTTTTGAAGATCTCGACAGTGCTTATGAACAATGTAAATCTCATGATATAAAACTAGTCATGGGAGATTTTAACACTAAAGTTGGATAGGAAAGGGCCCTTTGGATTAGGAAAGAAAAATGAAAATGGAGAAGGGTTTACTGATTGGTGTGTCAGAAACAATCAAGTGACCACCAATACTTGATATAAAAACCATCCATGTAGATTGTGTACTTGGATTAGCCCTGGAGATAGAACAAGGAATCAAATAGATTTCATTACCATCAATGAACACTATAGAAATAATATCACAAATTCTAAAGCTACCCAGGAGCAGACTGTGGTTCAGATCATCATCCAGTAATAGCTACTATTAAAACAAAATTAAAGAAACTGAAACGTGGAAAAAAGAGAAAGTATACGTTGGGAGAACTTAAAAAAGATAGCATACTTAAGCAACAATTCAAGACAGCTGTAGAAGAACATTTCAACAAAAACATAACAACACCTATTTGGGACAGATTTAAGTATGCTATACAGCAATCAGCAGAGGAGATAATCCCAGTACAAGAAATCCAACGCACCAACAAGGGGTGGATAACCCAAGAAATTCTAGATCTGATGGAACAAAGAAGCTTAGTGAAGAATAATGAAGTGCAATACAGAGAGCTAGACAGACAGACCAGACAATTATGCAATATTGCAAAGGAAGAATGGCTGAATCAAAAATGCAATGAAGTAGAAGGCCATATTAACAACAGCAAAGAAATGCACATGAAAATCAAGGAAATTACTGGAATTAAGAAACCGTCTATCCACGGCCTCCTCTACTGTAAAGATGAAGCCACACTCAGGTTGGAGGAACAACACCTTATATTCCGTCTGGGTAGCCTCTGACCTGATGGCATGAACATCGACTTCTCTAACTTCCGCTAATGCCCCACCTCCCCCTTGTACCCCATCCGTTATATACACACATTCTCTCTGTCCTTTTTCTCCCTCTATCCCTCTGACTATACCCCTTGCCCATCCTTTGGGTCCCCCCCCCCACCTTTCTCCCTGGACCTCCTGTCCCATGATCCTCTCATATCCCTTTTGCCAAACACCTGTCCAGCTCTTGGTTCCATCCCTCCCCCTCCTGTCTTCTCCTATCGTTTTGGATCTCCCCTCCCCCTCTCACTTCCAAATCTCTTTACTAGCTCTTCCTTCAGTTAGTCCTGACAAAGGGTCTCGGCCCGAAATGTCGACTATACCTCTTCCTAGAGATGCTGCCTGGCCTGCTACGTAAACTAGCAACTTTGATGTGTTTTGTTTCATATGGATGGCATACAAGTTTTTTTTTTGTGCCTCAGTACATATGAAAATTTTAATCAATTTGTCAATTTACCATTTTACTAATTTAACAATTTTTAAGTCAACTTACACAACCCCACTTCTACCTCAGGAACGGAACATTACAGATCACCTTTTGTGCTACCATGAACTTGTCTCTGCTTGTGTCTTTTATTTGTACTCTACAAACATGACTGCTTTTTTTCAGTTCTTTTTTTTCCTCTCCCTCTTCACTCCCTCTTCAATGTCTTTTAAAAAATCAGTGTAATTGATTTTCTGTGTGTTGTCTGCACCGTGATGCAGCTGCAAGCGAGATTTTCATTATACCTGTACAACACTGTGCTTGTGCACATGACAGAAGCTAGACTTGCCTTGTTCTCTCCAGATTCACTCTTCAGTTCCCTCTGAAGACCTCCCTCCTTTCATCCTCCACAAAATTTTGATCACCTAGGACTTGGCTCTTACTTGCTTAACTATCACAATGTCCTATTTGCTCATCAGCCTTGTGAACGTTAACTTTCACCATCACTGCTTCAGCAACATTGCCTCTTCTTTCCAGTTGGGTTTGGTGCACGTCAAGCCTTTGTTTATCGATTACACTTTCACATTCAACACAATCATCCTCTCAGTAATACCCAACAAGCTTCAAAGCCTGGGCCTCTGCGCCTCCTCCTGCAACTGGATCCTTGATATCCTTATTGGGAGACTACAGTCAGTGCAGATTGGTAGTAACATTATCAAAACGGAACCGTAGGTGCAATAACAACATTTAAAAGATGCTTCGACAAGTATATTGTTAGGAGAGGTTCAGAGGGATATAGACCAAATGCAGGAAGATGGGATGAGCTCAGATGGTCAGCTTAGACCAGTTGGGCCAAAGGTCCTGTTTCCATGCTGAATTACTCTGTGAATTTAATCCAAACATAGGAAGGTCATATCCAGTATAACCTTTTTAAAACAACAGCTGAAATGTTTTGCATTCAGTTCTGTTCACTGCTTTATGGAAATGATATGGAGGCATTGGAGATTTTGCAGAAAAGATTTATGAGAGTCATCATTGACAAGAGGGACTAGGAGAGATTCGAGTGGTTGGGGATGGTTAGAGAAGAGGGCAGACTTGATGGAAGTAAATTAAATGATGAAAGGTCTGGACAGAGTAAAGAGTGGAGTGGAAGGATTTTCACATTGCTGGTGTGTATAATAAAGGGGAAGGGGAATAAAAGTGACACAAAGATATTTTCCTTCACACTTCATATTTCATCTAGGTGGTAGAAACATAGAAACATAGAAAACCTACAGCACAATACAGGCCCTTTGGCCCACAGAGCTGTGCCGAACATGTCCTTACCTTAGAAATTACCTAGGGTTACCCATAGCCCTCTATTTTTCTAAGCTGCATATACATATCCAGGAGCCTCTTAAAAGACCGTATCTTATCTGCCTCCACCGCAGTCGCCTGCAGCCCATTCCACACACTCACACTCACTGCGTATAAAAAAACTTACCCCGACATCTCCTCTGTACCTACTTCCAAGCACCTTAAAGCTGTGCCCTCTAGTGCTAGCCATTTCAGCCCTGGGAAACAGCTTCTGACTATCCACAATATCAATGCCTCTCATCATCTTATACACCTCTATCAGATCACCTCTCATCCTCTGTCGCTCCAAGGAGAAAAGGCCAAGTTCACTCAACCTATTTCTCACAAGGCATGCTCCCTAATCCAGGCAACACCTTTGTAAATCTCCTCTGTACCCTTTCTGTGATTTCATATCCTTCATATAGTGAGGTGACCAGAACTGAGCACAGTACTCCAAGTGGGGTCTAACCAGGGTCCTATATAGCTGCAACATTACCTCTCAGCTCCTAAACTCAACCCCACGATTGATGCATCATAATTGAGACAGTGTCCATTATTAAGGACCTCCAGCACCCAGGGCATATACCATTCTCTCACTGTTACCATCAGGTAGGAGGTACAGAAGTCTGAAGGCACCAACTCAGCGATTCAGGAACAGGTTCTTCCCCTCTGCCATCTGATTCCTAAATGGACATTGAAGCTTTGGACACTAACTTACTTTTTAAATATACAGTATTTCTGTTTTGCACATTATTTAAAATCTATTCAATATACGTGTAACCCTCAGGCTCACCCAGCTCATGTTTGTTGAGGGGAATCAGCCTTTGGCCCCGCCAAACTGGGTAATCGCGTTTGTGTGGATGCTGTGTAATGTACCCCCAGTTACATTCCCACAACGCAAAATATCAGACAGTACACCATATGGGAGGAGATGATGGCAGGACAACGCAGTGCACGCGGCCACTCCGAAATGATGTCGTATTTGTTAAGTAGGGGCCGTGCACAATCCTGATTTGATTGAGACAGACGTGAGAGTACGGAGGAACATCTGCAGAAACTTCTGAAATGCCTGCTTCACTGCCGCTGCTACTGTGCGACCGAGAATCTCTGGAGGGGAAGGCCCCAAATCCTTGGCTTTGTCTGTTGCTGGGGCCCGGGTTGAAGCACTCGGCAGAGATGGTGCTCGGTTCTTGGTGTCAGAGGGCTGGTAGGAGGCTCGAAGTTTTCAGACGGACTCAAGAGTCGGCTGTGGTCCGATGCTTCCGGGGTGCTGCATCGGCAAGTTTGCGGTGCTGGAGGTTCATGGCAGGGAGAGATTCTCCCTTCTACCGTCTGCTTGAGATGATGGGACTTTCGAGAGACTTTGAGACTTTTTTTTACCGTGCCCATGATCTGTTCTTTATCAAATTACGGTATTGTTTTGCACTGTTGTAACTATATGTTATAATTACATGGTTTTTGTCAGTTTTTTTAGACTTGGTTTGTCTTGTGTTTTTGTGATATCATTCTGGAGGAACATTGTATCATTTCTTAATGCCTGCGTTACTAAATGACAATAAAAGAGAACTGCATGTCCTCATAATCTAATCTAATGTAATGTAATTAAATGACAGACATTATGAATCTTCTGAATATAGGGTTAGTAATGAAAATAAACAACAAAAAAAAGGGCCTAAGTCAAAGTCTCTTTGGAGCTCACTCAGTAGTCATCCTTCCACTATCGATTTCCTCCGAATGTCACCAGTCCCTCAGATCCCAGTCCACTCCGTCTAGTGGTCTACCAGCTCTCTCCACACGCGTCTTCACTCTTCATCTCTCCTCGACAAAAGACCGCGAAAACAACATCTTTCCAGATACACAAGACAAAACAACAATCCCCGATTGGCTAAT
Source organism: Mobula birostris (assembly GCF_030028105.1). NCBI lineage: Eukaryota > Metazoa > Chordata > Chondrichthyes > Myliobatiformes > Myliobatidae > Mobula > Mobula birostris. Next base: position 79,506,505 of record NC_092370.1, on the reverse strand, counting down.
AGTCCTCTTAACTCTAGCAATAACCCAAACATTGCTGCTACAGAGAAACTGTTACCTCAGCAATGAACATTACAAAAAAGCCGTTACATTGGCATTAGCAATGAACATTACAAAAAAGCAAAGAAGCCATTACACACGTAATTGATTTATTTGTTTATTTATGATTATGTTTTATTTTATTCATTTTTTTTCTCTTTCTCTCTGCTAGACTATGTATTGCATTGAACTGCTGCTGCTAAGTTAAAAAATTTCACGTCACGTGCCTGTGATAATGAACCTGATTCTGATTCTGATCAAGGCCAATGCACTGTATGCTTTCTTACCACAGAGTCAACCTGCGCAGCAGCTTTGAGCGTCCTATGGACTCGGACCCCAAGATCCCTCTGATCCTCCACAAGGGTTTCCAATCTATTAGCATGAACATCTATCTCTCTAACATCTGGTAACCACTCCTCCCCACCTCCTAATTTCTTGAGCATGCCCACAAGAAAATGATTCTCAGGGTTGTACATGATGGCAAACAAGTACTTTACTTTTACTTTGAACTGTTTTGAAAATAGTCTACACTTTTCTTCATTCTTCCATAAATCTTTGAAGGTGGTGTCACAGATAGACAAGGTCATAAAGAGAGCTTTAGGCACATTGGCCTTCATAAATCAAAGTATTAAATATTATGCTGAGGTTGCATAAGATGTTGGTGAGGCAAAATTTGAAGTACTGTGCATAGTTCTGGTCATCTACTTACAGGAAAGATTTCAATAAGATTGAAATAGTGCAAAGGAAATTTACAAGGATGTTGCCAGTACTTAAAAGGTTGGCTATGAAAGGTCTTTGTTCCCTGAAGTGCAGGGGAATGAGGGGAAGATTTGTTAGAGGTATACAAAATTATGAGGAGTACAGACATGGTAAACACAAGCAGGTTTTTTTCCATTGAGGTTAGGTGAAACGAGAACTAAAGGTCATAGGGTAAGGGTGAAGGGTGAAATATTTAGGGGAAGCCGAAGGGAACTTCTTCATTCAGAGGGTGGTGTGAGTGTAATGAGCTGCTGGTGGAGGTGCTGGATGCTAGTTCAATGAGAAGTTTGGATAAATACATAGATGTGAGGGGTGTGGAGGGCTATGTTCTAGATGCAAGCCAATATGACCAGGCAGAATAATAGTTTGGCATGGACTAGAGGAGATGAAAAGCATCTCCCTCTGGTGTCCCTCCTCCTTCTCTTTCTTCCTTGGTCCACTGTCCTCACCTATTAGATTCCTTCTTCATCCCCTTAATTCTTCCACCCGTCAACTCCCAGCTTCATCACCCCTCCTCCACACATCCCCTCTCTGTCACCTAGTTTCACCTAACACCTACCAACTGTACTCCATCACCAACCCCTCCCATCTTCTTATTCTTGATTCTTTCCCCTTCCTTGATTCAGAGGGGTAGGTTCAGAATCAGAAGATGAATCAGATCGATTATCACTGGCTTACATTACAAGGGTGATTGATAAGTTCATGGCCTAAGGTAGACAGAGTCAATTGTAGAAAACCTAGAACATTTATTTTCAACATAGTCCCCTCCTAAATTTACACACTTAGTCCAGCAGTTGTGGAGCATACGGATCCCTTCTTTGTAGAAGTTGGCATCTCACACCTCCAGAAGTGGTCCACAGAAGGGGTGATTGATAAGTTCGTGGCCTAAGGTAGGCTATGAGTTATACAGCCCTCGTTACATGCACGTGCAGTTCAACTCTTTGACTGATTACGCAGAAAGTTTGAAGTTAATAACTCATCTCCTTCTACCTTAGGCCACGGACTTATCAATCACCCCTGCTGTGGACCACTTCTACAAAGAAGGGATCTGTATGCTCCACGACCGCTGGACTAAGTGTGTAAATGTAGGAGGGGACTATGTTGAAAAATAAATGTGCTAGGTTTTCTAAAATTGACCCGTTTACCTTAGGCCACGAACTTATCAATCACCCCTGGTATGTGAAATCTGTTGTTTTGTGGTAACTGTTCAGTGCAGACTTAAAATTACCATAAATTACAAACTGTGAAAAGCGTTGTTTGTATTAACAACCAAGGGTGCATTGGGGAGAGCTGCAAGTATTGCCACACATTCCAATACCAACATAGCATGCCCATAATTCTTGGCAGAACAAAACAGAACACCATTATCAACAAACACATACCCACACACCTACACACACACACACACACACACACACACACACACACACACACACACACACACACACACACACACACACACACTTCTTCTTCTTCTTCTTCTTTGGTTGTCCATTGAAATCCGATGACGACGTCCACTCCTTTAACAGTGAGATCTTTGATGACTATACAGTCCTATCCTGGACCCACAAGCTCTATTGCAGGTGGGACATGTATATGTGGTAGTGGTGACAACCATGGCTGCATTTCTCCTGGCTCTCTTCTGCTGTCTTCTGGTTGTTCTTTCCATCTCCAGAATATGAACCCCGTCCCTACACAGCTGTCGCCAAGTGGTATGGTCAGCAGCAACATCCTCCAGGTTCTCGGGTCTGATCTTGCACTTCCTTCAAGCATTCTTTATCTGATCCTTATGGCGCTTCTTCGGCCCTCCAGCTGAGCGTCGACCATGATGTAGCTGGCTGTATAACACTCTGTGGGGTAGCCGACATGGGGGCATCCTTATCACGTGCCCCAGTCACTGCAGCTGGCACTGGGTGATCATGGCCTCAATACTCCTGCAGTTGTTCTTTACAATATTTCAGTGTGAGCCACCCGCTCACGCCAGGTAATTCCCAGGATGCGCTGGAGGCAGCTTATGTGGAAGTGCTCCAAGGACTTGATGTGATGGCTGTAGGTTACCCAAGCTTCACAGCTGTAAAGGAGGGTGGTGACATAGACCGCTTGGTATACGGTGACCTTTGTGGAGGGACGAAGGCTCCTGTTCTGAAAGATTCTACACCGAAGTCTCCCAAAGGCAGCTGATGCCTGTTTAATGCGGCTCTGAATGTCGTTGTCAATGCCGCTATCCTCAGAGAGAATGCTCCCCAGGTATTTGAAAGATGACACTACTGACAGCTTTTCATCACCAACGGTGAAGGCAGGTAGAGTGGGTGTGACTCTGGTACTCCATTGGCAAACTACTTCTGTCTTGGTGGTATTGACAGTCAGCCCCATCCTGCTGTACGCTCTCACCGCCTCAGCAAGGACAGTCTGAGGATCCTACGGAGTATAGGCCACAAGAGCACAGTCGTCTGCATACTGCAGCTCCAGGACCCACTCTCTATGGAGTTTGGTGGTTGCGTGGAGCCTCCTGATGTCAAAGAGGTTACCATCTAATCTGAAGTCCACTGCCACACCGCTGCTGTCTTCAATTCCATGTGTGTGGGTTAGAGTATTTGCTCACAGGATGCGTGTGAAGTGTCTAGTACAGTAGTGTAGTATTGTTTGTAGTTAGTGCATGCTGCAGGCTGTATGCCGCATAATGCTCTCTGCTTGCTACTCTCAGTTTACAGCTATTGCCACTGGCTAGCCTTCTTAATAGAGGGTGAAAAGAGGAGCCGAGTGTGTACGCCTCCTCCTGCCAGTACAGAGTCTCTCCACCACTAAGACTCCTGCAGTGCCTCCTTCAATCTCAGGAGAGGCCGTCTTCAGCCTCTAGCAGTCTCAGACTTGGGCTGCAACTTCCTCAGCAGTCTTGCAGAGACTTGCAGGCTTAGGGTTCTGGCCACCAAGCCTTGACTTCCAGAATTCTGATCGATCCTCTGGCCTCAGTTCTCAACAATGTCCCCAGGACCCCCTAATCACCAAACACGAGGCCATTTTCAATAAAGTAGAACTGTTGGTGTGCCTTCTTCTTGATTACTTCAATATGTTGGTTTAGGATAGATCCTCCAAGGCATTGATGCTCAGGAACTTGAAGCTGACCATCCTTTCCACAGCTGGTCCCGCAAATAGTCATAGTCATACTTTATTGATCCCGGGGGAAATTGGTTAAATGAGGACTCATGTGTGTTCTCCCAATCTCCTCTTCCTGAAGTCCACAATCAAGTATGAGGTTGTTATTGTGACACCACTCAACTAGCTGATTTCTCTCATTCCTATGTGCCTCTTATATGGGATCACCATATCAGGTTCTACCAATATCATCGGCAATTATATTTTTCTCGGGACAAAATTTTCATACAGAGAGCGGTGGGTGTCTGGAACACACTGCCAGTGATAGCGATGGAGGCAGATACAATAGAAGTACTTAAGAGTGAATATGCATAGAATGGAGAGGTATAGACCAGGTGCTGGAAGAAGGGGTTAGTTTAATTATGTCATTCAGCACAACATCATGGTCCAAAGGGCCTGTTTTTGTGCTCCTTTGTTCTGTGTTCTATGTTCTACATTCTAGGTTTTATGTTGTCCCACTGACTGATAATCCAACCCAGCTCCCACCGCATATTTTAAAGTTCCCTTGTCTTTAAATCTCCTAATGGTCTGAGACCAGAGCACATCACAGAATTCTTTTCGTTTTATATTCCTGCTCGAGCTCTCAGGTCTTTTTCTGCCAGTCTCTTAAATTTACACAATCTCCCCCAAAAGATAATCAAGAGGTCAAGTTTTTTTAACTACACTCCTGAACTGTGTACCTTAATTCCTGCAGACTCAGTTGACAGTTTTAAATATATTTTTTGTCTTTTATTTTCATATTTATTTCTTTTTTATGTCTTGTTTTGATATTTGTTCTTTTATCCCAATGTAAAGTACTTTTATTGCTTTACATCATCTGTATGAAAGTGCTGTTTAAATAAATTTATTATTATTATTATGCGTGTGTGAGTTTCACTCAGCTGTGCATTATTGGTAGAGCTGCTGCTTCATAGTGCCGGGGATCCTTGGGCACTGAGTAGAGTTTCTCCCTGTGATCACGTGAGATTCCTCGGATATTCCAGTTTCCTTCCATTTCCCAAAGGCATTCAGTTCGATGGGTTCATCTACATCCCCCTCCTTCTCGCCTTGATCATTGTCATCCTACTTATCAACCAATAAGAAAAAGAATCTGGCCGGGGGTGAGTTGATAGAAATGTGGGGAGAATAACATGGAGTTTAGGGAGGGTAAGTGCAAAAAAAGGGTACCAGGTGGTCAGCATAGACCCAATGGGCTGAAGGGCCTTTTTATGCCGTGTGACTCTGTATAGATTTTGATTTATTATTGCCATTTCCAATGAGAAACAATGAAATAATCTTGACTGCTTGCCATCCAGACAGGTCATTCCACAGAGACAGTACAAAAGGAGAAAAAGGAATGGTTACGGTTACTGTGAAAGCACAGGCAGAGAAATGAAGTGCAAGGGGCACAATGAGGTAGATTGAGAGATCAACAATAAGAGGTCCATTCAAAAATCTGATAACAGTGGGACAGAAGCAGTACTGGGATAGATCAGCTGAGCATGAAAAATGCCATCCTATGTCGCAGAATTGGAAGTCAGACTGCGACAGAAAAATATCATCCCACGCGCAAGCTCTCTTACTCCTGAGACCTTTAAAATGTAACACTTCAGCTAATTGTAGATCATCTTTATGTTTGAATTTTGTTTGTTTACTTCTTTCAAAAGAAATAATTTCTGGATTCCTCCATGAATAGATCACAGAACATCAAACATTACAGCACAGTATTGGAATTGGAGCTGAAACTGGAATCGGTTTATTGTTGTCATATGCACCAAGATGGAGTGAAAATATTTTGCTTGCATGCCGTCCATACAAATCATTTCATACAGTACCTAGTACATTGAAAGGAGGTAAAAAGAGAAAAAAAATACAGAGTGTATTGCTAGAGCTACAGAGAAAATGTAGAGATAATGATAAGAGGCATACAGTAGATAGAGGGGGTAGCCAGTACCTTTTCCTCAAGGTGGAAATGCCAAATATAAGTGGGCATAAGCTTAAATGACTGGAGGAAAGTGTAACGAGTATGTTAAAACATTTTTATTTGGGTGCATGGAACACAGTGCAGAGGGTGGTGGTAGAGGCAGATACATTGGGGACATTTAAAAGACTCTTAGATTGGCAGGTGTTTGACAGCAAAATAGAGGGCTATGTGGAAGGGAAAGGTTAGGTTGATCTTGGAGTAGGTTAAAAGGTCAGCACAACATTGTGTGCCAAAGGGCTTGTACTGTGCTATGGTGTTCTATGTTCAATGCAGGCAGAAAATATAATGCAAGGACCAAGGTGGGTTTGACTGGAGATCAAAAGTTTGGGTTTTAGGGTGTGAACTCTGTGACTTGGTTCTTGGGAACTAATAAGCTTTATCATAACATTTACAATCAAATTGGTTGCCAGCATTGCCATGCATTCACCCATCACATACCTGTTCCTCACAGTAAGTTTCTGGCCTCCCAGAAATCCTTTCTGTTTAGTGTGATGGACAGTCCACTGGGTCTTGCCTTACCCCCTTCCTGACTTGACAATAAATACTGGGAAGCTTTCATTCCAAATTCACCACTGCTCAATATTCTCACTCCTTCACAGGATGGAGGATTTCAAAGATTTTGTCAGTCGTTGAAGACTTTTGCAAATTTCTAGAGATGTATACTGGAGAGCATTTTGACTGGTTGCATCACAGCCTGGTATGGAAATTCCATTGCACCTGAACACAAGAGGCTACAGAAAAGGGTGGTCTTAGCAGCCAGCTCCATCACAGGTACATTGAGAACATCCATGAGCTGATGTTGCAAGAAGGTGACATCAGGGACAGCCTCCCCCCTACCCCTCCACCACCATCCAGACCATGGACCATGCCCTCTTTTAGATGCTGCATCAAGCAGGTGGTACAGAAAGGTCAAAGTTCAGCAACAGCTTCTTCCTTACTGATGTCAGATTCTTGTACTGATCAGAGAAACCCTAACACTACCTCAGATATTTTTACTCTCTCTCTCAACTTGCAACTAATATTGTTATGTTTATTGTCATATTTATACATTATGTATGATTTATGTTGATTTGTTAACTTATGTTTGTCATGTTTATAGGGTAGTGTCCCTGTTGTAAAGAGCAAATTTCATGGCATTTATACCCTGGTATGTTTGCCCATGACAATAAGCTTGAATTTGAACTGTGGTGCACAGGGACTAACATCAGGATAATCACTTCTCCGGAGGATACCTCAACTGAGATAGAGAGTGGAGGATATGGATATGGTCAAAGTGTGGGAAAGACGGATTAGATTAATTGCAAGTCATTGGTTTAATTAGTTCAGCACAACATTGTGGGCTGAAGGGCCTGTTCTGTGCAGTACTCTTCTATGTTCTGATATCTCAGGACATACAATTTTCTTTCAGCATCAGGGCCTATCTGTTACATCAGAGATTTAAGCCCCCTCCCCCTCTCCTGTGTGAAAATTACTGGTAAATTGGCATTATTTACTCAAAGAGCGACTTAGGTATAATTCAGCAACCACCTCCCTCCCACCTGGGTTGTTTCTTCCAGACAGATCCACGAAACCTATTGAGTTTCATGTTACAAATTCTGACCTTTGATCGTGCATCCACTGCTATGTAGGCCAAAGACTGGATCCGATCATGGTTTGGAACTTTACATTCATTGCCTGCATACTAACTTGCTGAAACAGCAATTTTAAAACAATGTTTTAGTGCCTGAGTCACCGTGTTGTTCTCCTGGCTAATGTCTTTCAATGCATTCACGTGGAACATAATAATACTGCCTATTATAGGTGTAGGCATGACAGACAGAGCTTTCAAGTATAGAAGTATCAATGTCATGATATCCCCTGGGTGTGTCTAACTGCGGAATGACTCAGAACAATAACCTGACAGGTCAATTCCAGAATGAACAAAAGTTTCAAAAGATAGCGAGCACAGTTAAAGCCCTGAAGAACAAACAGATCTGACTATGTTAAGAAATCAGTCAACTCCTTTCCTTAAGGGCTGGTAGTTAAGGGTGGTTTCCCGGTTTCATCAGCCAGACAGAACTAAACTGAACACTGGGGCGTCAGATTTGTGAATGTGTTCACGTTTACAATACTATTTGCATGTTTCTGGCTCAGCACTTCAATATATCTCTACACATGAGTCAAAAGAAATAGGAAAGAACAGGGAACAACTATGCAATTACTTAGTCCATAGAACAACACATTATGGGCCCTTCAGCCACAATGTTGTGCCATCCCATATAAATCTGCTCAGTGACCAATCTGACCCTTCTCTCCTAGATAATCCATAACCCTCCATCTTTCTTAGATCCATGTGCCGATCTTAAGAGTCTTTAAAAAGTTCCTTTTGTTTCAAACTCTACGAGCGCATAACAATTTAGCTTATGATTTCTAGAGCAACTAGCAAGCATAATCACAAATCTGTCTCCTGTGACAAGGCAGATATTATTAACCTAATAACAGTAAACCATTAACATTTGTCAATATTGACTCTGCATTAAGCTATTTAGAGATAATGCACAAAACTAATCTTGGATGCTGTCAGTCAATGCATTAAAATAAAGTTTCATTCAAGATGATTTGATTTCTTGGTCAATGACCTAGTCACTGAAGAGTACATAACAGATGATCTCACCTGGTCCCCCAACAACAATTCTTTAGTCAAGAAAGCACAACAGTGTTTCCATGTGCTGTGGAAAGTGAAGCGGTGAGGCTTCCCACCCCCAGCCCCATCATTCTAACCAATTTTTATAGGATTACAATTGATAGTGTCCTGTTCAGCTGCATCACCAGCAGGTTTGGGAATTTAAAGGCACCTACTTTCAAGGGTTGGTGAGGACAGCTAAGAGGATCTTCGTGTTCTCTCTTCCACCCATCAGAGATATTTATCAGGAGCACTGCATACACAGGACCCGTAGCATTGTCATGGATCCCTCCCATCCATCCCACAATCTCATTGATCCCTACCATCAGGTAGGAGGTACCATAGCACTAGGGCAAGGACAGCTAAGATGGGAAACAGCTTCTTCCCGGAGGCCGTAAGACTGCTAAATTGCCTGCCAACACCCAGGTCTCATGTACGAAGTGCCAGTAGCCTTATACAGTTTACTTTTTAACTTGTGTTGTAAATGCACCTCATCATTTGTTAATTTATTTGTGGTGATGTTATTTTATTGTTGCGTGTGAGTTACAGGTACTGTGTTGTATACTTTGATCCAGCGGCACATTGTTTTGTTTGGTGGTGTACTTTATGTGTTGTGTGTGAGTTACCTGTACTGCATTGTACACTTTGGACCAAAGGAACATTGTTTTGTTTGGTGGTGTACTTTACGTGTTGTGTGTGAGTTAGCTGTACTGTGTTGTATACTTTGGTCCAGAGGAATATTGTTTTGTTTGGTGGTGTACTTTACGTGTTGTGTGTGAGTTAGCTGTACTGTGTTGTATACTTTGGTCCAGAGGAATATTGTTTTGTTTGGTGGTGTACTTTATGTGTTGTGTGTGAGTTACCTGTACTGTGTTGTACCCTTTGGTCCAGAGGAACATTGTTTTGTTTGGTGGTGTACTTCATGTGTTGTGTATGAGTTACCGGTACTGTGTTGTATACTTTGGACCAAAGGAACATTGTTTTGTTTGGTGGTGTACTTCATGTGTTGTGTATGAGTTACCGGTACTGTGTTGTATACTTTGGACCAAAGGAACATTGTTTTGTTTGGTGGTGTACTTCATGTGTTGTGTGTGAGTTACCTGTACTGTGTTGTATACTTTGGTCCAGAGGAACATTGTTTTGTTTGGTGGTGTACTTCATGTGTTGTGTGTGAGTTACCTTTACTGTGTTGTACACTTTGGACCAGAGGAACATTGTTTTGTTTGGTGGTGTACAGATCTAGGGATGAGTGACAATAAACTTGAACTTGAATAGCAACTGATTGTCACCAACAATAAACTGATCATTTCTGTACTTTTTCCTTAGAACATAGAACACAAAACATAGAAGAGTGCAGCACAGGATCAGGCCATTCAGCCCATTGAGTACTAGCTCAATGCACTGTGATGATGTGATCTGTATGAACAGTAAGCAGGACAATCTTTTCACTGTCTCAGTACATTGGACAATAATAAACCAATTCCGAATCCAATTCCAATGTCTGTGTTAACCATGATGACAGTCTAACATCTAATCTGCCTGTAAAGTTCCCTATCCGTCCATTCCCTGCCTGTTCATGTGTCTGTCTAAGTATCTTATATATGTTGCTGATATATCTATTTCCACCACCTCCCCTGCTAGCATGCTCCAGGCACCTGGCAGTCTCTGGGTAAAAAAAATCTTACCTTGTAAATCTCTTTAAACTTTTCTCCTTTAACTTATGCCCTCTAGTATTTGACAATTCCAACCCCGGCAAAAGTTCCCATATTTTTCACGACTTAGAATGGAGATGAGGAGGAATTTCTTTAGCCAGAGGTGGCAAATCTGTGGAATTCTTTGCCCGAGGCAGCTGTGGAAGCTGGGTCTTTATGTATATTTAAGGCAGAGGTTGATAAATTCTTGATTGGTCAGGGCATGAAGGGATATAGGGAGAAGGCAGGAGATTGGGGCTGACAGGAAAATAGATCAGCCATGATGAAATGGCAGAGCAGACTTGATAGGTCAAATGGCCTAATTCTGCTCTTATGTCTTATGGTCTTAAAGGAGACCAATTAGTGCATTGAATCTTCATCATCTCTCAGAGTTTCTCTATTAACCCCATTCCATCTGCAACTCGTTCTCTTGTACTTGCCCATTGACCCTTCGCTGATTGTACTGTCACCCAGCTCCACCAGAGGAGCCATAGAAAACGTTCTAACTGTATGCATAATGACTTGGTATGACAACTGTTCTGCATATAAAGAAAAGCAAGGTTTAAAAACTTTTTACATTCTTAATGTCAATGGTGAATATATTCAGTATTGTTAACCCATTTTCGTACATAGCAACATTACCACTTGCATGACCCTCTGGGCTGGTGCACCTTTTCATTGAAGAGTGACCCCACCTAATACAGCCCCTTCATATCTAATAGCAGAAAGAGTCCAAACTGTAGTCATTCCACAAAGAGCCTTTGCATTGCCTGCACTGAACTTCAGTGCACTTCTCCTGAAGCCTGGATATGCCAGTTGGCACCATTCCCTTACAGATACCTCCCTGTGCTGGAAGACCAGCAAGTTTTGGGCAGACTAGAGGACATCTTGCACAAAATTCATGATCTTTCAGCAGCATGATGTCTGTCTCGGTGAGCCTTGACTTAGCTCAACCCCATGAACAACCCATAGGTCAGAGAGTATTACCTCTCACTATCACTGATGTCCCTCTGGTATAGTAATCCTGCTCTGAGGTCTTCAGCTTTATTTTCCAGTGACTGTACATTTGCCAGCAGGATAGTTAGTTGGTAGTGGAAGTCTAAGACTGCTTTGTTTCAATTATATCTGTAAGCTTTTCTTTTCTTCTTGACTAGATTTACTACAGCTTTTGTACACCATGATTCCTGTACCCTACCATAATTTCCCTGTCTCCTTGGAATGTACCTGTGCAGAACTCCACACAAATATCCCCTGAACATTTGCCACATTTCTTCCGTACCTTTCCCTGAGAACATCTGTTTCCAATTTAAGCTTCCTATTTCCTGCCTGATAGCCTCATAATTCCCCTTACTCCAATTAAATGCTTTTCTAATTTGTCTGTTCCTATCTCTCTCCAATGCTATTGTAAAGGAGATAGAATTATGATCACTATCTCCAAAATGCTCTCCTACTGAGAGATCTGACACATGACCAGGTTCATTTCCCAATACCAAATCAAGTACAGTCTCTCCTCTTGTAGACTTATCTACATATTGTGTCAAGAAACCTTCCTGAACACACCTAACAAACTCCACCCCATCTAAATTCCTGGCTCTAGGGAGATGCTAATCAATATTTGGGAAATTAAAATCTCCTACCACGACAGCTGTGTTATTATTACAGCTTTCCAGGATCTGTTTCCCTATCTGCTCCTCGATATCTATTGGGCAGCCTAAAAAAAAACACCCAGCAGAGTTATTAACCCCTTCCTGTTCCTAACCTCCACCCACAGAGACTCCATAGACCAGACATCCCCAACCTTTTTTGCACCGCGGACCGGTTTAATATTGACAATATTCTTGTGGACCTGCTGACCGGGGGTGGGGGGTGATGTTCAAGTAGGGTTGAACTCACCTCAACATGTCTTTTACAGTTAGAGTTGCCAACTTTCTCACTCCCAAATAAGGGACAAAAGTAGCAGTCAAATCCCGGGACACTTTACCCCAGGAAAGACTACCATGACCATGAAGCCACTCGCAGGCACCTGTGTGCGCATATGTGTACGTGCCAATTTTTTCTCCACAAATCGGTTTTGCCTTCATCTTCCCAACTACACTGTACATACATTATTTCTACTTTATTTAGGCTGTGTACTTATCATATCATTCCTGCTTTTACTATATGTTAGTGTTATTTATTTTCTGTTTTATGTGTTATTTGGTATGATTTGTTATGTTTTTTTTTGGCTCTGGGAACGCTCAATAATTTTTCCCATATAAATTAATGGTAATTGCTTCTTCGCTTCACGCCATTTCGGCACGAAGGATTTCATAGGAACGCTCTATCTTAGTGGGGGAAATACAGGACAAGGGAGTGGTCCCATATGGGACAAACCAACTTAGCCCAATATATGGATGTCCCGGCATATACGGGACAGTTGGCAACCCTATGTTCAAGTTCGACAGAGCGTGACAGGGGATGAGGAGAGGTGCAGCTGACGCATATCGTTTCCTCACGGCCTGGTAGCACATGATTTGCGGCCCGGTGGCTGGCGACTGCTGCCATAGACAATCCCTGCATGTCGTCCACCTTTTCTGCAGCCGTGACACTATCTCTGATCAACAGTGCCACACCCCACCTCTTCTGCCTCCTTCCCTGTCCATTCTGAACTATCGAAAACCCGGCACTTGAGGTAACTATTCTTGTCCCTGAGCCATCCAAGTCTCTGTAATGGCCACCACGTCTTAACTCCAAGTACTGATCCATGCTCTGATCTTATCCGCTTTGTCCACAATACTCCTTGCATTAAATAGACACATTTCAAACCGTTGGTCTGAGCACGTCCCTTCTCTATCACCTGCCTATCCTCCCTCACACACTGTCTCCAAGCTTTATCTCTATTTGTGAGCCAACTGCCTCTTCCCCAGTATCTTCAGTTCGTTTCTCACCTCCCAACAATTCTAGTTTAAACTCTCCCCAGTAGCCTTAGTAAACCTCCCCGCCAGGATATTGGTCTCCCTGGGATTCAAGTGCAACCCATCCTTTTTGTACAGGTCACACCTGCCCCCAAAAGAGGTCCCAATGATCCAGAAATCTGAATCCCTGTCCCCGCTCCAATCCCTCAGCCACACATTTATCCTCGACCTCATTCTATTCCTATACTCACTGACATGTGGCACAGGCAGTAATCCCAAGATTACTACCTTTGCAGTCCTGCTTCTCAACTTCCTTCCTAACTTCCTGTAGTCTGTTTTCAGGACCTCTTCCCTTTTCCTACCTATGTCATTGGTACCAACATGTACCACGACATCTGGCTGTTCTCCCTCCCACTGCAGGAAATTGTGGATGCGATCTGAAACATCCCAGACCCTGGCACCTGGGAGGCAAACTACCATCTGAGTTTCTTTTCTGTGTCCACAGAATCGCCTGTCTGACCCCCTAACTATCGAGTCCCCTATCACTACTGCCTTCCTCTTCCTTTCCCTACCCTTCTGAGCCACAGGGCCGGACTCTGTGCCAGAGGCACAGCCACTGTCGCTTCCCCCAGGTAGGCTGTCCCCCTCAACCGTACTCAAACAGGAGTACTTATTGTTCAGGGGGACAGCCACAGGGGTACTCTCTAGTACATGACTCTTTCCCTTGCCTCTCCTGACTGTTACCCACTTGTCTGACTCCCGTGGCCCCGGAGTGACCATCTGCTTATAACTCCTTTCTATCATCTCCTCGCTCTCCCTGACCAGACGAAGGTCATCGAGCTGCAACTCCAGTTCCCTAACATGGTCCCTTAGGAGGTGCAGCTTGACATATTGGGCACGGAACATAGATTGTTCCACAAACCCAACAAAAAGGCAGGCATAGCTAGGACCCATATGGGTGACCATTGCCTTTTTGTTGAGTTTGTGGAACAGTCTATGTTCCGTGCCTATTCTGGTATCTGTCCCCCACTTTTCCTTCGCTACATCGACGACTGCATTGGCGCTGCTTCCTGCATGCATACAGAACTCATTGACTTTATTAACTTTGCCTCCAACCTTCACCCTGCCCTCAAGTTTACCTGGTCCATTTCCGACAGCTCCCTCCCCTTTCTAGATCTTTCTGTCTCTGTCTCTGGAGACAGCTTATCCACTGATGTCTACTATAAGCCTACTGACTCTCACAGCTATCTGGACTATTCCTCCTCTCACACTGTCTCTTGCAAAAACGCCATCCCCTTCTCGCAATTCCTCCGTCTCCGCCGCATCTGCTCTCAGGATGAGGCTTTTCATTCTAGGACGAGGGAGATGTCTTCATTTTTTAAAGAAAGGGGCTTCCCTTCCTCCACTATCAACTCTGCTCTTAAACGCATCTCCCCCATTTCACGTACATCTGCTCTCACTCCATCCTCCCGCCACCCCACTAGGAATAGGGTTCCCCTGGTCCTCACCTACCACCCCACCAGCCTCCGGGTCCAACATATTATTCTCCGTAACTTCCGCCACCCCCAACGGGATCCCACCACTAAGCACATCTTTCCCTCCCCCCCTCTCTCTGCATTCCGCAGGGATTGCTCCCTACGCAACTCCCTTGTCCATTCGCCCCCCCCATCCCTCCCCACTGATCTCCCTCCTGGCACTTATCCGTGTAAGCGGAACAAGTGCTACACATGCCCTTACACTTCCTCCCTTACCACCATTCAGGGCCCCAAACAGTCCTTCCAGGTGAGGCAACCCTTCACCTGTGAGTCCACTGGGGTGATATACTGCGTCCGGTGCTCCCGATGTGGCCTTTTATATATTGGCGAGACCCGACGCAGACTGGGAGACCGCTTTGCTGAACATCTACGCTCTGTCTGCCAGAGAAAGCAGGATCTCCCAGTGGCCACATATTTTAATTCCACATCCCATTCCCATTCTGACATGTCTATCCACGGCCTCCTCTACTGTAAAGATGAAGCCACACTCAGGTTGGAGGAACAACACCTCATATTCCGTCTGGGTAGCCTCCAACCTGATGGCATGAACATCGACTTCTCTAACTTCCGCTAAGGCCCCACCTTCCCCTCGTACCCCATCTGTTACTTATTTTTATGCACACATTCTTTCTCTCACTCTCCTTTTTCTCCCTCTGTCCCTCTGAATATCCCTCTTGCCCGTCCTCTGGGTCCCCCCCCTTGTCTTTCTTCCCAGACCTCCTGTCCCATGATCCTCTCGTATCCCCTTTTGCCTATCACCTGTCCAGCTCTTGGCTCTATCCCTCCCCCTCCTGTCTTCTCCTATCATTTTGGATCTCCCCCTCCCCCTCCAACTTTCAAATCCCTTGCTCACTCTTCCTTCAGTTAGTCCTGATGAAGGGTCTCGGCCTGAAACGTCGACTGCACCTCTTCCTAGAGATGCTGCCTGGCCTGCTGCATTCACCAGCAACTTTGATGTATTCACCTATACTACTGTTTCTGGCAGTGCATTCCACACACCCACCACTCTCTGTTTAAAAAACTTACCACTGACATCCTCAGTACCTACTTCCAAGCACCTTAAAACTGTGTCCCCTCATGTTAGCCATTTCAACCCTGGGGAAAAAAACCTCTGGTTATCTGCACATTCAGTGCCTCTCATCATCTTATGCACCTCCATCAGGTCACCCCTCACCCTCTGTCGCTCCACGGAGAATAGGTCAAGTTCACTTAAACTATTCTCACAAGGCATGCTCTCCAATCCAGGCAACATCCTTGTAAATCTCCTCTTCACTCTCTCTATAGTATCCACATCCTTCCTGTAGTGAGGTGATCCAGAAGTGAACACAGTTACTCCAAGTGGGGTCTAACTAAGGTCTTATACAGCTGTAACATTACCTCACGGCTCTTGAACTCAATCCTATGGTTGATAAAGACCATCACTCTATATGCCTTCTTAACAACAGTGTCAACCTGTGCTTTGAGTGTCCTATGGACATGGACCCCAAGATCTCACTGATCCTCCACACTGCCAAGAGTCTTGCTATTTATATATTCTTTCTTCAAATTTGACCTACCAAAATGAACTACTTCACACAGATCTGGGTTGAACTCCATCTGGAACTTCTCAGCTCAGTTTTGCTTCCTATCAATGCCCCACTGTAACCTCTGACAGCCCTCCAGACTGTCCACACAGTTATGACTGTGGATTTCAGCCTCCTCAGTACCATCCCTCTCACAGTAAGGTGATCACTCCGTACTACCCCTGCCAGAGTGTAGTGATCCTTCTGTACAGCCGCTCCCATAGTAAGATTTTCCCTCATTACTGCCCCTCCCACAATGTGATGCTCCCTCAGTACTGGTTCTCCTATGTATGATGCTCCCTCAGTGCCAACCCTCCCACAGTCAGAGGCTCCCTCAGTTGTACTGTGCACCATCAGTCCCCTGCTATGAACAACAGCCCCAATGTTTGTGCTAATGTTTCTGGACTGGAGGTTCTAGCCTACTGACTTAGTTGAGACTGTTTTACTGTGAGTGCTTGGTGTATTCATGAGAACTGTTTAGTTCTCATTGACACACCCTACCTGTCAGAGCTGTTACAATTAGCAGTACTAATTAATCCTGCTTTTGCTATTTGCAGCCACGCCCAACTCTGAGCTCACCTAAGGAGATTTGTATGGTCTTAGTCACCGCTACAAATGAAGCAAATTACAATCTCTAACTCTGCATAATTTTGTAGAGCAGGCAACAAGCGTGCAAACTTAGTGACTGAAAGCAAACTTTAAATCAATTTTTCAAAGTAAGTGTGATTCAGGACAGGCAGAAATATTGAACTATTTCCTTTAGCAAATGGTACAGAAGTTAGAGTGTGTTCATTTAGAGTTGAATTTGACTTTGACTTTCACCCTTATTCTACCACTTCTCATTCTAGTCTCACACAATCTCAGTTGAAAAAGCCTGCTTGCATTTGTCATATCTATATTCCTCATAATTTTGTATACCTCTATCAAATCTCCCCTCATTCTCTAATACTTCAGGGACCTATGCCACCTTTCTCTATAACTCTATTCCTGGCAATATCCTTGTAAATTTTCTCTGTATTGTTTCAATCTTAATGGCGTCTTTCCTGAAGATAAGTGGCCAGAACTGCACACAATATTCCTAAGTCTTATACTACTTCAACATAACATCCCCACTCCTGTACTCAGTACTCTGATATATTCAGGAAAATGAGACAAAAACTCTCTTTATGACCCTATCTACCTGTAATGCACCTTTCTAGGAAGGTGCATTACAGGATCTGTGTTGCCAGAACTTTTTGTTCTGCTGCACTCCACAGCCCTTCAATTCACTTTGTTAAGTCCTACCCTGTTTTGTTTTACCAAACTGCAACACCTCACACTTTTCTGCATTAAATTCTATCTGCCATTTTCAGCCCATTTTTCTCGTGTGTCCAGATTCCAATGAAAGCTTTGATAGGTTTCCTTGCTTTCAACCACACCTCCAATCTTGGTATCATCTGCAAATTTGCTGATCCAGTATTGCAATTAGAATACTTAAGAACTTACAAAGCTACAGAGAGTAGTGAATTCAGCCTAATACATCACAGGTACATCCCTCCTGACCACCTACAGGAGGTGCTACCTCAAGGAGGCAACATTCATCATCAAAATTCCGCTCTGTCTGGGCAAGCCAACTTCTTACAGCTACCATTGGGCAGGAAGTACCAAAGCTCAATGTCCCACAACACCAGGTTCAAGAACAGGTACTTCCCTTCAACTGTTTGGTTCTTGAAACAGCACTTACCTTACCTCAGTATCACAACACTATGTCAACTTTGCATGACGATGGACCTATTTCTTATTTTAGTTATGTTCCTGTAAAAGTTATTTCCTCAAAGAATTCCACCAAATGTTTCTCCTTAACGAACCCTGTTGACTTCGTCTGATTTTTGCATGTACTAAGTACCCCAAAACCTCATCCTTAATAATGGACTCCAACAGCTTCCTGACCACTGTAGTTAGGCTAACTGGATTATGATTTCCATTTCTCTGCCCCCCTCCTTTCTTGAAGAGTGGAGTGACAATGCAATTTTCCATTTTTCCGGAACCATTCCAGTGATCCTTGAAAGATCACTTCTAATGCCTCTACAATCTCTTTAGTTACCTCTTTCAGACCCTGATATTTAATCCAACTAGTCCAGGTGACTTACCTACCTTTGGACCATACAACTTCCCAAGCACCTTCTCCTTAGTAATAGCAACTACCCTCACTTTTGTTCCCTGACACTGCTGAGCACCCAGCTAGTGTCATCCACAGTGAAGACCGATGCAAAATACTTATTAAGGTTGTCCGCCATTTCTTTGTCTCACAATACTACCTCTCCAGTGTCATTTTCCAGCGGTCCAATATGCACTCTTGCCTCTTTTCCTCTTTATATATCTGAGGAAAAACCTTTGGCATCTCCTTTTATACTATTGGCTAGATTGCCTTCAAATTTCATCTTCTGTTTCCTTATTGCTTTTATAGTTGCCCTCTCTTTTGCTCCTGTTTTTGACACTTGTCAGCCACAGTTGCATCTTCCTGCCTTTAGAAAACTTCTTCTTTGGGATGTATCTATCCTGCACTTTCCAAATTACTTTCAGAAGCTCTAGTCATTGCTGTTTTTTGCTGTCATCTCTGCTAGGGCCCCCTTCCAAGTAACCTTGGCCAGTTCCTCTCTCATGCCTCATCATCTACTTTACTCCACTGTAATGCTGATGCATCTGATTTTAGCTACGCCCTCTTAAACTGCAGGGTGAATTCAATCCGAGGAACAGACAGGAGATTCTATGGACGTGTACGGGACATTCAGGTGGTATGTTGCCACCCAGGTGCCAGGGTCAGGAACATCTCAGATCGCATCCACAACATTTTGGAGAGGGCGGGAGAGCAGCCAATGATATAAGAAGGAAAAGCAAAGAGTCCTGAAAAGAGAAATTAGAGAACTAGGTAGAAAGATGAGAAGCAGGACCTCTAGGGTAGTAATTTCTGCATTGCTGCCTGTACCATCTGCCAGTGAAGGCAGATACAGGTTGATCTGGCAGATTAATGTGTGGCAGAGAAGCTGATGCAGGAGGCAGGGCTTCAGGGATTCAGATTCTTGGATCATTGGGATTTCTTCTGGGCGAGTTACGACCTGTACAAATGTGACAGGTTGCTCCTGAACCTAAGAGGGACCAATATTCTTGTGGGCAGCTTTGTTAGAGCTGTTGGGGAAGGTTTAAACTAATTTGGCAGGGGTTGGGAAATAGAGTGAGGCAACTCAGGATAGGGTGGATGGTAAAAAAGCATAGATAGCATTCAAGCAACACACATAAAAGTTGCTGGTGAACGCAGCAGGCCAGGCAGCATCTCTAGGAAGAGGTACAGTTGACGTTTCGGGCCGAGTCCCTTCGTCAGGATTAACTGAAAGAAGAGCTAGTAAGAGATTTGAAAGTGGGAGGAGGAGGGAGAGATCTGAAATAATAGGAGAAGACAGGAGGGGGAGGGATGGAGCCAAGAGCTGGACAGGTGATTGGCAAAGAGGATATGAGAGGATCATGGGACAGGAGGCCTAGGGAGGGGGGAGGGAGCCCAGAGGATGGGCAAGGGGTATAGTCAGAGGGATAGAGGGAGAAAAAGGAGAGAGAGAAAGAATGTGTGTATATAAATAAATAACAGATGTGGTACGAGGGGGAGGTGGGGCATTAGCGGAAGTTTGAGAAGTCAATGTTTGTGCTATCAGGTTGGAGGCTACCCAGACGGAATATAAGGTATTCCTCCAACCTGAGTGTGGCTTCATCTTTACAGTAGAAGAGGCCGTGGATAGACATATCAGAATGGGAATGGGACATGGAATTAAAATGTGTGGCCACTGGGAGATCCTGCTTTCTCTGGCGGACAGAGTGTAGGTGTTCAGTGAAACGATCTCCCAGTCTGCGTCGGGTCTTGCCAATATATGGAAGGCCACAGCGGGAGCACCGGATGCAGTATATCACCCCAGCCAACTCACGCAGGGATTGCTCCCTACGCAACTCCCTTGTCCATTCGATACCCCCCATCCCTCCCCACCGATCTCCGTCCCGGCACTTATCCTTGTAAGCGGAACAAGTACTACACATGCCCTTACACTTCCTCCCTTACTACTATTCAGGGCCCCAGACAGTCCTTCCATGTGAGGCGACACTTCACGTGTGAGTCGGCTGTACCTCTTCCTAGAGATGCTGTCTGGTCTGCTGCGTTCACCAGCAACTTTTATGTGTGTTGCTTGAAATTCCAGAATCTGCAGACTTCCTCGTGTTTGCATAGATAGCGTTCAGTCAGACTGACAGGAAGGGCAGGTAGATGATAGGAAAAAATTGTACCCAGCAGGGAGAGTATCAGTACATTAGGTAAAAATCAAAAATGGTAGCAAAAACAGTACTCAAAGTGTTCTATCTCAATGCACAGAGTTTAAGAAACAAGGTGGATGATCTTGTTGCACTATTACAGATTGTCAGGTATGATGTTGTGGCCATCACTGAATCATGGCTGAAGGATGGGTGCAGCTGGGAGCTGAATGTCCAAGGTTACACGTTGCATTGGAGAGATAGGAAGATAGTTGGAAGGGGTGGCGTGGCTCTGCTGGAAAGAATGGCATCAAGTTAGTAGAAATGTGACATAGGATCAGAAGATGTTGACTCCTTGTGGGTTGAGTTAAGAAACTCCAAGGGTAAAAGGACCCTGATGGCAGTTATATACAGGCCTCCCAACAGTAGCTGGGATGTGGACCACAGATTACAACAGGAAATAGAAAAGGCACGTCAAAAGGGCAATGTTATCTTAGTCATTGGAGGATTTAAAATGCAGGTCTTTTGGGAAAATCAGGTTGGTAATGGATCTCTAGATAGTGAGTTTGTTGAATGCCTAAGAGATGGCTTTTAGAGCAGTTTGTCATTGAGCCTACTAGGGGACCTGCTTTGGTGGATTGGGTGTTATGTAATGAACTGGAGGCGATTAGGGAGCTTAAGGTAAAAGAACCCTTAGGAGACAGTGATCA
The DNA here is from genome assembly GCF_030028105.1 of Mobula birostris. NCBI lineage: Eukaryota > Metazoa > Chordata > Chondrichthyes > Myliobatiformes > Myliobatidae > Mobula > Mobula birostris. The sequence goes on along the minus strand of NC_092370.1, from coordinate 79,485,274 downwards.
CAATATGATTGAGTTCAACTTGAAATTTCATAGAGAGAAAGTAAAATCTGACATAGGAGTATTTCAGTGGAGTAAAGAAATTACAGTGGTATGAGAGAGGAGTTGGCCAAAGCAGCAATGGCATAAGTTTCTGGGGAAAATGAGGAAGGTGCAGGATAGACATGTCCCAAAAATTAAGAAATACTCAAATGGCGAAATAGTACAGATCATGGCTGATAATGAAGTCAAAGATAATGTAAAATCAAAAGAGAGGGCATAGAAAAAAGAAAAAAATTAGTGGGAAGATCGAGGATTCAGAAGCTTTTAAAAACTTACAGAGAGCAACTAAATGAATCATTGTGAGCACAAAGATGAAATATGAAAGCAAGCTAGCAAACAATATCAAAGTGGATAGTAAAAGCTTTCTCAAGTATGTAAAAAATAAAAGAGAGATGAGAGTTGATATAGGACTGTTAGAAAATGAGGCCGGAGAAATAATAATGGGGGCCAAGGAGATGGCAGGTGAACTAAATGAATACTTTGAATCGGTCTTCACTGTGGAAGACACTAGCAGTGTGCCAGATGTTGTGGTGTGTGAAGGAAAAGAAGTGAGTGAAGTTACTATTATGAAGGAGAAGATGCTCAAAAATCTGAAAGACCTAAGGGTACATAAGTCCTCCAGAGTGGATGAACTGCACCCATGGGTTCTGAAAAGGGTAGCGTTAGAGATTGTTAGAGGCATTAGTAATCATCTTTCATAAATTATTGTACTCTAGCATGATGTCAGAGGACTGAAAATAACATATGTCACTGCACCTTTTCAGAAAGGAGGACGGCAGCAGAAAGGAAATTATAGACCAGTTAGCCTGATCTTAGTGTCTGGGAAGATGCTGGAATCAATTGTTAAGGATGAGGATATGGAGCACTTGGTAACACAGGATAAGTTAGGACAAAGTCAGCCTGGTTTCCTTAAGGGAAAATCTTGCCTGGCAAACCTGTTAGAATTCTTTAAGGAGATTACAAGTTGGGTAGATAAAGGGGACATAGTAGATTTGTATATCTGGACTTTCAGAAGGCCTTTGACAAGTTGCCACACATGAGACTGCTTACCAATTTGAGAGCCCATGGTATTATAGGAAAGTTACTGGCATGGTTAGAGCATTGGTTGATTGATAAGAGGCGGCATGTGAGAATAAAAGGATCCTTTTCTGATTGGCTGCCAGTGACTAGTGGTGTTCTGCAGAGGTCAGAGTTGGGACCACTTCCTTTATGCTGTATATCAATGATTTAGATGATGGAATAGATGGCTTGTTGCCAAGTTTGCAGATGATACGAAGGTTGGTGGAGGGGCAGGTAGTGTTGAGGAAACAGGTAGGCTGCAGAAGGACTTGGACAGATTAGGAGAATGGGCAAGAAAATGGCAAATGTAATACAATGTTGGAAAATGCATGGTCATGCACTTTGGTAGTAGAAATAAATGTGCAGACTGTTTTCTAAATGGGGAGAAATTCCAAAATTTTGCAATGCAAAGGGACTTTGGGAGTCCTTGTGCAGAACAACTTAATGGTTAACTTGTAGGCATAGTCAGTGGTAAGGAAGGCAATGTTAGCATTCATTTCAAGAGGTTTAGAATGTAAGAGCAGGGATGTGATGCTGAGGCTTTATAAGGCACTTGTGTGGCCTCACCTTCAGTGTTGTGAACAGTTTTGGACTCCTCATCTAAGGAGTTCATCTAGCATTGGAAATGGTTCAGAGGAGTTTCACAAGGATGATTCTGGGAATGAAAGGGTTATCATACGAGAAACGTTTGAAAGAAGGGTGTCCATTTAAAATAGAGATGCAGAAAAATTTCTTCAGCCAGAGGGTGCTGAATTTCTGGGATTTGTTAGCATAGGCAGCTGTGAAGGCAAGGTTGTTGGGTGTATTTAAGGCAGAGGTTGTTAGATTTTTGATCGGACACTGCATCAAAGATTAGGGGGAGAAGGCTGGGGAGTGATGCTAAAGAGGGGAAGAAAAAGATCAGCCATGATTGAGTGGTGGAGCAGACTTGATGGGCCTTATTCTGCTCCTCTGTCTTATTGTCTTATGGTCTTATTATGATTACTGCCTCCTAAGGGTTCCTTTACCTTCAAGTCCATAATCAAATCTGGTTTATTACACAACACCCAATCCAGATTTCCTTTACCCTAGTGGGTTCAACTACAAGTTGCTCTAACAAGCTATTTCATGTGCATTCTATAAATTCTCTCTGTTGGGATCCTGCATTAACCTGGCTACAATTTTGCCCTATCATCTGCCTGCCCTTCATTACAGTCTCACAACACACTGCATTAGTTGTATACCAACTGCCCCATCCTCAGCCCCATGACTAGGGTTCCCATTTTCCTGCCAAATTAATTTAAACTCTTCCCCAACACCTCTCGCAAACCTGCTTGCAAGGATACTGGCTCCCTTCGGGTTTAGGTGTATCCTGTCATTTTTGTACAGGTCGTATCTTCCCTAGAAGTGATCCCAATGATCCAGAAATCTGAAACCCTCCCCACTGAATCACTTCCTCAGCCGCATATTCATTTACCAGGTCATCTTATTCCTTCCCTCACTGATGCATGGCACAGGCAACAATCCAGAGATTACTACCCTTGAAGTCCTGTTTTTCAGCTTTCTACCCAATTCCCTATATTCTCTTTTCAACACCTCCTCCCTTTTCCTACTGACTTGCATGCAAATCATTTTATCACATTGGTGCATAGAAGTAGTACAAGGGAAAATAATTTATGCTCTCCTTGTAATTTTTTTCTGCACTTTTCTCAAAGAATTTTTTTTAGTGAAATAAAAATACGCGGAAGCCATATTGAGGATGTTCTGGACAGATCTCCAATTTCTGGAGAGGGGAAACAATATGCTTAAGTTGTTTCTGTGTGGATTAGAAATAACGTCTCCACCTCACTGACAATCAATACTGGTGCACCTCAGGGCGGTGTCCTTTATCCATTGCTCAACTCCCTCTACACTCATGACTCTGTGACTAGGCAGAGCTCAAATGCTATCTATAACTATTGTTGGCAGAATTTCAAATGGTGATGAGAAGGTGTGCAGGAACAAGATATACCAGCTAGTTGAGTGTGTTGCAGCAATAATCTCGACATCAGTAAGACCAAAGAACTGATTGTGGATTTCAGTGAGGTTAAGATGAGAGAATACACACCAGTCCTCATAGAGGGATCAGAATTGGAAAGAGTGAGTAAGTTCAAGGTCCTAGGTGTCAATATCTATAAGGTCCTAACCTTGACCAAACATATCAATGCAGCTACAAAGAAGGCATACTAGCGGCTATATTTCATGAGGAGTTTGACGTGATTTTGTATGTCACCTAAAACATTAGCAAATTTCTACAGATGTATTGTAGAGAGCATTCTAACTGGCTGCATCATCATCTGGTATGGGAAGGGGGGCTACTGCACAGGATTGAAGTAAGCTACAAAGAGGTATAAAATTAGTCAGCTCCATCATGGGCCCTAGCCTCTGTAGTATCTAGGACATACCCTCTTCTCATTTCTACCATCAGAAAGGAGGTACAGAAGGCTGAAGGCACACACTCAATGATTCAGGAACAGCTTCTTCCCCTCTGCCATCTGATTTCTGAATGGACACTGAACCCATGAACACCACCTCACTACTTTTTATTTCTTTTGTTGCACTACTTATTTCATTTAACCATTATGCCTCTCCATGGCACCAATGTTGTCCAAGGGAATCTATACACACTTGCTGTAATTCACCAGCTTTTCTTTCAATTATTATGTATTGCATAAAACTGCTGCCGCAAATTTCACAAAATTCTTGACATATGCTGTTGATATTAAACCTGATTCTGACGATGAATTCTGATTCTGGTGGGGAAGTTGTCTTTGCCTCAACAAAGAAAGCTGATTGGTGGAGGTTATTTTCCTTATTTATTTTAACGCTCTACTCGGTTCACTTTGTTTTGCTTATACTAAGCTTTCAAAAGAAAAACTTGAAGTCAGGGAGCACTCTTCACCTGTCCTCTCCACTGTGCATCAAATAACTAAGAACTGTAGTTTACAATAGGCTTTTATCATTCCTTTGTGTCTGTGAAATGAATCATGACTCTACCATATAAAGAGGCCACTCTCCACCTCATGAAAAATTCTCTTTGTGATGTGTGTGTTAGTTGAGTGAGCAATTCAGATACTTGACAGAGAGATCACATATCCTTGCCAGTATCAGTTACTCCATTTGGTCATCGGTCACCTTAAGAGTCTGGAACTTGAAATGCACTGTCAAAAACATCCAAAAAATTGGTGACCCGTTCACCTAAAACTGCTAATAGTGATACATCGTACTAGCTTCAAGTTAAGCACCACCTGGTTTTGCAACAGATCAGAAATAAGCCTTTCAGCCCATTGTCACTGGTCATTGTACTTCCATAGAGTCATAAGATTCTTGCAGCACAGAAACAAACCTTTAGCCCAACTAGTTAAATCAGGGCATCAAATATTACAGGGAGAATGGGGTTGAGAAGGATAATAATCAGCCATGATGGACTGATGGAGCAGACTCAATGGCCAAGTGGCCTAATCCTGCTCTCATGTCTTATGTTCTTATTGTCTTTTCTGACCAAGGCTCCGGCCTCCTAGCTTGTTTCATTTGCTATCTGATCCATATCCTTTAAAACCTTTCCATTCCATGAACATGGCCAACTGTCTTTTTAAAGTGTTTCAATAACAGTGGCAATGATAGACCGGGGAACTACAAGCTGGTAATTCTGACTTCAGTTGTACTGAAGTTATTGCAGGGAGTTCTGAGTGACAAGATCTACCAACACTTGGATAGTCAAGGCTTGATCAGCAATAGTCAACACAGTTTTGTGCATGGGAGGTCTGATGAATCTTTTGGAGCTCAATGAATCAGAAATAGAATCAGTTTTATTATCACCGGCATGTGACATGAAATTGGTTAACTTAGCAGCAGCAGTTCAATGCAATACATAATCTAGCAGAGAGAAAAAAAATTAAAAAATAATATTAATAAATAAGCAAGTAAATCAATTGCGTATATTGAATAGATTTTTAAAAACGTGCAAAAACAGAAATACTGCATATTTCTAGATTGGTCAAACTGGATTGGTTAAAGATCACTGGGGCTGTCTACAAGAAGGGTCAGAGCCGTCTCTATTTCCTGAGGAGACTGAGATCCTTTAACATCTGCCGGATGATGCTGAGGATGTTCTACGAGTCTGTGGTGGCCAGTGCTATCATGTTTGCTGTTGTGTGCTGGGGCAGCAGGCTGAGGGTAGTAGACACCAACAGAATCAACAAACTCATTCGTAAGGCCAGTGATGTTGTGGGGATAGAACTGGACTCTCTGACGGTGGTGTCTGAAAAGAGGATGCTGTCCAAGTTGCATGCCATCTTGGACAATGTCTCCCATCCACTACATAAAGTACTGGTTGGGCACAGGAGTACATTCAGCCAGAGACTCATTCCACTGATATGCAACACAGAGCATCATAGGAAGTCATTTCTGCCTGCGGCCATCAAACTTCACAACTCCTCCCTTGGAGGGTCAGACACCCTGAGCCAATAGGCTGGTCCTGGACTTATTTCCTGGTATAATTTACGTATTACTATTTAACTATTTATGGTTTTATTACTATTTAATTATTTATGGTGCAACTGTAACAAAACCAATTTCCCCTGGGATCAATAAAGTATGACTACTACTACTACTTAAAAACAAAAGTGAGGTAGTGTCCAAAGGTTCAATGTTCACTGTCAATGTCCATTTAGGAATCGGATGGCAGGGGGGAAGAAGCTGTTCCTGAATCACTGAGTGTGTTGCTTCAGGCTTCTGTACCTCCCACCTAATAGTAACAGTGAGAAAAGGGCATGCCCTGGGTGCTGGAGATCCTTAATAATAAATGCTGCCTTTCTGAGACACTGCTCCCTGAAGATGTCCTGGGTACTTTGTAGGCTAGTACCCAAGATGGAGTTGACAAGATTTACAACCTTCTGCAGTGTCTTTCAGTCTGGTGCAGTAGCCCCTCCATACCAGACAGTGATGCAGCCTGTCAGAATGCTCTCCTTGGTATATATAGAAGTTTTTGAGTGTATTTGTTGACATGCCAAATCGCTTCTAAACTCCTAATATTTTACAGCTGCTGTCTTGCCTTCTTTATAACTACATCAATATGTTGGGACCAGGTTAGATCCTCGGAGATCTTGACACCCAGGAACTTGAAGCTGCTCACTCTCTCCACTTCTGATCCCTCTATGAGGATTGGTATGTGTTCCCTCGTCTTACCCTTCCTGAAGTCCACAATCAGCTCTTTCGTCTTACTGACGTTGAATGCCAGATTGTTGCTGCAGCACCACGCCACTAGTTGGCATATCTCACTCCTGTACGCCCTCTTGTCACCACCTGAGATTCTACTAATAATGCCTGTATCATCAGCAAACTTATAGATGGTATTTGAGCTATGCCCAGCCACACAGTTATGTGTATATAGAGAGTAGAGCAGTGAGCTAAGCACACACCCCTGAGATGCACCAGTATGGATCGTCAGCGAGGTAACCAAGGGGATTGATGAAGGTAGGGCAGTAAATGTTATCTATATGGACTTTAGTAAGGCTGTTGACAAGGTCTTGCATGGTTGTCTGATCTGGAAAATTAGGTCACTGGCATTCAGGGAACACTAGTGACGTGGATTCAGAATTGGCTCAATGAAAGGAAGCAGGTTGCGTTTGCTGAAAGTCGATGTTCTGACTAGAGACCTGTGACAAAGGGGTCAACTTAGGGGTCAATGTTGTTCATTATCTATGTACATTATTCAGATGTGAATGCACATGGAACTATTAGAAAGTTTCATGATGATACTAAATTAGGGCATCTTGTTATTGAATTACAAAGAGTTAGGGAAAAGGGCTGAAGAATGGCAAGTGGATTTCAACTTAGATAAGTGTGAGTAATTCAGTTTGAGTATTCAAAGTAGGGTAGGACAAATGGCAAGGTATTGAAAAATGTGTGGAACAGAGGGACCTGGGAGTACAAGCGCGTAGTTAACTGGAAGCAGCTGCAGAAATAGACCGGGTAGTGAAGAAGACATTTAGCATGCTGGCCTTCATCAGTGTGTGCATCTAGTTTAGGAGTAGTGACATTATGTTGCAGTTACATAAGTCATTGGTGAGACTATGCTTGGAGCACTCTGTACAGTTTTGGTCTCTTTGTTAAGCTGGAAAGGGTGCAGAAGAGATTTACAAAGATGCTGCCTGGACCAGAAGGCCTGACCTTAAGGGAGAGGTTGGCTGCGTTGAATGTTTGTTCCATGGAGTGCAGAGAATGAGGGAATGACCTCAGAAGTTTTAATATCATCAGGGGTATGGATAAAGTGAGTAGCCATAGTCTTTCCCTCTGGGCTGGGGAATCCAAATCGAGACATCATAGATAGAATATAAAAAGGAAGGCATTTAAAAGAGACCAGAGAGAAAACTTACTTATACAGAAGACGGTGAGTACCTGGAGTGAGCTGCCAAAGGAAGTGTTTGAGGTTGGTACAATTACGAAGTTTAAGAATAATTTTAATATGTACATGAAGGGGAGGGGCTTTGAAGGTTATGGGCTGAATGTAGGTAACTGAGGCTAGCAGGGAGGATGCTGTGGTTGGCACGGATGAGATGGGCCAGAGGACTTGTTTCCATGTTGCATTACTCATTGACTCAATAAAGTTGTTACTATACCTATCACCATCACCTCCTCAGGCAGCTTGTTCCAGATTGCTACCAGCTTTCATGTCCTGCGTATTATACAGAACGCTGTCTGTATGTGTTACTACTCAGTATCTTCTTCATATCTTTGTCAGTACTTAGTCACTTCCACCATTCATCTCCCAGCTTCTTACATCATTCCTACTCTTTCCCCGCCTTCACCTATTGCTCACCAGCTCCAGCCACACCTTCTCCCCCACCATTTTATACTAGCTATCTATCTTCTTTATTGATGATCCTGATGAAGGGTTTAGACCCAAAACACCAACTGTCCATTTCTGCCATGAAAGCTGCCTGACCCCCTGAGTTCCTCCTGCTTCTTTGTTCGTTGGCCCACTGACACTCATTCTGCATTAATTCCATTTTATTCTCCTCAAATTCCCATCAGCTCACTCCCTCCCCCGATGATTCTACCACTCACGAATACAGCAGCCAGGTAACTCACCAACTGCACATCTTTGAAGTGCTGGAGGAAATTGGAGCACCCAGTGGAAATCCACACGGTCACAGGGAGAACATGCAAACATGACACAGGCTGTGCTGGAGGTCAGGGTTGAACCAATGAATGAAATGCTGGATGACCCCAGCAGGTCAGGTAGCACCTGTGGAGAGAAATGGACAGTTACTGTTTCAGGACAAGACCCTGCACTGTTGGTTTTTGGCTTATTATTGTCACCTGTAGGAGATACAGTGAAAAGCTTTGGTTCGTGAGCCATCCAGACAGAACATAAAGTTCAAAGTTCAAAATAAATGTTATTATCAAAGTACATACATGTGGGCACATGGCCAAGTGGTTAAGGCATTCGACTAGTGATCTGAAGGTCGTGAGTTCGAGCCCCAGCCGAGGCAACGTGTTATGTCTTTGAGTAAGGCACTTAATCACACACTGCTCTGCAACGACATTGGTGCCAAGCTGTATCGGTCCTAATGCCCTTCCCTTGGACAACATTAGTGTCGTGGAGAGGGGAGACTTGCAGCATGGGCAACTGCCGGTCTTCCATACAGCCTTGCCCAGGCCTGCACCCTGGAGTGTGAAGACTTTCCAGGCGCAGATCCATGGTCTCACAAGACTAATGGATGCCCCAAAATCAACATGTCACCATTTACAACCCTGAGATTAATTTTCCTGTGGGCATACTCAGCAAATCTGTAGAATAGTAACTACAATAGAGTCAATGAAAGATCAACTGGAGTGCAAAAGACAACTGTGAAAATGCAAATATAAATAAATAGCAATAAATAATATGTGATAACAAAATAAAGAGTCCCTCAAAGAGAGATCATTAAAGAGGAACATCTCAATGGATGGCTAAGTGAGTGTAGTTATTCCCTTTTGTTCAAGAGTCTGATAGTTGAGGGGTAATAACTGTTCTTGAACCTGGTGATGTGAATTCTGAGGCCCTTACCTGATGGCAGCAGTGACAAAAGATCACGGCCTGGGTGGTGGGAATCTCTGATGATGGATGCTGCTTTCCTGTGGCAGTGTTTCATGTAGATATGCTCAATGGTTGGGAGGGCTTTAGCAATGATGTACTGGGCCAAAACCACTAATTTTGTAGGAGTTTCCATTCAACAGCATTCTATACCAGGCCATGGGGTGTATGGGGTGTCAGGGAGGGGTAGCACCATTGGTGGGGGAACATGTCGTGTCCTTTTCAAGGTGGTTAGTCCACCTTCGGTCCCCACTTGGCACTCAGCTATCACTTTGTGGCTCCTCGTAGCTGTTTGCATGTGACAGAGGCCACATCCCGGGCAACGGCTTTGACAAGCTGGCTAAACCAGGTGAGGGTAGCCGATGGGTTTCAAACCCTCGGTGAGATAGGGAGTTGTCTATCCCAGCATGTGAAGACAGACTCCGGTGGATTGAGCGGACGAGACCACTGGAAGGTCCAACGGTCAAGAAGGCGGTCTCTGCAAACATCGTGGAACGTGTAGAGCAGGACAAGACACAGAAGACATCCTGGTCATCCACTGCACCTAGTCCCATCTCCAGCCGTCTCGACTCCTGTCTTGTCACTGGATCCAGTTGGGAATTGGGAAGAGAGAATGAGGCTGACGTTGCGCAACTCTCCCTCACTTAAATCCAAACCACGTGCTAGTCTCGACACCATCACCATCATAATGGTGTCGAGGTCCTCATCGACATTGACGATGGACGAACATCACATCATCATCATACCAGGCCATGATGCAGTCAGTGAAATCACTCCCCACTGCACTTCTATAGAAGTTTGTTAAAGTTTTAGGTGTCAAGCTGAACTTCTGCAGTTTCTGAAGGAAGTATAGGTTCAACCATGCTTTCTTCAAAATTGCATTTATGTGCTGACTCCAGGACAGATCCTCTGAAAATGGTAACGCACAGGAATTTAAAATTACTAACCTTCTAAACTTCTGATCCTCTGATGAGGGCTGGCTCATGGATCTCTGGTTTCCCTCTCCTTCCTCTACAATCAGTTCCTTGGTCTTGCTGACACTGAGTGAAAGGTTGTTGTTATGACATCACCTAGTCAAATGTTCAATCTCCCTTCTGTATACTGATTCATCACTACCTTTGATTTGGCCTAAAAAAGTGGTGTTATCAGCAAATTTGAGTATGGTATTGGAGCTGTGCTTAGCCACGCAGTCATTGGTGTAAAGCAAGTAGAACAGGGGCTACGCACACAGCCTTGTGGTGTACCTGGGCTGATGGAGATTGTGGAGGAAATGTTGCCAATCCGAACTGACTGGAGAAGACAGGAAATCTAGGATCCAATTGCACATGGAGGTATTGAGGACAAGGTATTGGAACTTATTGTTTAGCTTTGAGGGGATAATAGTATTGCATGCTGTGTAGTCAACAAAGAGCATCCTGATATATGCATCTTTGCTGTACAGTTGCTCCAGGATTGAGTGACGAGCCAATGAAATGGCATCTGCTCTGGATCTGTGGCTCTGGTAGGCAAACTGGAGTGAATCCAAGCTTCCTCTCAGGCAAGGGCTGTTATGTTTCATCACCACCCTCTCAAAACACTTCATCACTGAGGATGTAAGTGCAAATGGTCTATAGTCATTGAGGCAGGTCGCCACGCTCTTCTTGGGCACGGGTATAATCGAAGGCAGCTTGAAGCAGGAGGGTACCACACACTGCCGAAATGAGAGGTTAAATACTATGAGGAAGTGAGAAATTAAGTACATTGAGGTAGTAAAGAGAAACCAGAATGTAGAATACAGTACTGAATAAACCTGAGATGATATTGCATACCTCAGTACCATGCACTAGGAGTACTCAGAGGCCCTGTTTAAACTGGGGAACAAGACCACTACATCACATGTCATGGCATATGATATGAAATTTGTCTAGTGCCAAAACATAACAATCACTATAAATTACAAGGATAAATAAACAGAGCAAATGGTTTTCTTGGGTTCATTGACTGTGCAGAAACCTGATGACTGGGAGGAAGAAGCTGTTCCTAACGCATTGAGTGTGGATGATCAGACTCCCTGCACCTCCTCTTTTTTATGCACAATTGATAAGGAGAACTTGACACACCTACTGTACACAAGCCCCCACATCTCTGGCTGACCCTGTAATTTCAGTCTCTGAAACTGACATCAGGGCATCCTTCAAGAAGTTAAATCCATTAAAAGTGTCTGATCCAGACAGGGTACTCGCTCAAGTACTTAAGATTTTTGGAGACCAACTGGCTGAAGATTTTACAAACATATTCAATCTCTCACTCCTGTGGTCTGAGGTTCCCACCTGCTGCGGGAAGTCATCTATTCTACCAGTGCCCAAGGTGAATTTCTGATTTTTGGAAAAATCCAGTTTTTACCACTCGGGGTAAAAGAGAGGCAAGACTGTGTAGGCGCATGACGTCAGCTAGTAGAGCATGAAAGGTTTAAAAAGAAGACCGCCATATCCAGCGGGCAGTGTTCGGAGCAGGCAGCGGAATGAGAGGCAGCAGAGTGATAGGGCTTTGGCTCAATAGGCGGTACTGGGACAAGGTGAGGTAGGTTTACCGGTGTCATTTGCGGAAAGGAGGAAGTATGTGTGTGAAGCCAGTTTTCTGTGCTCGGTGTCAGATGTGGGAGGTTCTGGAGTCTCCCAGCTTCCTGGATGGCCATATCTGCACCCAGTGTGTCGAGCTGCAACTCCTAAGGGACTGAGTTAGGGAACTGGAGATGCAGCTCGGTGACCTTCGTCTGGTGAGGGAGAGTGAGGAGGTGATAGAAAGGAGTTAAGGCAGGTGGTCACACTGGGGCTACGGGAGACAGACAAGTGGGTCACAGTCAGGAGGGGCAAGGGGAAGAGTCAGGTACCAGAGAGTACCCCTGTGACAGTACCCCTTGACAATAAGTACTCCTGTTTGAGTACTGTTGGGGGAAGCAACAGTGGCTGTACCTCTGGCACAGAGTCCAGCCCTGTGGCTCAGAAGGGTAGGGAAAGGAAGAGGAAGGCAGTAGTGATAGGGGACTCTATAGTTAGGGGGTCAGACAGGTGATTCTGTGGACACAGAAAAGAAACTCAGATGGTAGTTTGCCTCCCAGGTGCCAGGGTCCGGGATATTTCAGATCGCGTCCAAGATATCCTGCAGTGGGAGGGAGAACAGCCAGAGGTCGTGGTACATATTGGTACCAATGACATAGGTAGGAAAAGGGAGGAGGTCCTGAAAAAACAGTACAGGGAATTAGGAAGGAAGTTGAGAAGCAGGACCGCAAAGGTAGTAATCTCAGGATTACTGCCTGTGCCACGTGACAGTGAGAACAGGAATAGAATGAGGTAGAGGATAAATACGTGGCTGAGGGATTGGAGCAGGGAGCAGGGATTCAGATTTCTGGATCATTGGGACCTCTTTTGGGGCAGGTGTGACCTGTACAAAAAGGATAAGTTGCACTTGAATCCCAGGGGGCCCAATATCCTGGCGGGGAGGTTTGCTAAGGCTACTGGGAAGAGTTTAAACTAGAATTGTTGGGGGGTGGGAACCGAACTGAAGAGACTGGGGAAGAGGAGGTTGGCTCACAAACAGAGAAAGCTCGTAGACAGTGCGAGAGGCAGGATAGGCAGGTGATAGAGAAGGGATGTGCTCAGACCAAAAGTTTGAGATGCATCTATTTTAATGCAAGGAGTGCTGTGAACAAAGTTGATGAGCTTAGAGCGTGGATCAGTACTTGGAGCTATGATGTGGTGGCCACTACAGAGACTTGGATGGCTCAGGGACAGGAAAGGTTACTTCAAGTGCCCGGTTTTAGATGTTTCAGAAAGGACAGGGAGGGAGGCAAAAGAGGTGGGGGCGTGGTACTGTTGATCAGAGATAGTGTCATGGCTGAAGAAAGGGTGGACGCTATGGAGGGATTGTCCACGGAGTCTCTGTGAGTGGAGGTTAGGAACAGGAAGGGGTCAATAACTCTGCTGGGTGTTTTTTATAGGCCACCCAATAGTAACAGGGATATCGAGGAGCAGATAGGGAAACAGATCCTGGAAAGGTGTAATAATAACAGAGTTGTCGTGTTGAGAGATTTTAATTTCCCAAATATCGATTGGCATCTCCCTAGAGCAAGGGGTTTAGCTGGCGTAGAGTTCGTTAGATGTGTTCAGGAAGGTTTTTTGACAGAATATGTAGATAAGCCTACAAGAGGAGAGGCTGTACTTGATTTGGTATTGGAAAATGAACCTGGTCATGTGTCAGATGTCTCAGTGGGAGAGCATTTTGGAGATAGTGATCATAATTCTATCTCCTTTACAATAGCATTTTGGAAAGAGATAGGAACAGACAAGTTAGAAAAGTGTTTAATTGGAGTAAAGGGAATTATGAGGCTATCAGGCAGGAAATTGGAAGCTTAAATTGGAAACAGATGTTCTCAGGGAAAGGTACGGAAGAAATGTGGTAAATGTTCAGGGGATATTTGTGTGGAGTTCTGCATAGGTATGTTCCAATGAGACAGGGAAGTTATGGTAGGGTACAGGAACCTTGGTGTACAAAGGCTGTAATAAGCCCAGTCAAAAAGAAAAGGAAAGCTTACAAAAGGTTCAGAGAGCTAGGTAATTTTAGAGATCTAGAAGATTATAAGGCTAATAGGAAGAAGCTTAAGAAGGAAATTAGGAGAGCCAGAAGGGGCCATGAGAAGGCCTTGGCAGGCAGGATTAAGGAAAACCCCAAGGCATTCTACAAGTATGTGAAGTGCAAGAGGATAAGACATAAAAGAATAGGACCTATGAAGTGTGACAGTGGGAAGGTGTGTATGGAACCGGAGGAAATAGCAGTGGTACTTATTGAATACTTTACTTCAGTACTCACTATGGAAAAGGATCTTGGTGATTGTAGTGATGACTTGCAGCAGACTGAAAAGCTTGAGCATGTAGATATGAAGAAAGAGGATGTTGCTGGATCTTTTGGAAAGCATCAAGTTAGTTTAAGTCACCAAGACCGGATGAGATGTACCGCAGGCTACTGTGGGAGGCGAGGGAGGAGATTGCTGAGCCTCTGGCGATGATCTTTGCATCATCAATGGGGACGGGAGAGGTTCTGGAGGATTGGAGAGGTTGCGGATGTTGTTCCTTTATTCAGGAAAGGGAGTAGAGATAGCCGAGGAAATTATAGGCCAGTGAGTCTTACCTCATAATTGATAAGTTGATGGAGAAGATCCTGAAAGGCAGGATTTATGGATATTTGGAGAGGTATAATATGATTAGGAATAGTCAACATGGTTTTGTCAAGGGCAGGTCGTGCCTTATGAGCCTGATTGAATTTTTTGAGGATGCGACTAAACACTTTGATGAAGGAAGAGCAGTCGATGTAGTGTATATGGATTTCAGCAAGGCACTTGATAAGGTACCCCATGCAAGGCTTATTGAGAAAGTAAGGAGGCATGGGATCCAAGGGGGCATTGTTTTGTGGATCCAGAACTGGTTTGCCCACAGAAGGCAAAGAGTGGTTGTAGACAAGTCATATTCTGCGTGGAGGTCGGTGTCCAGAGGTGTGCCTCAGAGATCTGTTCTGGGACCCTTACTCTTCATATAAATGACCTGGATGAGGAAGTGGAGGGATGGGTTAGTAAGTTTGATGATGACACAAAGGTTGGAGGTGTTGTGGATAGTGTGGAGGGCTGTCAGAGGTTACAGCGGGTCATTGATAGGAAGCAAAACTGGGCTGAGAAGTGGTAGATGGAGTTCAACCCAGATAAGTGTGAAGTGATTCATTTTGGTAGGTCAAATATGATGGCAGAATATAGTATCAATGGTAAGACTCTTGGCAGTGTGGAGGATCAGAGGGATCTTGGGGTCCAAGTCCATAGGACCTTCAAAGCAGCTGCGCAGGTTGACTCTGTGGTTAAGAAGGTGTATGGTGTATGGGCCTTCATCAATGATGGAATTGAGTTTAGGAGCTGAGAGGTAGTGTTTCAGCTATATAGGACCCTGGTCAGACCCTTTTGGAGTATTGTGCTCAGTTCTGGTCATCTCACTATATGAAGGATGTGAAACCACAGAAAGGGTGCAGAGGAGATTTACAAAGATATTGCCTGGATTGGGGAGCATGCCTTATGAAAAATAGGTAGAGTGAACTTGGCCTTTTCTCCTTGGAGCGCCAGAGGATGAGAGGTGACCTGATAGAGGTGTATAAGATGATGAGAGGCATTGATATTGTGGATGGTCAGAGGCTTTTTCCCAGGGCTGAAATGGCTAGCACTAGAGGGCACAGGTTTAAGGTGATGGGGAGTAGGTACAGAGGAGATGTCAGGGGTAAGTTTTTCACTCAGAGAGTGGTGAGTGCATGGAATGGGCTGCTGGCAATGGTGGTGGAGGCAGATAGGATAGGGTCTTTTAAGAGACTTTTAGATAGGTACATGGAGCTTAGGAAAATAGAGGGCTATAGGTAAGCCTAGTAATTTCTAGGATAAGGACATGTTTGGCACAATTTTGTGGGCCGAAGGGCCTGTATTGTGCTGTAGATTTTCTACGTTTCTATGACCTGTATCAATAACTGCCATCGGTAGCACTTACATCAACCATAATAAAGGGTTTTGAGAAGTTGGTTATGGTGCAAATCAACTCTTGCCTGGCTCCACTTCATTTTGCCTACTGCCACAACAGGTCAACAGCAGAATTCTTTACATTCTGCTTTGGACAACAAGAAGTCGTATGTCAGGCTCCTGTTCATTGACCGTAGCTCAGTGCTCAACACAGTCATCCTATTCAAACTCATCATAAAGTTTCAATCCCTGGGGCTCTGTAGCTGACTCTGAAACTGGATCCTGAACTTCCAATTTGGCAGACCACAGTGTTGATAACGACATCTGCTTCTCTTCTTCTATCAATACAGGTGCACATCAAGGTCACAAGCTTAGCCCCTTGTTCTTGTCTCTATGCACGCATGATTGTTTGGCTAAGTACAGCTATAATGCCACTTACAAATTCAACGAGGATGCCATAGTTGTTGGATGAATTACAGGTGGCAATGAGTCACCATAATTGAGTGAGCGAGAACACCAGGTGGTGTGGTGCACAATAACAACCTCTTACTCAATGGCAATACAAGTAAATAGCTAATTGTTGATGTCAAGAATGAGAAGGAGGACAAACATGCACTAGTATACATTGGGCAATCGGCAGTGGAGAGAGTCAGCACAGTAAAATTCCTTGGCATTGACATATTGGATCACCTGTCCTTTGCTCAGCACGTAGATACGAGCACAGGAAAAGCATGCCAGTGTCTTTGCTTGCTGAGGAGGTTCAGGAGGTTTGGCTTGTTACCCAACACTCTAAAACAGACTTCATCAGATGTATTGCTGAAAGTGTCCTTACTGGTAACATCATGGTCTGGTTAGGCAATTCAAATGCACAGGAATGTGAGAACTGCAGAGAATAGTGAACCCATAAACATTACCTCACTACTTTTAAAAAATATTATTTCTATTTTTTGCACTACTTATATAATTTAATTAATATCTATATATATATACTGCAATTCACAGTATTTTTCTATTATTATGTATTACATTGTATCTGATGCTGCAAGGTCAACAGTTTTCACGACACATGCTGGTGATATTAAACCTGATTCTGATTCTCTACCTCCTGTCTGATGGTAACAGCAAAAAGAAGGTATGGTCCAGATGGTGTGGATCTTTAGTGGGGAACTGCGGATTTTTGTGTTTCTGTGCTTTGGAACTGCCATACTATGCTCTCTGCCTTCCTGTGGAGTGAATTACTTTGGTGTGTCCCTATACTCATTACGCAAGTCTGACTCATAAGCAAAAGAGAAAAACAACACAAATCAGGCAGTATCAGTAGAGGGATGAACAGAGTACCCTTTCAATGAAACCTTAACTCCTCTCCTTCACAGATGTAATGTGACTTGCTGTGAATTCCCACCATTTTCCGTTTTTAGTTCAGATTTTCTCGGATTAGCAACTCATTGATTTTCAATTCATTCATGACACAAGATTGAACAGATCTTGTTTTTTTTCCCCACCCAGTTAAATGCTTATTGGACATTTTGGAAGGAATGGATTTTAATCCAGAAATGAATCTGAACTAGTTCTCTGCAATAAAATGAAGAAACACTTCATTCTGTGAACGTGACAGGAGCTCCCAGAGGCATTGAATAAAGCTAGAGACCACTATTATGTTGTCTGTCTAAAGGTTGTGAGTTCAAGTCCCACTTGACATCTAGGTTACAAACTCTCAACTGCTGCTCTGGTGTACTGTCCATTGTCCTACCTTTTGGAAGGGATGTAAAGTAAGACACCATCTGTTCTGTTGTTGGACATAAAAATTCCACAGGCTTGAGGAAGAGGTGTGAAATCCTTCCCAGCAGCATGACCAATATTTATAGTCCAAATAACTTCACTGAATCAGCAGCTGCTATTCCTTCTGGGTAGTCTATAACCTGACGGCATGGATATCAATTTCTCTAAATTTGGTAACCACTCTCTTCTGTTCCCCCTCACCTCTTTTGTTTGTCTCCCATTCTAGTTGCTCTGTCACCCTTTTCTTCTCTTCCCCCACCCTCATTTGTCCATCACCTCCTTCTGGTTCCCCATTTCCTTCTCTTCATTCCATGGTCCACTGTCCCTTCCTATCAAATTGCTTTTACTTCAGACCTTTACCTCTTTCACGTTTCACCTCCCAGCTTCTCACAAAGTCCTCTGTCCCATACCCATCGACCTTCCCCACCTTCACTTATCACTTGCCAGCTTGTCCCTGTCCTCCTCCTCCGCCATCTAATTCTGGCTTCTGCCTCCTTTTTTCCCAGTCCTGATGAAGGGTCTCAGCCCAAAATGTCAACTGTTCTTTACTCTGCACAGGTGCTACCTGACCAGCATTTTGCTCGAGTTACTCAAGATTTCTAGCATATGCTGAATCTCTTAGGACATAACACATAGAACAGTACAGCACAGCATGGGTCCTTTGGCCTGTGATATTGTTCTGACCTTTATAAACCTACACTATGATCAATTTAACCCCTCCTTCCTATACAACTCACAACCCTCCAATTTTTTTTAATATGTCCCTAATGCGTAAGCCTTAGCCAATTATTCCCAGACTCCTGTTGTCTGAGTTATCTGGAAAACATTGCATGTGGGATCTTGTTCTTTACAAGTTTTTTGGCTTGCTTCCTTTCAGTGCAACCAGTTGTGGACTCAACCAGCTCCATCATGGGCACAACTCTCCTGCCACCCCTGTCCCTACCACTGGGGACATCTTCAAGAGAAAATGCCCCAGGAAGGTGGTGTCTATCAGTAAGAACCCTCACCACCTGGGACGTGCTTTCTTCTTGTTACTACCATTACAGAGGAGCTGAAGATACACACTCATCAATTCAGGAACAGCTTCTTCCCTTTTGCTTTCAGATTTCTGAACAGTTCGTGAACCCATGAACACTATCTTGTTAGTCTGTTTTCTCTACACTATTTATTTATATTTTCTAATTAAAAGTAATTTTTATGACTTTGCACTTACTACTTTTGCAAAACAACAGCTTTTCGTTAATTTAGTATTTGGTAATAATGTAGGTTTTTACAAATAAAACGGTAGAGGCATTTTACATTTCAGAGAAGCTACAACAACTCATTTGTTGAACACCAAAAAACTGAACAGAAAGTGTGCTAGAAGTCACTTATGTAATTACCTCATCCCGTCAGACCCGCCTCCTAAAAGTGAACATCAACACAATGATGGTGGTTGTGAATTCTGTGCATTTCCACTCTTTACATTACTCTCCCTAGAATGCGTGGGGATCTTATTGAAACCTACCGAATATTGAAAGGACTAGATAGGGTGGATGTGGAGAGGATGTTTCCTGTGGTGGGGGTATCCAGAACTAGAGGGCGCAGCCTCAAAATTAAGGAGCGCTCTTTTAGGACAGAGGTAATGAGGAATTTTTTTAGCCAGAGAGTGGTGAATCTGTGGAATGCTCTGCCGCAGACTGTGGTGGAGGCCAAGTCCATGCGTATAGTGAAAGTGGAAGTTGATAGTTTACCGATTGGTGAGGGCATTAAAGGATATGGCGAGAAGGCAGGTGTATGGGATTGAGAGGGATCTGGGATCAGCCTTGATGGAATGACGGAGTGGACTTGATGGGCTGAATGGCCTAATTCTGCTCCTATGTCTTATGGTGATGGCAGGGGCATGGTAGAGGAATCTTTCAAATCCTGGTGGGGGGTGGGTTTAAGACGATCCACAAAAACACATTTAGGTTAACCCCCCCTTATCTATGATATGTCTTTTTTCGCTGTTCCAAAATGTGGAATGGGCCTAAGGGGATGTTGGTGTGCATCATGGCGGACAAAACCAAACGAGGCAGAGTATAGATCAACAGGAACCCAAGAGCGCTGTATGCCATTATGGGAGGCAGGAAAAAGGTGCAAAAGACTTGAATTTACTGAAGAGGATGGAACATTGTTGAGAGACCGTCTAGGTGGTCGTGGCATCAGGGATAAAATCGCCTGGCACTTGTAACAGCTGCCTGTATACCAGTTTAGCTATGGATGACTGCAGGTCCTCTTTGGAGCTGTTCTGAGCCCCAGCAGGACCCATGGGAGGTGATTATGCCAACACCCATCCATCAGGCAGCCCCCAGCGCAGCCTTTAAGGAGTGGTGAAACTACTTGCATAGGCCATTGGACTGCAGTTGATATGCTAAGGTGCTGTAGCCAGACACTGAGGTTTTGGGTCATTGCAGCCCAGAGGTCTGATATAAACTGGGGACTGCAGTCAGGGGAATTATCAGATGGGCTGATAATGGACTGAGTAACCCAGGTGCTGATGAATGCTCGAACCATGTCTGTGGCCATCATTGATGCTAGAGGAATGACCTCTGGCCACCTGGTGGTACAGCGCACCATAGTAAGGAGGTACGGGAAGCCATGGGAGGAGTGGAAGGGGACCAAAAAGGTCCAGATTGACAGTCAAACCATCGCTCAGGGACCTCAAAAGGTGCCAATGGTGCTTGGACTTGGCGGTTAATTTTTGCCTGCCGGCACTCCACATAGGCTGCAGTCCAATCACACATGTCCTTTCTAAGGCAGTGCAACCCAAACCAGACATCCCACCTCTCCCGGAAGTTCCGGGAGTCTCCCGCATATGAATAGTGGCTCCCTGATGCCCGCAAATTATATACAATATCATGGAAATCAATTTTTTTGAGAGCGAGCGAGCGAGAGAAAGCAAGCAAGAGAGAGCGTGACAGCAACCACAAGAGAGCGCGCATGCGAGAGAGAGCGAGAGCGCGAGAGAGAAAGCAAGCGAGTGCGCGAGTGAGAGAGAGCGCGCGAGAGAGAAAGCGCGAGAGAACAAGAAAGAAAGCAAGCAAAAGCGCGAGAGAGAAAGCAAGAGAGAGAGAGCGTGAGAGAACAAGAGAGAAAGCGAGAGCGCGCCATGGCAGAGTGTTCCAAAAAAATATAAAACGTACGTCACCCCAGACTACACTAAAGTGTACCCTTGCCTAATAGGGGTCAAAATAATGACAGTGTTGCTCGCTGCACTGTTTGCAACAGTGACTTTTCTATTGCCCATAGTGGGTTAAGACTGTAAAAGACATGTTGAGGTGAGTTTAACATGTGTCATTCGTTCATTAGCATAGCTAATGTTATTTAAACTAGCTGGCTAACTGCTAAGGAGCTACTCTATTGCAGACATCCCACCTCTCCCGGAAGTTCTGGGAGTCTCCCGCAAATTGATGGTGCTACCTCCCTGAAATGAGTTTTTGCAGGGTGGGATGTCTGCGCAAACTTTAGTGCCAATTTCTGTGAGGCTGTCTGGCCTGGATGTGAGAGGCCATGTATGGAGTCAAAAACAATCCAATTCCAGTTTACAAGCATTATGCGGCAAGGGCAAGCAGTTGAGACATTGTTTGAGAAACCTCATCTTCCCTGAACTTAATATCAGGCAACTTCAGGCCTATGACCGCCGTTCGGTAAACGTGGACCTCTGGGTCAGCAGCTTGGTTGGCTCCCATGCCAGCATAGTCAACCCTGATGTGTATGGCCTCAAGGGCTGGCCGTGAGAGGCAATTGGCCACAGCATTATTTTTCCCCTTGATATGTTGTATATCAGTTGTGAACTCTGATATGTAGGCCAGGTGGCATTGCTGCTGTAGAGACCTAAGGTCTAATATTCTGGCCACCATGTGCAAGAGGGACTTGTGGTTAATGAACACTGTGAAATGGTGACCTGCTAGGAGAAAATGAAAAAGATGGACAGCCAGATAGAGACCCAGAAGGTCACGGTCAAACATGCTAAGCTTCCTTTTAGGGGAACAGGGCTGCCGGCTGAAGAAGGTGAGCAGCTGCCACACGCCTCCAACCAACCATTCATGCACAGCACCCACAGCATAGTCTGAAGCATCAGTAGTAATCGATATAGGTGCATTGGGGAGCGTGTGCCCCAGTAGGGACTTGTTGGAAAGAGCTTGTTTGGTATCATCAAATGCCCTGGTCATGTCCTCTGACCAGTCAAGCACGAGATTTGAGATATTGGCTTTTAACGCACTATACAGAGGAAGCAAAGGTTCAGCAGATCACAGAATAAAGTGGTGATGAAATTCACTATATGTAAAAACTCCTTTAGCTTTTTTAGTAGGGTGGGGTGGAGGGAAATCCAAAATAGTGGTTACTTTTGATAAGAGGGCTTTCATTCTTTCTGCAGAGATGCGATAGCTGAATAAGTGAATGGTTGACAATCCAAATTGGCATTTAACAGGGTTAATAATCAACCCACATTGGCTTAAGCACTCGAAAAGTGTGCAGAAATGAGATATGTGTTTGGATTTGGATGTACTGGCGATAAGTACGTCATCCAGGAAAACAAAAAGGAAATCTGAATCTTTTAATACAGAGTCCATCAGCTGTTGGAAAGCCAGCGCTGCATTTTTCAGCCTAAATGACAGGCACAAAAACTCAAAGAAGCCAAACCTGGTTATCACAGCCATTTTGGGAATGTCTTCTGAGCAGACAGCCACCTGATGGTGGTCCCAAACTACAAACGTTTGTAGATCGAACTTGGAAAAAATTTAACTTTCTGGCTAAGTGTACAGAGAAGTCCTGGATGTATGGCACTGGGTAACAATCAAGGGTGGTGGCCTCACTAAGATATTGGTAATCAGCATATGAGTGGCAAACACCATCGGACTTAGGGACCATATGGAGATGTGAAGCCCAGGGGCTATTCAGCAGGCGTACATTGCCAAGTCTTTCCATGTGAATGACAAAACAGCATTAGCTACTCGCCAGTCCTCCAGGACTTCACCTGTGGCTTGAAAGGCCTCAGCAATCTCTTCACTAACCTGGGGTATATCCCATCAGGCCCTGGGGACTTATCCACTTTAATACCCTTTAAGAGACCCAACGCCAATGGAGCATTGGCTGATAGGCAGAAAGCAAAGGGTGGGAATAAAGGTACCCTATCTTGATTGGTTGACGGTTACTGGTGGTGTTCCGCAGGGGTAGATGTTGGGGCCGCTTCTTTTTACAATGTATTTCGATGATTTAGATTATGGATTAAATGGTTTTGTGGCTAAGTTTGCGGATGACACCAAGATAGGTGGAGGAGCAGGAAGTGTTGAAGAAACAGAAAGGTTGCAGAGAGCGCAAACACGAAGAAATCTGCAGATGCTGGAATTTCAAGCAACACACATAAAAATTGCTGGTGAATGCAGCAGGCCAGGCAGCATCTATAGGAAGAGGTACAGTTGACGTTTCCGGCCAAGACCCTTCATCAGGACTATAGATGCTGCCTGGCCTGCTGCGTTCACCAGCAATTTTTATGTAGGTTGCAGAGAGACTTGGTCAGTTTCGGAGAGTGGGCAAAGAAATGGCAGATGAGATACAATGTTGAGAAATGTACAGTTGTACATTTTGGAAGAAGAAATAATCGGGCAGATTATTATTTAGATGGGGAGAAAATTTAAAAACCGAAAGTGCAAGGGGATTTGGGGATCCTCGTGCAGGATACCCTAAAGGTTAACCATCAGGTTGGATCGGCAGTAAGGAAAGCGAATGCTATGTTGGCATTCATTTCAAGAGGAATAGTGTATAAGAGTAAGGAGGTGTTGATGAGGCTCTATGGGGCACTGGTGAGACCTCATTTGGAATACTGCATGCAGTTTTGGGCCCCCTATCTTAGAAGGGATGTACTGATGTTGGAGAAAGTTCAGAGAAGATTTATGAGGATGATTCCTGGAATGCAGGGGCTAACATATGAGGAGCATTTGTCAGCTCTTGGACTGTGTTCATTAGATTATAGAAGAATGAGAGGGGATCTCATAGAAACATTTCAAATGTTGAAAGGGCCGGACAGAGTAGATGTGAAAAGGCTGCTTCTCTTGGTGGGTGAGTCCAGGACAAGAGGCCACAGTCTTAAAATTAGAGGGTTCCCAATTAAAACAGAGATGAGGAGAAATTATTTTAGCCAGAGGGTTGTGGACTTATGGAATTCGTTGCCACATACAGCTATGGAGGCCTGATCATTCAGGGTGCTTAAGGAGGAGATTGATAGGTACCTAATTAGTCAGGGTATCGAGGAATATGGGGAAAAAGCTGGAAATTGGAAATAGATGGGAGAATAGTTTAGCTCATGGTGGAGTGGTGGAGCAGACTCGATGGGCTGAATGGCCTACTTCTGTTCCTTTGTCTTGTGATCTTGCGATTTTCAATCACAGACATTTTCAACATCTCCCTTAGTCAAGCTATTGTCCCCAGATGCTTCAAACCCTCCACAATCATTCCTGTAGCAAAGAAATCAGTTGTACTCTGTCTGAATGATTACCGTCCCATTGCCCTGACCCCCATAGTGATGAAATGTTTTGAACGGCTTGTCAAGCTTCATGTCACAGCCAGCCTCCCCTCATTGCTGGATCCTCTACAGTTTACTTATCGTCCAAATCGCTCTACGGAGAACACAACATCCACCACACTGCACACAGTTCTCTCTTACTTGGACAACAAAGACACTTATGCCAGAATCCTGTACATTGATTTCAGTTCAGCGTTCAATACCATCATCCCGCAGAGACTAGTGGAGAAACTGTCGCTGCTTGGCCTTAGCACTGCCATGTGTCGCTGGATTCTGGATTTCTTGACAGAGAGACCACAGTCAGTCCGTGTTGGCAGGATCATCTCTGACTCCATCACACTGAGCACTGGATCCCCACAAGGCTGTGTGCTTAGCCCATTGCTGTTTACACTGCTAACACATGACTGTGCAGCCGGATTCAAGGAGAACCTGATCATTAAATTTGCAGATGATACCACAGTGGTGGGGCTCATCAGCAAAAATGATGAAACTATGTCTAGGGAGGAGGTCAAACACCTAGAGGGCTGGTGCAGTGATAACAACTTGATGCTTAACGTCACCAAAACCAAGGAGATGATCATCGATTTCAGACGGTCTCAGCCTGAGCACACACCCCTCAGCATCAGCGACTCCACAGTGCAGAGAGTGGAAAACATCAAATTCCTTGGGGTGCAGATCTCGAACAATCTCACCTGGTCCAGGAACACCACTGATATTGTGAAACGGGCCCAGCAGAGATTGCACTTTCTGAGGAAGCTTAAACAAGCATTGCTCCCCACTAACATCTTAACTACATTCTACAGAGGTGTGGTTGAGAGTGTGCTGACCTTTTGCATCACAACCTGGTACTCCAGCTGCAGTGCTGTCGACAAAAAAGCCTTGCAGAGGGTGGTTAGGGGAGCAGAGAAGGTTATTGGGGTCTCCCTACCTTCTGTCCAAGACCTCTTTCAGAGTTGATGCCTCCAGAAGACACGGTACATCATTAAAGACCCATCACACCCTCTCCATGAACTGTTTGTTCTTCTGCCATCAGGCAAACGTTACAGGAGCATCAAAACTAAAACCACAAGGCTACTAAACAGCTTCCTCCCACAGGCAGTCAGACTGCTAAATAGCTGCTCTACCAGACTCTGCTTTGGACACTTTTAACTTGCACTGGGTACCTTTAACTGATTTTAACTGACATGTGGCTGTTGTGTTTTACTATTTATTGTTACGTTTATTATTGTGCTGCGTTTGTTATGTTATGATTGCACTGCTCCTGAGAAACACTGTCTCATTCTGCCCTGCAGAGTTGATGTACGGTTAGAATGACAATAAAGTTTTTTGAATCTTGAATCTTGAAACTTGTGATCACTGCCTCCTGCCTTACTTCAAAATACCCTAGCATATTAATACTCTCAGCATTAATTTCCCTATCATCCTCTTCCTTCTCCTTGGTAAATACTGATGTAAAGTACTCATTAGGGACCTCACACACATCTTTTGCATCCAAGCAAATGATTCCCCTTTATCCTGGAGATGTCCCACCTTCTTGCTCCTGATGCATGTATAAAATGCCTTGGGATTCTCTTTAATGCTACATACCAAAGACTTTTCATGTCTTCCCCTGGCTTTCCTAATTCCCTTCTTGAGTTCTCTTCTGAATTCTTTATAATTCTCCAGGGGTCTGTTTGATTCTAACTTCCAGAGTTTTACATACTTTCCCTTTTTCTTCTAGACTAAAATCATCACCTCCCTCCACATCCAAGGTTCCCTCACTTTGCCATCTTCATCCTTCATTCTGATTGGAAAGTACCTGTCTTGTACTCTGTGTAGTTGGTCTTTAAATACCCTCCACATATCAGACATGGGCTTGTGATCTCTGTCCCCTTACCGCTCACCCACTGAAAGGTCAGTCAACTGGTGGCCAGGCCTGTTACCCAACACCAGAACCGGTACAGCACCTCCTCTCATTGGACAATCTAGATATTGATCTAGGAAACCCCTGGCTGCATCCAACAAATTCTGTCCCATGTAGTCCACTTGCACTAAGAAAGTCCTGGTTTATATTATGGAAATTGAAGATCCCCCATGACAACATCCCTTTTATTTTTACACCTTTCCTTGGTCTGCCTGCATATCTGTTCCGCAATCACCTCGTGTTGTGTAATACAATCCTGCCAGAGAGATTGCACTCTTCTTATTTTTGAGGTCTACTCATGTACGGTGAACTCAGCGGACAAGCCCTCCGTTATGTACCCTCAGAGTGCAGTGGTGATATTGTCCTTGATTAGTAGTGCAGTTCCCCCCACCCCCCACCACCTTTTACCTCCCTCTCTATCTTTTCTAAAACATTGAAACCCTGGCACATTTATCACACGTTCCTGTCCCTCTCTTCATCAAGTCTTTGTAATGGCCACAACATCATAGTTCCATGTACTGACCCATGCTCTAACTTCATCACCTTTACACAAAATACTCCTGGTATTAAATACAAAAACTCCAATCTATCCATCCTATCATATCTATGACTTTACTCTCGACTGCTTTTACTTGACCTGACACCAACCTTCCTCTCCTTCCCTCCACTTTCTGACCCGGCGCTCCAGTTCCCATTCCCCTGTCAAACTAGTTTAAACCTTCCGACTATTGAACCTGCTGGCCAGGATATCAGTTCCCCTTCAATTTAGGTGCATCCTACTCCTCTCGTACAGGTCAATCCTGCCCCAGAAAAGGTTCCAATAACCCAAGAACCTGAAAATCTGCCCCTCAGCCACTCATTTATCTATACCATCATCCTATTCTTGCCCTGATTAGCGCATGGCACCTAGAGTAATTTGAAGATTACTCTATAGAAGGTCTTGCTATTCAGCCTCTTTCCTCACTTCCCACCACTCTGGGTAGGAGCTCTTCTCCCTTTCTATCTTCGTTATTAATGCCGGGGTGTATGGGGTGTCAGGGAGGGGTAACACCTCTGGTGGGGGAACATGTCGTGCCCCTTTCAGGCGGTTTGCCTACCTTTGGTCCCCACCTGGCACTCAGCTCTCACCTGTGGCTCCCCGTAGCTATTTGCAGGCGACAGCGGCCACACACCAGGCAATGGCTTCGACAAGCCGGCTAAACCAGGTGAGGGTAGCTGATGGGTCTCAAACCCTCGGTGAGGTAGGGAGCTGTCTATCCCAGCATGTGAAGACAGACTCCGGCAGATTGAGTGGACGAGACCAATGGAAGGTCCAACGGTCAAGAAGGCGGTCTCTGCAAGTGTTGCGGAACGTGTAGAGCAGGACAAGACACAGAAGACATCCTGGTCATCCACTGCGCCTAGTCCCATCTCCAGCCATCTCGACTCTGTCTTGCCACTGGATCCAGATGGGAATTGGGAAGAGAGAGTGAGGCTGACGCTGCGCATCTCTCCCTCACTTAAATCCAAATCACGCGCTAGTCTCGACACCATCACCATCATAATAGTGCTGAAGTCCTCATCGACGCGATGGACGAACAATATTAATGCCAATGTGTACTTTGACCTCTGGCTGCTCACCGTTCCCCCTGAGAATCTTGCACAACTGCTCTGAGACATCCTGGATCCTAGAACCTGGGAGGCAACACATCATCTTGGTGTCTCTTTCCCAGCCATAGAATCTCCTGTCCATTCCCCTAATTATCGAGTCTGTTGGGCCTGGCTGCTGCTGCTGTGCCTGATAGGTCATTCTCCTGCAGCCATATCCAAAGGGGTATACTTATGGCTAAGAGGAATGGTAACAGGGGAGCTCTGCACTGACTGCTTATTCCTCTTATTTCTCCTGGTGGCCAGCCATCTGCTGTTTGGAGTTTGCACACTGCATGTGATCACCTCAGGAAAAGTTTCATCTATGAGGTTTTCAGCCTCCCAGATGGTCATAGGTACAGCTTCAGTTTCTTCACCTTGTCGGTTAGGAGCTGAAGTTGGTCGCACTTCCTGACGAGAAGCCCAAATAAAACTCACTCTCGATGAGACACACTCTTCTCAAATGAGTCATGCCCGATGAAACTTGTTTTTTTTTCAAATGGCACCCGCCCTGCACCTATGCTGCGTTCTCACTCGCTGATTCAAAGACGGAATAGGTTCAATGTTGGAGTGAGTGCAGTTATCCACTCTGGTTCAGGAGCCTGATGGTTGACTGGTGGTGTGGGGCCTAGTGTTCCTGAACTCCTTCCTGATGGAAGCAGCCAGAACAGTGCATAGCTTGGGTGGTGAGAGTCCTTGATGATAGACGCTGCTTTCCTGTGATAATGCTCCTTGTATGTAGATCAGAATCAGAATCAGGTTTACTATCACCGGCATGTGTTGTGAAATTTGCTCACTTAGCAGCAGCAGGTCAATGCAATACATAATATAGAAGAAGAAGAAGAAATAAAAGTAATAATAGTAATAAATAAATGAATAAATAAATGGAGAAGATGGGCAGCGCGATGCAGCTCACAGCGGCCACTGTGGCAGTGATGTCTGTTATTTGTCAAGTAGGATGTCGTGCACAATCCTGATCTGATGGAGATGGACGTGAGAGCACGGAGGAACATCTGGTGAAACTTCTGAAATGCCTGCTTCGCTGCTGCTGCTACTGTCTGGTCCAGAATCTCCGGAGGGGAAGGCCCCGAGTCCTCAGCTTTGCTTGTTGCTCGATGGTGGGGGCAGGGTCGAAGTGCTCGGCAGAGGATGGTGCTCGGAGAGGCTGTGTCAGAGGGGCAGGTCAGAGGCTTGAAGTTTTCGGATGGACTCAGAGTCTGCTGTAGTCAGGTGCTTCCAATGGTGCTGTATCAGCAAGTTTGTGGCGCTTGGAGTTTCATGGCAGGGAGAATTTCTCCCTTCTGCTACCTGCGTGAGATGATGAGGCTGTCGGGATTTTAGGACTTTTTTTTACTGTGCCCATGGTCTGCTCTTTATCAAATTATGGTATTGCTTTGCACTGTTGTAACTATATGTTATAATTATGTGGTTTTGTCAGTTTTAGCCTTGGTTTGTCCTGTGTTTTCTTGTGATATCATTCTGGAGGAATGTTGTACCATTTTTTAATGCATGCATTTCTAAATGACAATAAACGAGGACTGAGTGTCCTCATAATCTAATCTAAAAATAAATTACAGTATATGTATATTGAATAGATTAAAATCATGCAAAAACAGAAATAATATATATTAAAAAAGTGAGGTAGTGTACAAGGGTTCAATGCCCATTTAGGAATTGGATGGCAGAGGGGAAGAAGCCGCTCCTGAATCGCAGAGTGTGTGCTTTCAGGCTTCTGTACCTCCTACCTGATGGTAGTGGTAGCCCTTCAGGTTCGAAGAAGACACAGAAACCTATGTGCGATGGAGTTTTAAGTGGAACAGCCGTTGCACAGCGGCAATCCCACTCTCTCGGCAGAAGAGACCTTGATCCAGTGGCACGGACAACCGTTACGGCTGGAGACCTCTCCTGCTGCAGTGGATGACCAGGACGTCTAAGTGTCTTGTCGTGCTCTTAGCACTCCACAACGCCTGCTGGGCCTGCCTTCTTGACCGTTGGACCATTAGTCGGTCTCCTCCACTCAATCTGCCAGGGCCAGACTTCACACGCTGGGATAGACAGATCCCCTACCTCACCGAGGGTCGAAGACCCATCGGCTACCCTCACCTGGATTGGCCCGTCTGCCAAGATGGTTACCGGGGTTTGGCCACTGTGCGTGTTACAACTACTTGGAGCCACAGGTGAGAGCTGAGCTCCAGGTGGGGACCAAAGGTGGAAGAGCTGCCCTGAAAAGGGAACGCCAGGCCTCCCCACCAGAGGTGCTACCCCTCCCTATAGACAATAGACAATAGGTGCAGAAGTAGACCATTCAGCCCTTCAGCCTGCACCGCCATTCTGAGATCATGGCTGATCATCTACTATCAATACCCGGTTCCTGCCTTGCCCCCATAACCCTTGATTCTCCTATCCATAAGATACCTATCTAGCTCCTTCTTGAAAGCATCCAGAGAATTGGCCTCCACTGCCTTCTGAGGCAGCGCGTTCCACACCTCCACAACTCTCTGGGAGAAGAAGTTCCTCCTCAACTCTGTCTTAAATGACCTACCCCTTATTCTTAAACCATGCCCTATGGAACTGGACTCTCCCAGCATCTAGAACATATTTCCTGCCTCTATCTTGTCTAATCCCTTAATAATCCTATATGTCTCAATCAGATCCCCCCTCAATCTCCTTAATTCCAGTGTGTACAAGCCCAGTCTCTCTAACCTTTCTGCGTAAGACAGTCCGGACATCCCAGGAATTAACCTAGTGAACCTATGCTGTACCTCCTCCACAGCCAGGATGTCCTTCCTTAACCCTGGAGACCAAAACTGCACACAAAACTCCAGGTGTGGTCTCACCAGGGCCTTGTACAAATGCAAAAGGATTTCCTTGCTCTTGTACTCAATTCCCTTTGTAGTAAAGGCCAACATTCCATTAGCCTTCTTCACTGCCTGCTGCACTTGCTCATTCACCTTCAGAGACTGATGAACAAGTACTCCTAGATCTCTTTGTATTTCTCCCTTACCTAACTCCACACAGTTCAGATAATAATCTGCCTTCCTGTTCTTGCTCCCAAAGTGAATAACCTCACACTCATTCACATTAAACGCCATCTGCCAAGTTTCTGCCAACTCACCCAGCCTATCCAAGTCACCTTGAATTCTCCTAACATCCTCATCACATGTCACACTGCCACCCAGCTTAGTATCATCAGCAAACTTGCTGATGTTATTCACAATGCCTTCCTCTAAATCATTGACGTAAATTGTAAACAGCTGTGGTCCCAATACCGAGCCCTGTGGCACCCCACTAGTCACCACCTGCCATTCTGAGAAACACCCATTCACTGCTACCCTTTGCTTTCTATCTGTCAACCAGTTTTCTACCCATGTCAATATCCTCCCCCTAATGCCATGAGCTCTGATTTTACCCACCAATCTCCTATGTGTTACCTTATCGAATGCCTTCTGAAAGTCAAGGTACACCACATCCACTGGATCTCCCGCGTCTATCTTCCTGGTTACATCCTCGAAAAGCTCCAATAGGTTAGTCAAGCATGATTTGCCCTTGGTAAATCCATGCTGGCTTGGCCCAATCCTATCACTGCTATCAAGATATGCCGCTATTTCATCTTTAATAATGGACTCTAGCATCTTCCCCACTACTGATGTAAGGCTAACAGGGCGATAGTTCTCTGTGTTCTCCATCCCTCCTTTCTTAAAAAGTGGGATAACATTAGCCATTCGCCAATCCTCAGGAACTGATCCTGAATCTAAGGAACATTGGAAAATGATCACCAATGCATCTGCAATTTCCAGAGCCACCTCCTTTAGTACTCTAGGATGCAGACCATCTGGACCTGGGGATTTGTTAGCCTTCAGTCCCGTCAGTCTACTCATCACCGTTTCCTTCCTAATGTCAATCTGTTTCAGTTCCTCTGTTACCCTATGTCCTTGGCCCATCTATACATCTGGGAAATTGCTTGTGTCTTCCCTAGTGAAGACAGATCCAAAGTACTTATAAAATTCGTCCCCATTCCAACCTCACTCCTTCCGAACGCTCTGCTCTCCACTCCCTCCGCACTAATCTTAACCTTATTATTAAACCCGCCGATAAGGGGGGTGCTGTTGTAGTCTGGCGTACTGACCTCTACCTTGCCGAGGCACAGCGACAACTCGCGGATACCTCCTCTTATTTACCCCTCGATCGTGATCCCACTAAGGAGCACCAGGCCATTGTCTCCCACACCATCACCGACTTTATCTGCTCTGGGGATCTCCCATCCACTGCTACCAACCTTATAGTTCCCACACCTTGCACTTCCCGTTTCTACCTCCTACCCAAGATCCACAAACCTGCCTGTCCTGGCCGACCTATTGTCACAGCTTGCTCCTGCCCCACCAAACTCATTTCTGCATACCTCGACACTGTTTTATCACCCCTTGTTCAATCCCTTCCAACCTATGTTCGTGACACTTCTCACGCTCTTAAACTTTTCGATGATTTTAAGTTCCCTGGCCCTCACCGCTTTATTTTCACCATGGATGTCCAGTCCTTATATACTTCCATCCCCCATCAGGAAGGTCTCAAAGCTCTACGCTTCTTTTTGGATTCCAGACCTAATCAGTGCCCCTCTACCACCACTCTGCTCCGTCTAGCGGAATTAGTCCTTACTCTTAATAATTTCTCCTTTGGCTCCTCCCACTTCCTCCAAACTAAAGGTGTAGCTATGGGCACCCGTATGGGTCCTAGCTATGCCTGCCTTTTTGTTGGGTTTGTGGAACAATCTATGTTCCATGCCTATTCTGGTATCTGTCCCCCACTTTTCCTTTGCTACATCGACGACTGCATTGGCGCTGCTTCCTGCACGCATGCAGAACTCGTTGACTTTATTAACTTTGCCTCCAACTTTCATCCTGCCCTCAAGTTTACCTGGTCCATTTCCGACACCTCCCTCCCCTTTCTAGATCTTTCTGTCTCTGTCTCTGGAGACAGCTTATCCACTGATGTCTACTATAAGCCTACTGACTCTCACAGCTATCTGGACTATTCCTCTTCTCACCCTGTCTCTTGCAAAAACGCCATCCCCTTCTCGCAATTCCTCCGTCTCCGCCGCATCTGCTCTCAGGATGAGGCTTTTCATTCCAGGACAAGGGAGATGTCTTCCTTTTTTAAAGAAAGGGGCTTCCCTTCCTCCACTATCAACTCTGCTCTTAAACGCATCTCCCCCATTTCACGTACATCTGCTCTCACTCCATCCTCCCGCCACCCCACTAGGAATAGGGTTCCCCTGGTCCTCACCTACCACCCCACCAGCCTCCGGGTCCAACATATTATTCTCCGTAACTTCCGCCACCTCCAACGGGATCCCACCACTAAGCACATCTTTCCCTCCCTCCCCCCCTGCATTCCGCAGGGATCGCTCCCTACACAGCTCCCCTGTCCATTCGTACCCCCCATCCCTCCCCACTGATCTCCCTCCTGGCGCTTATCCGTGTAAGCGGAACAAGTGTTACACATGCCCTTACACTTCCTCCCTTACCACCATTCAGGGCCCCAAACAGTCCTTCCAGGTGAGGCAACACTTCACCTGTGAGTCGGCTGGGGTGATATACTGCGTCCGGTGCTCCCGATGTGGCCTTTTATATATTGGAGAGACCCGACGCAGACTGGGAGACCGCTTTGCTGGACACCTACGCTCTGTCCGCCAGAGAAAGCAGGATCTCCCAGTGGCCACACATTTTAATTCCACATCCCATTCCCATTCTGACATGTCTATCCACGGCCTCCTCTACTGTAAAGATGAAGCCACACTCAGGTTGGAGGAACAACACCTTATATTCCGTCTGGGTAGCCTCCAACCTGATGGCATGAACATCGACTTCTCTAACTTCCGCTAGGCCCCACCTCCCCCTCGTACCCCATCTGTTACTTATTTTTATGCACACATTCTTTCTCTCACTCTGCTTTTTCTCCCTCTGTCCCTCTGAATATACCTCTTGCCCATCCTCTGGGTCCCCCCCCTTGTCTTTCTTCCCGGATCTCCTGTCCCATGATCCTCTCGTATCCCCTTTTGCCAATCACCTGTCCAGCTCTTGGCTCCATCCCTCCCCCTCCTGTCTTCTCCTATCATTTTGGATCTCCCCCTCCCCCTCCAACTTTCAAATCCCTTACTCACTCTTCCTTCAGTTAGTCCTGACGAAGGGTCTCGGCCTGAAACGTCAACTGCACCTCTTCCTAGAGATGCTGCCTGGCCTGCTGCGTTCACCAGCAACTTTGATGTGTGTTGCTATAAAATTCGTCTGCCATTTCTCTGTTTCCCATAACAATTTCTCCCAATTCATTCTTCAAGGGCCCAACATTGTTCTTAACCATCTTCCTTCTCTTCACATACCTAAAAAACTTTTGCTATCCTCCTTAATATTCCTAGCTAGCTTGCGTTCATACCTCATTTTTTCTCCCCGTATTGTCTTTCTAGTTAAGTTCTGTTGCTCCTTAAAAATTTCCCAATCGTCCGTCTTCCCACTCACCTTAGCTCTGTTATACTTCTTTTTTAATGCTATGCTATCTCTGACTTCCTTTGTCAACCACTGTGGCCACTTTCCCCCCTTTGAATCCTTCCTTCTCCGGGGGATGAACTGATTTTGCACCTTGTGCATTATTCCCAAGAATACCTGCCATTGCTGTTCCACTGTCTTTTCTGCAAGGATATCCGACCAGTCAACTTTGGCCAGCTCCTCCCTCATGGCTCCATAGTCTCCTTTGTTCAACTGCAATACAGACACTTCTGATCTGCCCTTATCCCTCTCAATTTGCAGATAAAACTTATCATATTATGGTCACTACCTCCTAATGGCTCCTTTACTTCAAGATCACTTATCAAATCCTGTTCATTGCATAACACTAAATCCAGAATAGCCTTATCCCTGATCGGCTCTCGTACAAGCTGCTCCAAAAATGCATCCCGTAGGCATTCTACAAACTCCCTATCCTGGGGTCCAGTACCAACCTGATTTTCCCAGTTCACCTGCATGTTGAAATCCCCCATAACTACTGCGATATTTCCTTTGCCACATGCCATTGTTAACTCCCTATTCAACTTGCACCCAATATCCATGCTACTGTTTGGGGGCCTGTAGGTAACACCTATTAGGGTCTTTTTGCCCTTACTGTTCCTCAGTTTTATCCACACTGACTCTACTTCTCCTGATTCTATGTCCCCCCTTGCAAGGGACTGAATCTCATTCCTCACCAACAGGGCCACCTCACCCCCTCTGCCCACCTTTCTGTCCCTTCGATAGCACGTATACCCAGGTCTGATCCCCCTGCAGCCATGTCTCCGTTATCCCAACAACATCATAGTTGCCCATTCGCACCTGAGCTTCAAGCTCATCCGCCTTATTTCTGACACTTCGTGCATTCAGATATAGAATTTTTAACCCATTTCTCCTCTCTCTGTTTAAATCGCTGCCTATTGTGCATAACCCAGCTTCCCGAACTCTCACCGGGCTATACGCCCCTTGAATTTTGTTGTCCTTCTTAAATTTACTTACTCTTTCTGCACATTTAACTCCATGCTCCATCAGACCATCCTTCTGCACGTGTATCCTCCTTATCACTCGTTCCGCCTCACCTTTCTCTACTTCACACTTAATATTCCGGAACCGTGTAGTCCCCACCTGTCCTTTATACTTCATCTCGCTATCCTCTCTCACATTCTGGATCCCTGCCCCCTGCAAATTCAGTTACCCCCCCCCCCCCCCCCCAAGCAGCACTAGCAAACTTTCCTGCAAGAATGTTAGTACCCCTCCAGTTCTGGTGTAAACCGTCCTGTCGGAACAGATCCCACCTTCCCTGGAACAAAGCCCAATTGTCTAAAAACCTGAAGCCCTCCCTCCTACACCATCCTCTCAGCCACGTATTGATCTGTATAATCCTTCTGATCCTCGCCTCACTTGCACGTGGCACAGGTAACAATCCTGAGATTGTTACTCTGGAGGTCCTGCCCTTCAGCTTCGCACCTAACTCCCTGAACTCACTACGCAGGACCCCCTCACTCTTCCTACCCACATTGTTGGTCCCTACATGGACACCCCATACACCTGATGGTAACAGTGAGAAAAGGGCATGCCCTGGGTGCTGAGGGTCCTTAATAAAGGACACTGCCTTTATGAGACACTGCTCCTTGAAGATGTCCTGGATACTTTGTAAGCTAGTACCCAAGATGGAGCCCACTAAATTTATGACCTCTGCAGCTTCTTTCAGTCCTGTGCAGTAGCCCCCCACCCCCATACCAGACAGTGATGTGGTCTGTCAGAATGCTCTCCACGGTACATCTATAGAAGTTTTTGAGTGTTTTTGTTGACACACCAAATCTCTTCAAACTCTTAATGAAGTATAGTTGCTGTCTTGCCTTCTTTATAACAGCATCGATATGTGGGACCAGGTTAGATCCTCAGAGATCTTGACACCCAGGAACTTGTAACTGCTCACTCTCTCCACTTCTGATCCCTCTATGAGGATTGGTATGTGTTCCTTCGTCTTACCCTTCCTGAAGTCCACAATCAGCTCTTTTGTCTTACTGACATTGAGTTCCAGGTTGTTGCTGTGACACCACTCCACTAGTTGGCATATCTCACTCCTGCACGCCCTCTTGTCTCCATCTGACATTCTACCAATGATGGTTGTATCATTATCAAATTTATAGATGGTATTTGAGCTATGCATAGCCACACAGTCATAGAGAGTAGAGCAGAGGGCCAAGCACACACCCCTGAGGTGCACCAGTGTTGATCGTCAGTGAGGAGGAGATATTATCACCAATCAGCACAGATTGTGGTCTTCTGGTTTGGAAGTCAAGGATCCGATTGCAGAGGGAGGTTCTGTAACTTCCCAATCAGGATTGTGGGAATGACGGTGTTAAATGCTGAGCTATAGTTGATGAACTCCATCCTGACATAGGTGCTAAAATTGTCCAGGTGGTCTAAGATTGTGTGAAAAGCCATTGAGATTGCATCTGCCCATTGACCTATTGTGGTGATAGGCATATTGTAGTGGGTCCAGGTCCTTGCTGAGGCAAGAGTTCAGTCTAGTCATGACCAACCTCTCAAAGCATTTCATCATTGTAGATGTGAGTGCTGCTGGACAATATCCATTAAGGCAGCTCACATTATTCTTCTTAGGTACTGGTATAATTTTTGCATTTTTGAAGTGTAATGTTCACTGCTGATGTAACGGTTTCTCTGTAGCAGAAATGTTTGGGTTATGGCTAGGAGTTAGCGGGGTTTGGTATGCAGAGGTTAGCCAATGAGGAAATGGTGTTCTTTCTTGTGTGTCTGGGAGCCGGGTTTTTGCAGCCTTTTGTCGAGGAGAGATGAAGAGGGAAGACGCATGTGGAGAGAGCTGGTAGGCCACCGGATGGAGTGGACTGGGATCTGAGGGACCAAAGGTCGGCGACATTCGGAGATCGATGGTGGAAGGATGACTACTGAGTGAAGTCGAACTGGGACTTTGACTTTGACTTAGGCCCTTTTTTTGTTTTGTTTATTTTCATTACTAACCCTATATTCATATCAAGATTCATGAAGTCTATCATTTAATTGCAAGCACAAAATATTCTGCAGATGCTGGGGTCAAAGCAACATTCACAACAAGCTGGAGGAACTCAACAGGTCGGGCAGCATCCGTGGAAAAGATCTGTCGATGTTTCGGGCCGGAACCCTTCATCAGGACTGTAGAGGGAAGAGGCAGAGGCCCTATAAAGAAGGTGGGGGGAGGGTGGGAAGGAGAAGGCTGGTAGGTGCTGGTAGGAGAGGGAGGGAATTACCGGAAGTTGGAGAATTCAATGCTCATACCAAGGGGACAAGCACCTCCGCTCCGTCCGCCACAACAGACAGGATCTCCTGGTTACCACCCACTTCAACTTTGCTTCACATTCCCATTTGGATATTTCCATACATGGCCTCATCGACTGCCATGATGAGGCTAAACTCAGGTTGGAGGAGCAACATCTCATATACCGTCTAGGTAGTCTCCAGCCCCTTGGTGTGAACATTGAACTCCCTAACTTCCCTCTCTCTCCCTTCCCCTATCCCAGTTTCACTCTGGCCCTCCCCTGGCTGCCCACTACCTCCCTTATGGTTCCGCCTCCTCCTACTACCCATTGTGCTTTCCCCTATTCCTTCTTCACCTTTCCTGCCTATCTCCTCCCTGCCTCCCTTCCCCCACCCCTTTATCTTTCCCCTTACTGGTTTTTCACCTGGAACCTACCAGCCTTCTCCTTCCCACCCTCCCCCCACCTTCTTTATAGGGCCTCTGCCCCTTCCCTCTTCAGTCCTGATGAAAGGTTCCGGCTCAAAACGCTGACCGATCGTTTCCACGGATGCTGCCCAACCTGCTGAGTTCCTCCAGCTTGTTGTGAGTGTCATTTAATTGCATATGGTGCACTGTCTGATATTTTGCGTTGTGGGTTTGTAACTGGGGGTGCATCACACAGCATCCACACAAACGTGATTACCCAGTTTGGCGGGGCCGAAGGCTGATTCCCCTAGTCGAATATGAGCTGGGCGAGCCTGAGGGTTACAATTATGGGGGCTACATCCGGGATTGATTCCACTGGATGCTGTGTGATCGCCCTGTTTAAATCAGTGCTGGTACGGATGCTGCTGGGGTGGAGCAGTGGTGTGCCTCTGTGTGATTGCCGGTAATTAATGCGTGCATGTTGAGTGGGATGGATATTCATACCCCGGATGAACTGTTAATTCGATTTTTGAGAATGGTTGAAGCTGTTGGCAAGGTTGAAATTGTAGCGCGAAAGTTAGATAAAATGGCAGGCTCAGAACTTGTTTTAGTTCAGACTAGCGCTGACATAATGGCGGTGGGACTGCCAGCGTCTATTGGTGACCCAGGTGAGGCGGGTCCATGGCCTGCCCATACTGTCAGGGAGGAGGAGAAGGGAGCCCAGCAGGCTGGGGCACAAGCTGAGTTGCCCGCAGTTGGGGGCAGAGATTTCAGAGACAGGGTTCTATCGTTTCTGAGGAGTGAGGGGAAAGAGTGGTCGGATTTGGAGGAGAGTTTAATCAGTCCCTGTCTCCCAGTGAAGAGTAAGGGTTCTGAGTTGGCATCAGCCCTTACCTCCTTGGTGAATAAGTGGCCCAGTGCCCCGGCAGAGGGTCCCCACTGGAAGTTAAGAATTTTCTCTGGAATAACACCCACCCCCGAGGGGGAAGAGGAGTATGAGACGTGGGTGGAGAAGACCTCTCAGTTGTTAGATGAGTGGCAGTGCTCTGACGACGAAAAGCGACAGAGATTGTTTGAAAGCTGGAAGGGGTTGGCGGCTGATGTAGTAAGAGGTGTGACGGTTAACTAACCCTTTGCGTCCCTTGCTGAGTATCTAGACTCACTAGATAGCACTTTTGGTATGACAGGGAGCCCACTGGAGCTCCTGGGGGGTTGGGACGGGTTTCAAAACGTGTCAGGAGAAGGGGGAGAAGCTTTCTGTGACCTTTCTCGGCTAGAGAGGCAGCCAAATTGTTTGCAGAGCCGGGGGGCATTCAGCCGGCTGAAGTGGATAAGTTAAGGATGGATCAGATAGCCAAGGATGCCCAGCCCCAGGACATGATTGCTTGGGGTCTCTGACAATCCCATAAAATGCACCCCCCTCCTTCATTTGTTCAGCTGAATAGAGAGGTGCGTGAGGAGGAGATCGCGTTGGGGCCGCGAGAGGATTCCGTCAGCAGGGTACAGTCCTTGGTAGTAGCCCCTTGTGGTGAAGTGCCAGCCCAACCCGAGAAATGGTAAAGGAGATGGTGGCAGAGATGAGGACTGAGATGTTCTGGGTATTAGCAGCGGGTGTGGACCCTCCGTATGATAGGACTGGTAGAGAGGGGTCCCCCCACAAGGGAACGGACTACGCAGAGGGCTGCGTGTGGTCGGGGTTCCGTGAGAAGAGGGGCAGCCGGTAGTGTGTTCTATGACTGTGGGGAAGAGGGACACTTCCGGCGGGAATGTGAGCGGCAGGAAGCCCCTCGGAGAGTGAGCTCCCGGGTATCTAAGCAGGGAGATGTGTCGGGAAACTTGGAGGAGACCCAGTAAGGGAACGGCCTGGTCTCTCTGGGGGAAGACGTTCCCAGCAATGTACCAAGGAACTCCCGAAAGCAAAAGACTCTATTCCTGAAGGCTTAGTGTGATCACACTCCAGTGTGTTGCTACAGATAGAGGGGATGTATGCTAAAGCCATACTCGACACGGGTCGCAGGTCACGTTACTGTACCATTCGTTTTACAACCGGTATCTGAAGCACTTACCCTTGACACCATTCAGTGCAGTGGAGATTTGGGGTAGCAGCCCTGGTGATTATCCATACGACAACTATTTGTCAGTGAAACTGGAGTTCTCGGAGGCCGATGTGGGAGCGTCTGGAGTTCTTGATACATTGGTGTTGGTTTGTCCGGACGCTGTTGAGACGGGCGGCGTTTCAATTCTGGTGGGGACCAGCCCCCCTCTTGTGAGGAGGCTGATGGGGGCCTGCAAGGAGAAGGCGGATGAGAGCTTTTTTGGGACATTGTCCATGCATCCGGTGTTTCGAGCTGCTTTTGAGGAAGTGCGTGGCAGCATTGGGCCGGACACCGAATTTAAACGAGGGACTGTGTGGTTCACCCAGTCGAAGCCAATGGTGGTTCGGCCCGGGGAAGTAGCAAGAGTGATGGGGACCCCCAGATTTCCTGGAGTTTCTGAGGGTGAAGCCCTCTTAGTGGACACTCCAGAAGACCATGACGGGGAGTCGGGATTTCCGGCTGGGGTACTGGTGAGGCCTGAATTGCAGAAGGCCTCAGTTGTACAGGCAAGCAGGATGGCAGCGATTGTCAGGAACACTACAAAGAGGGAGGGCACCTTCAAGCGGGGGATGCTCCTGGCACCCCCTGGTGATGGTAATGTCTAGTGTTCCCATGAAGTACGCCGGGGAGAAACTATTGGAAAAGGGGGAGAAGTTGCCTGCTGAGTCATTCAACTTCGGGGACTCCCCAGTGCTGCCAGGTTGGAAAAGTAGAGGCAGGATCAAGCAGTGGATCAATTGGGGGCTTCTGATGACGCCATACCACGTTTACTGTAACCTGACTGCTCTGAAGACAAATCAGCTGCCGGAATTAAGTCCAAGGGAAGTGGCAGCTGCTCAGCGAGATGATCCAGGCATTGGCACTATTTGGTCTGTGGTTGAAAAGGGAGGCATGGCTCAGGTGGAGAAGATGAAACACGCTTCGGTGCCTCCCTTACTGAAAGAATGCCCTCGGTTTGAGTTGAAGAACCAGATCTTATACCGGGTCACGTCACTCCCCTGGACCGACCTCGGCGTTGCCAGCTGGTCCTGCCCGAGAAGTATCAGAGGATTGCGTTGAAGTCACTTCATGATGATTCTGGACATCTGGGTGTGGAAAAGACCTATGGATTGCTCAGACACCGGTTTTACTGACCCCGAATGAAGTTGGAGGTTGAAGAATACTGCAAGTCGTGAATTCGCTGCATACGGTGGAAGACGCTGCCTACGCAGGCAGCTCCTTTGTCCCACTTGCAGAGTGCAGGGTCCCTGGACCTGGTGTGTATGGATTTCCTGTCCATAGACGATGCCAGCAACACGGCAAATGTCTTGGTTATCAAGGACCACTACACGAGATATGCTCAGGCTTTTCCTATCAAGGACCAGAGGGCGGCTACAGTGGCAACAGTGTTATGGGAGAAGTATTTGTTTATTATGGCCTTCCCAGGTGGATACATAGTGACCAGGGATGGGACTTCGAGAGCAGACTCATCTATGAGTTACTGGGCATGCTTGGAGTTGAGAAGTCGAGGACCACGCCCTATCACCCGCAGGGTGATCCCCAGCCTGAGTGGTTTAATCGGACCTTGCTAAACATGCTTGGGACCCTGGAGATCAGCAAGAAGAGCAGGTGGAGGCAACATATTGGGCATCTGGTTCATTGTTACAGCTGTACACGAAATGAAGCTACTGGGTACTCGCCATATTATCTGATGTTTGGGCGTGAGGTGAGGTTGCCCGTTGTCCTTTGTTTTGCGACTGACGAGGGTGACTTACCACCGAAGCCGTATCTGAAGTATGTGTCTGATATGAGGAGAGAACTGAAAAGGGCTTATGAGTTGGCTGGGGTTGCAGCTGCCAAGCAGAATCGTGGAAATAAGTCAAGTCAAGTCAAGTCAGGTGTATTTATAAAGGACATTTAAAACAACCCATGTTGACCAAAGTGCTGTACAAGCCATAACAGGTAGCTAAAATCACAAATACAAGAAACACAGATTTAAACAACAAGGCACACAGCTTATAGTCACAAAATAAACACATGAGCCAAAAATCAGCCACATCAGTAAGATTCAAATGCCAGTGAATAAAGGTAAGTTTTGAGCCTGGACTTAAAAGAGTCAATGGAGGGGGCAGATCTTAAAGGGAGGGGAATGCTGTTTCACAGTCTAGGGTCTACAACAGCAAAGGCGCAGTCACCCCGAACTTAAATTTAGATCGCGGGACAGCCAGAAGCCCCAATTCAGCTGACCTGAGGGACCTGGGAGTAGAATAAGGGGTTGGAAGGTCTGTGATATGGTGGGGGGGCAGCTCATTTAGGGCTTTATAAACAAACAGGAGAACCTTAAAATCAATTCTGAACCATACTGGCAGCCAGTGGAGGGAGGCCAGGATAGGAGTAATATGGTCCCTCTTCTGGGCACCTGTCAGGAGCCTGGCTGCGGTGTTCTGGACCAGTTGCAGACAGGACAAGGATGACTGACTAATCCCAGAATACAGGGAGTTGAAATAATCCAAGCGGGAGGATATAAGAGCGTGGATGTCTTTCTCGAGATCTTCAGAGAAATGACTTGATTTTGGCAATAGTATGAAGCTGGAAAAACTGGCTTTTACTACTGCATTAACTTGCTTGTCAAACTTAAAGGTGGAATCAAATATCACAGCAAGGTTTTTGACATGGGGTTTGACAAGGGTGGACAGGTTACCAAGACTGCTGGTAATCACTTTGATGGAGTCAGGGGGACCAAATAGGACAGCTTCAGACTTGCCTTCATTCAGCTGTAAGACGTTTTGTGCCATCCAACACTTTAAGTCCTCAAGGCAGTTCATGAGGCTGGCTCGATTTGACTGGTTGTTTGGTTTCAGGGGGAGATAAAGCTGTGCGTCGTCAGCATAACAGTGGAAGGAAATGTCGTTTTGAATGATTTGGCTGAGGGGAAGCATGTATATAGAGAAAAGAATGGGACCTAGGATGGAATCTTGTGGAACCCTGCAGGAGAAACTAGCTGGAGAAGAGGAAAATTTGCCTATCTTGATAGAGAAGCTTTGAGGTAGGAGGTGAACCAGGAGGAGGTATGATCAGAAGGTGAGGTTCTCCCAACTCCTGCCAGGAGTCCGAGTTCTCATAAGGAACTTGGGGCTACCTGGGAAGCACAAGTTGGCTGACCACTGGGTGGCCACACTTATGTGGTGGAGGGTCAGATGCCAAACCTACCAGTTTTCCGGGTGAAACCAGAGGAGGGGAATGGGCCTGTCAAGATTCTCCATCAGAACCACCTGTTGCTCCTGGGACAAGAGGTGCAGGTAGACCCAGAGCTCGACTTGGAGCCTGCACTTAGTGAGAGGACTCTGCGAAAACGCAGGGGACTGCAGGGCTCACAGCGGGAGAGGCTGGGCCGGGGCTCGCCCATGAGAGGGATACTGATTCAGAGGATGATGATCTGGATGTGTGGTACATGCTGCCTTGCGCTAACTCCCCATTGATTGAGGAAGAGACTCCTGTCCCTTCTCCCACTGAGTCAGGTGAAGTGGGGTGGGAGGGCTATCTGTGGGCAGCCTGGGTTACAGCGGGACCCTGAAGGAGAGGAAGCGGGGCCTGGACACGGGACAGAGTGCTCCGAGTTGCGAGGGGCATGAGTGATAGATCGAGGGAGGACTCGCCAAGTAGACCTGAAGTATCCCCAGTAGCGTCAGAGCCTGAAGAGTTAGGTGAGGAGGTATGGAGGTCTCAGAGAATTAGGAAACCATGGGATAGGTTGGCCTATATAGCGCCTGGGGAACAGGGCATGATCTCTACTGTTTTGGGGAGCTATGTCACTGCCTTTTGCACCTGGATTGGGCAGGAAGGGTTGGCGAATTATCTCAACGTCATGAGGACATGACTAAATTTGGTGGGGGGGAGAATGTAATGGCTTCTCTGTAATGCTCATTGCTGATGTAAAGGTTTCTCTGTAGCAGAAATGTTTGGGTTATGGCTAGGAGATAACGGGGTTTGGTATGCAGGGGTTAGCCAATGGTGTTCTTTCTTGTGTGTCTGGGAGCAGGGTTTTTGTAGTCTTTTGTCGAGGAGAGATGAAGAGGGAAGACGCGTGTGGAGAGAGCTGGTAGACCACTGGACGGAGTGGACTGGGATCTGAGGGTCCGAAGGTCGATGACATTCGGAGGAAATTGATAGTGGAAGGATAACTGCTGAGTGAGCTCAAACTGGGACTTTGACTTTGACTTGGGCCCTTTTTTTGTTTTGTTTATTTTCATTACTAAACCTATATTCAGACTAAGTGTGACAAGAATACACATAGATTAAGATGTTAGCTGTCCTGTGCTGGCACCAGTGGGATCAGCAGTTGGTCTGCCACCTGCCTTCAGGAGAGAGAGATAAGGAAAACAATGGAGCAGCATTCGGAGATGTTAATGAAGGGGAAGGAGAGCTGTCAAGATTGGCTCCCCCTTTGAACCCCAAACTGTTTGAAGTGATGGACAGGCGATACCCCAGCAGGGGGATAAAAAGGGACAGGTTCGCTAAGGCAGGACACACACATGACACCCGAGGTAATGAGACCCTGGAAGCGGTGCGTCTCTCACAAGTCGGTGGGAAGTTTTTGGACGGCTGATCGCGGGATCAAGCCATAGACGCTCAGGGTGGAAAGGCACGATCGGCGGGAACCTGGTGTGTGTCCACCCTTGCCTGGGTGCCAGGTTCACCGCAGAGAAACGATCGTATCTGGAAACGGAGGGGGTCACGGTCGGTGACCTCAGATGACATCACAAAGGACTCGCCCGAAAGCTGACTGCGCAGGTCTGTGTGGAAGCCTTGCATATTCATTCGTTTTGCTCTCTCTCTCCTTCCCCCACTGTCCATCGCCACGGCAGTGATTACTGCGAACTGAACTGAACTAAATTGAACTGAACTTGGCGTCACTTTGAAACTGGTCATTTACCCCTAGACAACGATAGAGCTTGATTGATCCTGTT
Organism: Mobula birostris; assembly: GCF_030028105.1. NCBI lineage: Eukaryota > Metazoa > Chordata > Chondrichthyes > Myliobatiformes > Myliobatidae > Mobula > Mobula birostris. The sequence goes on along the minus strand of NC_092370.1, from coordinate 79,440,449 downwards.
ATCTTAATTCTGTGTACATGTGTGTTTATCATTGCTGAACTGTTGCATTCATTATCCTTTTGATTAGAGTACTGTGTTGCTTGTTTCTTTAATAAAACTTTCTTAGTTCTAGTAATCCAGACTCCAACTGAATGATCCATTTCTGCTGGTTTGGCAACCTAGTTACGGGGTTATTCACATAAGATTCATAAAGTCTATCATTTAATTGCATATGGTGTACTGTCTGAGATTTTGCGTTGTGGGTTTGTAACTGGGGGTACATTACACAGCATCCACACAAACGTGATTACCCAGTTTGGCAGGGCCGAAGGCTGATTCCCCTAGACGAAGGTGAGCTGGGCGAGCCTGAGGGTTACAGAAGCAAGTGGGAGCTTCGCCTATAGCAGTGAGAGGTTGAAAATGCGCTTGAATACTCCCGCTAGTTGTTTGGCACAAATTTTCAGAGCCTTACTAGGTACTCCAGTGGGACCTTCCGCCTTGAGAGCATTCACCATCTTTAAAGACAGCCTAATATCGGCCTCCAAGACAGAGATCACAGTGTCGCCGGGTGCAGCAGGGATCTTCACAGCTATAGTAATATTCAACCTTTCAAAGCATGCATGGAAGGCGTTGAGTTCATCTAGTAGTGAAGCATCGCTGCCATTTACGCTTTTGGATTTCGCTTTGTAGGAAGTAACATCTTGCAAATCCTGCCAGAGTTGTTGTACACCTCCAACCTCATTCAAAATGCTCTCTCTGCCCTTGAAACAGACCTCTGCAATTCATACCTGGTTTTCTGGTACAGACCTAGGTCACCAGACTTTGAATTCCACAGATCTAGCCTTCAGCAGACGGTGTACCTCCTGGTTCATCACGGCTTTTGGTTTGGGAATGTACAGCAAGTCTTTGTAAGCACACACTCATCCATACAGGTTTTAATGAAGCAAATAACAACTTCAGCATTTTCATCCAGATTCAAAGATGAATCCCTGAATACTCAATGGTAGAGAGGACTTTAGCTGTGATAGATTGTGCTCTATCCATTATTTCTTATAGGCTTTTCAGTTCAAGTGCACAGGTGTTTCCATACCTGGACGCGATGCAACCAGTCAGTTTCCTCCCCACTGTGTATGTAAAGAAGTTGCCAAGGTTTCAGATGTTAATCTTTACAATTACAAGTAAAGGGATTGTTCTGCCTTCTTTGTAATTGCCGACAGGACAGATCCTTCGAAATGATAATGTCAAAGGATTTAAACTTACCCACCCTCTTCAACCAGGCTTCAAGAAGGTGGCAATCTGCCTCAGTCTAGGAGCACATATTCACAGTGATGAAGTGCTTTGAAGATTGGTGACGAAACATATCAACTCCTGCCTGAGAAGTGACTTGGATCCACTCTGATTTGTCTATTGGAGCAACAGCTCCACAGCCAATGCCATCTCATTGGCACTTCGCTCAATCTTGGAACATCTGGGCAGCAAAGATGCATACATCAGGATGTACTTTATCAACTACAACTCAGCATTCAACTCATCATACCCTCAAAACGAATCAGTAATCTTCAGCACCTTGGTCACAGTACCTCCTTGTGCAACTGGATCCTTGATTTCCTCACTTACAGACCTTTGCCAGTTCGGATTGCTCCTCCATGATCTCCATTAGCACAAGTGCACCACAAAGCTGTGTGTTTAGTCCCCTGCTATACTCCTTTACACTTATGACTGTGTGACTAAGTAGAGCTCCAATGCCATATTTGAGTTTGCTGACAATACCACTGTCGAAGGCTGAATCAAAGGTGATTCCACCTTTGATTTAGTATTTGGGAGGGAGATTGAAAATCTGGCTGAGGGGTGCCATATCGATAACCTCTTAATCAATGTCAACAAGACCAAGGAGCTGATTGTTGATTTCAGAAGGATGAAACCAGATATCCATAAACCAGTCCTCATCAGGGGATCAGAGGTGGAGAGGGTCAGCAACTTTAAATTCCTTGGTGTTATTACTTCAGAGAACCTGTCCTGCGTCCAAGATGTAAGTGAAATTATGAAGAAAGCATGGCAGCACCTCTACTTCTTTAGGAGTTTGTGAAGATCCGGCATGATATCTAAAAGTTTGACAAACTTCTAGAAATGTGTAGTGGAGAGTATAGTGACTGGCTGCATCACGGCCTGGTATGAAAACACTAATGCCCTTGATTGGAAAATCCTATAAAAAGAAGTGGATACAGGCCAGTCCGTCACGGGTAAAACCCTTCCCACCATTGAGCTCATCTACATGAATCGTTGTCGCAGGAACACAACATCCATCATCAGGGACCCCAACCACCCAGGACATGCTCTCTTCTCACTGCTGCCATCTGGTAGAAGGTACAGAGCCACAAGACTTACACCACAAGGTTCAGAAACAGTTTTTACCCCTCAACCATCAGGCTCTTGAACCAAAGGGGATAACCTCACTCAACTTCACTTGCCCCATCACTGAGATGTTCCCACAAACTATGGAATCACTTTCAAGAACTCTTCATCTCATGTTCTCAATATTCGCTATTTCTTTCTTCCTTTCTTTGCACAATCTGTGGTCTTTTGTGCACTGGTTGAATGCCCAAATCTTTCATTGATTCTATTATGGTTATTATTCTATTATGGATTTATTGAGTATGTTCTTAAGAAAATGAATCTCAGGGTTGTATATGGCTGCATATATGTATTTTGATAATAAATTTATTTAGAACTTCGAGGTTACTGACCCTCTCCACCTCTGATCCTCAGATGAGGAGGGACTCAGATGGCTCATTGGCTTCCTATTTCCTCCTCCTGCGGTCAAGAATCAGCTCTTTGGTTTTTCTGATATTGAGTGAGTGGTTGTTGTTTTGGCACCATTCAGCCAGATTTTCAATTTCCCTCCTATATGCTGATTCATCACCACCTTTGATCCAGCTATCAACCATTGTATCACCAGTAACTATGGACCCTCACCATCCGGGATATTAGTTATTTATTTATTTTGTGACTTACAGACGTTTTTGTGTCTTGCACTGTACTGCAGCACAAAACAACTGTTTTCATAGCATATGTCAGTGATAGTAAACTAGATTCCGATTCTGAACAGCATCTTTCAAGAGCCCTTCACTTACTGTAAATTACATTATGTGGTAATGAAGGTTGCTGCGAGACCTTACCTCATTGTACAGCTTCCAAAGGTCAGTTTGGTTATAGATAACTTTGAGATGCTGCAAATGTTATTAAAACTTTTCCAAGCATTTCTGGTGCACTGGAAAATACTTCCTAAATATTTATGTGAGCAGATCCTTAATTGAAAATATAATGTAAATGATGGACTGTTTTTTCTTTGTCTGCTGCAAAAGGGAGGATGTTCCAATGAGTACCCATTTCAATTTGACTTCCAATTCCCATTCTGACATATCAGTCCACGGCCTCCTCTACTGTCATGATGCTGCTAAACATAGGCTGAAGGAGCAACACCTCATACTCTGTCCAGGTAGACTCCAACCTGATGGCATGAATATCGATTTCTCCAACTTATGGTAGCTTTCCCCTTCCCTTCTTCTCTCGTTTCCATTCTCCATTCTCTCACCTCTTCTCTTCCTGTCACCTATGCATCGACCTCTGGTTCCCCTTCTCCATTTCTTTCTTCCATGCTCCACTCTCCTCTCCTACTAGATTCCTTCTTCTCCACCCTTTACCTCTTCTACTCATCACCTCCCAGCTTCTTCATTCCTCCTCAACATATCCACCTCCCCCTCACCGGGTCTCACCTATCACCTGCCAGCTTGTACTCCTCCACCTCCCCCCATCTTCTTATTGTGGCCTCTGCCCCTTTCCTTTCTACGCACTTTTTTCCTGGCAAAGTGCCTCGTTCTGACTCATTTGTTGTTCATTTGCCCCATAGATGCTGCCTGATTTGTTGACTTCATCCAGCATTTTGCCGATATTGCTCAAGGTTTGTAATACCTGCAGAATCTCTTGTGTTAATAATGTTCCAGTCAGACAGCTTTTTGATGGGTTTAGATACTTTTCCTGTCCCTGAGGGCCCATCAGCTTTTTTGGGAATTTACACAGCTGCATTGAAGCCTCAGGTAAAGTCAAAAAACAGGGCTAGGCAAGCGTTCACCCTGTCAGGTTCTGCAGGTCACCAAATAGAAATAGCACACAGCATGAACAGTCAGCAAAGTTAACACTTAACAACCACACATACAGATTAATTCACAATTACATCTTGTTGATTGATTAATATTAGAAGTTAGCTCTGAGATAAGACTGAATCAAATCTTACCCAACAATGAAGGCTCACATAGAACAATACAACACAAGAACAGGCTCCTTGGTACGCAATTTTATGTTAAACGAATAAAGAAGTAATTAACTGCCTGACTGAACTAATCCCCTGGACCAGGTGGTTCACATTCCAGAGTTCTGAAAGCGGTAGGTAAGAATGATCTTTCAAGAATCACTAGATTCTAGCATGGTTCTGGAGGACTGGAAAATTACAAATGTCACGCCATTCTTTAAGAAGGGAGGGAGTCAGAAGTAAGGAAATCATCAGATAATTCACTTGACTTCAGAATAACTTAGACAGTTTGGGAGAATGGGAAGAGAAGTGGCAGATTGATATAATGCAGGGAATTGTATGGTCATGCAGTTTTGTAGAAGGAGTAAAGGTGTGAACTATTTTATTAATGGGGAGAAAATTCAAAAACCAGATTTGCAAAGGTAGTTGGGAGTCCTCATGCAGGATTGCCTAATGCAGGGTTTCTCATCCGGGGTTCTGTGGAACCTTATGATTCCATGAGAGGTCACTTGGGGCTCTGCGAGAGAGCGTGATTAAGGAAAATAAACACTGTTCTTTGAACTTTGCTCAATGCTGGTGCTTGCAGTGGTTGACAGTGACCGAGCAGCCCCGTTAGCAAGCTTGGTGGAGATCTCTCAGCCCATTACAGCAGTGCGCAGTACGACTGTGTTTACTTTGTTGAGCCCATTCTCAGTTTTTGACACGAGATAAGGGAGGCCGTTGATAATTGGTGAGTGCTGTGCTGCATGGAGGGGAGGATGGTAGGCTGACAAGAAGTGTGAAATGCATTTTCTGATCAAAAAATGGATTCTCCTAACTTGGACTGTGACGTCGGCCTCTGCCTCCCAAATTACCTTCCCCGGCTTCCCCTTACGCGCCGCCAACTTACTCATGGGAGAGAACAAACTCCGATCAACTAGCAGCTCACTGATAGAGTAGCCCTTCAGTACTCAAGGTTCTTGGAGTAGAATTGCCTTTGGATCATTAAAAGCAAATTTTGCAAAGGTGAAAGCACCCTTGGTTGGCCCCCAAGAGGCCGCTGCGTACGCATGCACTGCTATCTTACCTGAAGCATCTGCAGAATCTCTTTTGGTATCAGTAGCTTGCTGTAACGTACCTGTGATTCCTATGAGAAACAGACGTGATCATACCAAGCTAATCTTCCTGACATTTAAGAAGTTCTGAACCTGGCCAGCCCAATCCACCGCAGTCCCAACTAAACAAACGTATCAGAGCACATCCAAACCTGACAAATACAGTTGAATTGCCTTACCAGACTACAGCTGGTGCAGAGGCAATCTGTAGCAGAAAAAGTTGTAAAAGTTGTAAAATCCTGTATAAATTCAAAGTAATTATTGTGCTTCAGTTTATTTTGATACATGGTTTCTTGAAAGTGGAGTCACAGGTAGACAGGGTGGTGAAGAAATCATTTGGAACACTGGCCTTCATTAATCAGGGCACTGAGTATAGAACCTTATAGAAAGGGTAGCATAGTAGCGTAACGGCTAGTTTAATGCTTAACAGCACCAGTGATCAGAGTTCAGTTCCCACCAGTGTCTGTAAGGGGCATACACATTCTCCCTTTGACTGTGTGGGTTTCCTGAAGTTGCATGGATTCTAAATTTGCATGGATTGGTAAGGGTTAGTACGTTGTGGGCACACTATGTTGGTACTGGAAGCATGGCAACAACTTGCGGATGCTCCCAGCACAGGTTCAAGACTGTGTTGGTTGCAAAGCAAACAACACATTTTGCAGAATGTCTTAATGTACATGTGACAAATAAATTAATCTTTAATCTTTTCTAGGAGTTGGGAAATTATGTTGCAAAAGTACAAGATTTTGTGAGGCTGCACTAGGAGTATTGTGTTCAGTTTGGGTCACTGCTGCAGGAAAGATGATATTAAACTTGACAGAGTGAAAAAAAAACTTACAAGGATGCTACCAGTATTCAAGGGACTGACTTATAGGGAGAGGTTGAATAAGCTAGGATAATTTTCTTTAGAGTAAAAAACAATAAAGAGACCCATAAAGATGGAGCAAAGTGAAGGAATAATCAAAGATGTTGAGGGAAAAATTTCCAAAGTATTAGGAGTATAAGAAGTAGACATGTATAAAATCATGAGGGTCATAGCTAAGGTAAATCACTCAGTCTTTTTCCAAGTTTGGGGAAACAAGAACTAGAGGGCACATAGGACATAGAATAGTACAGCACAGTACAGTACAGGCCCTTCGGCCCACAATGTTGTGCCGACCCTCAAACCCTGCCTCCCATATAAGCCCCCACCTTTAATTCCTCCATATACCTGTCTAGTAGTCTCTTAAACTTCACGAGTGTATCTGCCTCCACCACTGACTCAGGCAGTGCATTCCATGTACCGACCACTCACTGAGTAAAAAACCTTCCTCTAATATCCCCCTTGAACATCCCACCCCTTACCTTAAAGCCATGTCCTCTTGTATTGAGCAGTGGTGCCCTGGGGAAGAGGCGCTGGCTATCCACTCTATCTATTCCTCTTATTATCTTGTACACCTCTATCATGTCTCCTCTCATTCTCCTTCTCTCCAAAGAGTAAAGCCCTAGCTCCCTTAATCTCTGATGATAATGCATACCTTCTAAACCAGGCAGCATCCTGGTAAATCTCCTCTGTACCCTTTCCAATGCTTCCACATCCTTCCTATAGTGAGGCGACCAGAACTGGACACAGTACTCCAAGTGTGGCCTAACCAGAGTTTTATAGAGCTGCATCATTACATCGCGATTCTTAAACTCTATCCCTCGACTTATGAAAGCTAACACCCCATAAGCTTTCTTAATTACCCTATCCACCTATGAGGCAACTTTCAGGGACCTGTGGACGTGTATCCCGAGATCCCTCGGCTCCTGCTTAAGTTGTAAGAGGAGAGATTTAGTAAGAACTTTTTTACACAGGGGTAGTAGATACGTATATGGAATGAGCTGCAATAACAACTTTTAAAAGACATCTGGATGGATAAATGGACAGGAAACATTTTGAGGGATATGGGCAAACACGATGAACTTAGATGGGTATCTTGGTCAACATGGACTACTGGTCAGAAGGGCCTGTTTCTATGTTGTATGGCTCAATTACTCTATTGCCTCACCTTTGTTTTTTTATGGTATCTGATCTTCTATTCAAATGACTTTTCCCATTCCTGGAGTACCCACCTAGTAAATACTCCTTTATTCTTTGTTGACCTTTTCCTTCTGAATCAGCAATTCTTGATATTCAGCTCCTTTTCCAAGCTTTCAATCCCTTTGAGGCCTCATCTCTTCATAGTCACCAGGCTTCCTTCTGTTGTAGCCCTTGGTCATTCTTGTTTCATATTGTTCCACCACTGGCAGCAGCTCATGAAGGGCATAGAGCTGGGACAGGAAGACTTGAGTTATAAGGAGAGACAGGATAGGTAGAGACTGTTCTCCCTGGAGGAAAGGAAGGTGAGGGTGACCTTTTGAACTATTCAGTTGTCTTTTAACAGCAGTAAACCATTCAGTAGTCGTTTAACAGTAGTAGACCATTCATTCAGTAGTCATAGAAACATAGAAACATAGAAAATAGGTGCAGGAGTAGGCCATTCGGCCCTTTGAGCCTGCACCGCCATTTATTATGATCATGGCTGATCATCCAACTCAGAACCCCGCCCCAGCCTTCCCCCCATACCCCCTGACCCCCGTAGCCACAAGGGCCATATCTAACTCCCTCTTAAATATAGCCAATGAACTGGCCTCAACTGTTTCCTGTGGCAGAGAATTCCACAGATTCACCACTCTCTGTGTGAAGAAGTTTTTCCTAATCTCGGTCCTAAAAGGCTTCCCCTCTATCCTCAAACTGTGACCCCTCGTTCTGGCCTTCCCCAACATCGGGAACAATCTTCCTGCATCTAGCCTGTCCAATCCCTTTAGGATCTTATACGTTTCAATCAGATCCCCCCTCAATCTTCTAAATTCCAACGAGTACAAGCCCAGTTCATCCAGTCTTTCTTCATATGAAAGTCCTGCCATCCCAGGAATCAATCTGGTGAACCTTCTCTGTACTCCCTCTATGGCAAGAATGTCTTTCCTCAAATTAGGGGACCAAAACTGTACACAATACTCCAATAGTCGTTTAACAGTAGTAAGCCATTCGGTAGTCATTTAACAGCAGTAAGCCATTCAATAGTTGTGTAACAGCAGTAAACCATTCGGTAGTCCATTCAGTAGTCCTTTAACAGTATTAAACCATTCAGTAGTTGTTTAACAGCAGTAAACCATTTGGTGTTGTTTAACAGCAGTAAACCATTGGGTAGTTGTTTAACAGCAGTAAGCCATTCGGTAGACGTTTAACAGTAGTAAGCCACTCTGTAGTCGTTTAACAGCAGTAAACCATTGGGTAGTTGTTTAACAGCAGTAAACCATTGGGTAGTTGTTTAACAGCAGTAAACCATTGGGTAGTTGTTTAACAGCAGGGTGGAAGCTGACCTTGCACCGGTTCGTATGTGCTTTCAGGCTTTCATTGCTTCTGCCCAACAGAAGAATGGAGATGAAAGAAACATTGAATGGGGTTTGCGACCCAGAATGAGATAGACAGAAGCACAAGCACATGTCAAAATGAAATCTGATGAGTTCCAGCCAACATTCTCCAGAATTTGAAATTAGAACCTTTTGTACTTAAAGCACTGTATCGACAAATTTCAACACACACTCAGCGATTCAGGAACAGCCATCCGATTCCTAAATGGACATTGAACCCTTGGACACGACCTCGCTTTTTTAATGTATAGTATTTATGATTTTTGCATGACTTTTAATCTGATCACTATACATATACTGTAATTGATTTACTTATTTATTTATTATTATTATTTCATTTTGTGTTTTTTTCCTTCTATATTATGTATTGCATTGAACTGCTGCTGCTATATTAACAAATTTCATGTCACATGCCAGTGATAATAAACCTGATTCTGATTCTGATTCTGAAATGTAATGCAATTTGCCCTGCTCTGATATTAACGAGAAAATAAACTGTGACCATTCTCGTTAACTACACCCCCTCACGGTGAGAGATGTAATTAGCATTTATGATGTAATTCACAGTTTATTTTTTCCCAGGGTAGGGATGGGGATTGCAAAATGAGAGAGCATAGTGTTTAAGGTAAGGGGAGGGGGAGATTTAAAGGAGACCTGAGTGGCAACTTTTTTACACTGAGGATGATTGGAATATGGAATGAGTTGCCCGAGGAAGTGGTTGAGGCAGGTGCAATTATAACATATGAAAGGCATTTAGACATGGATATGAAATGTTCAAAGGGATGTGGGCCAAATGCAGGCAAATGGGACGAGCTCAGTGAGGCAACTTAGATTGTATGGGCGAGTTGGACTGAAGGGCTGTTTCTGTGTTATTTGACTCTATGACTCAGTGGAACTGCAACATCTTCAATGTCTAAGTCTGTTTTGCTGCTTTGTGGCTGACAGCTTGGTGTATTTGATTACATTCAGTTGAACTCTGCTTTACCTGATCACTTTTACAGATACACCCTGTGTGATTTGCAATCCATCAAGAGCTTAAAGTTCGAAGGGTAAAACATGCACATTCATGAATGTACAGCCAGTAAATTTTCATCCCTTGTTGATGTTGGAGCATGTTAGTTACTGAGAAATAAATCAGTGGCATGGGAAAACTGGTGCTAAATTTGAACAACCAGTGCATGTTTATCTGTCAGCACAGAGTCTTCCTAGTTAATGTCAGTGCAAGGCAAATTGCTTTAAGTTTGTTGATAGAGTGCTTAAGTACAAAAGGTTAGCGTTTCTGATTTCAAATTCTGGAGAATGTTGGCTGGAACTCATCAGATTTCATTTTGACATGTGCTTGTGCTTCTGTCTGTCTCATTCTGGGTCCTATCCAGCAGTTCCAGGTCGCAAACCCCATTCAATGTTTCTCTCATCTCCCTTCTTCAGTTGGGCAGAAGCAATAAAAGCCTGAAAGTACATACGATCCGGCTCAAGGTCAGCTTCCACCCTGCTGTTAAACAACTACCGAATGGTTCACTAGTTAGGGTTAAGATGAACCCTTTCCCTCACGATCGGTACTGGCCACAAAACTGTAATTCCACGTACTGATCCATGCTCTTAAGTTTGCCACTCTTGTTCATAATGCTTCTCACATTAAAATAAACACATTTCAACCCATCCATTGCCCAGAGAGCCAGGAGTTTCTGCTGGTAGCAAAAGAGGATAAGAACTTGATAGAGGTGTACAAAAATATAAGAGGCATTAATATGACTGTCTGCATCACCAGCTGGTGTGAAAACGCTAATGTCGTTTAATGGAAAATCATTCAAAAAATAGTGGATACAGCCTGGTCCATCATGGTTAAAGCCCTCCCCACCATTGAGCAGTGTTGTCATAGGAAAGCAGCAGCCATCATCAATGAACCCTACCAGCCAGGACTTGTTCTCTTCTTGCTGCTGCAGTCAAGGATTATCTACAGGAGACTCAAGACTCACACCACCAGGCTCCTGAACCAAAGGGGATAACTTAACTCAACTTCACTTGCCCCGTCATTGTAAAGTTCCCACAACCTATGGATACACTTTCAAGGACTCTTCATCTCATGTTCTCAATATTTATTGTATAATTATGTATTATTATTATTATTATTATTTAATTCTTCTTGTATTTGCAGACTGGTTGAAGAAAAGACAAATAGTCTTTCATTGATTCTATTATGGTTACTATTTTATTATGAATTGATTGAGTATGACTGCTAGTAAAAAGGAATCTCAGGGTTGTATATGGTGACATGTATGTGGTTTGATAATAAATTTACTTTGAACTTCAATTGTGTAAGTAACCAGTGCCTTTTTCCCAGGGCAGCAATGACCAATACCAGAGGACATCCTAGTGTGTGAGTGGAGGAAAATTTTGGGGTGATGTCAGAGGCATGTCTTTATAGAGTAAGTGGTGCCTGGAATGCACTGCCATGGTTGGTGGTAGAGGCTGATACATAAGGGACATTTAAGAAAATCTTAGGCACATGGATGAAAAAAAAATGGAAGGTTATGGGCTGTGTAGGAGGGAAGGGTTGGAATGATTGTGGAGTAGGTTAAAATGTTGGCACAACATCATTTTGTGTTGTAATGTTCAACGTTCTATGTTATAAGGTTGGGTGACTGGCAGAAACCGAACAGTGGGAATACAGGGAACCTTTATAGTTGACTGCTGATGATTAGTGGATTTCCATGGGGTTCAGTTGTTTAGTTATGTCTCTCTTCTCGCTGTGAAAGGTGACACCTCTCTGCCCTTTACTTGGGGAGAGAGAGTGCCTGTGGTATGTTGAATTGTTGGTGAGCCTCTCTGCAGATTATAGACTTCCTTGGGGGCTTTGCTATTACTTGCTTGGTGAGTGGAGGGTGCTGTTGCCTTTTTGCTGAAGTGAGTGGGGGAGGCGGAGGGTTGTTTCTTTGCTATTGCTTGTGCATGACAGGGGTGAGTAGGGGACTTTGGGATTCTAACATTTTTACTGCCTCTCATTCTTTGGGGCACTCTTTTGTTTTCGTGGATGTCTGCAAAGAACAAGAATTTCAGGATGTAGTGTGTATTTTATACATTTCTCTGATATTAAATGGAACTACTGAACTATTGAACTAAGCAATAGATATTGAGAACATAAGATGAAGAGTCCTTGAAAGTGGCTGTGGGAACATTTCAATGATGGAGCAAGTGAAGTTGAGTTAAGTTATCACCTCTGGTTCAAGAGCTTGATGGTTGACGGTAATAACTTGATCAATTAGCCTGACTTCAGTGGTTGGGAAGATGTTGGAATCAATTGTTGAGGATGAGGTTATGGAATATTTGGTCACACAGGACAAGATAGGACAAAGTCAGCATGGTTTCCTTAAGGGAAAGTCTTGTCTGATGAACCTGTTCGACTTTTTTGAGGAGATTACAAGTGGGATAGTAGGATAGACAAAGGGGATTCAGTGGATGTTGTATATTTGGACTTTCAGAAGGCCTTTGACAAGGTGCCACACATGATGCTGCTTACCAAGTTAAGAGCCCATGGTATTACAAGAAAACTACTGGCATGGTTAGAGTATTGGCTGATTGGTAGGAGGCAGACAGTGGGAATAAAAGGATCCTTTTCTGGTTGGCTGCCAGTGATTAATGATGTTCTGCAGAGGCCAGTATTGGGACCACTTCTTTTTCTGCTGTATATAAATGATTTAGATGATGGAATAGATGGCTTTGTTGCCAAGTTTGCAGATGATACGAAGATTGGTGGAGGGGCAGGTAGTGTTGAGTAACAGGTGGGCTGCAGAAGGACTTAGACAGGTAAGAGAGTGACAAATGAAATACAATGTTGGAAGGTGCATGGTCATGCACTTTGGTGGTAGAAGTAAATATGCAGACTATGTTCTAAACAGGGAGAAAATACAAAAATCTGAGATGCAAAGGGACTTGGGAGTCATTGTGCAGAACACCCAAAATGTTAACATGCAGGTTTAGTCAGTGGTGAGGAAAGCAAATGCAATGCTACCATTTATTTCAAAAGGTCTAACATCCAAGAGCAGGATGTGATGTTGAGGCTGTATAAGGCACTGGTGAGGCCCCACCTTGAGTATTATGAACTGTTTTGGGCTGTTCATTTAAGAAAAGGTGTGTTGGCATTGGAGAGGGTTCAGAGGAGGTTCACAATGATGATACCATGAATGAAAGGGTTATCATATGAGGAACTTTTGATAGATCTGGGTCTGAACTTGCTGGAATTCAGAAGGATGAGGGAAAATCTCATTGAAAGCTTTTGAATGTGAAAAGGCAGAGTAGATGTGGAAAGGATGTTTCCCATGGTGGGGGAGTCTAGGACAGGAGGGCACAGCCTCAGGATAGAGGGGTGTCCATTTAAAACGGATGCGGAGAAATTTCTTCAAACAGATGGTGGTAAATTTGGAGAATTTTTACCATGAGCAGCTGTGGAGGCCGGGTCATTGGGCGTATTGAAACTTGATAGGTTCTTGATTGGACACGGCATCAAAGGTTAGAGGGAGAAGGCTGGGGAGTGGGGCTGAGGAAGGGAAAAAAATTGTTTGAATGGTGGAGTAGACTCAATAGGATAAATGGCCTAATTCTACTCCTATGTCTTATGGTATTATGGTTTAATAACCTTTCTTGCTCCTGGTGATGTGAGCCCTGAGGCTGCTGTACCTTCTTCCAGATGGCAGCAGTGAGAAGAGAGCATGTCTTGGGTGGTGGGGATCTCTGATGATGGATACCGCTTTCCAGCTACGATGCTTCATGTAGGTGTGCTCAAAGATGGGGAGGCTTTACCCATGATGGACTAGTCAGTATCCACTGCTTTTTGAAGGACTTTCCATTCAAGGGCATTGGTGTTTCCATGACTTGCTGTGATGTAGCCAGCCATTGTACTCTCCACTACACATCTATAGAAGTTTGTCAAAGTTTTAAATGTCATTCCAAATCTTTGCAAAATCCTAAGGAAGCAGTGGTGCTGCTGTGCTTTCTTTGTAATTACACTTATGTGCTGGGCCTTGGACAGGTCCTTTGAAACAATAACACTGAGGAATTTAAAGCTGCTGACCCATTCCACCTCCAATCCCCTGATGAGGACTGGTTCATGGACCACTGCTTTCCTACCCCTGAAGTCTATAATCTGCTCCTTGGTCTTGCTGACACTGAGTAAGAAGTTGTTGTTCTGGCAGTACTCAGCTAGATTTTCAATCTCCTTCTTATATGCTGATTTGTCACCTCCTTTGATTCAGCCTACAACAGTGGTGTCGTCAGCAAACTTTGGAGCTGGCGTTAGAGCTGTGCTTAGCCACACATTCATAAGTGTAAAATGAGCAGAGTAGGGTGGCTACATGGTTTTGTGGTGCACTGTGGAGATAGTGGAGGAGACGTTGTTGCCAATTCGAACTGACTGTAGACTGCAAGTGAGGAGGTGATGATCCAATAGCACAAGGTATTGAGGTGAACGTCTTGCAGTTTATTGATTCATTTTGAGGGAATGGTGGTATTCACTGTAGTTGTAGTTGATAAAGAACATCCTGATGTATGCATCTTTACTGCACTTGTTGGCACCTCCAGCAGTGCCAAACTTTAAGAATTGGAATTGGTTTATTATTATCACATGTACCCAGACACAGGGAAAAACATTGCTTGGAAATTGTTGTTACAGAACAGTGGTGATACACCTGATTCTGAAACTGATCAGGTGCAGTTCAGGAACTTCCTCACACAGAATCTCTTCACACTGAATTCTGCATTTTAAATCAGAGAATTATGCATGAAAGATAACATTCATCATATGTATTAGAAAAGATGGTGGTGCGACGCAGCTTGCGCGGCCACTCCGGTGAATGATATCTGTAATCTGTCAAGTAGGGTGCCGTGCACAACCCTGATTTGATGGAGACAGATGTGAGAGAATGGAGGAACATCTGGAGAAACTTCTGAAATGCCTTTTTCGCTGCCACTGTTACTGTGTGATCTGGAATCTCCGGAGGGGAAGGCCCCGAATCCTCAGCCTTGCTTGTTGTGCAGCGGCCGGGACGGGGTCGAGGCAGAGATGGTGCCTGGCGATCAGTGTCGAAGGGCTGGTCAGAGGCTCGAAATTTTCGGACGGACTCAGGGTCGGCTGCGGTCAGGTGCTTCCAATGCATCAACAGTTGTCGGTGCCTGGAGGTTTATGGCAGAGAGAGTTTCTCCCTTCTGCCACCTGCTATCGGGGACTATCGGGAGTTGTTCGGAACTTCGAGACTTTTTTTTACCGTTCCCATGGTCTGCTCTTTATCAAATTATGGTATTGCTTTGCACTGCTGTAACTATATGTCATAATTATGCGGTCTTGCCAGTGTTAGTCTTTGGTTTGTCCTGTTTTTTTTGTGATATCACACTGGAGGAACATTATATCATTTCTTAATGCATGCATGCATTTCTAAATGACAATAAACAGGGACTAAGTGTCCTCATAATTTAATCTAATTTATTACGACTGTGGTTTGCCACAATATTATTTTTGGCACGTTCTCTGGGGCTGCAACTGCTTGGATTCTGATTTTTCTTTCATTTCTAATTACATATAGAATGATCTGCTTCAGTGTTATGCAATCAATATGTTTCATTATATCTTGGTACATGTGACAATTATAAACTAATTACCAATGACTACACTCAAACTCTCTTCTGTAACCATTCACCATAACCTTCAGTAACCTGATCCTTCAAAATTCCTCAGCAGGCAGTTCAAAGTGCTGGGAAGTGGTCCTGGTGTCTTTGGTTTTTAGATATAAACAGACCCCTCTGCTTGCTCTTGTGCTGCTTGTCCAATGCACTTGCATTTTATTTGGTTTGTTAGGTATTCCAAGACTCCTTCACTTTCTTCAGCTGTTGGTGCAATGGGTGAGTTACTGGTCAATGATCTAGAACCTATTGAGTACATTTACACGGAGCACTGCCACGAGAAAGCAGCATCCATCATTAAAAACCTCTACTATCCAGGCCTTGCCATTTTCTCACTCCTACCATCCAGCAAGAGATAGGGAAGCTGTAAGTCCCAGACCACCAGGTTCAGGAACACCTGTTACCTGACAACCACCAGCCTCTTGAACCAGTGTGGATAACTTCATTCACCTCAACTCAGAACTAGTTCTACGACCTACAGACTCACTTAAAAGGATATTTTACAACTCATATTCTTAGTATTATAAAACCATAAAATATAGGAGCAGAATTAGGCCATTTGGCTCAACAAATCTGCTCCACCATTCCATCACAGCTGATTCAATTTTCCTCTCAGCCCCAATCTCCTGCCTTCTCACCATATCCCTTCATACCCTGACCAGTCAAGAATCTATCAACCTCTGCCTTAAATATACATAAAGGCGGCCTCCACAGCTGCCTGTGGCAAAGAATTCCACTGATTCACCACCCTCTGGCTAAAGAAATTCCTCTTCACCTCAGTTCTAAAATGATACCCCTCTGTTCTGAGGCTGTGTTCTCTGGTCTTAGACTTTCCCACCATAGGAAACATCCTCTCTACAATCACTCTATCAAGGCCCTTCAACCACTTGATAGGTTCAATGAAGTCACCCGATATTCTTCTGAATTCTAGTGAATACAGGCCCAGAACTATCAAAAGCTCTTCATATGACAAGTTATTCAATCCTGGAATCATTTTTGTGAACTTCATTTGAACCCTCTCTAATTTCAGCATATTTTTTCTAAGACAAGGGGCCCAAAACTGTTCACAATAAGTGAGGCTTCACAAGTGCTTTCTAAAGTTTCAACATTGCAGCTTATATTCTAGTCCTTTTTAATGAATGCTAACATTGCATTTGCCTTTTTCACTATAGACTCAACCTGCAGATTAACTTTTAGGGAACCCTGCACAAGGATTCCCAAGGCTGCCTGTACCTCATGTTTTTGTATATTCTCTCCATTTAGAAAACAGCCAACCCTTTCACTTCTTCTAACCCTTTCATTTCTTCTACCAAAGTGCACAACCGCGCACTTCCCAACACTGTATTCCATTTACCATTCCTTTGCCTATTCTCCTAATGTCTAAGTCCTTCTGTAGCTCCTCTACTTCCTCAAATATACCTTCCCCTCCACCCATCTTCATATCATCTGTAAACTTTGCAACAAAGCCATCAATTCCATTATCCAAATCATTGACATACAACGTAAAAAGAATTGGTCCCAACACAGACCCCCATGGAACACCACTAGTCACCAGCAGCCAGTCAGAAAAGTCTCCCTTTATTCCCACTCTTTGCCTCCAACTAGAATCTAGCATGGATACTGCTTTATCCATGCTAGAATCTTTCCTGTAAAACCATGGGCTCATATCACGTTATGCAGCATCATATGTGGCACCTGGTCAAAGGCCTTCTAACAATCCAAGTACACAACATCAACTGATTTTCCTTTGTCTATCCTGCTTGTTATTTCTTCAAAGAATTCCAACAGATTTATCAGGCAAGAATTTCCCTTGCGGAAAATGTGCTGACTTTGGCCTATTTTATCATGTGCCTTCAAGTACCCAAAGACCTCATCCTAATCAACTCCAACATCTTCCCTCACTGAGGTCTGAGTAACTGGCCCATAGTTTCCTTTCTTCTGCCCCTCTCCCTTCTTGAAGAGTGGCATGACATTTACAATTTTCCTGTCTTTGGGAACCATTCCAGGATCTAGTGGTTCTTGAAAGATCATTTCTAATGCCTCCACTATCTCTTTAGCCACCTCATTCAGAACTCTGGGGTGTACACCATCTGGTCAGGTGACTATTATTCTAATTTGCTTTGTTTATCTTCTTTTGCACATTAGTGTTTCTCAATAGTTGTCCCGTTATATACAGTTTTTTGCTGATGTATTTCTTTTTTTTCTGTAAATGCCGGCAAGAAAATTAACCTCAAGGTAGTAAATGAAGGATTCTGCCGATGCTGGAAATCCAGACAACACATAGTAAATGTGGAGAAATAGCTGGTCAGGCAGCATCTATGGAAGGGAATAAACTCTCGATGTTTCTGCCCAAGACCCTTCATTAGGACTGAAAAGGAAAGGGAAAGAAGTCACAACAGAAAGGTATAAGGAAGGGAAGAAGTACAAGCTGGCAGGTAATAGGTGAAGAGTAACATATACATTCTTTGCTAATACAATTATTTTGAACTTTGAACTTTGCATTCATGATCTTCCTAGAGGTAAGTCTCATCATACTTAGCTACCCATTCCAGGCTACGGCACCACCATTTGTATATTAAAATGTTCCCCTATGTTTCCTTTGGACTGCCTTCGACCTCTAGTATTAGACACTTTGACCCTAGGAGAAAGGTACCTGCCTGTCTACTCCATCTATGACTCTTATAATCTTATAAATTGCCACCAATTTTCCTTCAGCCTTCAACGCTCCATAGAAGACAACCCAAGTTTGTCCACCCTTTTCTTACAAACCTTAATACTTCATTACATAGGTATAGACACACTATGATCACTTTATACTACAATAATTTTGGTTCAAATCTTGTTATTTCTTGTACAACATGTATCATTTATATATGTTATGTTTAATATATGTCTATCATTGTATAATTTATGTATGTTATGTTTAATATATGTTTTTCATCTGAACATTGGGCTTCTAATATTTTTAGTTGCACCTGTGCTTATACCGTATGTATTTGTGCATATGATAATAAACTCGACACAGTTCATATTCTCTCATCTAAGCAGTCTCCTGGTAAAGTCTTCTGCACTCTTTCCAAAGTCTGTACATCCTTCCTGTAAATGCAGCCTAACTAAGACTTTAAATAGCTACAGCATGACTTCCTTAATCTTCTGCTTAGTACCCTGACCAATGAAAGCAAGCATTCCCAATGTCTTCTTTACCACACTATCAATTTTTGTAGCCTCCTGCAGAGACCTATGGACTTCATCCCCATGATACCTCTGTACATCAGTGTTGTTCAGAGTCTTGCCATGGTAGCATAGCAGTTAGTGGAACTCTATTATAGCTTCGGATATCAGAGTTTGGAGTTCAGTTCCAACTTCATCTGTAAGGAGTCTGTATGTCTTCCCTGTGGAATGCGTGGGTTTTCTCTGGGTCCTCCACTTTCCTCCCACAGTTCAAAGGCGTACCGATTAGTAGGTTGATTAGTCATTGCAAATTGCCCTGTGATTGGACTAGGGTTAAATCGGGGGTTGAGAGTACTGTGGTTCGAAGGACCAGAAGGCCCTATTCAAACCTGTATCTCTAAATTCAAAAATATGAATAAAATAAATTAGCTGTGTAACTTAAGGGTTCATAAGCCACCTGGCCCAGATGATCTGCATCCTAGGGTTTTGCATGGTGCCAGAAGATTGGAAAATTGCAAATGTCATTCCACTCTTTAAGAAAGGAATATGTTGGAGTCAATTGTTAAGGATGAGGTTATAGAGTACTTCTAATCTCCTCAATGATCTCCAACAGGTTTGTCAGGTAAGATGATCCCTTAAGGAAACTATGCTAACTTCATTCTATCTTGTCCTGTGTCACCAAGTACTCTATAACCTCATCCTTAACAATTGACTCCAACATATTCCCAACCACTGAGGTCAGACTAACTGGTCTGCCTTCATTTCTGCTGCTTCCATCCTTTCTTAAAGAGTGGAATGACATTTGCAATTTTCCAATCTTCTGGCACCATGCCAGAGTCCAATGATTTTTGAAAGATCATTATTAATGCCTCTAGAATCTCTACCACTATCTCTTTCAAAACCCTAGGATGCAGATCATCTGGGCCAGGTGGCTTATGAACCCTTAAGTCTTTCAGCTTTTTGAGCACCTTCTTCCTTATAGTAGTAACTGTACTCACTTCTCTCCCTTCACATACCATGACATCTGGCACACTGCTAATGTGTTCCACAGTGAAGACTGATGCAAAATACTTACTTAGTTCATATGCCATCTCCTCTCCTTGTCCCCCATTATTATTTCTCCAGCCTCATTTTCTAGCAGTCCAATATCCACTCTCATCTCTCTTTTATTTTTATTTTTATACTTGAAAAAGCTTCTTCTATCCACCTTGATATTGCTTACTAGCTTGCTTTCATATTTCATCTTTTCCCTCCTATTTGGATTTTCAAAAGGCATTTAATAAGGTGCCATACTTGAGGCTGCTTACCACTTAAGCATTACAGGAAAGTTACTGGCATGATTAAAGCATTGGCTTATTGGTAGGAGACAGAGAGTGTGAATAAAGGGGTCCTTTTCTGGTTGGCTGCCATTGGCTAGTGGTTTTCCTCAGGGGTTGATGTTGGGACTCTTTCTTTTTATGCCGTATATAAATGATTTAGATAATGAAATAGATGGCTTTGTTGCCAAGTTTGCAGATAATGTGGAGATAGGTGGAGATGCAGTAGTTTTGAGGAAACAGGAAGGCTGCAGAAGGACTTAGATAGATTAGGAGAATGGGCAAATAAGTGGCAAATGAAATACAATGTTGGAAAATGCATGGTCGTGCATTTTGATAGTAGAAATAAATGTGCAGACTATCTTCTTAAGGGGGAGAAGATCACAAAATCTGAGATGCAAATGGACTTGGGAATCATTGTGCCAAACACCTGAAAGGTTAACTTGCAGGTATAGGTGGTGAGGAAGGCAAATGTAAAGTTAGCATGCATTTCAAGAGGTCTAGAATACAAGAGCTGGGATGTGATGCCGAGGCTTCATCATAAGGCACTGCTGAGGCCTCACCTTGAGTATTGTGAACAGTTTTGGGTGCTTATCAAGTGAGTTGCTCTGTACAGTACGGTGTTGAGTGAGGTGGTGCTGAAACCGCACTCATCCATTTCATAAAGGGTGAAATTTGTTTTGATTGCCTGTTCTAACTCAGCTATCTGATTCCACAGTTCTGCCTTTGATTCTTCAACCTGGTGTCTGCTTTTGATGTCAGTAGCCACACTGCTTTTACTTATGAATGGTTCCAAGTATGCACCTGATTCAGCTGAAAAAAGCACAGAGGATTCTGCAGATGCTGGAAATCTGGAGCAACATGTACACATTACTGGAGGAACTCAGCAGGCCAGGCAGAATCTATAGAGGGGAATAAGCAGATGATGTCTCAGACTGAGAAACAGTCTTGATGAAGGGTCCTGGCTTGAAATGTCAAGTTAATTCTCCGTGGTGGAAGCTATCTGATTTGCTGAGTTCCTCCGGCATGTTGTGTGCTATTCAGCTTCATTAACTCTTAACAATTTTTTTATTGACGTACCATAGAAAACATGCTATCCGGATTGTATGGAATGCTTGGTATGGAAAATATTCTGCTCAAGGCCGTGAGAATCTATAGAGAATTGTGAAGATAGTGCAGTCCATCACAGAAACCAACTTCTCCTCCAATGTCTCCAACTGGGAATTCAGGAAAAAGCTCTTCAGGCAGGTGGTGGACAGAGAGCAAAACATTGCTGCAACTGAAGGGAAAACCAGGGACATAAAGATGTAATTGAGGAAATCCCTGGATAAGGTCTTATTGCTGTAACAATAGAAAAGAGTAAACAGCTGATGATTTGGGCCAAGACCCTTCATCAGGACTGAAGAGAAGTCAGAGTGAGAAGGTGGGGGGGGGGAGGGGAGGAAGAAATACAAGATGTCAGGTGATAGGTGAAACTGGGAAAGGGGGAGGGGGTGAGGTAAAGAGCTGGGAAGTTGATTGGCTGGAGAAGAGGGGATCTGATAGGAGAATAGAGAAGACCATAGAAGACGGGGAAGGGTGAAAGAGCAACAGAGGGAGGCGATGAGCATGTAAGAAAGGGAGATGTGAAAGGGAACCAGGAATGGGGAATGGTGAAGGAGAGGAGAGGATGGGGACAATTACCAGAAGCTTGAGAAATTGACGTTCATGCCATCAGGTTGGAGGCTACCCAAACAGAATATAAGGTGTTGCTCGTCCAAGCTGATTGTGGCCTCATCCTGGCAGCAGAGGAAGCCATGGACTGACATGTCAAAATGTGAATGAGAAGTAGAATTGAAATGGGTGGTCACCAGGAAATCCTGTTTTTTGTGGTGGATGAAGTGAAGGTGCTTGGCGAAGAAGTTGCTCAATTTACGTCGGGTCTCATTGATATACAGGAGGCCACACCAGGTGCATCGGATATAGTAGATAACCACAAGAGACTCAAAGGTGGTGTTGCATCACTTGGAAGGACTGTGAGGGGCCCTAAATGGTAGTGACGGAGGCATCGTAGGGGCAGGTGTAGCACGTGCCAGTTCCAAGTCTTATTTCCGTGTTGGGTAACTTGATGACTCCAGGTTCTTCTTTGGGAAGACCACTTGTTTTGTAAATAGAAAAGTAAAGGATTTACAGTATAATTCCACCTTGTTAGGCATCAAATCAGACAAGTTTTTAGTAAATTTCATCTTGGAGTCTCAGTGGTTGTACTTCAGATGTGAATATCTTGACGTGGAAAGATAATTTTTGAGATTTGCAGCAACGGCAGTTTATTAGGGTGTGGTAATAATTATATTATGCTTACACTATATTTTTTCTTCAATGCTGAAACTCATAACACACCCTTTCAATAATTAACTTCTGAGCTGTGCCGATTAATTCAGTGTGTCACATAGAAACAACTCATCATAAGTTGCATGGTTCTGAGATATCAGCATTTCTATAAATGACTTACCTCATTAACCTTAAGAGTTGTGTTTCAATAATCTGGACAGAACTGTTTTATAAATGACTGGTAAATCAATCATTGCCACTGTCCTAAATTCTGTAGTCATTAATTTTGATTGTTAATAAACCAATGATTCCTCCGACCTGGCCTTTTGGAGCACATCCCCACTTTCAATTACCATACAACTGATGGCTATATTTTATGCTTCATTAATATCTCCCTCTCTCTTCCCCCTCTCCTTTTCCTCTCTTTCTCCTTCTCTCTCTCTCCTTCTTTATCTTTAAGAACCCAGAACAATTCTCATCTCATTACTACCATCAGGGAGGAAGTACAGGAGCCTGAAGACCTATACTCAATTTCAACAATTTCTTCCTTTCTACCATATTTCTCAATGGTTCATGAGCCCATGGCCACTACCTCATTAGTTTTGCTCTCTTTACACTGTCTTTATTTTTTATATTGCAGTTTTTATGTATTGCACTGCACTGCTGCTGCAAAACAACAAATTTCAGAACATTTGTCAGTGATAGTGAACCTGATTCTGATTCTGCTGTTGCACCTGCCTCAACCACTTCATCCGACAGCTCATTCCACACACATACTACCCTTTGTGTAAAAAGGTTGTCCCATAGGTCCCTATTAAATCTATCCCCTGCCACCTTAACCGAATGCCCTGTGGTTCTTGATTCTCTGACTATGGGCTTTCCTTTCCAAGGGGGAAAAAAATCCCATACCGACTAGCCTCTTCTTTTAACTCAATCCCTTGAGTGAGGACAACATCCTTATAAGGTTTTTCTGTGCTTTTTCTGGTTTAACAACATCAGGGTGATTAAAACTGAATACAGTATTTTCAGTACAGTTTTACCAATATTTGTACAACTACTCCATGACCTCCTAACTTTTATACTCCAATACCCTGATTGAAGAAGGTCAGCTTGCTAAAAGACTTTTTCACCATCCTGTCTACCTGTGATTTTACTTTCATGGAACTATGTATCTCAACTTTTGGGTCACTCTGTTCTATAATATTCCCCAAAAAGTCCTACCTTGATTTGACCTTCGAAGTGCAACACCTCACATGTATCTGAATTAAACTCCATTTGCCATTCCTTGGCCCACTTTCTCAGCTGATCAAGATTCATGTTTGGTAACCTTCTTCACTGTCCACTATATCACCGACTTCAATATCATTTGCAAATTTACTAAATATGCTTTGTTCATTCTCATCTAAATCATTGATCATCATCGTCATTACACATCGTGTCGTATGACATGAGAGACCATGGTCTCCATGATAATGATTGTTCTTGGCAAATGTTTCTACAGAAGTGGTTTGTCATTGCCTTCTTCTGGGCAGTGTCTTTGCAAGATGGGTGACCCAGCCATTATCATTACTCTTCTGTGGTGGCATAACCAGGACCAGACATTCATACGACCATCCACCATTTGCTCCCATGGATTCATTTGACCTTCTTGACCCAGATGGTAGGAGAGGGAGAAAGCAGTACTACACCTTGCCCAAGAGTGATCTGCAGGTTAGTGGAGGGAAGGAGTGCCTTCAACGTCCTTTTGTAGAGACATATCTCCACCTGCCACCCAAAATCATTGAAACAATGGGCCAAGCACATCCCTACTACTGAGCCTCCATTCTGAGAAGGTACCTTCCATTATCACTCTCTGCTTTCTATTATTGAGCTAATTGTGTATCCAATTATAAACACAAGAAATTTTGCAGATTCTGGAAATCCAAAACAACACCCACAAAATACTTGGGTAAATACAGCCCGACCTGCTATGTTCTAGAATTTTGTGTCTGTATCCAATTAGCCAGCTCTCCCTCGTTTCCATGATATCTAACCATGGATTCCTTAAGATCTAAACCTGCATTCCATGCACATGATACTTTCACAGTGGAAACATCTCAACGTCTACCCTGTCAAACTCCCTTAAGATTTTATATGTTTGAATAATTCCACCCTCATTCTTCTCAACTCCGGGAATACAAACTCTATTGTACAGCTGTCTAGCTTTTCTTAATAGGACAACTTTCTCATTCCAGGCATTAGAGTCACAAGTGACTGCAGATGCTTGAATCAACAATAATAAGCAATCGGCTGGAGGAACTCAGCAGACTGAGTAGCATCTCTGGGAGTGGGGTGGGTGGGGTGTGGTGGGGGGGGGGGATTGTTGAAGTTTCGGGACAGGATTTACAGGAATTAGCCAAGTGAATTGCCTATGGACTGCCTCTGATATTATGAGTTCTTTTTTATAAAGGAATCTAAACTATGAATAGTATTTTAGTTGCAGCCCTGCCAACACCCAGCCCAACCCATTTCAGCAAAGGCCAACGTACAGTCTGTCTTCTCAACTACTTGTTAAACCTGCCTGCTAGCATTTTCTGATTCATGCACCAGAACACACAGATCCCTCTGGACTTCACTCACATGCAGTCTCTCTATTTAAGCAATGGAGAGGGATGATACTAAAGAGGTGTATATAATTAATAAGGGCATAGATAAGGTGAGTACACACTGACCTTTACCCACGGTTGGGAATCAAAAACTAGAGGACATACATTTAAGGTGAGAGGGGAAGAATTAAAAAGGACCTGAGGGACAACTTCTTTTTGTGTAAATGGAATGTATTGCCGGAATACGTGGTAGTGGCAGGAACATCTGCAACACCTAAAGGCACTTGGTACATGGATAGAGAAGGGTTAGAGCAGTGGTTTCCAAAGTAGGTGATATCACCCCCTTGGGAATGTTGGGAGTTTCTCAGGGGACAATAAAGATATAGGGGTTGGTACAAAGGAGCAGATGAGAGATTACAAGCTTAATTTAAGAAATGAATTATTTATTAATAAACATTTGATCCTCTTTGCCTCATAATTGATTACAATGATCACATAATCCCCTCATCTCTTTCTTTCTTTTTAAATCTTTTTATTGAATAAGTATACAAAAGGTAAGCCACATAGGCACTAATACACTGTTAGAATATGATAAAATTACAGGAGATATTAAAACAGAAAAGAAATGATACAAACAATGTAATTGAAACATAAAATAATAAGGTAACATAATAGTATACTAATTTATATATATATATATATATATATCTCAATAGAAAAAGGAAAAAAAACCCCCAAAAAACCCACCGTGCAACTAAACTAAAAGCAAAACAAAGCAATGGGCTAACTTGGAAACAAGTAGAGTTAAAAGACTTAAAATCACGTCCTCAAACCCGACCTCCATTAAAAACAGTAGAAAAAAACAAGAAGGGAATTTAAATATGGAGCAAAAAGGGGAAGAAGAAAAATTACATTAAATGAAAATATTGAATAAAAGATCTCCAGGTCTGTTCAAATTTAAGTGAAAATCATAAAGATTGCTTCTAATTTTCTCCAAATTCAAGCATAATATCGTCTGAGAAAACCAAAAAAAGGTAGATGGAGCATTAAGCTCTTTTCAATGTTGTAAGATACATCTTTTCGCTATTAAAGTAAGAAATGCAATCATTCTACGGGCTGAAGGAGAAAGATTACTGGAAATTTTAGGTAATCCAAAGATAGCAGTAATAGGGTGAGGAGAGATATCTATATTCAATACCTTTGAGATAATATTAAAAATGTCTCTCCAAAAAGTTTCCAGAGTATTGCAGGGAAGGCGGATGAGGGCGTGGATTGACACGTGGAATTATAATGTTGTAGCAATTAGCGAAACTTGGCTACAGGAGGGGCAGGACTGGCAGCTTAATATTCCGGGGTTCCGATGTTTCAGATGTGATCGAGGCAGAGGAATGAAAGGTGGGGGAGTAGCATTGCTTGTTAGGGAAAATATTACAGCAGTGCTCAGGCAGGACAGATTAGAGGGCTTGTCTACTGAGTCCTTATGGGTGGAGCTGAGAAACAGGAAAGGTATGGCCACATTAGTGGGATTGTATTACAGACCACCCAATAGTCAACGAGACTTGGAAGAGCAAATCTGCAGAGAGATAGCAGACAACTGCAGGAAACATAAAGTTGTGGTGGTAGGGGATTTTAATTTTCCATACATTGATTGGGACTCCCATACTGTTAGGGGTCTAGATGGTTTAGAGTTTGTAAAATGTGTTCAGGAAAGTTTTCTAAATCAGTATATAGAGGGACCAATTAGAGGGGATGCAATATTGGATCTCCTGTTAGGAAACGAATTAGGGCAAGTGACGGAAGTCTGTGTAGGGGAGCACTTTGGTTCCAGTGATCATAACACCATTAGTTTCAATTTGATCATGGACAAGGATAGATCTGGTCCTAGGGTTGAGGTTCTGAACTGGAAGAAGGCCAAATTTGAAGAAATGAGAAAGGATCTAAAAAGCGTGGATTGGGACAGGTTGTTCTCTGGCAAAGATGTGATTGGTAGGTGGGAATCCTTCAAAGGGGAAATTTTGAGAGGGCAGAGTTTGTATGTTCCTGTCAGGATTAAAGGCAAATTGAATAGGAATAAGGAACCTTGGTTCTCAAGGGACATTGCAACTCTGATAAAGAAGAAGAGGGAGTTGTATGAAATGTATAGGAAACAGGGGGTAAATCAGGTGCTTGAGGAGTAGAAGAAGTGCAAGAAAATACTTAAGAAAGAAATCAGGAAGACAAAAAGAAGACATGAGGTTGCCTTGGCAGTCAAACTGAAGGATAATCCAAAGAGCTTTTACAAGTATATTAAGAGCAAAAGGATTGTAAGGGATAAAATTGGTCCTCTTGAAGATCAGAGTGGTCGGCTTTGTGCGGAACCAAAGGAAATGGGGGAGATCTTAAATAGGTTTTTTGTGTCTGTATTTACTAAGGAAGCTGGCATGAAATCTATGGAATTGAGGGAATCAAGTAGTGAGACCATGGCAACTGTACAGATTGAAAAGGAGGAGGTGCTTGCTGTCTTGAGGAAAATTAAAGTGGATAAATCCCCGGGACCTGACAGGGTGCTCCCTCGGACCTTGAAGGAGACTAGTGTTGAAATTGCGGGGGCCCTGGCAGAAATATTTAAAATGTCGCTGTCTACGGGTGAAGTGCCGGAGGATTGGAGAGTGGCTCATGTTGTTCCGTTGTTTAAAAAAGGATCGAAAAGTAATCCGGGAAATTATAGGCTGGTGAGTTTAATGTCAGTAGTAGGTAAGTTATTGGAGGGAGTACTAAGAGACAGAATCTACAAGAATTTGGATAGACAGGGGTTTATTAGGGAGAGTCAACATGGCTTTGTGCGTGGTAGGTCATGTTTGACCAATCTGTTGGAGTTTTTCGAGGAGGTTACCAGGAAAGTGGATGAAGGGAAGGCAGTGGATATTGTCTACATGGACTTCAGTAAGCCTTTGACAAGGTCCCGCATGGGAGGTTAGTTAGGAAAATTCAGTCGCTAGGTATACATGGAGAGGTGGTAAATTGGATTGGACATTGGCTCGATGGAAGAAGCCAGAGAGTGGTGGTAGAAAATTGCTTCCCTGAGTGGAGGCCTGTGACTAGTGGTGTGCCACAGGGATCAGTGCTGGGTCCATTGTTATTTGTCATCTATATCAATGATCTGGATGATAATGTGGTAAATTGGATCAGCAAGTTTGCTGATGATACAAAGATTGGAGGTGTAGTAGACAGTGAGGAAGATTTTCAGAGCCTGCAGAGGGACTTGGACCAGCTGGAAAAATGGGCTGAAAAATGGCAGATGGAGTTTAATACTGACAAGTGTGAGGTATTGCATGTTGGAAGGACAAACCAACGTAGAACATACAGGGTTAATGGTAAGGCACTGAGGAGTGCAGTGGAACAGAGGGATCTGGGAATACAGATACAAAATTCCCTAAAAGTGTCGTCACAGGTAGATAGGGTCGTAAAGAGAGCTTTTGGTACATTGGCCTTTATTAATCGAAGTATTGAGTATAAGAGCTGGAATGTTATGATGAGGTTGTATAAGGCATTGGTGAGGCCGAATCTGGAGTACTGTGTTCAGTTTTGGTCACCAAATTACAGGAAGGGTATAAATAAGGTTGAAAGAGTGCAGAGAAGGTTTACAAGGATGTTGCCGGGACTTGAGAAACTCAGTTACAGAGAAAGGTTGAATAGGTTAGGACTTTATTCCCTGGAGTGTAGAAGAATGAGGGGAGATTTGATAGAGGTATATAAAATTATGATGGGTATAGATAGAGTGAATGCAAGCAGGCTTTTTCCACTGAGGCAAGGGGAGAAAAAAAAAAGAGGACATGGGTTAAGGGTGAGGGGGGAAAAGTTTAAAGGGAACATTGGGGGGGCTTCTTCACACAGAGAGTGGTGGGAGTATGGAATGAGCTGCCAGACGAGGTGGTAAATGCGGGTTCTTTTTTAACACTTAAGAATAAATTGGACAGATACATGGATGGGAGGTGTATGGAGGGATATGGTCCGTGTGCAGGTCAGTGGGACTAGGCAGAAAATGGTTTGGCACAGCCAAGAAGGGCCAAAGGGCCTGTTTCTGTGCTGTAGTTTCTATGGTTCTATGGTTCTATGGTAGTAGGACAAGACCAAAACATATGAGTTGAAGAGGCTATCTACCCCGGACATCTATCACAAAAAGGATAAATATGATAATAAAAATGAACTAATTTATCTTTGGACATATGTGCTCTATGAACAACTTTAAATTGAATTAGGGAATGTTTAGCACAGATAGAGGAAGTATTGACTAATTGTAAAATCTGCCCCCAGTCATCCACGGAAATGATAGAGCCCAATTCCTGTTCCCAATCTACCCTAATCTTATCAAATGGAGCTTTCCTAAGTTTCATAATAATATTATAAATCATAGCCGATGCACCTTTCTGACATGGATTAAGGTTAATTATAGTATCTAAGGTATATGTAGGAGGAAGCATTGGAAAGGAAGAAAGTATAGTACTTAGGAAATTTCTAACTTGTAGATATCTAAAAAAATGTATTCTTGATAAATTATATTTATTAGATAATTGTTCAAAAGACATAAGGGAACCATCTAAAAATAAATCCAAAAACCGTGAAATACCCTTAGTCTTCCAAATTTGAAAAGCACGATCCGTGAAAGAAGGAGGAAGAAATATGTTACCTAAAATAGGAATTGCTAGCCCAAATTGGTTAAGATCAAAAAATTTTCTCAATTGCAACCAAATACGTAAGGTATATTTAACTATCGGGTTAGAGACCTGTTTGAGGCGTTTCAAATCAAAAGGAAGAGAGGAACCTAAAATAGAGCCAAGTGTATAGCCCTGAGCAGATTGTAATTCCAATACTACCCATTTAGGAATGGATAGTATATCCTGGTCAAGGAACCAAAATTTCATATGTCAAATATTAATTGCCCAATAATAGAATCTAAAGTTAGATAATGCTAAACCTCCATCTCTCTTGGCTTTCTGTAGATGTATTTTACCCAGTCTTGGGTTTTTATTTTGCCAAATAAATGAAGAAATTTTTGAGTCAACTTTATTAAAAAAAGATTTTGGAACAAAAATTGGTAATGCCTGAAATATATATTAAAATTTTGGCAGAAAAAACATCTTAACTGCATTAATATGACCAATCAAAGTTAAATATAATGGAAACAACAGGAATTCTGCAGATGCTGGAAATTCAAGCAACACACATCAAAGTTGCTGGTGAACGCAGCAGGCCAGGCAGCAACTTTGATGTGTGTTGCTTAAATATAATGGAAACCATTTAGATGAAAGTTGAGTAATATGGTCAATTAAGGGTAAAAAATTAATCTTAAATAAATCTTTGTGTTTACAAGTAATTTTAATCCCAAGATATGAAAAATAATTATTAATCAATTTAAATGGAAAGTTGTGATATAAGGGAAGTTGTTTATTAATCGGGAAAAGTTCACTCTTACTAAGATTTAATTTATAACCTGAAAAAAGACTAAATTGTGCTAATAAATCTAAAACAGCAGGGATGGATTTTTGAGGATTAGAAATATATAAAAGTAAGTCATCAGCATAGAGTGATATTTTATGGGACTTTAAGCCCTGAGTTATCCCAGTAATATTTGGAGATTCTCGAATGGCAATTGCAAGACGTTCTAATGCAATATCAAATAATAAAGGACTAAGAGGACAGCCTTGTCGAGTATCTCGAAAAAGAGGGAAAAGAGGTGAGCTTAAAGAGTTAGTACGGACCGAGGCTACAGGAGAATGACATAACAGTTTAATCCAGGATATAAATTTTGAGCTAAAATTAAACATTTCAAGCACCTTAAATAAGTAAGGCCATTCTACTCTATCAAAAGCTTTCTCAGCATCTAAAGAGATAACACACTCAGGAACATTTTGTGAGGGGGTATAAACAATATTTAACAGTGTACGTATGTTATAGAAAGAGTAACGACCTTTAATAAAACCCATTTGGTCTTCCGAAATAATAAAAGGAAGTATTTTTTCTAATCTGTTTGCTAATAATTTAGAAAAAATTTTAGAATCAACATTTAATAAAGATATTGGTCTATAAGATGCACATTAAGCAGAATCTTTATCCTTCTTTAATATTAGAGACATTGACGCTCTATTGAAAGATTCGGGAAGTTTACCCAGTTTTAATGAAGCCTCGAAAACCCTACAGAACCACGGGATTAATGAAGATGCAAAGCATTTATAAAATTCTGTGGTAAACCCATCAGGGCCAGGAGCTTTCCCCAGGTTCATAGAGGAAATAACATTCTTAATCTCATCAGTGATAATGGGAGTATCTAGCATAGAAGACATATCCCGTGAAATCTCAGAGAATTCTAGGTTATCTAAAAAATCATTCATATATTTAGAGTCTCGAGAGGACTCTGATTGATATAAGGAAGAATAAAAATCAAAAAAGGTTTGATTAATCCCCGCATGATCAAGTATCAGTCGATCATTTTGATTATAAATCTGATTAATTTGAGACTTAGTATAATTAGATTTCAATTAGTTAGCCAACAGTTTGCCAATTTTATCACTGTGTACATAAAGTCCACTTCTTGTTTTCTTTAATTGGTTTACAATCGAGGACGAAAGTAATAAACTGTGTTCCATTTGAAGTTCAGTTCTTTGTTTATATAACTCCTCAGAGGGAGCTATAACATATTTCTTATCAATTTCCTTAATCTTGTCCACAATTACCAACTCCTCCTGCTTCAGCTTCTTCCTCAAAGCAGCAGAATACGAGATAATCTGACCACGAATATAAGCTTTAAAAGAATGTTCACAGAAATATCCTCTGTATAGTTGATTGTAAAAAAAAAGATCAATCTGTTCATTCATAAAGTTAACAAAATCCGAGTCCTGAAGCAACAGTGAATTAAAACGCCATTGTCTATTATTTTGTGTATTGGCCTGAATTTTAATAGAAAGCTTAAGTGGAGCATGATCCGAAATGGTTATAGAGTCATAATCACATTTAATCACTGAAGAAATAAGACGAGAGTCAATAAAGAAATAATCAATTCTTGAATAAGATTGGTGAACATGTGAAAAAAAAGAAAAATCTTTTTCCTGAGGATGCAAAAAACGCCAAGTGTCCGTCGACCCAGAATCAGAGAGGAATGAATTAATCAAAGTTGCAGATTTATTAGGTAAGGTCCGTAGAGGAGCCGAACGGTCCAAAGCTGGAGATAAACAGGTATTAAGATCTCCGCCCCAGATCAATGAAAACTCATTCAAATTCAGGAACTGATTGAATAATGATTTATAAAATTCCGGACAGTCCATATTGGGAGCATAAACATTAACCAAAACTACCTTTTTATTAAATAGTAAACCACTAACCAGTAGAAATCTACCACTCGGATCAGAGATAATATCATGTTGTATAAAAGTAACTGAGGAGTCTATAAAAATAGAGACACCTCGAATCTTAGCGTTAGAGTTCGAATGAAACTGTTGTTCCTTCCAGAATTTAAAAAAACGTAGTCTGTCCCCCCTCCGCACATGGGTCTCTTGTAAAAATAGAATTTGTGCTTTAAATCTCCGGAACACTTTAAAAACTTTTTTCCTTTTAATAGGATGGTTAAGACCATTAGTATTCCAGGAGACAAAATTAATAATAGACTCCATAAACCCTAAAGTCAACCCACAAAAAGGAGGATTGACGATAGGCTTGACCCACGAACCCGGAAAGGGAACAGAACAAGCAAGAGATACCGGGAAGGAGAACGCAACCAATACTTCAATAGTGTAAATAGCCCAAGAAGAAAAAAACTAAAACGTGAAGCCCCTCCCACCAACCCCCACCCCATGACCCCAAGGCTAAATCTAAAACAGACCAGCTGGAAAGAAGCAAGCACTAAAACTACCCCCATGACTTCCGATAGACGCTTACTAAAAAAAAGTGTAAATATAAAAAAGATCAGCAAATTATAAAACAGTAAAAGAATAAAAAAAGTAAATCAATTAAAACAAACACTTAATATAACAGAAAAAAGCCAGAAAATATAAAAAAAACCACAACAAACCCCAGACCCTATGAATAAACAAAAAAAATGAAATTATTAATATAAACTAGTTATAAAAACCTACAAAAGAAGTAGATTTAAAAACTACAAAATTTAAGGCCTCAAAGGAAATACGTAGAATAATGTTGAGGAAATAAGCACCCAAAATCCCCTGGGAAAAAGAAAGGAATGACGCAAATAGAAAGCTCATCTCTAGGTAACTCACCATTCTCTTAGACTTTGCTTGGAGCGTGTTAAATTTGTTGAAAAGCGATGTGACATTTCTGTACTTGGTATGTCATGAGAAATCTGGACTGAAGAAATTGTGTTATTTCCAGGCATGGGCCATGTGTTAGTGCAGTTCACTACTAATGTGCAGTGTTAGCTAGTACAGTTCCCATACTCTAATCATGAAGTTATGCAGTTCCTGTGAATTCGGTTATGGCATTCAATGGGGTTAAGTTCAAAATCTGCCCTGTCCAATTGACTTGACTGCATTTCTCTAGACCATGGCCCAACCAAGAGATCATTGCCCCAACTTATGTATCTTCACACATAGAGTCAGGTTTTGTCTGAGCTGTGATAATATCATGGCTTTCCCCTTTATTGATCATAGCGCTCGAGGCTGGACTTAAACAGCAGGTGATTGACCATGGCCATTAATCCACAACAAAAATGGCAGAAGAGGTCGAACAAAAACACAAGTTATAGAGTCATAGAAAAGTACAGCACATAAACAGGGCCTTTGGCCCATCTAGTCCATGCTGAACCATTTAAACTGCTTACTCCAATCAACCTGCAATGGGACCATAGCCCTCCATAAACCTATCATCCAAACTTTTCTTAACCTTTGAAATCGAGCTCGCATGCACCACTTGTGCTGGCAGCTCATTCCACACTCTCATGACCCCCTGAGTGAAGAAGTTTCCCCTCAGGTTCCCCTTCAAATTTTCGCCTTTCGCCCTTAATCAATGACCTCTAGTTCTAGTCCCAATCAACCTCATTGTAGACAGTATAGTGTAGGGTATCTGAAATATGGATTTATACCACCCCCAAATAGCCAACAGCAGCCAATGTGTCTCAGCTTTTGCAAGTGAAGCAATGAAACCATCCAGCCTCCTTGAACATTTGAAGAGAATACACTCTGATAAAGCAAACAAGAACTTGGCTTATCTTTAGTCACTTGTGAAAACTTTCAGAAATGGGAAACACTTCAAAACATGCTTGCCAGCAATTCACAACAAAACAGAAACGGTTTGCATACCTCACTGAACATTTCATTGTTCATTGCCAAGTCTAGAAAATCCCATGCAATTGGAGAAGAACTGATTCTGTCAGCAGTAAAAGTGGTTCTGAGTTTGGTTTTGCATAAGTAACCAGAACAAATAATTAAAGTGCTTCTGCTCAGTGACAACTCTTTTCAAAAGCAAATAGATGAAATGTCTGAGAATGTGGAAGACACATTGTGCAACAGTACAACAGAATTTGCTCTGCAGTTAGATGAGTCCACTTCCCCAGGTAATGAATATTTGCTTCTTGGTTATGTTCAATTCATAAAAGATGAACACATGGTTCAAGAGTTGTTATTTTGCAAGAGGACTAGAAACAGATATGAAGGGGGAGTCAATATTTTGAATTATTGAGCAATTTTTCAAAGAGTAAGACATGATGCTCACTGAAATTCATGCTTGTGCAACAGATGGGTAATAGTAAACATGTTTACCATTCACTGTGTAATTCACAGAAAGAAATCATCACAAGAAAACCCAAGTAATCAGCTGCACAAATGATTAAATACTGTTATTACAATGTCTTCTGCATCTTATGCCCATCCACTTATTTCCATATTGTTGGTCTATTCTCCAGGTCATTAATGTAAATAGTAAGCAATGAAGGTCCAAGAACCTATCTCTGTGGAATTTCACTAGTGACTTCTTTCCAGCATGAGAAGGAGCTATTTATTCCATCTCTCTTTTTTTCCATGTGACAGTCAGTTTTCAGTCCATGCCAACACACTTCTTTAAGTATCCTGAGCTCTTAATTGATGCACTAGCCTCTTTTGCAGCATCTTGTCAAATGCTTTTTGGAAATCTAAATATATGACGTCTACAGCTTCCCTGCTATTACTCGTTCTGTCACACTTTCAAAACTCCTGAGCAAGTTTGTCATTTGCCTATCATAAAACCATATTCACAAGGTTTAATTATGTTCAATGTTATTATGTAATTAGCCATTTCCTCTTTGACGGTTGATTCTAGCACTTTGCCAAAATAGAGTTTGAACTATTTTATCTCTTACAGGTGAGCTACATAGGCTGCTTTCCAATCTCTGGTATCACTCCTGACATAACGAGCTCTGAAAACTTTTGGCCAATGGCTCCACTGTCTGTGCAGCCACTTCCTTCAATGGGCACAAACCATCAAGTGTCACCCATTTGTCAACCCTCTTGAATATTTTATTCCTTGTAAGTAGGATTATTACCAACTCCTCCCTGTCACTTGAAGTTAGCCCGCCTATTACCTTGGGCAGTTCCCCATGGTGAAGACTAATGAAAAATAAAGATTCAACACCTCTTTCATTTCATTAATTCCTGTTATTAATTTACCCGCTGCATTCTTTAGCAAACCCACACCAACCACAGCTACCTGCAAAAAAAAAACCTTCTGGAAGATCTCAGTTGATCAAACATCATTCTATGTCTACAGCCTTGGCCATCTTCATCCTATTTATGCATTCACAGAAACTCTTAGTATTTGTTTTGCTCTTGTACGCATTTTTCCCTCAAAATCATTTTTCTCCCTTCTTGTGAGCTTGTTAGCCTTTTGCTGCTGAATCTTATCACTTTGCACCTTAACTTTAGCCCTCACGTCCTTGTTAATGCAGATCATGCTTCTTTTGCGAGGAATCTCTTTTTCCTATTGGGATCAATTCCTGCTGAGTTTGCCAGGCCAGCTGTTTGAATATCTACCATCCTTCATCCACTGACCTACATATATCTCTTAGCTTATTTTCCCAATCCAGCTTGATACCTTTAAGAAATCCCTGAGGATGGATGAGATCTATCTATCTATATGATCCACATCCCTCCATTCCCCCCCCCCACATATTCATGTGTCAGTCTAAGAATCTCTTAAATTCCACTATTGTATTTGCTTTCAACATCACACCAGGCAGTACGTCTGAGGCAGCCATTAAACTTTGTAGAAAAACATTGCCCCTCCCATCTTCTTTAACTTTTCCCTTCTCAACTTAAATGCACGCTCTCTTGAACTTAGTATTTCTACCCTGAGTGAAAGAATCTGACCATCTACCTTATATATGCCTCTCACAATTTTATAAAGTTCTATCGGGCTCCCCTCAGCTTCTGATGATCTAGAAAAAACAATCCAGCTCTTTCCAACCTCTCCTTATAGCACATACTCTCTAATGTAGGCAGCATCATGACAGACCCTCTCCAAAGCCTTCACGTTCTTCCTCTAATGAGGCAATTGAACTGAACACAATACTCGAAATGAGGCCAAACCAAAATTTCATACAGAAGACCAATAAAGGCAGAGCAGTAGACTTACATATGGACTTTAGGAAGTCATTTAACACTGTAATGTGTTTTTCTGATGAGAAGCATATGACCACTGGTTAGCCTCAGGAACTGGTGCTAGAATATACAGTACACCCGTATCTGAAAGGTCCAATGGCTGGTGAGTCAGTATCTGGCAAAAACCACACCACGAAGACAAAAGAACACTCCAAGCAACTCCATGAAGAGGTTATTGCAAAGCACAAGTTAGGAGATGGATACAAGAAAATATGCAAGCCAGTGGAGTACAGTTAAGTCACTCATCAAGAAATGGAAAGAACATGGCACAACTGTAAATCAGACTAGAGCAGGCCGTCTTCAAAACTTGAGTGATCGTGCAAGGAGACTAGTGAGGGAGGCCACCAAGAGACCTATGACAACACTGGAGGAGTTACAAGCTTCAGTGGCTGAGATGGGAGAGACTGTGCATACAACAACTGTTGCCCAGGTGCTTCACCAGTCAGCTTTATGGGAGAATGGCAAAGAGAGATTCACTGCTGAAAAAAATTCACATGAAATCTTGGCTAGAGTTTGCCTGAAGGCATGTGGGAGACACTGAAGTCAGCTGGAAGAAGGCTCCATGATCTGATGAAACCAAAATTGAGCGTTTTGGCCATCAGACTAAATGTTTAGCTTTGGCTTAAGCTAAACACCACACATCATCAAAAACACAACATCCCTGCTGTGAAGCATGGTGGTGGCTGCATCATACTGTGGGGATGCTTCACTGCAACAGGCCCTGGAAGGCTTGTGAAGGTAGATGGTAAAATAAATGCAGCAAAATACAGGGAAATCCTGGAGTAAAACCTGCAAGAGAACTGTGACTTGGCAGAAGGTTTGTTTTCCAGCAAGACAATGACCCCAAGCTTAAATCTACACAGGAATGGCTTAAAAACAACAAAGCTAATGTCCTGGAGTAGTCAAGTTCAGAGTCCAGACCTCAATCCAATTGAGAATTTGTTGCTGGACTTGAAAAGGAGTTAACGGACATTTTTAATATCTCTCTGAAACAGTCCACTGTACCTGCAGGCTTCAAGACAGCCACCATCATTCCGGTGCCAAAGAAAGTCGTGGCAACTAGCTTAAATGATTACCACTCAGTGGCACTGACTTCAACCATCATGAAGTTCTTTGAGCGGCTGGTAATGGATCATATAAAATCCCACCATCCAGCTGCATTGGACCCTTTCCAGTTCACCTACTGGTCTGCTCATGATGTCATAGAGTCGGCCCCCGCCACCCATCCTGCCTCACCCAGGAAATGGCTGACCCAGCTCCTTTGTATGGTGCTCCTCAGTTCCAGCTCCTGCACTCTCTCGTGTCCCAGCTTAGCTTTTGCAATGCTTTGCACGTTAACGTATTGCTAATATACATATTCTTTTCTTGCATATTGTTCATACAGATCAAATCATCACACACTGCATTGAGGTAGAATGAGGTAAAAGAACAACTATACAGAAAGAGTGTAAAAGCTACAGAAAAAGTGCAGTGCAAGTAAGCAATAAAGTGTAAGATCAGGAGGTAGTTTGTGAGCTCAAGTGTTCATCTTTAGTGTACAATCCATTCAAAATCTTATGACAGCAGATAGAAGCTGTCTTTCAGCCTGATGGAGCACACTTCCTTCTTTTTTTAATTTTGGGCCCAATGGAATTGGGGAGATGCAAAAATTGCTGGTGTGGGAGAGGACTTGGATTATTCGGGCTGCTTTTCTGAGGCAGTGAGAAGTGTAGACAGAGTCTATGGAGGGGATGATGGTTTTTGTGATGTGCTGAACCGTGCCCAAGTCTTCAGTTACTTGCAGTGTTTTATTGTATCTGCCTTTGTCGCTTCCTCTGGCAGCTCATTCCTCTGTGTGAAAGAGTTACCTCTCAGATTTTCACACTCTCTCCCTAAAGCCCCTCGTTCATGTTTCCCCAGCCCTGGGTAAAAGAGAGACACCAGTTCAGGGCCAACAAAGGATACTTAATGAATGTCAGCATTTCCAATAAAAAACATTCCTCAGGGTAAAAAACCGAGCCGCACAGTGGGAGTGCAGCACTGTATAGAGCCATTATCATATTCTGATGAGGATTAACAAGAACATAGGATCCAGCCAGGGTGGGTTGGCCAATAGGAAGTCAGTGATCCCCATGGTCAATGTTCAAGGCCAGCGGCCCCCATGTCAAAGAGATCCCCCATGTTTCTGGGTCCTGGGATCAGAGATCCATGTGGGCAGGAGGCTCAAGGGCTGGTGAATCTCCAGGTTGGCAAGTCCCAGGTTCAGAAATCTGGGGTTCTGTGTCCAATGATCAGTGAGTCCTGGGGTCAATAATGGAGACTGAAGACTGAAGTTGATGATTCCAGAAATAAAGGTTCGATGTTCAAAACCCTTGGGTTGGCAAGTTTGGAAGTTGGAGGCCCAATGTCCGTGGGTGTGCGAGTCCGCTGGAGGCTGGAAGACTATAAGCAGCCTGTCCTGGTACTGAAAGCCTGTCTCTGAATGTGATTTCAAGGGTGGTTGGAAGAGAGGACAGAGACTTGTTTTGCTGTTTCTGTTTTATTGCTGTTGTTGTTGTTCTATCTGAACATCGTGGACATGCTACGTTGGTGCTGAAATGTGTGGCAACAGTGGACTGCCTTCAGTAATGTTGGTTCTAACGTTAGCAATGCACTTCACCACATGTTTCAATGTACACGTGATAAATAAACAAATCTGAATCTGAATCTATTGGAACACACGCCCAACCGTGCCAGCTTCTGGGGTTCAGATGCTCTAACTCTCCAGAATATAGATAGCTGGCACAGCCCCTTTAAAGATGCAGGCCGTCCACCCCCCATTGGCGGTCATATTTTGGTCCCAGGATTTAATATTTAAAAGAGCACAAATTGGGATTCAGCGCTCAATCATCAGCTCAGTTCTGGATTGTCATCTAGTATCTAGCTCAGGACCCTGTCTTCATTTCAGTCTTCTATCCTGTCCTAACTCTAGTCTTGGATACTCCAGGACTTGGGTCCTAACCATCCCCATCTAGCTCTCTCATCACAGTACAATTGAGTCAACATGGATTCAGGAGGGCTTTGAAGCCTTTTGTCAGCTGCGGCCAGCCACAGTGAGAAAATTTCAAGACAGAGCCTGGAGATACACCACCTCTTGGCTGCTGTGTGCCAACTATCGCAGTGAGGAAGTCAGAGTCACTCAGGTGAAGCTGTTGGTCACTCTGCGGAGCCAGTCCATCTCCAAACCAAGAGAAATTTGCTCATGGCCTGAGTTCTTGCCACAGCTTCCTTACTCAACGTTCATTGAAGTCCAGCTGGCCCAGTTCCATATGGAACGCGAGAAGGTGGCCTTCATGAACTCTCCTGACTGAGAAAGCCCTGGCATGGGCCACCATGTATTGGGAGTGAAGGTTGGAGATTTGCTTGGATGCGGAGGAATTCATGGTCGCTATGAAGAGGGTGTTCCATCATCCCGCCAGAGCTAAATGAGCCTCGGACCGCCTGGTGAAGGTGCGTTAGGGCAGTCAGTCAGCAGCCGACTATGCCATTGAATTTCGGACTTTGGCCTAAGAGAGTGGGTGGAACGAGG
The DNA here is from genome assembly GCF_030028105.1 of Mobula birostris. Taxonomy (NCBI): domain Eukaryota; kingdom Metazoa; phylum Chordata; class Chondrichthyes; order Myliobatiformes; family Myliobatidae; genus Mobula; species Mobula birostris. Next base: position 79,400,422 of record NC_092370.1, on the reverse strand, counting down.
ACGCCTTGGTCACTCTGTACCACCACAGACTCCGAGGCAAACTAAAGGACGTCCTTGCCTTGGGGGAGTTGGTAGAGGAATGGAGGCTCTGATTGATCAGTCCATCCGTCTTGATAACCGCCTGGCAGAGTGAGAGTGAGACTACCTCAAGAGACTCGTCCAAACCCAGACTCAATGCACTGCAGTTCCATGCCCCAGCCTCAGGCAATGCTCAGGATCCTGTCAAACCCATGCAAATTAGCTGCATAAGAATCTTCACCAAGTAGAGGCTCTGGTGTAGGAGTTGAGGTTGCAGCTACAACAGTGGGGAAGCTTGTCACCTGTGTGCCAAATACCCTCGAGAAAACTATTAAGCTCATTTGGTGTTGGGAGGACTGTAATGGTAACAGCCACTACTCTCAACCTCTCAGAATTTGGTGTCACACTGAGGGCGGAGATCTCCTGGGGTAAGAACCAATGAGAAGTGAGTGCTTTATTGGACTCTGAGGCTGCTGGAAGTTTCCTGGACGTGGGGACCAGCCAGCAGCTCAATGGACTGCTGCAGGAGTTGAGCTGGCCCATGCCTGCCACTGTCTTGGACAGCTGTCTGCTTGGTTCCGGACAGATCCAGCAGCAGACATTGGTTCTGTGGATGAGGATAGAGGATGATGCTGAGGCCATTGGCTTCTCTATCACTGAGTCTCCTCACATACCTCTGACCCTCGGGCACACTTAGTTGTCCTAGCAAAACGCTTCCGTGAACTGGAAGGAAGGGAGCATCATCAAATGGTCCAGTCACTGCAAGAAGGTTTGTTTTCAGCTTGGTTCTGACCTCCAGACCCCCAGATCTGGAAGAGGTATTAAGCAAGGGAAAGGCTTCGACTCTTCCACTGCACTGACCCCACGACTATGCTATAGACTTATAGCTTGGTACTTGTCCAATGCGGAGTCAATTATACATGTTCTCAGGCCCAGAGAGAAGTGCTATGGAGGAGTATATAAAGGAGGCTCTTGCCCTGGGATTCATTCGACACCCTACCTCTCTAGATGGTGCTGGCTTCTTCTTTGTACAGAAGAAGTACAGGAGCCTGCAGCCGTGCATTGATTATAGAGGACTGTATCACACAATGGTCATGAATCGTTACTCTTTTCCACTCATGAGCACTGCCTTCGAGATTCTCCAAGAGGCTAGAGTATTCTCGAAACTAGACTTGCAGAGTGCGTACAGTCTGGTTTGCATAAAGGAGGGTGACGAGTGGAAGATGGCATTCAACATACCGATAGGGCACTATGAGTATCTGGTCATGCCCTTCAGCCTTTATCAAAGGCCTGCAAATTCATCACCTTGGACAAACTACCATCTGTGGTGGAGATGGCTGAAATTGACCTGCACCAGGTCTTCAGGATCCACAGTTTTCCAACGGACATTGTGTCAGATCACTGTCCACATTTCATGTCATATTTTTGGAGGGCACTCTGTGAGCTGATTGGGGCAAAAGTGAATCTTTCCTTTGGCTTTCACCCACAGTCCAATGATCGGTGAACCAAGGCTTGGAACAAACCTTAGGATACCTGGCCTCTGAAAGACTGGACGAGAGGTGTGACCACTTGATGTGGGTAGATGTGCCCCTGACACTTCACTGCATTCAGCACACAGGATGTCCCGTTTCAACTGCCAATTTGGATATTCTCCGCCACTCTTCCCTGAGCAGGAGGCTGAGGTTGGGGTTCCTGCTGCCAAAGATGTTGTCCGACTCTGACAGGAGAAATGGACTAGGGCAAGGGAGATTTTGTTAGCTTCTACCTGGAAAGCTGAAATGAAGGCCGATCACAAGAGAAAACAGGGACCAGATTTGCAGCCTGGGCACCAGGTATGGCTGTTGACTCAGGATTTGCCTCTCCGGGTGGAGTCTAGGAAATTGGTGCCCTTCGAGATTCTCAGGAAAGTTAACTCAGCGGCCTACACCTTGTGGCTCCCCAAGATCCTTAGGATCAATCCCACTTTCCATGTTTCCAAATGAAAGCCTGTGAACACCAGCCCTTTAGTCCACCACCATCAGTTCTCTGCTGCCTGGGTTTGCCGTTAGCAGAACTTTGGATTCACGAACTGTTCGGGGTGTTTGACAGTTCCCTGTGGACTAGGAAGGATTCGGACCTGAGGAACGGTGCTGAGTTCCTGAAAGGAACATCTTGGATCTGGCTCTCATCCACGACTACCATCATCATCTCTCTGAGCAGCCAGGACCATCAGGGGAGGACACAGGCCAGCTTCCGGGGTTTAGACGCACTAACTCTCTGGAATATAGCTAGCTGGCATGGCTTCTTTAGAGATTCAGGACACCCCGCTAATCGGCAGCCGTGTTTTGGCACCAGGATTTAATATTTAAAGAGCACCTGATCTGAGTGCTCAATCATCGGCTCAGTTTTGGATGCTTGTCTAGCATCTAGTTTAGAATCCTGCCTTCATTTCTGTCTTGTATCGTGACTCGATTCTAGTCTTGGATACTCCAGCACTTGGGTCCCAACCATCCTCACCTAGATCTCTCGTCACAAAATCTGAGGATACAAAATTGGTTTGCTGGTAAGAGCAAAGGTATTGGGGTCCTGTGGTGTGTTACGGAGATTGATGCTCAGTCCCCTGTTTTTAGTCATGTATATTAACAATACGAATGAGAGTGTAAGTGACACTAAAACTGGTGGTAAAGTGGACAATGAAGAAGATTGTCTAAGCTTGCCACTGGATCTAGATCAACCGGCAAAGTGGGCCAAGGAATGGCAGATTGAATTTAACTCAGACAAGTGGAGAGTTGAAATTTCCAAAATTAAACCAGAGCAGACTTACACAGTAAGTGGCAGAGCCCTGGAGAATGCTGTAGAAAAAAAGAGACCTAGCGTTACATGGACATTGTTCTGAGTAAGCGATGTCACAGATAAGGCAGTGTGCTGGAGAAGGCATCTGGCACCCTTGGCTTTTTCAGTCAGGACCCGGAGTACAAGGGATGGAATGTTGATTAGATTGAACGTGGAGTATCTTGTGCAGTCTTTTTGCCACACTGTAGTAAGGATGTGTTTAAGCTGGAGAGGGTGCAGAAAAGATACACAAGGATATTGTCAGGACTGGAAGTCTTCATTTTTTAGGGGAGATTGGACAGGGTGGGACATTTTTCACTGGAATGAAGGAGGCTGAAGGCTAACTTTGTCTTTTTCCCAGAGTAGGGGAGTCTAAATTTGAGGGCATTGCTTTAAGGTGAGAGGGGAAATAGGTAGAGGTCCTGGTAAAGACAAGTATAGTTACAACATTTAAAATATATTTTGACAGGTACACAAACAGGAAAGGGCTAGAGGTAAATAGGACAATTGGAGGGAAATGGGATTAACTTTGAAAGGCATCTTGATAGGTACAGACAAGCTGGACTAAAGGCCTTGTTCCCATGCTGTAGAAGTCTGAATTACTGAATTTCTAGGTTTCAGCAAATTTACAGAGTGTTCAGTTTGGCCCAGCAAATTTACAAGGTTGGAGAAACTGAGATATAATTATCACATATCAAAATTTAGTTTTGATTATCTTGAGAAGCAGCTCCACCCACAAATTTGTTTATCCCTAAAGCATGAATTAATCACCTTCTGAAATTGCACTTATTTAGAACAGAAAAAAGGAAGCAAATATTGTGCCCGAGTTTTAGAGTCAGGGTCACGTTTTGAAAATATTTCAACAGAATAAGAAAATTACTAATGGATTTCTGCAACAGCAAAAAACTATTTGGGTGTTTCAGTATAAATTTCACGAAGATATATTTAGCAAATTAAAATTAAATTCCATACAGTAGGTGTATGAGAAACATGTTTGAAATGTTTAATTCTGAGGACGAAGCCTACTTTCAACAGCAGAGATTTATAGAGTTATACGGCATACAAACAAGTCCTTTGGCCTGACTCATTAGTTGCTGACCAGGTTGCTTAGCAGCACTAGGCGAACAATCTGAATGTTCCAGAAATTCATGAAAGATCAGAATCAGGAAAGATCAAAATCAGGTTTATTATTATATTTGACGTATGTTGTGAAATTTGTTGTTTTGTAGCAATGGTATAGAGCAAGTCATAAAAATTGCTGTAAGTCCCCAAAATAAATAATAAATAAATAGGTATATTAATGGATAGATAGATACAGTAGTTAGATAGACAGATAAATAAATAAATACTACAGAAGGAGAATAGCAGGATCATGTTTGTGGGTTATCAGATTGTTCAGAAATCTGACAGCGGAGTCGAAGAAGCTGTTTCTAAAATATTGAATGTGGGTCTTCAGAATCCTGCATCTCCTCCCTGATGGCAATAATGAGAAGAGGCCATGTCCTGGATGGTGAAGGTCCTTAACAATGAACGCCACTTTCTTGAGGCACTGCTCTTTGAAGATGTTCTTGATGGTGTGGAGGTTTGTGCCTATGATAGAGGTGGAGAAGTCTACAATACTCTGCTGCCTCATTCAATTCTGTGCATTGGAGCCTCAGTGGCAGGCGGCGATGTAACCAGTCAGTATTCTCTCCGTGTTACCTCAGTAGAAATTTTCTAGCCTTTTTAAAATTTAAAATTTTATTTTATTAATTTTTGATCTATTCATTTACTTTTATAATTCGGGGATTTTATGTTTTCACATTGTACTGCTGATGCAAAGCAACAAATTTCATGTCATATATCAGTAATATGAGGAGGAGGAGAAGATGGTGGCGCGACGCAGCACACACGGCCACTTCAGTGGTGATGTCTGTTATTTGTCAAGTAGGGGACCATGCACAATTGTGATTTGATGGAGACTGATGTGAGAGTACGGAGGAAAATCTGGAGAAACTTCTGAAATACCCACTTCGCTGCCGCTGTTACTGTGGGGTCCGGAATCTCTGGGGGTTAAGGCCTCGAATCCTTGGCTTTGCTTGTTTCGGCAGCCGGGATGAAGTCAAAAGCGCTCGGCAGAGGATGGCACTCGGGAGGCTGTATCGGAGGGGCTGGTTGGAGGCTCGAAGTTTTCGGATGGACGGACTCAGTGTCGGCTGTGGTTGGGTGCTTCCAATGCATTGGCAGTTGTCGGTGCCTGGAGGTTTATGGCAGGGAGTTTCTCCCTTTGCCGCCTGCTATCAGGGACTCAGGGGTCAATCGACTCGGGACTTCGAGACTTTTTTTACCGTGCCCATGGTCTGTTCTTTATCAAATTATGATATTGTTTTGCACTGCTGTAACTGTGTGTTATAATTATGTGGTTCTGTCAGTGTTAGTCTTTGGTTTGTCCTGTTTTTCTGTGATATCACTCTGGAGAAACATTGTATCATTTCTTAATGCATTCATGCATTTCTAAATGACAATAAACGAGGACAGAGTGTTCTCATAATCTAATTATAGATCTGATTCTGATTCTCGTCCCGTTTGCCCATGTTTGGCCCATATCCCTTGAAACCCTTCATATTTACATACCTGTCCAAACTGTCCACTTACAGAAAGGCACAAGGAAGTCTCAAACATGCAAGAAGAGCTTGAGCCCTCTTCATTTTTATCAAGATCAACATGGGAATTTTTTTTCATGTTTGATTTCGTTTTTTTTCATGTTTGTTTCAATAAAACTCAGGCCACAATAAATATCTATGTTTACATTCATTTTTAAACAAATGTTAAGAATCAAATTAGTAATACAGCATAGAAATAGGTACTTTGGCTCAACTTCCTGGAAACATTCTCCTAAATCCTTTTTGCACTCTTTCTAACTTGATGCTGAACTTTCCTCTAACTTCATGTGGGCTTAAAAAGGTCACTTGAACTACCTGTCCATGGCAGATGATCACTGGTGGGATGGAGCTGGAAAAGCCCAGAAGAGTAAAGGAATGGCGGTGGAGGAATGAAAAAGAAAAATGGGTAAGAAAGTAAACGGGATCCAAGTGACAGGAAAGTAAGTGAACGTACTGTAGAAGAAAAATAAATCAAAATGAATTAAGCTGAAGCTAGGACTTGGAGTCGCAGCTGAAAAGAAAAAGGTTGCCCATTTAAACGAGGCAACTGTTTACTCTGAGTGTCTTCTTTTAATAATGACACAGAGGGAACCTATTTCATCTCTCAGCTCTATGGCTGCAATTCCTACATACTCTCCAGTACTCTGGACTCCAGCAACATATTGCAGAATTACAGTGGAAAACTTTGCAAGCCATCCATACAGATCAGTCTGTAACAGCAAGGACCTTTGTAATGGGTCTTCACTGTCTGGGGGACTTTATCATCTTTGCTAAGTTCAGCTTTCTAAACACAACAGCTGACATTTCTATTGATCAAATTGTTACTTTTGAGTAAGTTAAACTTCCAAACAATTCCCTTTGTTTAGCTTCTATTTGTAAATGGGAGCTAGTCTTTAGTGATTAATGTAACTGGCAAACAGTAATCTGTTTGAAGTTAAAAGGACAGCTTTGCAAACAAGCACGGTCTATGGAAAAGACTTGATGGCCCAAAAGCTCCTGGTCTAACTGCTACAGAGGTGGAGTATAAGAAAATGGGTTATTTAATTTGGCTTGATTCAAAATAGACAACTCTAGCTATGTAGTTGAGTTCAAGAAAGCTTACAGACCAGACAGATATTATTACAGCACTTTAACAACTGATTTGTTAATAGTTAGAAGGTTTGTGTAATTCAAGAGAGTTGTCCTCACCACATTATTTATGAGTACCTAGGAACTTTTGCCTCTGGAAACTTTTAGACTGTTTGTGTTAAAAGGTATCTGAAAAAAAGTCATGTTTATAAAGTCACCTAAATGGCAAAGAAACAGTATAAATGTAGAGACCAGTTCAGGCTTATTAGAAATAGTCAAGGAACATCAAGAAGAATGACAGAAATACAACATGAATTAGAATTCATTCCTCTGCCTTTGACTTCTGTGATGGATGATTAGCTTCTCTGAAACTCATGGGTATGTCTTCTTAGCTTAGATGAATTCTCCTTGTGTTTCGGAAAACCTTTGTGTTTTAGAATGGTTTGTAAATTGAAAGTGTTTTTATAAGATAGAAATCCTCCGTGATTTTTAAATGTGTTTTAAAAATGTTGTTTATAGATGCTTAACACTGAAAATAAATGAACTGTGTATAAACTACTTTGTTATCTGGACGTATCTCCTTCTTAGAAGTGGGGTTGGAGGGGGGGAGCAGCAAAACACACCATGGAACTAGACTTTGAAGGTTGGGTCATTACAGTAGAATCTCCCTTTAGTGGGGCTACCTGTAGCTATCTATATCGGATAGGACTTAGGGTCTTTGTTTGAGTATAGAAATTTGTAGTCAGCAAACCCACACCTTTCAGCTCCCCATTTATTCTTTTTGCCATAATATGCATACTTAGGATAACTTACAGAAACTAACTCACCCACCTAACTTTGGAATGTGGGAAGGTGCACCCAGGGAAACCACAGTAACCGCAGTGAAATAACTGGCAAATTCTATGTACACAGCACCCAAAATCAGGAATGAACTCAGGACCATGAAGCCACCAGGCAGCAGAACTACCTTCTACACCACTGTGCCTGCTACTTGAACCCAGACTGCAGGAGCAACCCAGCGGGTAAGCATATCCGCAGGACAGAGTACGGGAGAGGAGTTCTCAGCATCCCAGGTTGAGACCCTGCATCAGCACTGAGAGTGGAGACAGTAGATAGCCGGTATCCTATTGTGTCTCCACTTGGAACCCTGTTCCTCAGAGGATAGTGGAAGCAGGACCTGTGAATATTTTCAAGGCAGAGGTAGGTTGACTCTTGATAAGCAAGGAGAACGAAATAGGGAGGAATATGGAGTAAAGGCCACAGATAGATTAGTTGTGATTAAAATGGTCATGCGGACTTGGTAGACAGAGTGACCGTCTCCTGCTTCTAAGTTGTACGTTTGGTAGGTATGATTACTGATTTTGGTTTAGCTGTGTTTTTTTTGGAGAATGAATGCTAATGCATCTCTTTTGTGGAGGTCTTTCTTACTATTGAGGGAACATAATCCACAAAAACATCCTGAACTCAACACGAAGTGAGTAACCAAAAATTTAACCGGACATGGGATATATATTCAAATTGAAGCAAAGGAATGATGATATTTTACAATGTTGTCGGGGCGTATAGCTTCAAAGTTCAAAGTAAATTTATGAACATATAATTGACCATATACAATCCTGTCAATTGTTTTCTTGCGGCCATATCAGTATATCCTATAAACACAACAGAATCAATGAAAGACTGCACTCAACAAGGTGGACAACCAGTATGCAAAGACAACAAACTGTGCAAATATAAAAGAGAAAAAGAAACATGGAAGTTTATGGCTACTCCTGGGAGTTGGGTGTGAACTAAAACAAGACTTTGAAAAAGTGATCCCATTTCATTTTGTTCTAGTTGTGTTGTTTCTTGTAAAAATTGTTTATAACTTAAGTTTCATACATATTTTTCTTGTGAATGCTACTTGTATGATATGTTCCTGTGCTGCTGCAAGTTTTTAATTGTGCTTGTGCATACATTCATTTGTGCATATGATGGTAAACTTGACTTTTGTTTTGAAATCTCTGGCATCCCACAGCCCCCACCCACCCAACTCACCCCAGGATCAGTCTACAAAATTCATCCCAACTTAAGTGAGACTGTGCATAGGAAGACTGCATAAAAGGATGTTGATTTCTAGTGGGAAAGATTAATACCAACAAAATGGCTCTGCATCTGTTTCCTGGCAAGAGAAATTCATGTCACCAACTGACTTTGCTATCTTCAATCTGTTGTCCATCCAGTAAGGAATATTTATTCTTGTCCCTGCACTTAATTTACAATCTCATTATTACTGGATGCAAATCCAGCCGAAACTATATACAATTATGTTAACTGGAAGGTTAAAAATGCTGATGCTGAGATATTGAATTTCTGAAAATAAAGCAGAAATGTTGGAAAGATCCAGCATCTCGCCAGCTCCTGTTGACCTGAAATATTAACAACTTCTCTCCTGAGTGATGTTACTTCTTCTGCTAACGATTTCCAACATTTCTCCGCTCCTGCCTCCCCACCTGCAAACGCTGAAGACAATTAACCCACTGACTTTACATGTCTTTGTGATGATGGAGGAAATCTGAGAGCGTGGGAGAAATTCATATGGTCACAGACAGACAGAACATGCAAACTCCACCCAGACAATGGCCGACTTCTACTCCTTTGTCTTATGGTCTTATGGACAGTACTGGACGTCAGGATTAGACCTGGCTCTCTGGAACTGTGAGTCACCAGTTTCAACAGCCATCTGATTTCATTCCAAACCTTCCACCAATTAGCCTAACTCTCTGTCGTTTGGCTGCTCAGCCGAAGAAAACAATCCTGTTTATCTCTCTGGGTCCCTCCTAGTTTTCACAACTGCAGTTAAAATTACCCAGAACCTCTTTCATTCTGAAAGAAACCATCAGAACATGGACCGTCTGTGTTTGAAGCAACTGATAGGCATGACTCATTGTGCTCTGTAGATTAGACACTCTTTCTGATTCACGTATAATGTCTACATGTGACTCTCTGTGAAAATATTTATTATCCTCCCTTAACTTATTTGATTGGTGTAAACAGTTATGTTGAAGTATCAATGGATCTGGAGTTACAGCAACACTCACAACACACTGGAGGAACTCAGCAGGTCGGGCAGCATCCGTGGAAAAGATCAGTCGACGTTTCGGGCCAGAGCCCTTTGTCAGGCCTGACGAAGGGTTCCGGCCCGAAACGTCGACTGATCTTTTCCACGGATGCTGCCCGACCTGCTGAGTTCCTCCAGCATGTTGTGAGTGTTGCTTTGACCCCAGCATCTGCAGATTATTTTGTGTTTACGATCTGGAGTCACATGTAGGCCAGAACTGACTACAATAGAACATAGAACAAGAGTGCAACACAAAGCAGTGCCTCTGGCCCATAATGTTGTGCTGCCTTTTTAATATACCCTAAGGTGTATCTAACCCTTCCCTCCCACATAGATCTTTATTTTTCATTTATCCATGTGCCTATCTACGAGCCTCTTAAAGGTCGCTAATGTTTCTGCCTCTACTACTACCCCTGGCAGTGTGATCTGCTGTCTGCGCAAAATATCTACCTCTAACATCCCCCCCCCCACCATACCTTCCTACAGTTACCTTAAAATTATGCCTCCTTGTATTAGCCATTTCCACCCTGGGAAAATGTCTCTGGCTGCTCACTCTTTCTATGTCTCTTACCCCGATCAAGTCGCCTCTCATCCTTCTTCACTCCATAGAGAAAAGCTTTAGCTCACTCAACCTGTCTTCCTAAGACGTGCTCTCTAATCCAGACAGTATCTCGGTAAATCTCCTCTGCACCCTCTCTAAAGCTTCCACATTCTTCTTATAATGTGGGATCTAGAAATGAACACAATATTCCAAGTGGGTCAAGATAGCACCAGCAAACAATGCTACCTTGGGTGACATCTTCTAGTTAGTCCACAAAACTGTTTCCTTCACTTCTTCTATGTCTTTTTGTTTATTTTAAGTGTGTTTTTGGTACTGTTAGAGCCTTTGCTCTACAGACTGAAGATCGATTAAGTGATCTGGCACTTTGCTGTCTCCAAGAAGATTCCGGGAGGTGAGCAACCTCAATGCCTAGAAGCTTAGAGATGGGCGTGAGCCTACCATCGACCTCATTTCTCGACTATTAAAGCATCGAGGAAAATTTTGAGGCGAGTGTGGAAGGTGAATGAATGTTCAGTGCTATCTGCCAGCCTCTCACTCACTCTGCTGGAGGAAGGTGTCTGCCTGCGACAGCCTCTTGCTTGCTGCTCCTGGGGGAAGGCCCGTGTGACTGGGTGATCTCTCTCTCCTATGATGCTATCAGAGGATGGTACTGAAGTTCTGGGTCTGCAGTTTATGGATTGTACTGTGGTCTTCTTGGACTCATTCAGTTTTGTGTTTGATATTCTATGTTTTTGCCCATCCTTTCCTTTTGCTGTTTGTGTGATTTGTTTTATTTTGCACAATGGTGGAGGGTTTGTGGTTTAATATTCTTCTTGCTGTTTGTGCAATTCATTTGATGTTTTTCGTGTGGAGGATTGGGGCTTTGGGGTTTGTGGTTCTTGTTGCCGTTTGCACGATTTGTTTTTAGCGCATGGGAGTTGATGTTCTTGCCATTTGCACAATTTGTTTATTTTGTGCATAGAGAGGGGGAGTGTTGACGTTTTTCTTTGAATGGCTTCCATGGCTTTCTTTGTTCCATGGCTGTCTGGAGAAGACAAATCTCAGAGATGTATACTGTATGCATACTCTGATAATAAATGTACCTTGAACCTTGAGCTAGAGTTTTATAGGACTGTATCTCTTACCTCATGCCTCTTAACTCTTGAATTTAATCCCCCGACTACTGAAGCACACATGATATACCTTCATAACCGTGTGATCATTTCCAAGGCACCTTTGAGGGATCAATAGACTTGGACTCCAAGTTCCCTCTGTTTCTCCACACTGCTAAGAATCCTGCCATTAACCTAGTATTCTGCTTTTCAGTTCAACTATTCAAAGTGTATCACTTTGTACTTTTCCGCATTGAACTCTGTCTGTCACTTCTCAGCCCAGCTCTGCATCAATTAATGTCCCATTCTAATCTGCAACAACCCTTTACACTATCCACAACACCACCAATCATTGTGTCATCTGCAAATTTGCGAACCCACCCTTCAACCAGGTCATTTATAAAAATCACAAAGAGTTGTGGTTCCAGAAAACTAAAATCTGGGCTGGATAGGATACACAGTACCCCAGGTTACCGTGTGAAGTGAAGGAACAGATTACTGCACCTTTGGTGATAATATTTGCATCCTCACAGGCTAGGGGTAGATCGAGAAGACTGGAGGGTAGCAAAGGTTATTTCTTTGTCCCTTTAGATGTAGTTCTGGTACTGTTGGAGCCTGTGATCTACAGTTTGATGGTGTATTTTTGGGTCAATTTGAGTGATCTGGTGCTTTGGTGTCTCCGAAAAGGAGGTGCGCGGGCATGAGACCAAGAAGCTTACAGATGGGATGTGAGCCCATGATCGACTCCATTTCTCACTGATTAAAGTGTCAAGGAAGACTGAAATCATTGCAGCAAGTGCGGAAGGTGAACAAGTGTTCGGTGCTGCTAACTGCCCTCGATGCTGTTGGAGGATGGTACCAAAGTTCTGGGTCTGCGGTTTATGGATTGGACTGTAGTTTGATTGAACTTTTTAAATCTTATGTTTTTATATTCTGTGTTTTCACTGGCTCTTTCATGGGGGTTAGTTGACGTTCTTGTTGATGTTCGCGCAATTTGTACATTTTTTGCACGTGGGGGAGTGATGTTTTTCTTTGAATAGTTTCTATTTTTTTGTTTTGTGACTGGAGAAGATGACTCTCAGAGTTGTATACTGCATACATACTTTGATAATAAATGTACTTTGAACTTTAATTGCTGGGTGGGCTAGAGGTATAAGATTTAAGAAGGATTCTGCATTTTGCTAATGATTTATTTCTCCTTTTGAGCATTATTATAATTTCTAATCTAAGCACATTCCCTCACTCTCTGTCAAAGAATGAGTCAACAATTCGTCTCTGACTAACCTTTCAATCATCTTGCCTTGAATTCAATACGTCTGGACAAACTCTTTTTACTATTTTCATTATCTGAAGGAGCTTTATAAATGCAAATTTATACAGGTCACACAGAAGCAGAACGCATAATAAAGAATAAATCTTATCAACAAATCTTATCAGGGATAGTTGGTATAAATTTAAGAAGGGAAAGTGATTCTTGTCCAACTTCAGTGAGTTGTCTGTGGAATCAAGGGGAAGGGTAGACAAAGGGAATATAGTAGACGTACAGTATAACTAAACACTCATGCACAGACACACACACACACACACACTCACATACAGACTAACACTCACACCCATCCATGCAAAACATGCACAAATGCAAACACACACAGAGAATTCCAGTCAGAGTTTTATAATTATGCTGGCTGCTTGACCGAGACAATGAGAATTGTAGACAGAGTTCATGGTGGAGAGATTAGTTTCTGTGATATGCTGAGCTGTATCCACATCTATGCAGTTCCTAGGAGCTAGAGGCAGAGCAGTTGCCAAACCAAGCTGTGGTGCATCCCGATAAGATGCTTCAGCAGTTATTTATTGGTTGTACACTATGTCAGAATGTATTTGTCTCAAGGTCTATATCATCCTTCTATTTGATGTCCATGATGTTGTTGCTCAGTCTTGAAAATAAATTGCCATCCCTAATATCTTAATTCTTATGAATATGTCCACTTGATAAATTCATCTTACCATAATTTGCAAAAGATGATGGACCTGTGGAATGACAGATGTAGAGAGGAAGAGGGGGGGGAAAGAGGGGGGGGAAAGAGGGGGGGGAAAGAGGGGGGGGAAAGAGGGGGGGGAAGAGGGGGGGGGAAGAGGGGGGGGGAAGAGGGGGGGGAAGAGGGGGGGGAAGAGGGGGGGGAAAGGGGGGGAAGAGGGGGGGGAAGAGGGGGGGGAAGAGGGGGGGGAAGAGGGGGGGGAAGAGGGGGGGGAAGAGGGGGGGGAAGAGGGGGGGGAAGAGGGGAAACAGGAACAAGGCTTTGGAAAGGTGATCCCAATTTTAGCTCCTTCTTTAACCAGGTTACTTTAATCAATTCGAGTTTGCTGTTATGTGCACAAGTATGATGAGGGACAGGGACAATGAAAAACCTGCTTGCAGCAGCATGACAGGCACATAGGTGCAGACAACACTCAGAATACAAATTATACACGTCCTATCCACCATGTGACTGCTTATTGGTCTGTCATGTGACCACATGTGATTGGTCAATTTCACAGACTTGTCCATCTACCAACTAACTTTTAACTTACTAACAAGACCACAAGACATAGGAGCAAAATTAAGCCATTTGGTCCACTGAGTCTGCTCTGTCATTCAAACATGGCTGATTTTTTCCCCCCTCCTTCGCCCCTCTACATGGCCTTCTCACATAACCTTTTGTTGTGTATGTGACCCAGTTACACAACAATGCTATTAATTAAAATGCTGGAGACGGGAGATAAGGTTCATGGTTCTTTAGTGGCAGAAACTGAACTCTGAACACACACGTACGGATCAATACACGCCTAATAGCGCATTCAATGATATGTTACTAAAAGATAAAGTAGTCCCTTATTATACTGTAGACTATTCGGCACACTTCTCCCCTTTTATTTTAATAGTTTATCAACTTTTGATTTACTGGGGCATTATGCTAAACAAATATGCTTACCCTTAACATACAAACGCCTACCATTTGTTTACTTAGTAACTTAATAATATCAAATTATAACAAGCCTTTTTTTTTTAAACTTCCTGGGGAGGTCTCCTCTGCCTCTCCGTTTGACTTGAAACGTTTGCTTCAGGGAATGAGTCTCCACAGGTACCTCAGGTGGGTCCTCAGCACTGATGACAGGCTTCTGTGGAGGAGGCTGATGTGGTCACATCAGGAGTGTTTGCTTCTATATCATGAGGGTCCGGGCAAGGTGTTATTGTGTTTTCCACCCAAGCATCCAGGATTTGGTCCACATGCCGTCTCCATATGTTCTCTCCCACCTGTACTCTATATATCAGTGGCCCGTCTATGGCAGAAATTATATCCAGCTGCCACTTTTCAGTCCAGTAATCATGTGCAAGAACTGACTGTCCCACACTGAAGCTCCGAGTTGACTTAGCATTCAAGTGTTTGAACTGTCTGTTCTCCACATCACACTGTACATTTGGTTTGAGAAGATCCATGCGGGACCTCGGGTTCCTGTTCAGATACATCATCGCTGGAGTCTGGTTAGTGGTTGCATGTACTGCATTACGATAGGTGAGGAGGAAGTTGTCTATCTTGTGTTGCAGTGGTCGATTTTCTCTGTCCTTTGCCTTGAGGGCTTTCTTGAATGTCTGTACAAATCTTTCTGCCGAGCTATTTGTGGATGGATGGTAAGGAGCCGATGTAAAATGCTTGATTCCATTGTTCTTCACAAAACTTTGGAATTCTTCAGAGACAAATTGTCATCCGTTGTCTGTGCAGATTTGTTCTGGTATGCCATTCCTGGTGAACATGGTCCTCAGCACTGTAATGGTCTTTTCCGATGTGGTTGTCTTCATTTTGATGACCTCTGGCTATTTGGGATGTGCATCTACGGTGATTAAAAAGATAGAGTTCATGAATGGTCCAGCAAAGTCGATGTGCACTTGTTGCCATGGTGATGAGGGCCACTCCCACGGATGGAGAGGGGCTTGTGGTGGTGTGTTCTGGATCTTTTGACAGCAGTTCTTGGTCGAGTCCTCAATCTGTTTATCAATTCCTGGCCACCACACATTGGCATGGTACCCAGGTGCCCCTCATGCAGTTCCTCCAGCACTCTGGTGCGTAGTTTGGGAGGAATCACAACTCGTGATCCACACATTAGTGTTCCCTGACACACTGACAACTGCTCCTTCCTCGCTGAGAAGGCTGGAAACAGTATGTTACCCCGCGCTGGCCATCCCTTTACCGTGATGTCATACACTTTTGACAACATAGGGTCATTGCGTGTTTCTGGTAATTGTTCAACTATTGTTGTGTGAAAGACCTCTGCTGAATCCATTGTGTAGTTATCTCAGAAGTCGGCAGTGGTAAACGTGACAACTGCTGAGGGTAGCAGATACCAACAGAATCAACAAACTCATTCATAAGGCCAGTGATGTTGTGGAGATGGAACTGGACTCTCTGGTGGTGTCTGAAAAGAGGATGCTGTCTAAGTTGCATGCCATCTTGGTCAATGTCTCCCATCCACTACATAATGTACTGGATGGGTACAGGAGTACATTCAGCCAGAGAATCATTCCACCGAGATGCAGCACAGAGCATCATAGGAAGTCATTCCTGCCTGTGGCCATCAAACTTTACAACTCCTCCCTTGGAGGGTCAGACACCCTGAGCCAATAGGTTGGTCCTGGACTTATTTCATAATTTCCTGGCATAATTTACATATTACTATTTAACTATTTATTGTTCCATTACTACTATTTATGGTGCAACTGTAACGACAACCAATTTCCCTCGGGATCAATAAAGTATGACTATGACTATGATGTCACCCAGGTAACACTGAGTCCCTGGAGTCCCCTGCAGGACCTGGTCCATTGTCCTTTGCCAGATTGCAGGAGCTGATGCTCTCCCAAACACCAACCTGTTGTACTGGTAAAGTCCTTTGTGTGTATTTCTTGGATGCTTCATCGGTTTCCATTTGGCGATAAGCCTGGCTCAAATCGATTTTTGTGAAATGTTTCCCTCCTGACGGGGAAGCAAAGGTGTCCTCAATACGAGGTAAAGGATACTGTACTGTGCGGAGAACTGGGTTAACAGTCACTTTAAAATCATCACATATGTGCACCTTGCTTGGTTTTTCTGGTTTTGTGCTGGAGGTTTTCTTCATCACTGGAACAATAGGCATGGCCCATTCACTCCAATCCACCTTTGAAAGGACCCCCATTCACTCCAATTCACCTTTGACAGGACCCCCAGTCTGCTCCAGATTTTTCAGCTCTGCCTCTACTGTAGGATGGATTGCATATGGCACTGGTCTGGCTTTGTGAAATTTTGAACATGCATTTTCCTCAATCTCAATCCTTGCCTTCATGCCTTGAGGTGTTCCTATTCCTTTCATGAATACTTCCTCAGAGTCAGCAAGTATTTGTGACAGTCTCTCAGATATAGTCTTGCTGCCCTCCTTTGCTGACACATCTAGTGCCTTGATGGTATGTCAATCCATCTGGATTTTCCTGAGCCATTCATGTCCCAGCAATGGTGGTCCTCCATTTTTCAGTACATAAAGGTTTATTTGCTGTGCTTTATCTCCGTAGATCACTGTCACTTTAATTTTGCGTTTGGGGCGCACATTCTGTCCTGTGTAAGCCTTTAGTAGTTTAGTTTGTTTCAAAGGTATATGCGAAAACAGCCATTGGTAGTTGTGTACAGAGATCACTGTTAAAGCTGAGCCTGTATCCAACTCCATTTTCAGTCTCACGCCTGCCACTTGTGGAGTGATCCATATTACTCTTCAATCATCTGTCTCTTTCATGCTGTGAAGTTGCCGACAAGACAATTCACTTTCGTCGGAGTCATTTTCATCAGAACTGCCTTCTTTTGTTTTGTGTACCTTGGTGCATTTTCCTTTCTGGGGTTTATTGTTTCTCTGTATTTTGCCCTTTTTCTGCTGTTGACTGGCTTTGCATACTCTGCCAATGTGGCCCTGTTTGCCACAGTTTCTGCATTCTTTGTCTTTAAACCAACAGTCATACGGGTCATGTGACCTGTTCCCACAACGGTAACATTTCTTTCCTTCATTTCTGTTCAGTGACATTTTACTTGTGGCATATTCCAGAGATTTTTGTTGTATCTCGGAAGCACCCCATGCCGCTGTTTCCGTTGATATTGCAATGTTTAGTACTTTCTCGAATGTAAGGTCTCTTTCACACAGAAGCTTCATCTGTGTGGTTTCACAGTGCATGCCACACACTAACCTGTCCCTCAATGCATCCGATAGACCAGCTCCAAATTGACAATGTTCTGATAACTTGCGCAATTCAGCACAATATTCAGAAATGCTTTCACTTTTGCTCTAATTCTGATTTTGAAATTTAAATCTTTCAGCAATGACCAGTGGTTCAGGGCTTAAGTGCTATTGGAGAGTGTCGACTATTTGCTTGAATGTTTTGTCAGCTGGCTTTTCAGGGGTTAACAAGCTCCGTAGTAGACCGTATGTTTTTGCTCCCCTAATACTGAGTAAGACGCCTGCTTTCTTTTCATCCTTAACACCGTTAGCCTCACAATATAATTCCACTCTTTCAATGTAAGTTGCCCAGTCTTCAATGCCACTATCAAATGCTGTAATGGTTCCAATCATCGCCATCTTTGTTATGTTAATTAAGCCCCATTCTTCCCTTATTTTCCTTTTTGATTCACATGCCCTTTTTGCTAGCGCCACGAGCACACTCCATCTAGATGTGCGTGTGTGTCGCTCCTTTTTATCTCTCTTCTGGGGCAGGCAGACCCTCAGCCCCTGGGGCTCAGCGCCGGCTGTTGTCTCGGCTGGACGTGCTGCGGCTCTGACTGTGTCTCTTGGTCTCCCGACGTGCCCGAACCCAGCTGTGCTCCTGCTTCCTTTCAGACTTGTGGCCTCGCTCTTCCTCCTTCTCCCGCTCCTTGTTTCATTCCTTGCGCTCTCCTTCCGAGTGTCGTTATCTATTAAAACACAGCGTTCCGACACGATGTAGGTTCAGTAACCTCGTCGCTAATTTGTTGTATATGTGGCCCAGTTACACAATGATGCTATTAATAAAAACGCTGGAGACGGGAGCTAAGGTTCATGGACTTTTACTGGCAGAAACCGAACTCTGAACACACACATATAGATCAATACGTGCCTAATAGCACATGCTCAATATGCGCCTAATAGCACATTCAACGACGTTTTACTAAAACACAAAGTAGTCCCTTATTATACTGTAGGCTATATGGTACACCTTTGATACTGTGGCCAATCAAGAGCCTATCAATCTGCACCTTGAATACAGCCAACGACCTGGATTCCGTAGCTGCCTGTGGCAACAAATTCCACAAATTTACCACACTCTGGCTAAAGAAATTTCTGTACACCTGTTTAAAATTTACAAAGATGTTACCTGGATTGGAAAGCGTGCCTTATGAGAATAGGTTGCGTGAACTTGGCCTTTTCTCCTTGGAGTGACTGAGGATGAGAGGTGTGCAAGATGATGAGAGACATTGAACATGTGGATAGCCAGAGGCTTTTTCCCAGGGCTGAAATGGCTAACATGAGGAGGTTTAGTTTTAACGTGCTTGGAAGTAGGTACAGAGGGAATGTCAGGGGTAAGTTTTTCCACACTTACCGTGCTAGCTGTAATATTGTTCTTTCATCTGCCTGCACTTCCTGACAGTCTGACTGTCCTGTGCATCGTTTCTGGGTGACTACGAGTCAAGCAGACGTATTCGGCTGCACTGTACACGACAAACATTCTGTCCTAACCTTCGAGTTTTTCCTTAGTTGTAACAATACATACATTATACAAGACAGTGAAGAGAGAAAAAAGCCATACAAAACAAGATGTGAGTGCAAGAAAAGGACGCGGCAAAGATAAGGCCATGGTAGTGCAAGAGACAGTCTAATTACCAGCTATTAATTACCAATTGCCAATTACCTGGTAATTGTCAAGGTAGATCAGGGTTTTGGAGGTTCGTTCAAGAACGAGGCATTTGCAAGAAAGTAGTCATTCCTGGTGGGGTGGGACTCTTTTCTAAATCTGCTGTTTTTCTCATTCTTTTCCCTGTCTATGTTGTTCAAATATTGGCAGGTTTGCTGCCTCTCTGATCCATTGCCAAACTGCTGACTGTAATCCAGCCACACCTGAATTAGATAATAGGCTGGCTGCTGTTGGTTTTTAATTAAATTCAGCATTGCTGTCATTTTTATCATCGACTGTTAAGTGTCGTTCGAACATTGTTCCTTGCTTCACATCTCAAAGAAAACACATCACAGGGGGTTAGATCTATTGGGAGGTGGGGATGGCAGATTTTCTTTAAAGTCACAGAACAGTACAGCACAGAAACAGATCCTTTTACCCCAACTCATCTATTGCACCCAAGTTGCCTTTTTGAACTAGTCTCCTGTGTTTTTGCCGTACCCTTCTAAATCTCCCATATTCTGTCTAAACCTGTCTAAATATTGCAATTGGACCTGCCTCTACCACTTCTGGCAGCTTGTTCCATGTCCTTACCATCCTCCATGTAAAAAATGTTGCTCCTCAGGCTCCTTTTCAATCTTTCCCTTCTCATTTTAAACCTAGGCCGTTTAATTTTAGAAACACACATTAAAGTTGCTGGTGAACGCAGCAGGCCAGGCAGCAGCAGAATTTCCCGTGTTTGCGTTTAATTTTAGACTTTGTTACCCTGGGAAAAAGGCGATGGCTTTTATCTTATCTATGCCCATCTTGATTTTGTAAGCATCTATAAATCACTCCTCAGCCTCCTTCGCTTCAGGGAGAAAAGTCCCTGCCTTTGCTCAAGGAAAATAATGAACCAAATGTTTTTTTTAAATGTAATCAGACATTTACATGCCCCCATTATAGCCAGAGGTAATTCTACTGCAATGATTTTCCATAATGTCAATTGATTACAACATGACTGATAGGTGAGAGAATACTATGTATTTTACTTGCACCACACTGGTGATAGCACGATCACAATCTGGATAACTTGCTTAAATCTGTGCTTTCAAGGCAACTGCTGGCTATTCTGCTGTAACATGACTTTCTATAACACAAAGTTTCTGAGGAATGTAATTATCACATTATTGCAGAATTCCTTGCCCTTCTCATTACCCATTTATTTAATGAATTGAACTTAACTCCCAGATATCATGATGGGTCTTGAGCGGTTGATTTGATTATTAGATGAAAACTCTCAGTTCGAGTTTTGTTATTTAACCACTACGCTGCTGCGCTACTTTTCAATGGACTTCTTTGCACTACAATTGATTTGTATTTTTTTTGTTCTAATTGTGTTTTTTTGGTATATTTTTTGTATAATTTAGCACATAGAACAGAAAACTAGAGTGCATTAAGGACCCTAAGGCCCACGATGTATTGCTAACTGATGTACTTTGATAATAAATTTACTTTGAATTTTATACTGTAGATTTTCACAAATCGTGAGGCATTTTATGTTTAAGAAAAACCGTAACAACTCATTTATTGTACTCCTAACCCTGAACACAAAGTACGGTAACAGAACTTCGTGTAATTACTTCCTCACCCCAGACCAGCCTGTTAAGGTGGATTCCAACTCGACGTCGGAAACTGTGAATTATGTACATTTCCACCAATTACTTACCCTAGTCTGCCCCCTCCTCCCCAGAATTCACTAAAACCGGCATTGTGATACTGTTTAGAGCCACACTGCTTGGGTCCTATGTTCCATGGGTGGAAGAACTGCTGGTACCTCTGGCTTGTCCAGAGGTGTGTTGATACGCTTATGATCATGTTGTGACGGCAGGGACATGGTAGCAGGATCCTTCAAATCTTGGTGGGCCAGTTTAAGGTGACCTACCAAAACACATTCAGATTTACCCCTCTTATCTATGACAAAAGTCTTTTCCCTCCATTCCAAAGTGTGGAATGGACCACTGTAACGGGTTCAGGGGGACTAAGGAGATGTTGGTGTTTATCATGACAGACAAATACCAACTCAGCTGTGGGCGACTGCAGGTCCTCCTTTGGAGCTGTTCTGAGCCCCAGCAGAACCTACAGAAGACCATCATATCAACTCTTATCCATCAGGGAAGCCCTCAGAGCAGCCTTAAGGAATGGTGAAATCGTTTGCATATGCCATTGGTCTGTGGGTGATATGCTGTGGTGTGATGTAGCCTAAATGCCAGGTTCTGGGCCATCGCAGACCAAAGGTCTATTATGAATTGAGGACTGTGGTAGAAGGAAATATCAGATGGGGTGCCAAACCAAACAACCCAGGTGCTGACGAATGCCTGGGTCACATCTGTGGCTGATGTTGATGTCAGAGGGATGACCTCTGGCCCTAGTCACCTGGTGGTACGGTCCACCATAGTAAACCACTGGGTGGGGGGGAGGCGCAGAGGAGAGCACCAATAAGGTCCACATTGACATGGTCAAACCATCATTCAGTGGCGTCAAAAGTTGCCAATGGTGCCTGGACATGACAGATAATTTTTTTCCATTTTTGCCAGCTGGCACTCCACACAGGCTGAAGTCCAATCACTCATGTCCTTTCTAAGGCTGTGCCACACAGACTTTAGTGCAACCAGTTTCTGTGAGGCCTTCCAGCCTGGATGCAAGAGGCCATGTATGGAGTTAAAAACAGTTTGCAGCCACTGTGGGGTGAGGTTGATTGGTTGAGACATTGCATGGAGAAACCCCATCTTCCCTGAACAGCAGGCCCATGATTGTTCAGGTGAGCCTGGGCCTCTAAGTCAGTAGCTTGATTGGTTGCCATGCCAGCATAGTCAACCCCAATGTGTATTGCCTCAATAGCTAGCCACGAGAGGCAATTAGGCACGGTATTATTCTTCTCATTGATATGTTGTATATCAGTTGTGAACTCTGATATGTAGGCCAGGTGGTGTTGCTGCTGTGCAGACTAAGTGCCTGGTATTTTGGCCATCATGTCCGCGAGGGGCTTGTGGTCAACAAATGCTGTGAAATGGCAACCCCCTAGAGGTAAATGAAAATGACAGACAGCCAGATAGAGACTGAGAAGCTCACAGTCAAACGTGCTGTACTTCCTTACAGGGTGGGGGTGGGGTGAAAACGGAGCTGTCAGCTGAAGAAGGTGAGCAGCTGCCACACGCCTCTGGCCAACTGTTTGTGCACAGCACCCACAGAACAGTCTGAAATGTCACTAGTAATGGCTATGGGTGTATTGGGGAGTGGGTGCGCCAGTAGGGTCACGTTGGTATCATCAAATGCCCTGGTCATATCTGCTGACCAGTCAAGCACACAATTAGGGGTATCGTCTTTAAGCACACAATACAGAGGGAGCACAAGTTCTACAGCTCACGGAATGAAGCAGTGAAGTTCACCATACCTAAAAACTT
The DNA here is from genome assembly GCF_030028105.1 of Mobula birostris. Classification (NCBI taxonomy): domain Eukaryota; kingdom Metazoa; phylum Chordata; class Chondrichthyes; order Myliobatiformes; family Myliobatidae; genus Mobula; species Mobula birostris. The sequence goes on along the minus strand of NC_092370.1, from coordinate 79,377,772 downwards.
CTGTAGTTCTTTCAGTAGCGCGGGGCAGTGAGAGATTTATAATAGCAGCAAATTTGGATGGGAGGGGTTTTGCACCTTCTGCGGAGACATGATGACCAAGGAGGTCGATGGTTTACAACTCAAATTGGTATTTAGCAAGGTTAGCGATCAACCCGTGCTGACTTAATCGTTCAAAAAATGTGCAGAGATGAAATGTGTGTTGGATTTGCATGCACAGGCGATAAGTATGTCATCCAGGGCAACAAAACGGAAATCTAAATCTAAAATTAAATTTGTCCATCAGCTGTTGGAAAGTCCGTACTGCATTTTTCAGCCCAAACGGCATGCGCAGAAACTCAGAGGCCAAGCGGGGTTATCACAGTCATATTGGGTATGTCTTTTCCAGCACACAAGCACCTGATTGTAGCCCCAACCCAAATCGACTTTAGAAAAAATTAACACTCTGGCTAAATGTGCCAAAAAGTCCTGGATGTGTGGGACTGGGTAACAATCAGAAGTGGTGACCTCGTTAAGACATCGGTAATTGTTACATGGGCAGCAACTAGCATCGGACTTCAGGACCATATGGAGGGGGTGAAGCTCGGAGCCCGTTCAACTGGCATACAATATCAAGTCTTTCCATGTTGGAAAACTCAGCCTTCGCAGTTGCCAGCTTTTTGTATATTTTTATATATATTGTATAAGCACGTGGACATGGACTGGTGGGCCAGTTGTGGGAATGTGGTGGTCGACCCCATATTTTGTGACTGTAGTGGAGAATATGGGCTTGGTGAGGTTTGGGAGTTCACCCAGCAGTCGAGTAAACTCACATGCAGTGGTGCATGCGCCTGACAGAGTCATAGTGGGGAACTTGCTGAGGGAGCAGGGTAATGATCCAAAGTCCTTGACATCTACAAGTTGGCAGTTCTTCAGATCAACCAACAGCCCTTGGGCACACAGGAAATTTGCACGTAGCAGAGGTCTAGCCACTTTAGCCAGAACTAGAGCCCATGTGTAACGTTGCCCATTGAAGCAGAGCGTCACCTGTCATGTCCTGCAAGTCTGGATCCTGCTGCCATTAGCAATCTCCTGTGAGGTTTCATTGCTCTTTGCCTTCTCATCAATAGACAATGCTGGCAGTACCCATGTGACACAGGAAACATCACTCTGAAAGGGTATCTGTAATAAATAGCTGACATCCCTGGTGGCTGGAACCCATGGTGTTCACAGGCCTTTGATGTGCTGACACTGTTGAAGCTGCAAGGCAGTTGGCACTTCCTAGTATTTGTGCCATGCCAGCATAGTAAAAGCACAAACCTGGCATTGTGTTTCACAGCCACGGGCATCCTTGTTTTGGGGCCTTGCTGACTGGGCTTATTGAGGTAGAGAAAGGAGGAAGAATGATGCACCCTTGCCTGGTGGAGTGTAAACTGTCAGCCATTTTAGCAAGCTCCCTATAGTCCTTCAAAGATGCATTAGCAAGGGCTATGCGAACCTGATCGGATGTTTGCTACACGAAGAGTTCTTTAAAAATAAAACAAGGATGGTGATTTCCAAGGAGAGACAGCATGTGGTCCATTAGCTCCGTTGGCTTAGCAACCCCGAGGCTGGACAAGGAGATCAACTGTTTGGTGCGCTCAGAATCTGATAGGCCAGAAGTCTGTGAAAGCCAAGTTTTCAGCAATCGGTATTTATTGTGTTCAGAGGGGTGTTCTGGAAGATTCACCACTCTCGGTGCAGTAGAACCGCTGAGTGATGCTACCACATAGTAAAATTTGGGGTTGTCCATGGTGATTTCTCGCAGCACAAGCTGGGCCTTGGTTTGTACAAGCCAAGCAATGGCACTTTTCTCCAAAAACTCTGGCAGTTTCAAAGCAACTGCATTGGCAGACATGTTCAATAAACCTGGAATCATCCTAAAGCATTGGGGTTATCAATGTAGGTCTTCGTAAATAAAAAGGCATGAGGTGCTTCATGTTTAAAAACCAGAGCTCATTATATTGTTCTCCAAGCTCTGAACACAAAAAGCACGGTAACAGAACCTTACATAACTACATCATGTCAGACCAGCCTCTTAAAATGAACCGCTAGTTAATGTCTGTGGTTGTGAATTATACACATTTCCACCAATTACACTGCCCTACACTTAAATGGGAGAAAGTCTGCAGATGTTGAAAATCCAAAGCAACACCTACAAAATGCTGGAGGAGCTCAGCAGGTTAGGCGGCATCTATGGAAATGAATAAGTAGTCGATGTTTTGGGCATTCAGGTCTGAAAAGGAAGGGGGAAGATGCCAGGATAAAAAGGTGGAGGGAGGAGAAGGAGACTAGCTAGATGGTGATAGGTGAAGCCAGGTGAGTGGGAAAGATAAAGAACTGGAGAAGAAGGAATCTGATAGGAGAGAAGAGTGAACCAGAGGAAAATGGGGAGGAGTGAAGGATGCAGAGGGAGGTGATAGACAGGTGAGAAGAGGCAAGAGGTCAGAATCGGGAAGAGAAGGGGGGGGTGGCGGAGAGAAATTTTTTTAACCAGAAGGAGAAATCTATATTCATGCCATTAGGTTGGAGGCTACCCAGGTGGAACCTGAGGGTGGTCTTATCTTGGCAAAGGGGAGGCTATGGACCAACATGTCAGAATGGGAATGTGAATCGGAATTAAAATGTTTGGCCACCAGGAAGTTCCGTTTATGGTGGATGGAGCGGAGGTGCTAGACGAAGTGGTCCCCCAAATTACGACGGGGGGGCGGGGGAGGTGCTCTCACCAAATGTCGAGGATGCTGCATTGGGAGCACTGGACTCAATAGACAACCTCAGCAGATTTGTAGATGAACACTGCTTCACCTGGAAGGATTGTTTGGGCCCTGAATGGGGGTGAATGAGCAGGTGTAGTATTTAGGCCAATTGCAGGGTTAAGTGTCGGGAAGGAAAATTAGAGGGGAGGGACAAATAGAACAGGGAATCACAGAGGGAATAATCCCTGCAGAAAGCAGCGAGAGAGGGGAGGTAAAGATATGTTTAGCAATAGGATCCCTTTGGAGATGGCAGACATTGTGGAGGATGTTGTGTTGCATCTGGAGATTCAAAGGGTGGTAGGAAAGGACAAAAGGAACACTATCACTGTTAAGGCGGCAGGAAAATGGGGTGAGAGCAGCTGTTCAGGAAATGGATGAGATGCAGGTGAGGGCAGCACCACTAGTGGAAGAAGGGATACCCAGTTCTTTGGAGGAGGACATTTCTGATGTCCTGGAAAGGAAAGCCACTTCCTAGAAACAGAGCAACACACATACAAGTTGCTGGTGGACGCAGCAGGCCAGGCAGCATTACAGGAAGAGGTATAGTCGACGTTTCGGGCCGAGACCCTTCGTCAGGTCTTGACCCAAAACGTCGACTGTACCTCTTCCTATAGGTGCTGCCTGGCCTGCTGCATTCACCAGCAATTTTTATCTGTGTTTCTTGAAATTCCAGCATCTGCAGATTTCCTCATGTTTGCGTTCCTAGAAACAGATGCAGCAGAGGTGAAGGAACTGAGAAAAAGGAATAACATTTTTACAGGAGAGGGGGTGAGAAGAGCTATAGTCAAAATAACTGGGAATCGGTAGGTTTATAAAAGATGTTGGTTTGTCTCCTGGGATGGAGACAGATCAGGAAAGAGGAGTAAGGTGCCAGAAATGGACCAGGTGAATTTAAGGACAGGGTGGAAGTTAGAGGCAAAGTTGATGAAATTGACAAGCTCAGGGTGGGTGCATAAGGCAGCACCAATGCAGTCAACAATGTAACAGAGGATAAGTTGGAGAGCTTCACCAGGGAAAGCTTGGAACACAGATTTTTCTACGCGTCCAACAAAGGGGCAGGCATAGCTTGGTGTATGTGGGTGTCCAGGGCTACCTTTTGAGTCTGGAGAAATTGGGAAGAGCCGAAGAAAACAATTGTTCAGAGTAAGGGCCAGTTCTGCCAGATGGAGGAAGGTAGTGGCGAAGGGAACTGGTTGGTTCTTTCCTTGAGAACAAAACAGAGAGCTTTGATGCCTTCTTGATAGGGGATGCAAGTGTATAGGAACTGAGCATCCGTGGTGAATATGAGGTGGTCAGCACCAGGGAATTGAAAGTTTTGAGGAGATTGAGAGCTTCAGAAATATCTTGGATGTAGGTGGGAAGGAACTGAACCAAGGAGGATAGAACGGAGTCGAGATATGATGACACGAGTTCAGTGGGGGTAGGAGCAGGCAAAGGCAACAGGCCTATCCGGACAGTTAGGTTATATAAACGTACTTCAGGATCAATCTAAACCTTCCATCCTACACAGCCCATTGTCCTCCATTTTGCTTTCATCTATGTGCCCAAGACTCTCTTAAATATCCCTATTGTATCATCCTTTACTGCCTCTCCTCCCTGTGTATTTCAGCCTCCTTTTCTGTGTAAAATACCCATCTCTGACATCTCCTCTAAACTTCCCATCACACATCTTAAATTGATATCCTCTTGTAATTTACAGTGTCCATAAAAAGTATTCAAATCCCTTCGAAGTTTTCATGTTTTATTGTTTTACAACATTGAATCACAGTGGATTTATTTTGGGTTTTTTTTTGACACCACTGATCAACAGAATAGACACGTTTATGTCAAAGTGAAAACAAATTTCTATAAATTGGTCTAAATTTATTACAATTATTAAACACAATAATTGATTGCATAGTTACTCACCCCTTTCAAGTCAGTATTTAGTAGATGCACCTTCGGCAGCAATTACAGCCTTGAATCTGTGTGGATAGGTCTCTATCAGCTTTGCACATCTGGACACTGCATTTTTTCTCCATTCTTCATTACAAAACTGCTCAAGCCCTATCAAATTGCAAGGGGGCCATGAGTGACCAGCTCTTTGCAAGTCCAGCCACAAATTCTCAGTTGGATTGAAGTCTGGAGACTGACTTGGCCACTCCAAGACATTAACTTTGTTGTTACAAAGCCATTCCTGTGTAGTTTTGGCTTTATGCTTGAGATAATTGTCTTGCAGGAAAACAAATCTTCTCCCAAGTTGCAGTTCTCTTGCAGACTGCATCAGGCTTTCCTCCAGGATTTCCCTGTATTCATTTTATCCTTACCTTCAGAAGCCTTTCTGGGCCTGCTGGAGTGAAGCATCCCCACAACATGATGCAACCACCACTATGCTTCATGGTAGGGAAGGTGTGTTTTTGATGATGTACAGTGTTTGCTTCATGCCAAACATACAAGCATTTAGTCTGATGGCCAAAATGCTCAATTTTGGTTTCATCAGATCATAGAACCTTCTTCCAGCTGTCTTCAGAGTCTCCCACATGCCTTCCAGCCAAGATTTCATGCAAGTTTTTTTTAAAAACACTGGGTTTCTCTTTGCTACTCACCCATAAAGCTGTGACTGGTGAAGCACCTGGGCAACAGTTGTTGTATGCACAGTCTCCCCCATCTCAGCTACTGAAGCTTTTAACTCCTCCAGAGTTGTCATGGGTCTCTTGGTGATCTACCTCACTAGTCCCCTGCTTGCACGGTCACCCAGTTTTTGAAGACAGAGTGCTCTAGGCAGACTTAGAGCTGTGCCATATTCTTTCCATTTCTTGATATTTGACTTAACTGTTCTTCAAGGGATATTCAATGACTTGAAAATTTTCTTGTATCCATCTCCAGACTTGTGCTTTTCAGTAACCTTTATACAGAATTACTTGAAGTGTTCTTTTGCCTTTATTTTCTACTTTTTGCCAGGATACTGACTCACCAGCAGTTGGACCTTCCTGCTACAGGTGTATTGTTACTACAATCAATTGAAACACCTTGACTGCACACAGGTAATCTCCATTTAACTGATATGTGACTTCTGAAACCAAATAGCTGCACCAGTGATGATTTGGTGTGTCAGATTAAAGGGGGAGGTGAATTCTTATGCAATCAATTATTTTGTGCTTTATATTTGTAATTAATTTAGATCACTTTGTAGAGATCTGATTTGGTTGGTTGTTGACTTCAGAAGGAGTAGCGAACCGTAGGACCCAATTTACATCGGTGGTGCGCAAGTGGAACAGTTCAAAAGCTTTAAGTTCCTCGGGCTCCATATCACAAATGACCTGACTTGGTCCAACCAAGCAGAGTTCACTGCCAAAAAGGCCCACCAGTGCCTTTACTTCCTGAGAAAATTAAAGAAATTTGGCTTGTCCCCTAAAACCCTCACTAATTTTTACAGATGCACCGTAGAAAGCATTCTTCTAGGGTGCATCACAACCTGGTATGGAAGTTGTCCTGTCCAGGACTGAAAGAAGCTGCAGAAGATTGTGAACATGACGCAGCACATCACACAAACCAACCTTCCATCCGTGGACTCACTTTACACCACACGCTGTCGGAGCAGTGCTGCCAGGATAATCAAGGACATGACCCACCCAGACAACAGACTTTTCGTCCCTCTTCCCTCCGGAAGAAGGCTCAGGAGCTTGAAGACTCATACGGCCAGATTTGGGAACAGCTTCTTTCCAACTGTGATAAGACTGCTGAACGGATCCTGACCCGGATCTGGGCCGTACCCTCCAAATATCTGGACCTGCCTCTCGGTTTTTTTGCACTACCTTACTTCCCATTTTTCTATTTTCTATTTATGATTTATAATTTAAATTTTTAATATTTACTAATTTTAACTTTTTAACATCTTTAATATTTAATATTTGTAATCCAGGGAGTGTGAAGCGCAGAATCAAATATCGCTGTGGTGATTGTACGTTCTAGTACCAATTGTTTGGCGACAATAAAGTACAAAGTAAAGATCTGTTTTCACTTTGGCATGAAAGAGTCTTTTTCTCTTGTCAAAAAAGCCCTATTAAATCCACTGTGATTCAATGTTGTAAAACAATAAAACATCAAAACTTCCAAGCGGAGTGAATGCTTTTTATAGGCACTGTATGTTTAGATGTTGTGAATGTTTTGTGCCGAATATGATGTGCCTGTGATGCTGCTGCAAGTAAGTTTTACACTGCACCCATGTATTTATGTATGTGAAATAAATTTGACTTTAACCTCATTCCTCTATGAAAGCTACCTCATGATGACACTGATACTCATTTATATAGAACTATAAACATAGAACATAGAATAGTACAGCATATTACGGGCCCTTCAGCCCACAATGTTGTGCTGACCCTCAAACCCTGCCTCCCATATAACTCCCCACCTTAAATTCCTCCATATACCTGTCTAGTAGTCTCTTAAACTTCAGGAGTGTATCTGCCTCCACCACTGACTCAGGCAGTGAATTCCACGCACCAACCACTCTCTGAGTAAAAATCCTTCCTCTAATATCCCCCTTGAACTTCCCACCCCTTACCTTAAAGCCATGTCCTCTTGTATTGAGCAGTGGTGCCTTGGGGAAGAGGTGCTGGCTATCCACTCTATCTATTCCTCTTAATAGCTTGTACACCTCTATCATGTCTCTTCTCATCCTCCTTCTCTCCAAAGAGTAAAGCCCTAGCTCCCTTAATCTTTGATCATAATCTATACTCTCTAAACCAGGCAGCATCCTGGTAAATCTCCTCTGTACCCTTTCCAATGCTTCCACATCCTTCCTATAGTGAGGCGACCACAGCTGGACACAGTACTCCAAGTGAGGCCTAACCAGAGTTTTATAGAGCTGCATCATTACATCGCGACTCTTAAACTCTGTCCCTCGACTTATGAAAGCTAACACCCCATAGGCTTTTTTAACTACCCTATCTACCTGTGAGGCAACTTTCAGGGATCTGTGGACATGTACCTCCAGATCCCTCTGCTCCTCCACACTACCAAGTATCAAATAACATGGTTAAAATATCATAAAATACTTCACAGGAAGGCTTTCACAAAGAGCTTGACAGCTTGGTATGTGAAAAGCAATTGGATTGAGTTGTTTTGAACCTGGCCCAGAGGTTTTTTCACCTCCTGAGGTTTCTGAACACCCTTAGTCGCCTCTCTCAGATGCAGTGCTGTTACTGTATTAACTGGACTCTGACATCAATCACACTTAGTCTTCAATCACATTTTACCTACTTGTGCACAAGGAGTACATCTCGGTCCCTGATGTCAAAGTGTTCCAAAGACTCATCCAGCTCTCTTCAAGGGCACTGCACTCCCCACCATAGGACATCTTCAAGTGCCTGTGTCTTAAAAGACTGCCATCCATCATTAAAGACCCTCCCCATCCGGGAAATGCCTCCTTCTCATGACTACCATCCAGGAGGAAGGTAGGAGTCTGAAGACTCGTACACAATGTTTGCAAACAGCTTCTTCCCCTCCACCATCAGATCTCTGAATCATCCATGAACCCATAAACATTGCCTCATTTTTGTGTTCTCTTTTTGCACTACTTATTTTTTAAAATATATTTCTGATTGTAACCTTTCGCAATGTTTTATGCCTTGCACTGTGCTGCTGCCACAAAACAGCAAATTTCATGACATATTGGTGATAATAAATCTGATTCTAACTTTGATCTCTGAAAAGCTCAGGAACCCATGAACATTAATTCATTATTCACCTTTTGCACTATTTGTTTATTTTTGTAACTAATTTTATAATCTTACACTGCACTGCTACCACAGAACAACAAATTTCACAACATATGTCAGTGATGGTAAACTTTTTTCTGATTCCAAATTATGGGGTTTGATCTTGCAAGCCTGTCTCCTTGGGCTGAAGTTGAGTGCCAGGTGTGAGAAGCATCCATACAACATCTCCAGCTCATTACAGTTCCACTTGAGTCATCATTATTGAGTAGTTCAGCATAGAAACAGGTCCTCAGCCCAACTTATCCATGTTGATCAAGATGCCTATCTACACTAATTCCATTTGCCTCTATTCATTACATATTGCTGTAAATCTTTCCAATTCATGTACTGTATTTGTCCAAATGCTTTTTAAGCATTGCAATTGTAATGCTCTACCATTTTTTCTGGCAGGTCATTGCATCTACTCACCACCCAAAAGTTGTCCTTCAGGTCCCCTTTACAGCTATCCCCTCAAATCTTAAACTTATACCTTCTAGTTTGGGACTCCTCTGCCCTAGGAAATAGATTGTGACCTTATCTATGTTCCTCATCTTTATAAAGCCCTCATCAGGTCACACCTGAGAGTCTTTGCCGTCTCAATAGAGAGTCCAGAAGTTCAGTGGAATTATGGCATCTCTCTCTTGAGTAAGATTTCAAAGGTGGAAGGAAAGGATGTGGGAACACTGGACCAGGAATGATGAGTGCTTCCTGGCGTGTGGTAGAGCAGGGGATGAGTTAGACTTTTGAACATTTCAATGATTTTGGAGAATGGAAGAAAGCATCTCAATTGAGGGAAGTTATCATTATTCCAGTAATCGATGGTTACTAGGAGTTAGAGAAATCAATGATAATGTCATCAGTTTGGAAATTACCAAGATGGAAAATGAGTTGCTGCTCTTTCATATGTGTCTGACCTCATTGTGGCAGTAGAGGAGTCTGTAATCAGACGTGTACACGTCAGTGTGGGAATCGGAAGAGGAATTGAAATAGATGGCTATCAGGAGACCTTGACTGCTGTGAAGGACAGAGCAATATTGCCTGATGAAACACCCCACCCCCCCAATCTGTGTCAGGTCTCGGCGATGTAGAGGAGGCCACACCAGAAACACCGGATACAATAAATGACCCCGAAAGACTCATAGATGAAGCACTGCCTCTCCTGGAAGGACTGTTTAGAGCACAGAGAGAGAGCAACAGCAGAGATACAGAGTGGGAGAACTTCACATCGATGACTTCACTGGGTCTAAACAACACTGGGATATTCTGAAGGAGTGTATGAAGCACTATAGAAATGCTGGTCTTGCTTTTATTTATTTTTCGATGTTTGGCTTGAACTGACAACCTTTGCTAAGATTCCCGTTATTGGATCTGTTGCAAGAAAATAAAATAACAGGAGAATGCTACAATAAACAGTTGGATCATTTGCTGCAACCAACAATCTGCTAGAGGAACTCAATGGGTCGAGGAGTGGAAAGGAAATGTCAATGCTTCAGATCAAAACCCTGTACCAGGACACAATATTGACAATTCCTCCCCCTCCCCTCATGTGCTGCTCGATGCACTGAGTTCTTCCAGTAGGTTTTTATTTCTGCAGGTTCCACCATCTGTAGTCTCTTGGTAAATTGGCTTATTATTATCACATATAGCGAGGTACAGTTTTACATCTCTGTTTCGCATGCCATCCATACAGAAGATTTCATGAGTACGTCAAGCTAGTAGAAGGAAAGAGCAATAGCAGAATGCAGTATACGGCATTGCAGTTACAGGGAGAGTGCAGTGCAGGCAGACAATAAGGTGAAAGGTCATGATGAGGTAGATTGTGAAGTCAAGAGCCTATCAGATCATAATAGGGAGCCGTTCAATAGTCTTACAACAGCAGGGTAGAAACTGTGCTTGGAACTTCCCGGTGTCTGCATCTTCTGCTCAATGGGAGGGGGGGAAGAAAGAAAATTTGAAATGGGTGGTGTCTTTGATTATGCTGGCTGCTTTACTGAGACAGCGAGAAGTATAGACAGAGTCCATTGAGGGGAGGCTGATATCAGTGATGTGCTGAGCGGTGCCCACAATTTTCTGCAGCTTCTTGTGCTTCCTCTTTCCAGAACATTAGACAAACGGAAGCAGAAGTAACCCATTTCTTCCCATGCACCTGCTCTGCTTTCTCTTCAGTTGCCACTTGCTTGTACCAACACCAACATGTGATTCCTCTAAAATCTGCTTATGCACTCAGGAACTCGTCATGAAACACAGAACATTGTGCAGCACCAGAACAGACTCTTCAGCCCACAAAACCATGTAGCATAGTGGCTAGGCCAAGGCTAGTATAGCCTGGGGCATCAGAGTTTGGAGTTCAATTCTGGGTTTCCTCCAAGTGCTTGGTTTCCCCTCACAGTCCAAAGACATACCAGTTAGTAGGTTAGTTGGTCATTGTAACTTGTCCTGTGATTAGGCATAGGATTAAATCAATGGGTTGCTGGGCGGCAAGGCTCAGTGGGCTAGAACAGCCTGTTCTGCACTGTATGTCCAAGTGAATAAAAGCCTGGGCTGTTTTCTTTGGAGCATCGGAAATGGAGGGGAGAACTGATAAAGGTTTATGGAATTATGAGAGGCATGACTAGGGAAGATAATCAGAGCCTCTTTCCCAGGATAGAAACATCAACTACTAGAGGATATGCACGTAAGGTGAGAGTGAAATCGTTTAAAAGAGATCCGTGGATTGAATTCTTTTTACAAAGAGGGCGGTGGGTGCCTGGAATGGACTGCCAGGGGCAGTGGTAAAAGAGACATGATTGTTGTGTTTAAGAGGCTGCCAGGCCAGTCCCTAAATATGCAGGGAATGGAGGGATATGGATCATGTACAGGCAGAAGAGAGCTGCTTCAATTCAGCATTTTGTTTGGCATGGATGTTGTAGGCCTGTTCCGGTGTTCCACGCTTAATGTTTCATCTAATATCTATGCTGGCCACACCAATCTGATTAATGGGATTTGCCTGCACAAGGTTTATATCCTTCTATTTTCTGTCTGTTCTGTGTCTGTCCAAATGTCTCTTAAATGTTACTGTTGTACCTATTTCCACCAACTCCCATAGCAGTTTGTCCCAGGAATCTACCACCCTTTGCAAAGAATCTTGCTTTGTAAACCTCCTTTAATCTTTCTCTCTCTCGCTGCAAGCCGCTGCCTCTAGTATTTGACATTTCCACCCTGGGGAGAAGACTGAATATATACTCTAGTGGTGTCTTTCACAATCTTATAATCTTCTGTCCCCACCCTCCTCAGCTTTCTACGCTCTTGAAAAAACAACTCAAGTTTGTCCATCCTCTCCTTTTATCGCATTGCTTTTAATTCAGGCAGCCTCCTGGTGAACCACTTCTCCACCTTCTCCAAGGCCTTCACATCCTTCCTGTAATGCGGTGACCAGAAGTGGACGTAATTCTCCAATTGTGGCCTAACCAGCATTTTATTCAGCTGTACTGTGACTTCCCAACTTCTACACTCAACACGAACTGATGAAGGCAAGTATATTCTGTGCCTTCTTAACCAGCTTGCAACCTCAGATCCCTCTGTACATCAGTGCCCCCATGGTTCTGTCATTTATCAGAAACTTTCCTGTTGCATTTGACCTTCCAAAGTGCACACCTCGCACTTGTCCAGATTATTGAGCATTGTATACTGGAATTAGAATGTTATGTTGAAGTGTGTAAGATGCAGGTGAGTTTAGACTATTGTGTACAGTTCTGGTCATCTACCTACATTAATAAGCTTGAAAGATACAGAGGAAAAATACAAGGATGTTGTCAGGACTTGAGTTCCATGGAAAGGTTAAATACGTTAGGACTTTATTCCCTGGAGCACAAGAGAATGTGGGGAGATCTTACAGTATAGAGGTTTATCAAGTTCTGAGTAGTACAGAGAGGGTGAATACATGCAGGCTTTTGCTCTTCAGGTTGGGTGAGACTAGAACTAGAGGTTATAGGTTGAGGTTGAAAGGGTATACTCCTGAGGGGGATCTTCTTTACTCAGAGGGTGATGTGAGTGTGGAACAAGCTGCCACTGGAAGTTCTGCATCCTGGTTCATTGGTAACATTTAAAGGAAGTTTGGATAGGTATATAAGTAGGAGGAGTTTGGAGAGTTATGGTCTGGGTGCAGGTAGGTGGGTCTTGAGGGAAGACCAGGTTGGTGTGGTGTAGATGTGCTGAAGGGCCTATTTCTGTGCTGCAGTGCTCTTTTATTTATGTATTTAATTGTTTATTTGTTTATTTACTGAGATACAGCGTGGAATAGGCCCTCCCGACCCTCTGAGCCACGCCACCCAGCAGTCCCCTGAATTTAATCCTATCCTAGTCATGGCACAATTTACAATGACCAATTAACCTACCAAAGTTCTTTGGACTGTGGGAGGAAACCAGAGCACCTGGAGGAAACCCACATGGTCACGGGGATAATGTACAAACTCCTTATAGGCAGCAGCGGGAACTGAACCTGGGTCGTTGGTACTGTAAGCATTGTGCTAACTACTACATTACATTACCATCCCATCCCAATGATTTATGACACTAAACCCCAGCTGCCATTTCTCCTATCGAATTTCTCACTGGAATATATTCTGCTGAATCCTTTGTCACTTTTCGCAACATTTTTCTCATTATCTGCAACTCTGCCAATTTTTGTTTCATCTGCAAACTTACTAATCAGCTCACTTCTATTTTTGTTCATGCTATTTATGTATATCACAAACAACAGAGACTCTGTGATTGCACAGCCCAACTGCCAAAACTGCCAGAATCTCTTGAGTCAAAGCCTTAAAGCTCCACTCCTTCACTGGTCTACTCAGTCACTGGCCGTTCTGCTTGAGCTACCCTTTATTTATCTGTTTGGGCTTTTCAAACTGCCTGGTCACCTGTCCTCGATTGCCTAATCAGCTGCTTTCTGCTGAGTCTGAGCTATTCAAATCTTGATTGTCTAATCAACTGCTTTCTGCTGATCTACTCAAATCTTGATTGACTTGATTGCACAGTCAAAACTGCCAGAATTTCTCAGAATTTCACAGTGCCAAAACTGCCAGAATTTCTCGGTATTTACTTTTCTAGGTATTATTTCTGTTTTTTTAACATGATTTTTAATTTATTCAATATACACATACTGTAATTTATTTATTATTAACTTTTTTTCCTTCTTCCTCTATATTATGTATTGCATTGAACTATTGCTGATAAGTTAACAAATTTCACGACACATGCCGCTGATAATAAACCTGATTCTGATTCACAAGCATCATCAGCTGCTTCAAGTGGCTGAGGGAGATGTTTGGTGTTTGATATATCATTGCTGAATTTGTAAACTTATTATATTCAGGCTTCTTGACATTTCTCAGCCCCATCACTTGGTACTGAATGAAAGGTAAAAAATATCTGTGCTTAACACCTTGTTGTTTCATAAAGCCCTAAAATAAAAATGAATGAATCTGAGGGGAGCATTAACAGACATGATTTGATAGTGTCTGAAAGCCAATCAATGTGAATACAGGACCTTTAGCCTATATGATTTCTGCTGACCAAGATCCCCACTTATACTGGTTCCATTTACACCACCCTCTGAGTGAAGAAGATGTACCTCAAATAAATCTCTCCCTTCTCATCTTAAACCTATGCCCTCTAGTTCTTAACTCCCCAACCCTGGGAAGCAGATTGTGTATTCACCCTGTCTGTGCCCCTCATGATTTTCTAGTCTAAAAGATCAATACTCCAATGAAGAAAGTCCTGGCCTGCTCAAGCTCCCCTTATAACTCAGTCTCCTGAGTCCTGTACACATTCTAGCAAGTCTTTTCCGAACTCTTTCCAGCTTAATGGCATCTTTCCTACAGCAGGACGACCAAAATTGAACACAATACTCCAATTCAGAATTAATTTCAAAATCAGAATCAGGTTTACTTTCACTGACATAAATCATAACATTTGTAGTTTTGTTGCAGCAGTACAGTGCAAGTATGATGGATTACTATAAGTTACATCAATCAATCACTCAATTAATAAATGGTGCAAGCAAGAAGCAGAGGATGATTACTTCTAAATTATAATCTGAGGAATCTCAATTCTTTTATAATATGCTCTATCTTCGCACAAGACACAACATGTTTCACCGAGATCTGTTTTGAATGGTGGTTATGTGCAGTAGGTACTTTATTGTTATAACAACATTTCTCATAGAAATCAATGTGTACTCTGTGCAAATATGTTGTTGGCATTTCAATATTTTTCACTGGCTTGGCTCTGAAACCATAACATATTACATATATCTACCAAATCTATATTTAATTCAGCCAGATGTAAAAAAAATTCAGACATGTGGCTTCATGCTTAAAGTACAAGAATGTTCAGTAAGAGGATGTAATGTTTTTTCTGCTTAATTTACTTGTTATGAAATCCTGTCACTTCATTTCAACACCACTTTGTTCAAAGTACCTTTTGTTTTCCATATATTATATAGTGTTGGTGCATGGCCAAGTGGTTAAGGCGTTGGTCTAATGATCTGAAGATCACCAGTTTGAGCCTCAGCTGAGGCAGCATGTTGTGTCCTTGAGCAAGGCACTTAACCACACATTGCTCTGTGACGACACCGGTGTCAAGCTGTATCAGCCCTAGTGCCCTTCCCTTGGACAACATCGGTGGCGTGGAGAGGGGAGACTTGTAGCATGGGTAACTGCTGGTCTTCCATACAACGTCACCCAGGCCTGAGCCCTGGAAACCTTCCAAGGCGCAAATCCATGGTCTCATGAGACTAACGGATGCCTATATACAGCATATTGTATGTGTGTGCATAATCTAAATCTTCCATCTTACACAGCCCACAGCCCTCTATTTTGGTTTCACCTATATGCCTAAGAGTCTCTTAAATATCCCTATTGTATCATCCTTTATCGCCTCTCCTCCCTGTGTGTTTCAGGCTTCCGCCTCTTTATGTATAAAATAACTACCTCTGACATCTCCTCTAAACCTTCCTCCACACATCTTAAAGTGACGTCCTCTTGTATTTACAGATATATATACACACACACACAAGGGATGTGGGCTTTTCAGGCCGAGAGAGCATTTAATTGTTCATTCCTAATTGCCCCTGAGAAGACCATAAGATCATAAGAAAGAAAAGAGGAAATGGGCCATTTGGCCCTTTGAAATGGCTCTGCTATTCAATCACGGCTGAATTATTTTTCCAACACATTCTCTGTCCATCTCCAAATAAACTTTAACCTCCTTACCCATCAAGAGTATTAATCCTTGTCTTAGATACATCTCCATGGAAACAAATTCCAGAGTTTCACTACTGCAGTTTGAAGAAATTCCTCTTCATCTCAGTTCTAAAGGGACATCCCTTTATTCTGAGGCTGTGCCCTCAGATCATCGACTCTCTTACCAATAAGAATGTCTAACCATATGACATAGGTGCAGAAATTAGGCCATTTGGCACACCAAGTTTGTTCCATCATTTAATCATGGTTGATTCATTTCCCTCTGAACCCCATTCCCTGGCCTTCTCCCCGTACCCTTTCACACACTGACTGATTAAGAACTTCCACCTTAAGTGCACCCAGTGACTTGGCCTCCGCAGCTGCCTGTGGCAACAAATTCTGCAGGTTCACTACCCTCTAGTGAAAGAAATTCCTCCTTATTTCAGTTCTAAATGGATGCCTCTGTTCTGAAGTTTTGCCCTCTGTTTCTACATCCCCCACTATAGGAAACATCCTCTCCATATCCACTCAATCGAGGCCTTTCAACAATCGATAGGTTTCAATAAGATCCCCTCTCAGTCTCCTAAATTCTAGTGAGTACTGACCCAGAGTCATCGAAAGCCCCTCATATGATAAGCCTTTCATTTCCGGAATAATCTTAGTGAACCTATTTTGAACCTTCTCTAGTGTCAGCACATCTGTTTTAAGACAAGAGAACCAAAACTGCTGACAATACTCTAAGTGAGGTCTCACCAGTGCCTTATAAAGCCTTGGCAGTACATTCTCATTTTTATATTCTAGTCCTCTTGAAATGAATGCTAACATTGCATTTGTCTTCCTCACCAAGTACTCAACCTGCAAGTTAACCTTTAGGAAAACCTACATGAGGATTCCCAAGTCCCTCTGCATCTTGGATTTGTGAATTTCTCCCTATTTAGAAAATAGTTTATGCAATCGAAACATGTTCTCCACAATCTATCAGGCCATTCAACCTCTCTCTATATCAGTGAATTCCCCCCTCATCCTTCTGAACTCCAACGAATACAGACCCAGAAACATCAAATACTCTTTCTTTAATTTCTGGGATCATTTTTTTTTAAATTTTATTTTTATTTGGGTAAGGAATTCACAAATATCATGCACTTTTTCACACATATAACCTTTTCCATTTTTTTATATGTATAAAACTATAATTATTTATACATTCTTAAGTACACATTGAGGAGTACACATTGCGGTTTTATGAACCTCCTCCGGACCCTCTCTTTGGCCAGCATATTGCTCCTTAGATATGAGACCCAAAATTGTTATCAATAAGCAAAATGTATCCTTGATTAATGCCTTCTGAAGCCTCAGCAGTAGACCCTTGCTTTTGTATTCTGGTCTTTCCTTCAAAATAAATGGTAAAATTTGTATTTGCTTTTCTCAACCTGCAAGTTAACCTTAAGAGAATTCTGACTCAGGACTCCCAAGTCCCCTTGCACCTCTGATTCCTGAATTTTCTCCCCATTTACAAAAATAGCCTATATATGTATTCTTCCTACCAATGGACATAACCCCCCACTTCCCTGTTCTGTATTCCATCTGCCACTTCTTTGTCCACTCTCCTGATCTGTCTATCTCCTTCTGCAGACTACTTGTCTCAGCAACACTACCTGTCCCTTCATCTATCTTTGTTTTGTCTGTGCCAGTGGACCCCAAAAGGAGGTGGCAGTGAGCTGCCTCCTTGAAATACTGCAGTCTTTGAGGTGTAGGTACACCTACAGTGCTGCTAGAGAGGGATTTCCAGGATTGTCTTAGGACTGCCTTAGGGACTCCAGATTTTCCTCGGAGTTTACTTCTGAAGCCTTCCTCATGAGTGGGTATAGCTGCAAGGCAGTGGAGGTTTGAGATCAGAGTTTTCTCCCTCCCAGATAAACTGCCAACGATGGTTGACGAGCTCCATCTGCCCGAAGCAACTAAGGCACCAGTAACCCAGCTTAGCCCCTTCTCCTGTCAGTAGAAATAGATCTGCTGGGTTTAGTAGCTAAGACACACATGAAGGCCAGTAACTGGACTTTGCTGTCAGAGGCTATTTGAGATTCACACCATTGGGAGCATTTAATAGAGAGAGGGAGCTTATCCTTACTACCACTCCCCCCTATCACAACCTAAAGGAACCCATAACAATCTTAAGCAACAGTGAAAGAAGAGCAATATATTCTCGGAGCCATTGTTGGAGTGGACACTGTTAGAGTAGTTACTTGAGGCTTTAGTTCTTCGAGGCTTTAGCGTGGAAAGGCTTAAGTGAGAGATGAAAAACGTAGATAGATTTTTTTCCCCAGTTGATTTTTTTTTCCTTTATATTTGCACAGTTATAACCGTAGGGATGCCAGACAGGCTACTTGAATACTCCTCTTGTGGGATGTAGGAAAGCAGGGAGACCTCCAATGACCCTGATGTCCACCAAGCTGCAAGACGACCATCCAGCTGCAGCTTCTAACACTCCACATTAAAGAGCTGGAGCTGGAACTGGATGAACTCCGGATCATTCCGGAGGCCAAGGGGGTGGTAGATAGGACATATAGAGAGGTAGTAACACCCAAAGTGCAGGACACAGGAAACTGGGTGACAGTCAGGAAAGGGAAAGGGGTTAAGGAGCCACAGGGATATTTGCAGGATTGCCTTAGGACTGCCTTAGGGACTCTAGCTCCAGATTTTTCCTCGGAGTTTACTTCTGAAGCCTTCCTCATGAGTGAGAATAGCTGCAAGGCAGTGGAGGTTTGAGATCAGAGTTTTCTCTCTGCTAGATAAACTGCCAACAAGGTTCCCTGTGACCATCCCTCTCAATAGCTCACAAACAAGAGAAGATGCTGGAAATCTGAGCAACACACACAAAATACTGGAGGAACTCAGCAGGCTAGGCAGCATCTATGGACTTTTTCATTGTCGCTGCCTGGTCTGCTGAGTTCCTCCAACATTTTGTGTGTGTCCCTCTCAATAATGTTTGGGGTGGGGGAGAGCAGAGGAAAGTCAAGCGATCAGGACTCTGGCACTGAGTCCGATTCTGTGACTCAGAAGGGAAAGTGGGAGAAGAGGCAAGCTGTGGTGATAGGGAGTTCGTTAGTTGGAGAACAGACAGAAGATTCTGTGGATGAGAACAAGACTTTCGGATAAAACATTACCTCCTTGGTGCTAGGGACTAGGGCACCTTGGATCATGTTTTCAGTATTCTTAAGTGGGAGGGTGATTAACTAGAGGTCGTAGTTTAGTAGGTACCAATGACATGGGTAGGAAGAGTGATGAGGTTCTGGAAAGTGAGTTCAGGGAGTTAGGCACTAAGTTAAAGGACGGGGCCTCCAGTGTTGTGATCTCAGGATTGCTACCTGTGCCACATGCTAGTGAGGCCAGTAGTAGGAAGATCATACAGTTTTACACTTGGCAAAGGAGCTGGTGTAGATATCAGATTTTTGGATCATTGGGCTCTCTTCTAGGTAGGTGGGACCTGAATGGAAGAGACAATTAGCACCTGAACTGGAGGGGAACTAATTTTATGCATCTATATTTACTCGGGAGATGGACATAGAGTGTATAGAACTGAGGCAAAGTGACATCAACTTCATGGACCGTACACCGATTACAGAGGAGGAGGTGTTTGCTATTCTGAGGCAAATTAGGTTGGATAAATCCCCAGGGCCTGACTATATATTCCCTCAGACCCTACGGGAGGCAAATGCAGAAATTGTCGGGCCCTAGCAGAGATATTTAAATCATCCTTAGCAACAGGAAAGGTACCAGAGAATTGGAGGATAGCCAATGTTGTAATGCTGTTTAAGAAAGGCTCTAAACATAATCCAGGCAATTATAGGCTAGTGAGTCTGACATCAGTTGAGAGAAAGTTTTTGGAATGTATTCAACTGGACTGGATTTATACTGTGCTGTAAGCATTTAGATAGACATTGGACTGGATTTATACTGTAAGCATTTGGATAGTCAGCAAGGCTTCGTGCATGGTAAGTCATGTCTGACCTATCTTAAAGATGATTTCGAGGGAGTTACCAGGACAGTGGATGAAGACAAGGCAGTGGGTGTTGTCTACATGGACAACCTTTGATAAGATCCTGCATGGGAGGTTGATCAAGACAGTTCAGTGACTCGGCAGTCAAGATGAAGTACTAAATCGGATTAGATGTTGGCTTTGTGGGAGAAGCCTGAGAGTGGTAGTAGATGGTTGTCTCTCTGAATGGAGGCCTGTAATTAATGGAGTGCCACAGGGTTTGATGCTGGGTCCATTGCTGTTTGTCATCTATATCAATGATCTGGATGATAATGTGGTTAACACTGGATCAGTAAATTTGCAGATGACACCGAGATTGGGGGTGTTGTGTATAGTAAGGTGGACTATCAGAGCTTGTAGCGGGAGCTGGCCCAGCTGGAGAAATGGGTTGAAAATTAGCAGGTGGAATTTAATGCAGATGAGTGCGAGGTGTTTTCACTTCAGTTGGACCTATCAGGGTAGGTCTTTCACAATGAACAGTAGGGCAGTGAAGAGTCTGGTAGATTCATTGAAACTGGAGGCACAGATAGCTGGGGTCATTAAGAAAGCTTTTGACACATTGTCCTTCATAAATCAAAGTACTGAGTACAGGAGATGGAATGTTGTGTTGAAGTTGTATAAGACACTGGTGAGGCCTAATTTGGAGTACTGTTTGCAGTTTTGGTCACCTTTCTACAGGAAAGAGTAAAGAGAAAATTTAAAAGGATGTTGCCGGACAAGAAAGATTGAATAAGTAAGGGCCTTATTCTTTGGAATTTAGAAGACTGAGGGGAGATTTGATAGAAATTTATGAGGGGCATAGATAGGGCAAATGCAAACAGGCTTTTTCCACTGAGATTGGGTGGGACTATAACATGGATTCAGGAGAAAGGTGAAAAGTTTAAGGGGAACATGAGGGGAAACTTCTTCACTCAGAGGATCGTGAGAGAGTGGAATGAGCTGCCAGCACAAGTGGTCCATATTTAAGAGAAGTTTGGATAGGTGTATGGATAGTAGGAGTATTGATGGTTATGGTCTAGGTTAGCGGTCCCCAACCACCAGGCCGCGGACTGGTATCGGGCCGCAAAGCATTTGCTACTGGGCCGCGAAGAAACAATATGATTTGGCGATATGAGTCAGCTGCACCTTTCCTCATTCCCTGTCACGGCCACTGTTGAGCCATTACGCATGTGAGGTCATTATCCGCGCATCATCCATGTCAGCATGGGAAGGAGATCAACTCCTCGAGCTTGCAAATAACAGCGGGCTGAAAAGTTTGTTTGACATAACATCTCTGCCGGTATTCTGGATCAAAGTCAAGGCTAAATATCCTGAGATAGCCACGAAAGCACTGAAAACGTTACTTCAATTTCCAACATTTTTCTGCGAAGCAGAGTTTTCTGCAATGAATGTAACGAAAACTAAATTGCAGAATAGACTGGACATAAGGAACCCCCTTCGAGCATCGCTGTCTCCCATCACCCTTCGATGGGACCGTCTTGTTGCAGGGAAACAAGCCCAGGGCTCCCCTTTTTCAGCGATATTGGTGTGTTGCAATGATTTTATATGTTCATACGGGAAATATGTGCTGTGTGTTTAATGTCCAAACGTTACTTAAAATGTTATGATGCTATTGACTTACTTATATAACCATATAACAATTACAGTACGGAAACAGGCCATCTCTGCCCTTCTAGTCCGTGCCGAACGCCACTCTCACCAAGTCCCACTGACCTGCACTCAGCCCATAACACTCCATTCCTTTCTTGTCCATATACCTATCCAATTTTTCTTTAAATGATAATATCGAACCTGCCTCTACCACTTCTACTGGAAGTTCGTTCAACACTTACTTCAAGCTCCCCTGTCCTCCCCTGATAATTGACTTATCACTATATTCATGCGAGGAAAATATGCGCTGTGTGTTTAATATTAAATTCGTTAGACGAACCCTTTTACAAACGAAATTGAGTGTATTAGCCACTAATCACCTATATTCTGGTCGTGATTAACAACCCCCCACCCCTCCAAGCAGAATCGCCAAAAACGATTTGCAGGGAAAAAAAATAGGCAGGTACACGCATGGGCAGGTCACGCATGCGCACTGGTGCCCGCGCAAGGCTTCATGGTCATTGTAGTCTTTCTCTGGGTAAACGCAACATATTTGACTGCTACTCTTGTCCGTTGGCAACCCTATACCCCCCCCCCCACCGGGTCGGCCGGTCCGCAAGAATATTGTCAATATTAAACCGGCCCGCAGTGCAAAAAAGGTTGGGGACCCCTGGACTAGGTGCAGGTTGATGGGACTAGGCAGTTTAAGTGTTTCAGCACTTAAAGGGCCTGTTTCTGTGCAGTGGCTTTCTATAACTCTATATCTCCAAGTTATAATAGTCTGCGGCTTGGAGGGATAATTTCCATGCTTTTGCATCATGACATATGCACAAGTCCATGTATAGAACGTCGGACATAGAACAGTACAGCACAGGAACAGACCCTTTGGCCCACAATATTGTGCCAAACCAAATAAACTAATAATCAAATGGCCAACGAAGAGAAGAGAAGAGAAGAGAAGGGAAGAGAAGGGAAGAGAAGGGAAGAGAAGGGAAGAGAAGGGAAGAGAAGGGAAGAGAAGGGAAGAGAAGGGAAGAGAAGGGAAGAGAAGGGAAGAGAAGGGAAGAGAAGGGAAGAGAAGGGAAGGGAAGGGAAGGGAAGGGAAGGGAAGGGAAGGGAAGGGAAGGGAAGGGAAGGGAAGGGAAGGGAAGGGAAGGGAAGGGAAGGGAAGGGAAGGGAAGGGAAGGGAAGGGAAGGGAAGGGAAGAGAAGGGAAGGGAAGAGAAGGGAAGAGAAGAGAAGAGAAGAGAAGAGAAGAGAAGAATATCTTTATTGTCATTGTTGTGGAGCAATGAAACACAGTTTAGCAGCTCAACGTTTTGCAGCATGGCAAAGAATATATACATAAAATAAACTCTAAAACCTCAGGACTGCAGTCCAAAATTAATAATATATGGATGGGGGTAGGAATATTGCACACCTGCCATTCCTGGAAGTGTGATGCACTTAGCTGCTGCCGTCTTAGGAGGGGGGCAGGAGAAGGGAAGGGGGTGTTATACATTTCACTGCTTGTGGGTAGAAGCTGTTAAGGAGTCTCTTTGTTTTCATCCTTAATGCTCTGTATCTCTTCCCAGAAGGGAGAGGGGAAAACAGGTGATATCCAGGATGAGTGGGATCCTTTGAAATACAAGTAGCCTTCTTTTGAAGTCTGCCAGTATAAATGTCTCTGAGAGAGGGTAATGTTGTGCCAATAACCCGCTCTGCTACCCTCACCACCCGCTGCAAGTCCTTCCTGTTCTGTTCTGTGCAGCTGGCAAACCACACTGCACAGCAATATGTCAGGAGGCTCTCTATAGTTGTCTAACTAATCCCTTATGCTTGCTCAATGTCCATACTCTTCCATTTTCCTCACATTAATGAGCCTATCTTAACACCTCTTAAAAGTTCCTAATGTATCTGCCTCTACCACCACCCTAGGCACCACATTCCAGGCACCAAACTCCGTGTAAAAATCTTACCTCTCACATCCCCTTTGAAATGACCCCCTCTCACCTTAAATACACATCTTCTGGTATTAGACATTTCAACCCTGGGAAATAGATACAGTCTGTTGTTGACCAGAAATAACTATGATCTACGAATTAGCCAATAGGAATGAGGTAAAACCAGTGAAAATAGACAAAGCAAAAGTCTTTGTTCTTGCCATGTAGTTGCAGGAATAGAGGCTTTCCTTGCAGCCGCCATTTTGTGAATTGTTAGGTTCTTGCCCAGGGATAACTTAATCTGAGTAATTGAACGTGGACACAAGGAGCTTCTGCTGATGATCTGCTAAACCTGAAACCATTCTCAGATACAAAGCTGTTTATTATGTAAGGTAGCGGGCATGCAGAAGGAACAGCCTGTGATCCAGCCATCTGGATCCAGTGTTTGGCTGATCTGGTTGAACCGGTCTGAACCAGTCTGAGTTGGAAAGAACTAAAGACATTACCCAAGTCACTAGACTTGGAGGGAACAACCATAAAGCAACACTACTTGCAACCTTGGGCCACTTCCAATGAGAACTAATAAAGATCAGTCAGATGATCTTGAACCAATGAAACTGAGACATTATGGACCTGATAGGGAAAAAAATAGAAATGGAGAATATCAGGAGCATAGGCAGTAACAGCTCTCTGGAGATCTACAACTGCAGGCGTGGATGACCCCATGTCAGAAGCATGGAGATTACATTGGGATCAGGAAGAACACCAGGCCAGTGTAGGTTCCTTTACCCAAGTATTACCTTTGCTCTTCTTTGACTGTTCATGGAGGGTCAGGAAACCTAGTGGATGTTCACACCAATATTCTGTTGTGTGTGTTCATGTGCCTCTGAACTGAGACCATGAAGGTACTAGTCAGTAAAAACAGAATTTCTTTGTGCCTAACTGACCATTACAGAGAGCTATGAACCTGGACCCCAAGATCCCTCTGCTCCTCAACACTGTTAGGTTTCTTTCTCTTAGCAGTGTGCTGTCTCTTCACAATTGATCTACAAACTGCAGCACTTCACATTTGGCTAGGATAAGCTCCACCTGCTACTTCTCCACCCATATCTGCAACTGATCAATATTCCATTGTGTTCTTTGCTAGTTTTCTATGCTATTCACAGCACCACAAATCTTCATATGATCTGCAAACTTTCAAACCCACCCATTTACATTTTTATCCCAGTCATTCATACGCATCACAAACAGCATTGGACTCAGTACAGATCCCTGCAGAACACCACTAATCACAGACCTCCAGCTAGAATAGGTCCCTTCTACCCTCTGTCTTCTATGAGCAAGCCAGTGTTGAATCCAAATGGCTAATCACCATGGAGCGCATGCATCATAATCTTCTGGATGAGGCTCCCATGAGGGACTGTGTCAAACACCTTAATAAACTAGATGCAGACAACATCCATAGCTCCACCTTCATCAATCACCTTCGTCACCTTGTCAAAAAACTCTATTAAGTCAGTAAGACATGCCTTGCCTTGCACAAAGCCATGATGGCTCTCCTTAATTAGGCTATGATTTTCCAAATGCTCATACATCCTATCTATAAGAATTCTCTCAAATAATCAGTCTCACTAGTCTTCCAGGATTATCCTTGGTTTCGTTCTTGAACAATGGAATAATATTAGTTACTCACCAGTCCTCTAGGACATTGCCCGTGGCTAGAGAGAACAAAAAGATAATGGTCAAGGCCCCAGCATACTCTTCACTTACCTCTCTCAATAACCTGGGGTATATCCCATCAGGACCCGGGTCTTATGCACTTTAATGCTCGTTAAATTCCCAATGATACCTCCTCCTTTACTTCAAAATTCCGTGGCATATTAATTTTCTTGTTACTGATCTCCCTATCCTCCATGCCATTTTCCTTGATAAATACTGATGTAATGTACTCATTAAGGACCTCACACATCCTTTGCATCCAAACAAATGTTCCTCCTTTGTCTTTGAATGGTCTCACTCCCTCCCTAGTTATCCTCTTACTCCTGGTGTATGTATAGAATGCCTTGGGATCCTCTTTAATCCTACTTGCCAAGTTCTTTTCATGGCTGCTCCTGGCTTTCCTAATACCCTTCTTCCATTCGTTTTTGGCTTCTTTATAATCCTCCACAGCTCTGTTTGATTCTAGTTTCCTAACCTTTACGTGCTTTTACTTTTTCTTTTTGACTAAATTCATCAACTCCCTCAACATCCAAGGTTCTCTTACCATGCCGTCTTCATCCTTCCTTCTTACTGGAACATACCTGTGCACTTGGTCTTTAAGCGCTCTCCACATGTTTGAAGTAGACATTCCTAAAAACAGCTGTTCCCAATTAACTCTCCCTAGTTCCTGCCTAATTGCTCTTGTAATTTGCTCAGCTTCAGTTTAATACTCTCCCTCAAGGTCCATACTTATCCTTATCTAGAGCTGTCTTAAAACTTAAGGAATTTTGCCACTGTTCCCTATTTGCTCACCCACTGAAAGGTTGGTCACCTGGCCAGTCTCATTACACACCAGATCCAGTACAGCCTCTGCTCTATCTACAGCAGGGGTTCCCAACCGTTTTCATGCCATGGGACCTTCTCTTTAACTGAGAGGTCCATGCATCCCAAGTTGAGAATCCCTGATCTACCAAATGATTTAGGAAACCCTCCTGGATGCACATAACAAATTCTGCCCCATTTAAATCTTTTGCACTAAGGTCCCAGTTTATAATAGGGAAGTTGAAGACACCCGTGACAACAACACACATAGGCTTAGTGGACACGCCCTTCATTATGTCCCTCTGAGTGCGGCTGTGATATTGCCCCTGACTGGTTGTGCAACTCACCCCCCTTTTGCCTCCCTTTCTATCTTTTCTAAAACATCAGAACTATGGGACATTGACTGCTCATTTTGTCCCTCTCCTAACTAAGTCTCTGTAATGGCCATAACGTTATAGTTACATGTAGTGATACATGCTTTAAATTCATTACCTTTACCCACAATACCCCTGGCATTAAAATACACTCTTCAAACTACCCATCCAACCGTATTTATTACTTTGCTCCAGCCTGTTTTTACTGGCTCTGAAATCTACCTTCCTCTGCATCCCTTTCTGACCTGGTGCTCTGGTTCCCATCCCCTAACATACTAATTTAAACCCTCCCCTGTAGCATTAGTGAAGCTCCTGGCCAGGATATTGGTTTCACTCCAATTTAGGTGTAACCTGTCCCTTTTGTATGAATCACTCCTGCCCCAGAAGAGGTTTCAATGATCCAAGAACCTGAAACCTTGCCCCATGTACCAGTCCCTCAGCCACTCATTCAACTGTAGTATCATCCTCATCCCCCACCCCTGCTGACCAGCACCTAGCACCAGGAGTTATTCAGAGATTACAGCTCTTCAGTGTCTTTCCTAACTTCCTTTACCCTCTGTGCGGAACTTCCTCCCTCTTTCTACTGCGTCATCGGTGCCAATGTGCAGCGTGATCTCTGGATGCTCAACCTCTCTCTTGAGGAAATTCTGCAACCAGCCCAAACACATGGGAGGCAATACACCATCCTGGCATCTGGTTTGCAGCCACAGAATCTCTTGGTTGCCCCCTAACTATCTGGACTTCGATTACTATCGCTTTACCTGCTGAGCCTCAGAGCAGACTAGAGTGCCACTGGCCTGGCTGCTGCTGCTGTGCTTCCCCCAGCAGTATCCAAAGAGATATACTTATCGCTGAGGGGAATGGCCATAGTGAAACCTTGTCTGACTGCTGACTCTCCTTACTTCTGGCACTCATCCATCTGCTATCTGAATCCTGCAGTCCGGGTGTGATCACCTCAGGAAAAGTTTCATCGGTGGCGCATGCACAGATGCAGTGGGAAACTTACTTGCAGTTGCACCACAGGAGCAGAGTATCATAAAAGCAGCATTCTCAAAAATATATATAAATTGAGCAAAATTTATACACATCTTTTACAAGAAAGAACACAGTTAGAACATAAAAATATGCAGTACATTGAATGCATACGATTAAAGAGGTCATGTAGTATAGCAATTAGGGTTGCATGGATGGGTTCCCAACAGTCTGGTGATGTGAGTCCTGAGGCTCCTGTACCTTCCTCCTGATGGCAGGAGTGAAAAGGAAGCATGACCTGGGTGGTGGGGTTCCCTGATAATGGATGCTGCTTTCCTGCAACAAACAACAGGTCAGGCAGCATCTATGGAAAAAAGTAAAGAGTTGATGTTTTGGGCCGAGACCCTTCTTCTGGACTGAGGTTCAAAAGCACCTCACGATCTACCTTGTGATCATCTTGCACTTATCATTAACCTACACTGCACTTTGTTGTGGTGGCTTTTACACTTGATTTTGCATTGTTATTGTTTTACCTTGTTGTAGCTCAATGCATTGTGTAATGATTTGATCTGTATGAACAACATCTGAGACAACTTTTCCCTGTATCTTGGTACATTTGACAATAATAACCCAATACCCTATACCATTCACCCACTCACCAACACATTGGGGGCAATTTACAGTGGCCAAATAGCCATCTTTGGGATGTGAGAGGAAACCCATATAGTCACAGAGAGAACATGCAGACGCCACACAGACAGTGCTGGAAGTCAGGATTTAAGATGTATTGCTTTATTCTGGAGCAGCAGGTTTGTGAGCCACATTATTGTGCTGTCAAGTCATGTATACTGTGGAATTTGCAGAACAGCTCCCTTATGCTCACACATAGCACCAGTTTATGCAATTGCATTCAGACTAAGATCTCCTCTGTACCTCGGTGCATGTAACAGCAATAAATCAAATTTACATTAAATTTTCCAGCTTCCAGTAGCATGCTCTTCCTCTGTCCCTTTCCTCTCTCTTCCTGACCTACATTATCTCTTCCCCAGCTCCCTGTCACCCTGTGGCTGTCCCTTTCTTACTCACTCTACCTGCCCATGGCCGATACCGCTTCCACTGGAGGGGGAAACATCTCTCTCACTCTTATATATACCCAAGGATACCACACTGGGCTTTTATGGCAAGGATCTCCAAAGATTATGAACCTTCTGAGAAAATAAATTATCCCTTATCCCAGCCATGAATGAGCTCCCCTTTATTGAGACCATGCCTGTAGTCTTGGTCTCCCCTACAGCACGAAACGTCGTCTCAGTATTTACCTGTCTGCCCCATCCCTCATTCTTCTAAACTAGAACCTGAACAATCTTTCCTGAGGTGGTTTGTGGATTTCACTTCTAAATAATTCTGTCCTGTCATGAACATGTCATTCTAATGATTTCTCCATTGATTTGGAAGACACACATCAAAAATAGTTACAACTAAGAACATTACAGCTCAGAACAGATTCTTTGACCCACAATGTCTGTGTCAAATTAAACCAACTCTCTTCTGCCTGCATGAATATTTATGTACTTGTCTAAACAAGTTTTAAGTGCCTCTATTACATCTGCTTTTGCTGTCATCCTTGCCAGCCTATTCCAGGTGCTTGACACCTGGTGTAAAATGACTTGCCCTGCATGCCTCATAGAAACATAGAGCAAATTAGAAAACCTACAGCACAATGCAGGCCCTTCAGCCCACAAAGGTGTGCTGAAAATGTCCTTACCTTAGAAATTACCTAGGGTTACACATAGCCCTCTATTTTTCAACTCCATGTACTTATCCAGGAGTCTCTTTAAAGACCCTATCGTATCCAACTCCACCACCGTCACCGGCAGCTCATTCCACGCACTCACCACTCTCTGCGTAAAAAAACTTACCCCTGACATCTCCTCTGTACCTACTTCCAAGCACCTTAAAACTGTGCCCTCTCACACTTGCCATTTCAGCCCTAGGAAAAAGTCTCCGACTATCCACATGAGCAATGCCTCTCATCATCTTATACACCTCTATCAGGTCACCTTTCATCCTCCATCGCCCCAAGGAAAAAAAGCCGAGTTCACTCAACCTATTCTCATAAGGCATGCTCCCCAATCCACGCAACAACCTTGTAAATCTCCTCTGCGCTCTTTCTATGGTTTCCACATCCTTCCTGTAGTGAGGCGACCAGAACTGAGCACAGTATTCCAAGTAGGGTCTGACCAGGGTCCTATATAGCTGCTATATTACTTCTTGGCTCATAAACTCAATGCTACGATTGATGAAGGCCAATGTACCGTATGCCTTCTTAACCACAGAGTCAACCTGCATAGCGGCTTTGAGTGTGCTATGGACTTGGACACCAAGATCCCTCTGATCCCCTACACTGCCAAGAGTCTTGCCATTAATACTATATTCTGCTATCATATTTGACCTATCAAAGTGAGCCATCTCACACTTATCTGGGTTGAACTCCATCTGCCACTTCTCAGTCCATTTTTGCATCCTATCGATGTCCCGCTGCAACCTCTGACAACCCTCCACACTATCCACAACACCCCAACCTTTGTGTCATCAGAAAACTTACTAACCCATCCCTCCACTTCCTCATCCAGGTCATTTATAAAAATCACAAAGAGTAGGGGTCCCAGAACAGATTCCTGAGGCACATCACTGGTCACTGACCTCCATGCAGAACATGACTCGTCTACAATCGCTCTTTGCCTTCTGTGGGCAAGCCAGTTCTGGATCCACAAAATGCCCCCTTGGATCCCATGCCTCCTTACTTTCTCAATAAGCCTTTCATGAGGTACCTTATCAAATGTCTTGCTGAAATCCATATACACTACATCTACGGCTCTACCTTCATCAATGTTTAGTCACATCCTCAAAAAATTCAATCAGCTTCATAAGGCATGACCTGCCTTTGACAAAGCCATGCTGACTATTCCTAATCATATTACGCCTCTCCAAATGTTCATAAATCCTGCCTCTCAGGGTCTTCTCCATCATTTACCAACCACTGAAGTAAGAATCACTGATCTATAATTTCCTGGGCTATCTCTACTCCCTTTCTTGAATAAGGGAACAACATATGCAACCCTCCAATTCTTTGGAACTTCTCCCATCCCCATTGATGATGAAAAGATCATCGCCAGAGGCTCAGCAATCTCCTCCCTTGCTTCCCACAGTAGCCTGGAGTACATCTCGTCTGGTCCCAGTGACTTATCCAATTTGATGCTTTCCAAAAGCTCCAGCACATCCTCTTTCTTAATATCTACATGCTCAAGCTTTTCAGTCTGCTGTAAGTCATCCCTACAGTTGCCAAGATCCTTTTCCATAGTGAATACTGAAGCAAAGTATTCATTAAGTCTCTTCTATCTCTTCCAGTTCCATACACACTTTTCCACTGTCACACTTGATTGGTCCTATTCTCTCACATCTTATCCTCTTGCTCTTCACGTACTTGTGGAATGCCTAGGGGTTTTCCTTAATCCTGTTCGCTAAGGCCTTCTCATGGCCGTTTCTGGCTCTCCTAATTTCATTCTTAAGCTCCTTCCTGCTAGCCTTATAATCTTCTAGATTTCTAGTTTTTTGAACCTTTCATAAGCTTTTCTTTTCTTCTTGACGAGATTTACAACAGCCTTTGTACACCATGGTTCCTGTATCCTACTATCCTTTCCCTGTCTCATTGGAATGTACCTGTGCAGAACTCCACGTAAATATCCCCTGAACATTTGCCATAGTTCTCCGTACATTTCCCTGAGAACATCTGTTCCCAAATTATGCTTCGAAGTTTCTACCTGATAGCCTCATATTTCCCCTTACTCCAATTAAACACTTTCCTAACTTGTCTGCTCCTATCCCTCTCCAATGCTATGGTCTCCCTTAAAGTCCGTCCCCCCACCTTAAATATATGCCCTCAGGTGTGAAGTCCCATGCCACCAGATTCAGGAACAGCCATTTCCTTACAACCATCAGGCTCTTCAACCGACCTGTCGAAAATTAACTCTGTCTCAGCAGTGAATACCACGGACACTCTCAGACTACCACAGACACTCTCAGACTACCACGTACACTCTCAGACTACCACGGACACACTCAGACTACCATGGACACACTCAGACTACCATGGATACTCTCAGACTACCACGGACACACTCAGACTACCACAGACCTGTGTAAGAGACTCTTTGGTCTTGCACAGAGGTCTCGTTTTTGCACACCTCAGCACACCACAGAAACCAACCTCCCATCCATGGATTTTGTCTATACTTCTTGCTGCTTCAGTGAAGGAGTCAACATAATCAAAAACTTCACTGACCCTAGACATTCCCTCTACTCCCCTCTCCCACCAGACAGAAGATTCAAATGCTTGAGAACACCAACCACCAGGCTCATGGACAGCTTCGATCCTGGTCAATTCAGACTTTTGAATGGAGTTCTTATACACTAAAGATGAACCCTTGATCTCCCTGTCTACCTCATTGTAGCCCTTGCACCTTTATTTGTCTTCGTGCATTGTACTTTCTTGGTAACTATAACACTATACTCTACATTCTCTTCTCCTTTCTACTACCTAAACGTACACCTCTATTGAATGATCAGTCTGGTACACAAACAATAGCTTTTCACTGTATCACAGTGCATGTGACCAACTCACAACAGGTGGAACTCACATTAGCTTTGTTTCTCGCTCCCCATCAGTGGAAAGAGAAACAATGCTAATGCCTCATATGGAAGATTCTGACTCATGGAAACTCAACAACAGTTTCATAAAGTATTAAGGAATTGGAGATTTAGCTGGATGAACTCTGGATCATTTTGATGGCTGAGCAATTGATCAACAGGACACACAGGGAGGTAATTACATCCAAGGTGTAGGACACAGGTAACTGAGTGACCGTTAGGAGTGGGAATCATGATAGGCAGCTAGTGCAGAGTACCACTGTGGTCATTCCCCGCAGTAACAGGTATACTGTTTTGGATACTGATGGGGTTGATGACCTAGCAGAGGAAAGCCACAGCAGTCATGTCTCTGGCAATGAGTCTAGCTTTGTGGTTCAGAAGGGAAGGGGGAAGAAAAGGTGAGCTAAAATGATAGGGGATTCATTGGTTAGGGGAACAGACAGGAGATTCTGCAGATGAGAACAAGATTACCAGATGGCATGTTACCTCCTGGGTTCCAGGGTCCAAACATCCTGGATCAAATCCAAAGTATTCTTAGGTGGGAGTGTGAGTAGTCAGAAGTTGTGGTCCACAGCTGTATCAATGACATGGGGAGGAAAGTTAACAAGGTCCTGAAATGCGAGTTTAGGGAGTTAGGTGCTAAGTTAAAGAACAGGACCTCCAGGGTTGTGATCTCAGGATTGCTACCATTGCCGTGTGTTAGTGAGGCCAAGAATAGGAAGATAATACAACTTAACATGTGGCTAAGGAGTTGGTGTAGGAGGGAGGGCTTCAGATTTTTGATCATCGGGCTTTCTTCCAAGGAAGGTGGGACCAGTACAGGTGGGAAGGTTTGCACCCGAACTAGAGGAAGGCTAATATCTTTGGGGGAATGTTTGCTGGTGCTGCAGGGTTTAAAATAGAGTTACAGGGGAATTGGAACCAGAAGGCTAGAGCAGATAGTGGAGTGGTTGTGGGAGAAGAAGTTGTTAAGCCTATGTACAAAGTCAGGAAACAAAATGTTGAGCATAGTGGAACTAATGTACTGAGGTGTATATATTTTAATGCAAGGAGATTTTAGGAAAGGGCGATGAGCTTAGGGCACAGGTCAGCCTGTGAAAATATGATACTGTAGCCATTAGTAAGAATTGGTAACAGAAGGGGCAGGACTGGCAGCTCAGTGTTCCTGGGTTCTGTTGTTTTAGATGTGAAGAAGCAGGAGGGATTAAAGTTGGAGGGTTGGCATTACTAGTCAGGGAAAATGTCAGGACAGTGCTCAATCGGGACAGACTGGAGAGCTTGCAAACTGAAACTATGTGTGTAAAACTGAGGAGTAAGAACGGGGCAACCATGTTCATGGGATTATATTATATGCTACCGAAATGTGAGTGGGATTTAGAGGAGGATATTTCGAGAGGGTTACAGACTATCGCAGGAAACATGAGGTTGTGATAGTAAGTGAATTAACTCCTCACATATTGATTGGATTCCCATACTGTAAAAAGTGCTGGATGGGATACAATTTGTCAAATATGTTCAGTAGAATTTCCTTAATTAATATAGTCTCAAATAGAGAGAGTGTGATTCTAGATCTCCTATAATTAGAGATTCAGACATTGCAGGTGACAGAAGTTCATATAGGGGAACACTTTCCACCCAGTGATCAAATTGCCATTGATTTCAAGTATAGGTTGAGATTCTAATTTGGATTAAGGCCAATTATGATGGCAAGTGTGGATTGGGATAGGTTGTTTCCTGACAAAGGTGTGCTTGGTCTGAAGTACATAGAGGCCAGTTGGAGTTCAGGATTCATTAGCAAGGTCAAATAAAAATAAGGCGGGGCAGGTGAAGCAGCCATTGTGTGAGTGGGCCAGTGTTAGAGCAGGAGACTTTAGGCTTTGGCTCACAGGCCTGGGTGATGTAAGTATTTGGTAAACTTTTTCTTGCTCATTCTTCATCTGTAAGTGTATAGTTAGGGCAGTTAGAATGCCTCTAGGGGCTGTGTTTTGTTCTTTGTGTGAAATGTGGGAATTCTGTTTGTTCCCCATCCTCTCAGATAACCACACCTACACCAGGTGCACCGAGCTGCAGCTCCTCAGAGAACACGTTAAAGAACTGGAGCTGCAACTTTCGGCTCATAAGACAAACTGAGGAGATGATAGATGGGAACTACGAGGAGGTAGTCATCCCTAAGTTGTAGGATGCAGGTGAACATGTGGCTGTCAGGAGTAGGAACGGAAATAGATAGCTGGTTCAGAGTACCTCTGTGGTCATTCCCCTCAATAATAAGCACACCATTTTGGTACTGTTGCGGGGATCAACCACCGGTTGTGGATGGGGGGGGTGTGCAGAGACTGGCGTTGAGGCTCAGAAGGGAATGTGGCAGAGGACGAATACAGTGCTGATAGGAGATTCCACCGTTAGAGGATAAGATAGGAGAGTTTTTGGATGAGATAGAGAGACACAGATGGTACGTTTACCTCCCAGGCGCCAGGGTTGGGGAAGTCTCAGATTGTGTCCATGACATTCTAAAGGGGGAGGGGGAGCAGCCAGACGTCTTGTCACATATTGGTACCAACGACATATGACGGAAATGAGAAGAGGTCCTAAAGAAAGAATTTGGAGAGTTATAATGCTGAAAAGCAGGACTTCAGGATAACAACCTCTGGATTTCTGCCTTTGCCACATGCCAGTGAGGGTAAGAATAGGATGATTTGGTAGATGAGTGCATGGCTGAGGGGAAGGATTTCAGATTTATGGATCATTGGGATCTCTTCTGAGGAAAGTATGACCGGTACAAAAGGGATAGGCTACACCTGAACCTGAGGGGGGCCAATATCTTTCCAGACAGGTTTGCTGGAGCTGTTGGATAGGGTTTAAACTAATTTGACAGGGGATGGACAACAGAGTGAATGGTCTAAGGATAGGGATGTTGGTTTACAAACAGAGTTAATGTATAATGTGACTATCAGGAAGGACAGGCAGTTGACTGGGCAAAATTGCAGCCAGTGGGATGGGCTGCAGTGTGATCGGGGACAAAATTGAAAAGGGTGACAAATACAGGACTGAAGGTGTTATAATTGAATGCAAAATAAGGCAAATTATCTTGTAGTGCAATTAGAGTTTGGCAGGTATGACATTGTGTGTATCATAGAATCATGGTTGAAAGAAGATTGTAGTTGGAAGCTTAATCTCCAAGCATACACAATCCTGTAATGAAAAGACAGGCAGGTAAGCAGAAGAGGAGGAGGGCTCCACTGGTAAAAATGAAAACAAATCTTTAGAAAGAGGTGACATAGGATTAGAAGAAGTAGAATCCTTGCGGGTAGAGCTGAGGAACTGCAAGGGTAATAAGACCCTGATGGGAGTTATTTATAGGCTTCCAAAAATAAACAGGTCAAGAAATTAAAGCAGGAGATGGGAAAAATATCAAAAAGGCAATGTTACGTTCGCCATGGGGGATTTCAATGTGCAGATAGATTGGGAAAATAAAATTGATGATCAGCCATGGTCATACTGAATGGCGGTGCAGGCTCAAAGGGCCGATTGGCATACTCCTGCACCTATGTTCTATGTTTCTATGTTTCTATGTTTGATGCTGGTTACCAAGAGAGAGAATTTGTGGTGTGCCTTGAGATGGCTTTTTGGAGCAGCTTGTGATTGAGCCTAGTAGAAGATCAGCATTTCTGGATTGGGGATTGTGTAATAAACCAGATATATTTAGGGAGCTTAAGGTAATGGATTGCTTAGGTAACAGTATGATAGTATTCACCCTACAATTTGAGATGGAGAAACTGAATGCAGTTCAGTGCAGGCTGGCACTTCCATTGTATCCTGGATAAATAATGGACTACCTGATTAGCAGAACACAGATTTTGTGGCTTCAGAGCTGTGTGTCAGACACAACTATAAGCAGCACAGGGGCCCCACAGGGGACTGTATGGGTTCTCTTCCTGCTTACCCGTATATATTGGACTTCAGATAGAGCACTGAGTCATGTCACCTACAGAAATTCTCTGATGACTCAGTAACAGTTGGCTAAAAAGGGAGGACAGGAGGATGAATACAGGGCACTGCTGGAGGATTTTGTCAAATGCTGTAAGGTGAATCATCTGCAGCTCAGCATTAGTAAGACAAAGGAGATAGACTTTAGAAGACTGAGCCTGCGCTATTCCCTGTTACTATTCATACTGAGGATGTGGGTGTGGTGAGGCTGTACACGTACCTGGGAGTGCACCTGGATGACAAACTTGGGTGGAGCACCAACATAGAGGCTGTGTACCAGAAGGGACAGAGTCACCTCTACTGCCTGAGAAGACTGAGGTCCTTTGGAATATGCAGATCTCTCCTTCACGTGTTCTACCAGTCTGTTGTTGCCAGCAAATCTTCTATGCGATCGGTGTTGGGGCAATGGCATCAACATGAGTGATGCCAACAGGCTCAATAAACTGATTAGAAAGCCTGGTTCTGTTATAGGAGTCAAACTGGACACACTGGAGGCTGTGGTAGAACAAAACATCCTCAGGAAAATCTGGCAATATTGGACAATGTTTCTCATCCACTGAATGCCACCTTGGCTGAACAGAGGAACACTTTTAGTAATAGACCAAGACAACAGTGCTGCTCCAAAGAGCGCTATATGAGGTCATTCTTACCCTTAGCCATTAGGCTCTATAATGAGTCAACCTATAGCTGGGGAAGTGAAGAACCCCTCCTTTTAGACTTTTTAGCCTCTGTTTACCAGAGGTCCGTTTAAGCTCTGTTTACATTGCATTACTATCACAGACACCTTGTGCTATACTACCATCACTTCTTATCTGGATGGTGTGAATGCACACCCATTACTGTATAATTCTTGAACTACCATTTTATCAGTGTGAACTTGGAAATCTTGTAATCGTTGCCTTGTAAATCTTGTACATCTTATTTTTAAGGTAACTTTTTAAAAATTCTTTCTTACATCTCTTCTAATGTTTGTATATCTGTGCACTTGTAATGCTACTGTGACACTGTAATTTCCTTTGGAATCAATAAAGTATTTGTCTATCTAAAGTCAGCTGTATTGGTATTACAGTGGAGTAAAGGGAATTACAGAGGCAGGAGAGAGGAGTTGGCCAAAGATTACTGGAAGTGGGCACTCTCAGGGATGACGGCAGAGCAGCATGGCTGGGGTTGCTGGGAGAGAATCTGAAGGCACCAGATAGATGCATCTCAAATAAGAGGAAGTATTCAAGATGATGCACCTAAGACTGACAAGGGAAGTGAAAGCCAACATAAAAGCAGAAGAGGGGCATGTAATAGATCGAAAGTTAGTGGGAAATTAGAGGATTGGGAATTTTTTAAAAACAAACTGAAGGCAACTAAAAAAACATAAGCAAGGAAAAGATGAAATATGAAGGTAAGCAAGCAAATAACATCAAAGAGGATACCAAAAGGTTTTTCAGATATATAAAGTGTAGAAGAAAGGTGGGGGATAACGAAATAGCGGATGACTGAGTAAGTATTTTACATCAGTCTTTACTGTAGAGGGCACTAGTAGTATGCTGGAAGTTCGAGAGGGTCAAGGGGCAGAAGTGAGTGCAGTTGCTATTACTAAGGAGATGGTGCTTGGGGAACAGAGAAGTAAGAAGGTAGCTAAGTCATCTGGACGATGGCTTATACCCTAGAGGTCTAAAAGAGATGGCTAAAGAGATTGTGAAGGCATTAGTAATGATTTTCCCAAGAATCAGTATGATTTTGGAGGACTGAAAAATTGCAAATGTTACTGCACTCTTTAAGAAGGGAGGGAAGCAGAAGAAAGGAAATTATAGGCCAGATAGCCAGACTTCAGTGAATGGGAAGTTGTTTGAGTTGATTGTTAAGGATGTGGTTTCAGGGTAATTGGAAGCACATAACAAAATAAGCCAAATTCAGCCTGTTTTCGTTAAAGGAAAATCTTATGTGACAAATCTGATGGAATCCTTTGAAGAAATAACAAGCAGGATAGACAAAGGTGGATGTTGTGTACATGGATATCAGAAGGCCTTTGAGAAGGTGCCTACATGAGG
Source organism: Mobula birostris (assembly GCF_030028105.1). NCBI lineage: Eukaryota > Metazoa > Chordata > Chondrichthyes > Myliobatiformes > Myliobatidae > Mobula > Mobula birostris. The sequence continues at coordinate 79,339,894 of NC_092370.1, read as the reverse complement.
CTGCTAAGCCAGAAATGAGCCCAGGATATTACAGGAAAGGTACTAGCATGGATAGAGCATTTGTTAATTGGTAGGCAAATAATGGGAATAAAGGGATCCCTTTTGGATTGGCTGCTGGCGACTAGTTATGTTCCTAGTGGTGTTGGGATTTCTTTTTTCATGTTATATGTTGATGATTTGGATGATGAAATTGATGGCTTTATAGCCAAGCTTGTAGACATACTAAGACAGGGACAGACTGGTAGCTTTGAGGAAGCAGAGATGCTGCAGAAGGACTTAGTCATTAGGAGAATGGGCAATGAGTTAACAAAAGGAATGTGGTGTCAGGAAGTGTATGGTCATGCATGTTGGTTGAAGGAATAAAAGCATAGACTATTTTTAAATGGGAAAAAAATTTAAAAATCCGATGTGCAAAGGGTTTTGGGAGTCCTGGTGCAGGATTCTCTAAAGGTTAATTTGCAGGTGATGATGAAGGTGAATGCAGTGGTCACATTCATTTCAAGAAGATTAGATTATAAATGCAAGGATGTAACGCTGAGGCTATATAAGGCACTGGTGAGAACTCATTTGGAGCATTGTGAGCAGTTTTGGGCCCCTTATTTAAGAAAGGATGTGCTGACATTGGTGAGGATTCAGAGGAGGTTCATAAGAATGATTCTGGGATGAAAGGTCTATCATATGAGCAGTGATTGAAAGCTCTGCGCCCATACTCACTGGAATTTAGAAGATTGAGGGGGAATCTCATTAAAACCTATCAAATGTTAAAAGACCTAGATAGAGAGGATGTTTCCTATAATGGGAGAGTCTAGGACCAGATGACACAACCTCAAAATGGGGGAAGTTCATTTAGAACAGAGATGAGAAGGAATTTCTTTAGCCAGAGGGTAATGAATCTGTGGGATTCATTCCCATCGGTAATTGTGGAAGCCAGGTCTCTGGGTGCATTTAAGGTGGAGGTTGATAAGATTCTAAATTAGTCAGGTAGTGACAGGTGACAAGGAGAAGGCATTAGAATGGGGTTAAGAGGGAAATTGATCCGCATGATGAAACAGCGGAGCAGACTCAATGGACTGAGAGCCTAATTCCACTTCTATACCTTAGGGTAAGTGGGTGGCATTCAAAGATGAAGGTTTGAATTTGTATGCTCTCATCAGAATAAAAGGCAAGGATAACAGGTGTAGGGTACCTTGGTTTTTGAGAGATATCAAAGTCCTTGTTAAGCAAAAGAAGGAGGTGCATAGCAGGTATAGAAAGGAACAAGTGAGGTACTAGAGTTGTATAAGAAGTGCAAGAGAATTTTAGGGAGGGCTAAAAGAAAGCATCAGGTTGCACTGGAAGGCAAGGTGAAGGAGAATCTTAAGGGCTTCTACAGATTTATTAAATGCAAAAGGATATCAAGGGACAAAATTAGTTCTCCTGAAGATCAGTGTGCTCATCTATACATGGAACCAAAAGACTTGGGTGCGATCATAAATGGATTTTTTCCATCTGTATTTACTCTGGTAAGATGGCGATGCACTTAGACAAGGCCACCTCAAAGGTATGATTGTCCTTTTAAAAAATCTTTTATGATTGTTGGTACTGTGTTTTACACCTTGACTCTCAGGAACACTGTTTCATTTATGTCACAACCACGGACACTGCTGTGGGGCCTACGTGGCATCACAGACATGCTGTGCAGCAGGTTTAGCAATTGTGCTTGTGAGAATGCACATTCCAGCTAGTTAATTTGTCATTATGGTGCATTTCACTTCCTTTTTTTTATTGTAGTCTTGTCGAGACTTGACCAAAAGCACAGCAATGTTTACTCTTCCAACTTACTCTTATCCTTATCCCGGAAAGGTGACCACTGTTTCAAATGATGCTGGAAAGGAGCAGAATTCATTTATTATTTAGTTATTGCTTCCAGCTGTAGTGTTGGAATTTATCTCAGTGTGAGAGGTTTAGTTAATGGCGTAGTTGGCCATTGTTTTTCTTTGCTTTTAAATTCTGCAACAGTTCTCATGAAAGTCAGTTAACTGTTGAACCGGTTCACTCTCTTTCTCTCTCTCTGCACTTGGACCGCTTCTGAACATTCTGACAGCAAGTCTCGACATGAAAATGGGCCCATCAGAGAGAAAAAGAGCTGACCTTGGCCCTGACATTCATTGGCCAGGGAGAGGGAAATTTACAGGCAATCGATTTTGTTTTGGGTGAAGTGACTGAAGCAATGCGGCAGATAATCTCATTCCCACAAGCCTAGTCTCATCTGAAGGAACAGATGTCATCCCTTGCAGCAACAGTTCAGCAGCTCATCACAGGCAATCAGAATCAGGTGACAGCCATATTCACTCTCACAACCGCAGTCCATGAACTTACGGCTGACAGCCAGCGTCAGCAGACAGTCATTAGCGTTCTCGGAAACTTGACTCAGCAGTCTTTGGCCTCATCGTTCTCACTCCCAGCACCCTCCTTTTCTGCTGCCCCAACAATCCCTGCCATTAATGCCCCAACTCCTGTGACTGAAACAGAACAGACTCCAGTGTCTGTCCCAGAACCGAGAATTCCTCTACTTGGGCAGATAATCTGGCTACCATAATAGCTGCAGGAGTTTCATTACTTGGTATGAGCTGACTTCCCGAGCTCAGCCTGGTCGGTTTTGTAACGAAGCGTGTAAATTGGCATACGTGGTAGATCTCCTGGATGGACCTCCACTTAGCTTGTTCATTGCTCTACAGGAGCAAGTTTCCCTCACAGCCCACTTGTTTCGACATTTTGTTGCTGAGTTAAGGAGAGTTGTTGACCTTCCAGATCGAGATCAGGAGGCTGCCCACTGACTCCAGGACCTGCGGCAAGGTAGAGGGACAGTGAGAGTACACAGTTAGATTCTGCATGCTTGTGTGGATACAGGATGGAGCGAGGCATCCTCATCAGTGTCTTTCAGCATGCTCAGAACATAGAGTTCTGTCAGGGGTTGCTGTCCATGATGAGCAGGACAGTCTGGATGACCTGATTAATCTGGCTATTCACGTGGACGACTGCATAACTGAGTGGCGCAAAGAAATAATGTCTCAAACTTCCAACTCTTTGGATTTCCACCTGCCTCCACTCTCTCCTGCATTACCCAGCACCCAGTCCATGGAGGAGCCAGAGTAAATGGGGCGCAAGCGCCTATCTCAGGAGAATGAGGTCGGTGCAGGAGAACGGGTTCCTGCCTCTGTTGTGGTGATCCAAGACATTTCCAGGCATCTTGACCCAAGCGCCCAGTAAAAGAAGATACCCGTCAGCAGGGAGGGGAGTCCTGATGGGCTAGTTCTAGCGTTTGGCTTCTCCCAACTGTGTGTTACTGTCAGCTTCCTTGCCTTGGGAGGGGAGGGGTCTCAAGCCATGAACTTCAGGCCTTTATTGGCTCTGGGGCAGCTGGGAGTCTCATGGCCTTCCCTCTGGCTCAAAGATGGGGAAATCCAACTCAGAAATTGAGGGAAAAGCTCAACATCATGATCCTGGATGGCTGCCGTCTAGGCACTGGTCAGATCCACCTTTCCACCGAACCCCTCCAACTTGTGCTGGAAGGCAACCATAGGGAACAACACTGTTTGGTAAACTCCCCTGAAGTGCCACTGGTGCTTGGTCTTTATTGGCTATCCTAACATCACCCACTGATTGATTGGTCCTTCAAAGCACCTCAAGAGTGGGCTCCGCCATGCCTGTCTACCTGCCTGGGTCCAGCTCAAATTCCAGTCCATGAATTCCGTCCTGTGTCAACTAATGACGTAGACCTGTCTGGCACTCAGCTGAAGTTGCTGATCTTCTTGAGGGCTTCAGTAAAAAGAAGGCCACCTCCCTGCTTCCACACTGGCCATACGACTGCACCCCTGACCTTTTACCTTGTACTAGGCTTCCCTGAGGCCAGCTCTTTTCTCTCCCTCATCCAGAAACAATGGCCATGGAAGATTCATCAAGGAGGCATTGGCCTTGGAGCTTAGTCATCTGTCAACCTTGCTAGCAGGGACGGGTTTCTTTTTGTGAGAAAGAAGGACAGCAAGCTCTGTCGCTGCATTGACTATTGGCCCCTCAGCAATATCGCCACGAAGAACCACTACCCTCTTTCCCTGCTTGATTCTCTGTTCAAACGTCTCCAGGTGACAAACATATTTTCCAAGATAGATCTGCGCAACACTTGTAATCTGGCTCATATCAGAGAAGTGGATGAGGGGAAAACAGCTTTCAACCTCTCCAGTGGTACCTGTGATGCCCTTTGGTGTGGCCAACTGTTTTTTAGGCCCTAGCGAACGATGTTCTCAGGGACATGTTGTATCAGTTCATTTTTGTGTATTTGTACGACATTCTTACCTTTTCACACTTTCTCTGGGAACACAGCCAGCATGTCCAGAGGCTTCTCAGATGGCTCCTCAAGAATAATCTGTATGCCAAGCTAGAGAAGTGTGAGTTCCATAAAGAGCAGGTGTCGTTTTGGGTTATATACTTATCCATTTCTGTATTCAAGTGAAGTTCAGGCGGTCATGGAGGGGCCCAAACCATCTACAGTCAAGCAGGTGCAGTTCTTCATGGGGTTTGTGAACTTTTATCACCACATAATCTGAAACCTCAGCTCTATCGTGGCCCCCATAAATGGACTCAGCAGGAGGATCTTTGTAAAATTCTATTGAACAAACAAAGCAGACCAAGCATTCTCAGAACTAAAGTGGCACGTCACCACTGGCCCAGTGCTGCAACACCAGGCCCATCCCAACCATTGACTGTCGAGGTGGATGTATTAGATGTCAGCATTGGAGCTGTGCTCTCTCAGCACTCTTCTGGAGATAGTCGTCTGCACCCCTTGTGACTTTATTTCCCATTACTTGACTCCAGCCTAGAGTAACTACAATGTTGGGAACCGACAACCTGTGGCTGCTCAGCAGGCCTTGGAAAAATGGCGGTACCAGCTGGAAGGGGCAGAGCAACATTTTTTGGTTTGGATAGATCACAGGAACCAATCCTACATTCAGAATGCTAAGATACTCAAGTCCCATCAAGCTCTCTTCTTCGCCCGGTTTAATTTCATCCTCACCTGTTGTCCTGGCACCAAGAATATCAAGGTTGACACTCTCTCCCGGCAGCTTGGCGAGTCTGAGGACAATGTCAATCTCGAGCCCATCCTTTCTCACTCATGCATTGCTGCTCCGGTGATTTGAGGAATAGAAGCAGAGGTGAGGGCTGCCCAGCAGTTGGATTTAGGTCCAGCAGAAAGACCTCTCTATCGGTTGTTTGTCCCTGGCACGGTTTGCTCCAAAGCGTTGGAATTGGGTCACTCCTGGCCATCTGGGAATTCAATGGATCTGGGAGTTTATCAAGGGACAATTTTGTTGGCCACCTATGTTGGCTGGTGGCGCAGTGAGATCAGCGCCGGGCTCGAGAACGGAGGTTCCTGAGTTCGATCCAGTGACAGACCGCCCCCGTGCGCACTCTCCATCCGCGCCGGGTTGATGTTGAGCTCGCAACTCGGCCTTGTAAAATAATCCTGCGAAGTGTCTGTGCGAGGAGTGGCACCCCACACAGCTTTTTGAACTGTGCCTTGTAAGGATTGAAAATGCCCAACGCTGGCCTCTCAGGTCTGAGTCAACGTCATCATCATTATGTCAAATGAAGTCCACAACTTCATCTCTGCCTATCCTACCTATGCTCAGAACAAGATGCTATGCCATTCCCCAATGGGTCTGCTATGCCCACTGGCTGAGCCCCTGGTGTAACCTCTCAGTGGATTTCATCACTGGGCTGCCCCCACCTAATGGAAACACTACCACTCTGGTCATTATGGATCACTTCTCCAAGGCTGCCCACTTCATAGTCATAGTCATAGTCATACTTTATTGACCCCGGGGGAAATTGGTTTTCGTTACAGTTGCACCATAAATAATAAATAGTAATAGAACCATAATAGTTAAATAGTAATATGTAAATTATGCCAGTAAATTATGAAATAAGTCCAGGACCAACCTATTGGCTCAGGGTGTCTGACCCTCCAAGGGAGGAGTTGTAAAGTTTGATGGCCACAGGCAGGAATGACTTCCTATGACGCTCCGTGTTGCATCTCGGTGGAATGAGTCTCTGGCTGAATGTACTCCTGTGCCCAACAAGTACATTATGTAGAGGATGGGAGACATTGTCCAAGATGGCATGCGACTTGGACAGCATCCTCTTTTCAGACACCACCGTGAGAGAGTCCAGTTCCATCCCCACAACATCACTGGCCTTACGGATGAGTTTGTTGATTCTGTTGGTGTCTGTTACCCTCAGCCTGCTGCCCCAGCATACAACAGCAGCCATGATAGCACTGGCCACCACAGACTCGTAGAACATCCTCAGCATCGTCCGGCAGATGTTAAAGGATCTCAGTCTCCTCAGGAAATAGAGACGGCTCTGACCCTTCTTGTAGACAGCCTCAGTGTTCTTTGACCAGTCCAGTTTATTGTCAATTCATATCCCCAGGTATTTGTAATCCTCCACCATGTCCACACTGACTCCCTGGATGGAAACAGGGGTCACCGGTACCTTAGCTCTCCTCAGGTCTACCACCAGCTCCTTAGTCTTTTTCACATTAAGCTGCAGATAATTCTGCTCACACCATGTGACAAAGTTTCCTGCCGTAGCCCTGTTCTCAGCCTCATCTCCCTTGCTGATGCATCCAACTGTGCAGAGCCATCCAAAAACTTCTGAAGATGACAAGACTCTGTGCAGTAGTTGGTCCGAGGTGTAAATGGTGAAGAGAAAGGGAGACAAGACAGTCCCCTGTGGAGCCCCAGTGCTGCTGATCAATCTGTTGGACACACAGTGTTGCAAGCACACATAATGTGGTCTGCCAGTCAGGTAATCAAGAATCCATGACACCAGGGAAGCATCCACCTGCATCGCTGTCAGCTTCTCCCCCAGCAGAGCAGGGCGGATGGTGTTGAACGCACTGGAGAAGTCAAAAAACATGACCCTCACAGTGCTCGCTGGCTTGTCCAGGTGGGTGTAGACATGGTTCAGCAGGTAGACGATGGCATCCTCAACTCCTAGTCGGGGCTGGTTGGCGAACTGGAGGGGATCTAAGTGTGGCCTGACCATAGGCCGGAGCAGCTCCAGAACAAGTCTCTCCAGGGTCTTCATGATGTGGGAGGTCAATGCCACCGGTCTGTAGTCATTGTGGCCGCTGGGGTGTGGCATCTTCGGCACAGGGACGAGGCAGGATGTCTTCCACAGTACAGGAACCCTCCGGAGCCTCAGGCTCAGGCTGAATACATGGCGAAGTACTCCACATAGCTGAGGGGCACAGGCTTTGAGCACCCTGGTACTGACACCATCCGGTCCTGCAGCCTTGCTTGGGTTGAGACGTTTCAGCTGTCTTCTCACCTGTTCAGCTGTGAAACCCACCGTGGTGGTTTCGTGTGGGGAAGGGGTATAGTCATGAGAGTAGGGTGGGGGACTGTGAGGAGGGGTAGGAGGGGAGAGTAGAATATGTGTTGTTTGGGGGCCGACAACAGATGGCTCATGTGGGGGATGGGCAGGGGCCACAATGTCAAATCTGTTAAAGAACAGGTTAAGTTCATTGACCCTGTCCACACTGCCCTCAGCTCCTCTGTTGCAAGTTTGCCGGAACCCAGTGATGGTCCTCATCCCCCTCCAGACCTCTCTCATGTTGTTCTGCTGGAGTTTCCACTCAAGCTTCCTCCTGTACCTGTCTTTAGCCTCCCTGATCCTGGCTTTCAGAACCCTCTGTATTGCCCTCAGCTCCTCCCTATTTCCATCTCTAAATGCCCTCTTTTTAGCATTCAGGATGTCCTTAATGTCCTTTGTCACCCATGGCTTGTTATTTGAATAACAAAGGACAGTTCCTGTCGGAACATTGCAGTCCACACAGAAGTTGATGTAATCAGTGATGCATCCTGTGAGCCCATCAATATCCTCTCCATGTGGCTCACAGAGTGCCTGCCAGTCTGTCACCTCAAAACAACCCTGGAGCGCCTCATAAGCCTCCTCCGACCACTTCCTCACTGTCCTCGAGGTTGCAGGTTTACTCTTCACCAGAGGCACGTAGCAGGGTTTTAGATGCACCAGGTTGTGATCTGACCTTCCCAGTGGGGGGAGGGGAGAGGAGCTGTATGCATCCTTAACGTTAGCGTACATCAAATCCAGAGTCCTCTCCCCTCTGGTTGTACAGCTCACATACTGCGTGAAGTTGGGCAGTGTTCTAGCCATGGTAACCTGGTTGAAGTCACCCGAGATGGTAATGAGGGCACTCGGGTTCTGGGTTTGTAATCTGGCTATGACGGTGTAAATGCTGTTTCACGCCAACGTCGGGTTGGCAGAGGGAGGGATGTACACAACAACCACAATTGCATGCAAGATTTCCCTTGGCAAATACTATGGCTGGAGTCCAACAGCAAAAAGTTCAATATCCAGGCTACAGACACATTCCTTGATCGTAATATGCCCAGGATTGCACCATCTGTTGTTTACCAGAACCGCAAGCCCCCCTCCTTTATGCTTACCGCTCTCAGTGCAATTCTGGTCAGCTTGAACGATCTGGAAGTCTTCTATGGAAACGCTTTGATCGGGTATGTCCTTGTGCAGCCACGTCTCAGTAAAGCACATGACATTGCTCTCCCGAAATGTTCTCTGACAAGCGCAGTCAATTCATCCATTTTATTCCCCAGCGATCTCACATTGCCCATGATGAGAGAGGGGAGACACGGCTTATAACTTCTTTTCTCCATAAGCCTCTGTTGTCTCGACCCCGTCACCCGGGTCACTTCAATGCTCTCCCTAAGCTCCCGTTGGCTCGTGAAGCTGCCACCTTCATAGTTCAACATGTTGTCAGACTGCACGGCTTCCCTCAGGACATAGTGTCTGAATGGGGACCACAAGTCACATCCCATTTTTGGAAGGCTTTCTGGTCTCTTGTGGGAACCATGGCCAGCCTCTCATCTGGTTTCCATCCCCAATCTAATGGCCATACTGAGAGAGTGAATCAGGAGTTGGAGATAGCCCTGCGCTGCTTTTCTTCTTCCAAACCCACGTCTTGCAGCTTTTCAATTGGTTTTGGCAGAGATTGCCCACCTCCAGTCAAGATGCTGCCTGTGTAAAGTGCACCTTCGGTCAACATCTTCTGCTGCCGGAGAGGGAGACCTACTGCTATGCCTGGAAAACGTTACCCAGCTTTTCTGCATTTTGTTTTTCTTTCTTTTTAAATCTTTTTATTAAATTAGTACACAAAAGGTAAACCATGTAGACACTAATACACTGCTGCAATATAAATTTGCAAGAGATATTAATACACAAAAAAAAGTTAGTACAAACAGTGCAGTTTAGATATAAAATAACAAGGTAATATAATAGTATACTAATTTTCCATACATATCAATAAAGAGAAGAAAAAAACCCCCAAAAAACCCCACCGTGCAACTAATCTAAAAAGCAAAGCAAAGCAATGGACTAACTAGGTATCAAGTAGAGTTAAACAACTTAAACAATCACGTCCTCAAACCCGACCTCCATTAAAAACAGTTAAAAAAGCAAGAAGGGAATGTAAATATGGGCAAAGACAAAAAAAAATTACATTAAATGAAAATGTTGAATAAAAGATCTCCAAGTCTGTTCAAATTTAACTGAAGTATCATAAAGATTACTTCTGATTTTCTCCAAATTTAAACATAGTATCATCTGAGAAAACCAAAAGAACGTAGTTGGAGCATTAATCTCCTTCCAATGTTGTAAAATACATCTTTTTGCCATTAAAGTAAGAAATGCAATCATTCTACGGGCTGAAGGGGAAATATTACTGGAAATTTTAGGTAATCCAAAGATAGCAGTAATAGGATGGGGAGAAATATCTATATTCAATACCTTTGAAATAATATTAAAAATGTCTTTCCAAAAAGTTTCCAAAGTAGGACAGGACCAAAATATATGAGTTAAGGAGGCTATCTCCCCATGACATCTGTCACAAAGAGGGTTGATATGAGAATAAAAACAAGCTAATTTATCTTTAGACATATGTGCTCTACGAACAACTTTAAATTGAATTAGGGGATGTTTGGAACAGATAGAGGAAGTATTGACTAGTTGTAAAATATGCGCCCAGTCATCCACCGAGATAATAAAGCCCAATTCCTTTTCCCAATCTGACCTAATCTTATCAAATGGAGCTATCCTAAGTTTCATGATAGTATTATAAATAATAGCTGTTACACCTTTCTGACATGGGTTAAGGTTAATTATAGTATCTAAAATATATGTAGGAGGTAACGTCGGAAAGGAAGAGAGTATAGTACTTAGGAAATTTCTAACTTGGAGATATCTAAATATATTTGTTAGATAATTGTTCAAAAGACATAAGGGAGCCATCTAAAAATAAATCCAAAAACCGTGAAATACCATTAGTCTTCCAAATTTGAAAGGCACAGTCCGTGGAAGAGGGGGGAAAGAATACATTGCCTAAAATAGGAATCGCAAGCCCAAATTGATTAAGATCGAAAAATTTTCGGAATTGAAACCAAATACGTAAGGTACATTTAACTATTGGGTTACAAACCTGTTTGTGGCGTTTCAAATCGAAAGGAAGAGAAGAACCTAAAATGGAGCCAAGTGCATAACCTTGAGCAGATTGTAATTCCAATACTACCCATTTAGGAATGGATAGTGTATCTTGGTCAAGTAACCAAAATTTCATGTGTTGAATATTAATTGCCCAGTAATAGGATCTAAAGTTAGGTAGTGCCAAATCTCCATCTCTCTTAGCTTTCTGTTGATTTATTCTACCCAATCTCGGGTTTTTATTTTGCCAAATAAATGAAGAAATTTTAGAGTCAACTTTGTCGAAAAAGGATTTTGGAACAAAAGTCGGTAGTGCCTGAAATACATATAAAAATTTTGGCAGAATAAACATCTTAACAGCATTAATATGACCAATCAAAGTTAAATAAAGTGGAGACCATTTAAATGAAAGTTGAGTAATGTGATCAATTAAGGGTAAGAAATTAGTCTTAAATAAATCCTGGTGTTTACAGGTAATTTTAATCCCAAGATATGAAAAATGGTAATTAATCAATTTAAACGGGAGGTTCTGATATAAGGGAACTTGCTTATTAATCGCGAAAAGTTCACTCTTACTGAGATTTAACTTATAACCTGAAAAAAGACTAAATTGTGCTAATAAATCTAAAGCAGCAGGAACAGATTTTTGAGGATTAGAAATATATAAAAGTAAGTCTTCAGCATAAAGTGATACTTTATGAGACTTTAAACCCCGAGTTATCCCAATAATATTTGGAGATTCTCGAATAGCAATTGCAAGAGGTTCTAATGCAATATCAAATAATAAAGGACTAAGAGGACAACCTTGTCTGCTACCTCGAAAAAGAGGAAAAAAAGGTGAGTTTAAAGAGTTAGTACGAACTGAGGCCATAGGAGAATGATATAACAATTTGATCCAGGATATAAATTTCGGGCTGAAATTAAACATTTCAAGCACCTTAAATAAGTAAGGCCATTCGACTCTGTCGAAGGCGTTTTCAGCGTTAAAGGAAATGACGCATTCAGGATCATTTTGTGACAGGGTATAGACAATGTTTAACAGTGTACAGATATTATAAAAAGAGTAACGACCTTTAATAAAACCCGTTTGGTCTTCTGAAATAATATAAGGAAGTGCTTTTTCTAATCTGTTTGCTAATAATTTAGAAAAAATTTTAGAGTCAACATTTAATAGGGATATTGGTCTATAAGATGCACATTGAGCAGGATCTTTATCCTTCTTTAATATTAAAGAGATCGATGCTCTATAGAAGGATTCGAGAAGTTTACCAAGTTTTAATGAGGCCTCCAGAACCCTGAATAACCAAGGGATTAATGAGGATGCAAAAAATTTATAAAATTCCGCAGTAAACCCATCAGGACCAGGAGCTTTCCCTGAGTTCATAGAAAAAATAACATTCTTAATCTCATCGGTGGTAAAGGAAGAGTCTAACATAGAAGATATATCATTTGAAATCTTAGGGAAATCTAGGTTATCTAAAAAGTCATACATATGTTTAGAGTCTCGTGGAGACTCTGATTGATACAAGGAGGAATAAAAGTCAAAAAAAGATTGATTAATCTCAGCTTGATCAAATATCAGTTGATCTTTTTGATTATAAATCTGATTAATTTGAAATTTAGTAGAGTTAGTCTTCAACTGATTAGCCAACAGTTTACCAACTTTGTCACTATGTATATAAAATTCACTTCTTGTTTTCATTAATTGAGTTGTAATAGAGGACAAAAGTAATAAACTGTGTTTTGAAGTTCAGTTCTTTGTTTACACAACTTCTTAGAGGGAGCTGTGGCATATTTCTTATCAATATCCTTAATCTTGTCCACAATAACCAGCTCCTCCTCCTTCAACCTCTTCCTCAAAGCAGCAGAATACGAGATGATCTGACCACAAATATAAGCTTTAAAAATATCCCAAAGGGTGTTCATGGATATATTCTTTGTACAGTTGATTGTAAAAAAGAGATCAATCTGTTCATTCATGAAGTTAACAAAATCCGAGTCCTGAAGCAACAGCGAATTAAAACGCCATTGTCTATTATTTTGTGTATTGGCCGATATTTTAATAGAAAGCTCCGAAATGGTTATAGAGTCATATTCACATTTAACCACTGAAGAAATAAGACAAGAGTCAATAAAAAATAATCAATTCTTGAATAGGAATGATGAACATGTGAAAAAAAAGAAAAATCTTTTTCCTGAGGATGCAAAAAATGTCAAATGTCCGTCGACCCAGAATCTGAGAGAAATGAATTAATCAAAGTTGCAGATTTATTGGGTAGAGTCCGTAAAGGAGCCGAACGGTCCAATAAAGGGGAAAAATAAGTACTAAGATCCCCACCGCAGATTAGTGAAAACTCATTCAAATTCGGGAACAAATTAAATGATGATTTATAAAATTCCGGACAGTCCATGTTGGGAGCATAGACATTAACCAAAACTACCTTTTTTATTAAAGAGTAAACCACTAATCAATAGAAATCTACCATTCGGATCAGAAATAATATTGTGTTGTAAAAAAGTGATTGAGTGATCTATAAAAATAGAAACTCCTCGAATTTTAGCGTTGGAATTCGAATGGAATTCCAGAACTTAAAAAAACATAGTCTGTCCCCCCTCCGCACATGGGTCTCTTATAACAATAGAATATGTGCTTTAAGTCTCCGGAATACTTTAAAGCCTTTTTTCCTTTTAATTGGATGATTAAGACCGTTAGTATTCCAAGAGACAAAATTAATAGTAGACTCCATAATCCCTAAAGTCAACCCTCAAATAAAGGAGGATTGACAATAGGTTCGACCCACGAACTGGGAAAGGGAACAGAATAAACAAGAGATAACGGGAGAGAGAACGCGACCAATACTTTGGTAATATAAGTAGCCCAAAAAGAAAGAAAAACTAAAAAGTGAAGCCCCCCCACTTCCGCCCCCCGTATCCCCAAAGCTAAATCTAAGATAAACCAGCCAGAAAGAAGCGAGCACTAGAACTACCCCCATGACTTCCGATAGACGCTCACTAAAAAAAAGAGTATATATAAAACGATCAGCTAAAGCTATAAAACAATAAAGGAATTTTAAAAAAGTACACTGATTAAAACGAAAATGATATAATACAAAGAAAAAACAGGTACATATAAAGAAAACTGTTAACCTACAACAGACCGTATAATTAAATAAGAAAATGAAATATTAGCATAGACTAGTCAAGAAAACTACAAAAGTACATTTGAAAACTACCAAGTTTAAGGCCTCCAGGGATATACGTAAAATGATGCTGAGGGAGTAGCCACCCAGAATCCCCAGGGAAGAAGAAAGGAATGATGCAGTTAAAAAAAAGTTTGGCAACCATATTAATTAAACCGAAAAAAACTTTTCTGCCCTCATATAAAGCAAAAAAAAATTAAACCCAACAGATTAACTGCCTCTGATCAAACAGAGATGATTTAATAGTGCGATTAAGATGTTGAAGGCAAGAGTTGATCCAGATAACTCTGGGCTTCAGATGGAGAGTCAAAAAAACGGGAAGACCCATCAGACAATTGAATCCTCAAACGTGCGGGATAAAGCAACACTGGTTTTAAATCCATCTTGTAGAATTCCAACATCACAGATCTGTAATGGACACGTTGATCACGAACCTGTTTACTAAAATCTGCCACCAATCGAAAGCGAAGATCCGTGAAATCAATGTAACCTTTAGGACGAGCAAAGCGAAGCAACTTCTCTTTGTCTTGAAAATAATGAAATCGTAAAATAACATGCCAAGGTTTATGTGACTTGGGCGAATATAATGGGACTCTGTGAGCCCGATCCAATAGTGGTGGTTGATCAGGAAATAAGGTGGGAAATGAATCTTTTAAAAGTTGAGAGAAAAACTTTATAGGGTCATCAGATTCAGCGGCTTCACGAATACCAATAATTTGAATGTTCTGTCGTCGCATTCTACATTCTAAGTCAGAATTTTTAGTCAGAAAGTCAAGTTTTTTCTTCATTACAGTAATTGTTTCTTTAATTTTCCCCTATCTTGAGTTCATTTTGTTGCGTGGATACTTGGAGATTAGATATAGCAGTCTGATGTTCCGTGATAGATGTTTTCATTTTATCAATTTCATCGATAATTTTCTGCAGTTTAGTTGAAATTTCCGCACGAATCAAATTCGATATAGCTTGCATAGTTACCGCCGGTTCAATCGGAGGGGGGTCGGTAACTTTCAGTAACCGGAGGTTTGCCGTCTTCCCCGTTCTTAGACGTAGCGGACCTTAAAAGCATCCAAATATATAATAGCAATCCGCTGCAAGGTATTGTAAGAATCAGTGCCTTAAAAGTTAGCTTAAATATAGTTGATCATAGGATAAAGCTCAGAGGTAATGGAGCGAGTCAAGAACACGACTTCACTCCATGAGCTCTACCAGAAGTCTCCTCTGCATTTTGGATATGGATTTGGACTGTAGCATATATTTCAGTTCTTTTATGTAATTTACATTTGTTTTTCATCTTTTTCTTTTCCAATATTTTTATTAATTTACATATAAGAATACAGAGCACAGGAAAAAAAAATATCAATACATTATACTAAATCGCATATGAAGACTCCTTACCCTATATTCATACAGGTTAATTAATTCGAAGCATTGAAATATAATAATTTTATTATATAAAAAAATCTAATACACTACCAAGACCGAAGCTGATTAGTAAAGAAAAAAAAGGAAAAAAAAATTATTAGTCATCATCTGTGCTTTAACAACAAATCAAAGGTTTTGAAAATAATTCAGAAAAAGTCCCCACAATGTTTGAAAGTCTTGACTAGATTCAGAGACTGAGCATCGAATCTTCTCTAAATTTAAACAAAACATCACATCACGTAACCATTCACATAGGAGGGGCCGCATCTTTCCATTTAAGCAAGAGCGTCCTTCTGGCCATAAGAGGAATAAAAGCCAAAATGTGCAAGTCAGATGACTCCAAAATAATATCCCTTCCTCCAACAATACCAAATAAAGCGGTCAAAGGATTATTCTTAAAGTTTACTTTAATAAATATCGAGAAAGTTTGAAATACTTCTTTCCAATATTTTCCAAGACTCGGACATGTCTAAAACATATGAATGAGTGAAGCTTCTCCATTATTACATTTATCACAATACAGAGATACATCTAAATAAAAACGAGACAACTTATCCTTGGTCATATGGGCCCTCTGGACCACTTTAAATTGAAGGAGAGGGTGACGGGCACATAACAATGAAGTGTTAACCAATTTAAAAATTTGATTCCAAGTTTCCTCAGAAATTGAAGTCTGTAAATCTTGTTCCAAAAGATTTTTAATTTTATCTGAAGGAACACTTCTCAGTCCCAGCAACATATTATAAATATTAGATATAGATCCATTATAAAAAGGTTTCAAATTAAAAATTACATCTTGTAGATTCTTATCAGGACTTTTAGGAAATGTACTTATTTGAGACTGTAAAAAATCTCTTATTTGTAGGTATTGAAAAAAATGAGTTTTAGGTAAACTGCATTTAGTTGACAGTTGTTCAAACGAAAAGAGATTTCCCTCTACAAACAAGTACTGAAAGCATTTAATACCTAATCTATCCCATTCTTTAAAAGCCATATCAATCATAGAGAGTTTAAAAAAATAATGCAAAAAAACGGGACTCAAAAGAGAAAATCTCAATAAGCCAAAGTATTTTCGGAATTGTATCCAAATTCTCATAGTGTGTTTAACTACCAGATTATCAGTTAACTTACTCAGAGACAAAGGGAGTGAGGATCCAAGAAGAGAAATAATAGAAAATTTATTAACATAGTCAGTTTCTAAAGAAACCGACATTGGGCAATCCTCACGATGTATGTAATATAACTAGAATGTAAGATTTCTTATATTAACTGCCCAATAATAAAATCTAGAGTTTGGTAAAGCTAATCCTCCATTCTTTTTATCTTTCTGAAGATAAATGTTATTTAATCTAGAACACTTATCAAGAGAATCAAAAAAAAATTTAGGAATAAAAACCGGCAATGCCCGAAAAAGATACATAAATTTAGGTAATATATTCATTTTGATAGAATTAATTCGACCAATCAGCGATAATGAAAGAGGCGACCAATTTAATAGTATCCTTTTTACGTGATTCAATAGGATAAGAAAAGTTTCTTTAAATAGACATTTATAGTTTTTAGTGATTGTTACACCTAAGTAGGTAAATTGGTTTCTTACAATTTTAAAAGGAAGGTTAGAGTTTGTTGGTATCAAATTGTTCAAAGGGAAAAGTTCACTTTTATGCAGGTTTAATTTATAACCTGAGAACTGGCTAAAAGAGGAGAGTAAAGAAAGCACATGGGATAATGAAGTCTCAACATTAGAAATAAATAGCAGCAGATCATCAGCATACAGCAAGACTTTATGAATAGTGTCTCTCCTTAAAATACCGGTGATATTAATAGAGTCTCAAAAGGCAATAGCTAAGGGTTCTAAGGCCAGATCGAAAAGCAAAGGGCTCAATGGATGGCCTTGTCTAGTGCCACGTTGAAGCTTAAATGGTTTGGAATTATGAAAATTAGTGATAACCCTAGCAGAAGGAGCTAAATAAAGTAATTTAATCCATTGAATGAAAACGAGACCAAAATTGAATTTTTCTAAAGTTTTAAATAAATAATTCCATTCAACTCTGTTTAAAGCTTTCTCAGCATCTAGGGACACCACACATTCTGATATCATGTTAGAAGGAGAATAAATGGGGCACTAGTGCGCATGCATATGGATTAGACGTGTTTGGTCAGTGATCCTCTCCGAGGCCTTGATAAAATTACTATTATACCGTGTTTTATCCATTCATAGGCCAACAGTGCATGTTTAAACTAAGTGTCTGGAAAAGTTTGACAATGCCGAAGGCAAATAAAGCCAAGACCAGCGACTGCCAAACTACTGGAGTTAGTGCTAACAACGGGTCGGTAAAGCACTTCTCCGTGTCTGAGATACCGCCGGATAAAACTTATGCCATGTGCAAGGAATTAGGTCAGGAGATCTCTGAGTCAGTTCTGCGTGACATTAACAACCGCTTTGATGTTTTTGAGACCAAGTTTGAGGCGCTTGTGGCCTGCCAGGCTGACTTACAAGCCCACGTGGCTAATCAAGAACTAACCACCAGTGACCTTGAAACACCCATGCAAGAGCTTGAAGTTAAGTATTCAGAGCTAATGAGACAAAATAACCAGCTTGAAGCTAAAGTGCATGACTTAGAGGCTCATTCCCGGAGACGTAATATTAAGATTGTAGGTATACAAGAGGGCGAGGAGGATGGTAAACCTACTGAATTTGTTTCCAGACTGATTCCCAAGTTGCTCGGGGAAGAGCATTTCCCATATCCGGTTAAAGTCAATTGCGCGCATCGCTCTCTCTATCCGAAGCCAGCTGCCGGCGGGAAACCGCGTACCATTTTGGCACGTATCCATCACTTTCAAGTGAAAGGGCTGATCCTGTGCCGCAGCAGACTACAACCCATATGGAGTACAAGGGAAATAAGGTCTTGATCTTCCCGGACTATACTGAAGAGGTGATGGCTCAACGTCGTGCCTTTCGTGATGTACTGCAAACTCTGCGTGATGGAGGAATCAAGCACACCCTGCGATATCCGGCTAGGCTCCATATTTATCATCAAGATGGAAGAGCGCCTAAAGTATATGATGACCCAATAGAAGCAGCACAAATCTTGGAATGGAATAATGCACGAAAAAGGGAGTACATGTATTGACACTGTTTATTCAGCTTATATTTGTGTCAGTTTCCATGTTGGGATATGGGGAGGGACCTGCTTGTTATACGTAGTTTTGCAATTCTATATGCCGCACTGGGATTTAATTGCAGAGAATGTTCTAAATATTTTTGTTATTATAAGGGTTAAATTTGAGTTGGTGTCATGAATGTTCAGCTTCAGATGCGGACACTGGATAACTCTCCCCAGCCCTAATAGCATTTGTTTAACGGTATTATATAATTTGTGTTATAAATTTTCTCGGAGAGGGTGTTTGTGATAATTGTGTAATGTTAGTTACCTGCCCAGCACTTCTTTTGGGATGAAAATGGGGAACTATGTGTCTGGTTTAGGGAGACACGAAGGGGGGTGGGTTAGGGTGTGTGTTGTTCTTGTTTACAGCTCAGACGTTTTTTTTTGTGTATGTTGTGTTCTTATGAGGCTGCCAGTTATTTTGCATTGTTTACTATGTTTGTGATCAACTCTAATAATCTCTTTTTTATTCTCATATGTAGAGGCCTTGCGGTAGAACGCAGCTGGGGGGTAAAGATATTACAATAGTCTCATGGAATGTTAAGGGCCTTGGTCATGTTGTTAAGAGGGGTAAAGTTTTTAGACATCTCAAATCTCTATCTGCAGATGTGGTTTTTCTACAGGAAACCCATATCAAAGTAACTGAGCAACGCAGATTGAAGTCTAGCTAGGTATCGCAGGTTTACCAGTCACCATTTACTTCTCATGCCCGTGGTGTGGCTATCCTCTTTAGGAAAAATATTCCATTTCAACTCACTACCATGACCACAGATCCTCTCGGCAGGTGTATTATGATCTCTGGCACCATTAACTCGTTTCCGCTAACCTTCCTTAATATTTATGGTCCAAACACAGACGAGCCAAATTTTTTTAGGAAAGTTTTTGATTTACTTCCAGATGCCAGTAATTCAAATATAATGATCGACGGTGATTTGAATTCTACCTGGATCCATATTTAGATAGATTGTCCTCCAACCTGCCCTCAAATATCGTGTCAGTGCAGGTCCTAAATAATTTGATTAGATCTAGGAATTTAGTAGATATTTGGCGAATTCAACATCCCACTGACAAGGATTATTCTTATTACTCTCATGTACACAAATCTTATGGTAGAATAGACTATTTTTTGGTTGATTCTCATTTAATATCTCGTGTTACCAATACAAAATATCATAATAGAGTAATTTCTGACCATAGCCCCTTGACAATGTCCCTAAATCTCTTCCTTTCCAAACGAATTTATTCCTGGCATTTTAACCCCTCCCTACTCGCCGATAAGAAATTTATAGAATATATCACCACCAGATTAAAAGATTTTATAGAAATTAACGATAACGGTGAGGTAACACACATAAAAGTTGCTGGTGAACGCAGCAGGCCAGGCAGCATCTCTAGGAAGAGGTGCAGTTGACGTTTCAGGCCGAGACCCTTCGTCAGGACTGATAACGGTGAGGTGTCAGATTCCACGCTCTGGGAGACATTAAATGTTGTAATTCGTGGGTATATAATTTCATATGAATCTGCTGCTAAGAGAGAGAGAGAAGGATGATTATTAGAGATTGAGAATACTCTCCCAACCCTCGAAGCAACATACCAGGCTTCGAAGTCCTCTGAAGATTATAATAAAATAATGAAACTTAAATATGAGTACAATTGTATCTTGGCTGTTCAAATAAATAACCTCTTAAAATTAAGACAAAAGCATTTCGAAATGGGGGACAAGCCTGAGGGGCTCCTGGTGTGGCAGCTCAGGGGCGCCCAGGCCCTAAGGTCAATTCATTGTATTAGATCAAGGGTGGGTACCCTGTTAACTAACCCCAAGGAGATAAATGACTGTTTTAAAGAATTTTACAGCAAATTCTACACATCTAAATGCAATGCCACTCAATCTGATTTGAATGACTTCTTTGACTCTCTTGTAATGCCGAGACTTAGTGACACTTCTAGGGAGGACTTAGATTCTGACTTCACATTGGAAGAAATAACTTCTGCCATTAAGTCATTTCTGTCCAGCAAGGCTGCTGGGCCGGATAGATTTAGCTGTGAATTTTATAAGAAATTCTGTGATATCCTTGCCCCACTTCTCCTCAGAATGATATCTTGCTGTAAGAGAGATAAAGCTTTGTCTAGGACATTGTACGAGGCTAACATTTCCCTCATTTTAAAGAAAGGTAAAGAGGAAACAGACCCGGCCAGCTATAGGCCCATTGCACTTCAGAATTTCGATAGAAAGGTAATTACTAAAATGCTGGCTAACCAACTAAATAAGTATTTGTCATCTATCATTCATCTGATCAGACAGGATTTGTCCCAGGTAGGTTCTCTTTTTCCAATGTCAGATACCTCCTTAATAGTATATATGCTGATCATGGGAAAGCTAATGGGGCAGCAATTTTGTCCCTTGATGCACAGAAGGCTTTTGACCAGATTGAGTGGCCTTACATGTTTGAGTCACTTTACAGGTTTGGGTTCAGGGAGTCATTTGTATCTTGGGTAAAACTGATATACGCCAGCCCAATGTGTTCTATTATAACTAATGGTGACAAGTCAACTCTGCTTCCCCTACACCGTTCAGTCCAGCGGGGGGCCTCTCTCACCGGCCCTCTTTGCCGTCGCGGTAGAGCCCCTCGCCTTAAAAATAAGAAGTCACCTAAATATTCTGGGTTTGAAAGTGTGACGTATTGACACACTTATTAGTTTATATGCTGATGATGTGATACTCTACTTACAAAACTCAGAAAAGTCAGTCCCTCTTCTAGATTTAATCACCTCTTTTGGCAGACTATCGGGATACTCAGTCAATTGGGCAAAAAGTGACTTTGTGCCCCTCTCCAATGACTACACGAGGGTTTTTTTGAAAAATGTACCGTTCAAAGTAGTTAAAGATCACTTTACTTATCTTGGCTTGACAATCCCCAAAGATCCTAAATTAATATTCAAATTAAACTTCGCAGAGTTTATTTCAAAACTTAAACAGAATATAGAAAGTTGGAAAACCCTACTTCCGTCCATGATTGGTCGTATAAATCCAATTAAAATGGTTTCCCTTCTTGGGTTTCTCTACCTTTGTCAAAATCTCCCCTTTTTTCTTACATCAGCTTTCTTTAAAGAATTGGACTCCATAATATTGTCTTATATCTGGAATTATAAGTATCACAGGATTTCGAAAATTCATTTACAAAAGCCCAAGTCTGAAGGAGGGCTGGGAATACCTGTATTTAGACACTATTATTGGGCTGTCAATGCTTGGGCTTTAATGTCTTGGCAACAGGGGGCTCTGGATAACCTAGCCCTGCCCCTGGGGCTCCCTTGTGGCTATGTGTGGAGTCCAACTCTGTTGTCAATTCCTCCTTGCCAGTCATGCTGTTCTCCAAGTTAGAGAAGCCTGGGACTTCAAAAAGTTTGACTTTTGTTTCGAAAAATTCCATCAGAATTCTAAATCAGATTAGGAGCGTTCCGAATTTACCAGAGACCTCTGTACAAACACCAATCTGTTTCAATCGCTCCTTTCTACCCTCATGTTCAGATAAAACCTACCATACTTGGAGGGAGAAGGGTCTAGTTTCTACCTGTACATAGTGGGACGGTTTGCAACATTTAGTCTGCTGAAAGAGAAATTGGAGCTGCCTCATTCGCACTTCTTTCATTATTTACAAATTAGACACTACATTCAATCTAAGATTTGTAATTTTGAAATCCTTCCAGGGAAACATATATTTTTTGACATTTTAAGGAACCCTCCTGACTCCAGGCATCTCATTTCTAAGTTTGTACATTTGTTTGATAATTGCACTGTAGCGTCTACTGTGAAGATTAGAGACGCCTGGAAAGAGGAGTTGGGCATTGAATTATCTGAAGCTGCCTGGGATAAGTGTTTGTCTATGATACAGGCTTGTTCTGTTAACAGCAAAGCACCAACTGATCCAGTTTAAGGTTGTCCGCTGTCTCCATTACTCTAAACTTAGATTGCACAGGATTTACCCTTCTGTCTCACCAATGTGTGATAGATGCCAAGGGACGGAAGCCACGTTGTCACACACCTTTTGGTTTTGCCTATTATTGACTGGATTTTGGTCCAAAATATTCGACTGGTACTCAAAGGCCTATAAAAGATCCTTCCCCTTGGAAGCTGGTCTCGCTGTATTTGGCTGCTTGCAATCTGCTATTTGTTTCCCTGTAGCCATACAACAGTCTCTGATGCTGGGGATGATTGTTGCCAAAAGACTTACCTTGATGGAATGGAAATCACCTTCTCCCCCTTCCTTTCGGAGATGGATGGCTGATATGATCTCAGTCATACAGATGGAGAAACTTAGGTTCTTGAGAACCAACTCAATTAAAAAATTTTCGGCTATCTGGGATCCATTTCTTGCCTACCTGGACAAGGCCGGGGGCAGATGAGCAATTTCCCCCCAGCTGATTTCTCACGGCCCTCATTTGAGATTTGATGTTTAGTATTTTTGAGCACTTTGTACAACAGGCATCCCTCTAATGTTATGTCTCTTTCTGCTTACTTCATTTTTATACATGTCTGAGCTGGTATGTTCTTGTTGATTTCATTGTTTTTTTTTAAATTTTGAAATGAAAGTATTTAAAAAAAGGAGAATAAATAACATTTAATAACTGATGAATATAAAAGTGAGAATATCGATTTTTAATAAATCCAGTTTGGTTATCAGAAATGACAGATGATAAAATATTTTCAGTCCTATGGGCCAAAACTTTAGATAGGATCTTAGTATCAACATTAATTAAAGAAATTGGTCTATAAGAAGAGCATTCAGTTGGATCCTTATTCCTTTTAAGAATGAGCGAAATGGAAGCCTCATGAAAAGACTGAGGGAGTCTGCCCGACTTAAATGAATCTGAGAAAACTGAACATAAATGAGGTATAAGCAACGAGGAAAAGGTCTTGTAAAATTCACCAGAAAATCCATCTGGACCCGGAGCTTTCCTCAAACGTAATGAGTACACAGCTTCAACAACTTCCTCAAAGGAAATAGGTTGTTCCGACAACTTTCTGTTGTCGGCAGAAACTGTAGGAATGTTTAGTTGATCTAAAAAATTGTTCATTACAGTGTTATCCTTAGAAGATTCAGAACTATAGAATTTAGAGTAAAATTCTCTAAAAATATCATTTATTTCTAAATAATCAGTTGTCCTAGCACCATTAGTTTTGCATATTTCTTTAATCTGCTGTTTAGCTATAAAGGTTTTAATTTGATCAGCCAAAAATTTACCCGTTTTATCTCCATGAATATAAAATTGACTTTTATCTTTTAGGAGTTGGGATCCAATTGGATAAGTTAAAAGGAGATCATATTTAGTTTTAGTTTCTTTTTTTTGTAATTTATTTTTTATTGAATTTCATCATCAAACAAACATTTCCATAAGATGTATTTCAGATACTGTACATATATATCATATAGTCATATTTGTCACAAATCTCCACATAATATTTATCTGAGGTAATCACTTATAGAAAGGAGAGGAAAGAAAGAACAATCGAAAGAAAACTATGTACAGAGTAGGGAGTGATCTTTTTTTACAACATATTCATTGGCTTGTGAGAATAAAATCAGGCCTATGAGGTGTTATGCAGTTAAACCATTTTTTCCAGTATGAATAAAATTGTTCCAACTTATGATTAACAGATGCTGTTATCTTCTCCATTTTGTAAATGTCCATTGTAATTTCTATCCATACCTTTAGAGTTGGGTTCTCGTGTGATAACCATTTCCTGGTAAGGGTCTTTTTACCAGCAACCAGCAGTACATTCATTAAATATTTATCTCTTTTCAACCATTCTTGAGGTATATACCCAAAATATATGGTCTTAATCTCAAAGGGTATTTCACATTTAAAAACGTCTTGTAAGGCATAATGTATCCCACTCCAATAGTCTTTGATAAAGGGGCATTCCCAGAAAATATGATAATGGTTTGCATTTTGATTTCCACAATTTCTCCAGCAAACAGTGGGGTTATTATCATAATGGGATTTCTGAGAAGATGTAATAAAATATCCTATCAAGTTTTTCCACCCAAACTCCCTCCATTTCTGTGAACTGGTACACTTCCACTTCCATTGATACCTCCATATTATTATCCAGTCTTCCTCAGATATTATTATCCCTCCTTCCTTCTCCCATTTTCTTTTAATGTTTGAAGCCGAATGTGTTTTAAGATTTGACAAACCCTTATACACGCTAGAAATGATTTTACTACCATTGTCTGAATTATATGCTTTTCTACATAGCTCTATCAGACATGTACTTGGCTTGGTTACATTTTTACCCGTCCTATTAACATACTGTCACATCTGTAAATACTGGTAAAAGTCTTGTTTTTCTAACAAGTGTTTCTCTTTGAGCATTTCAAAACTGAACAGTGTTCCTTCTTTCATTATATTTCAAATAGCTGTTATTCCTTTAGCTATCCAGTCCCTAAATCTAGCATCCAGTTTATTTGGAGTAAAATCCAAGTCATATGCACACCATTTAAGAATTGCAATGTCTCTCTCTAGTTTATATTCTTTTATAATAGTTTTCCATATTTCAAGAGTCCATTTCACCCACGGGTTGTCAATATTATTTATGTAACTTTGTAGGTTGTTATCAACCAAAATTTCCTGTATGGGGATGGCAGGTATCCTCTCCTCAATGTTTTTCCATTGAGCGTCATATGATAGGTTGCACCAACTTATCACAGCTCTCAACTGTGCTGCGAAATAATAATCTCTAAGAGAATTTAGTTTTAGTTTCAACGCATCTTTTATACAAAGGCAGGTTCTGGAGCCAAGACATACTCTTGGTCTAACTGTTTCAACTGATTAGCTAAATCACTTCTCTCTTTATTAGCTTTTTCTTAGTACTTGCAGTATAAGAAATAGTTTGTCCTCTAATAAATGCCTAAAGGCATCCCATCTGATAAGACTAGAAGTCTCCTCTAACGTGTTCTCTTCAAAAAAAAGTAATTTGTCTCTCCAAAAACTTTTTAAAATCTTTATCAGATAACAAAGTTAGATTAAATCGCCAAAATCTATTTGTTTGAAGAAGACCAGGGAGATTTAAAGATAGAAACACAGGAGCGTGATCTGAAACAGCAATCTCTTGATATTCACAGGATCAAACTAATGGAATCATTTGGCTATCAATAAAAAAAATCAATTCTGGAATATGTATGATGGACATGAGAGAAAAACGAATATTCCTTGTCTACTGGATAAAAAAAATGCCAAGCATCAACAATACCACATTTCATTAAAAAAGATTTAATAAACACAGCTGATTTATTTCATATCATTTGTTTAGAAGATGAACGATCTAAAACTAGATATAAGCAACAATTAAAAGTCTCCACCCATCACCAATGAGTACAGACTTAGGTCTGGCAAAAATCTTAAAAAATGCTCAAAGAAACCTGGGTCATCTGTATTCGGAGCATACACATTGGCAAATACCATTAGTTTGTTGTTTAGTTTCCCTGATACTATAACAAAATGCCCATGAGTATCAGAAATTACTTTATGTTGGACAAAGGGAACTTTATTATCTATAAGGATCGAAACCTCTCTAGCGTTGGCCTGAAACAAGGATTGGAAATGAGATTCTCTCCATCAATTAGAAAGGCATGAATTGTCGCACTTATGTACATGGGTTTCTTGAAGAAAAACAATTGGTACATTAATTTTTTTAATATAGGTAAAAATCTTATTTCTTTTCACGGGGTGATTTAGCCCTTTCATGTTAAAACTAAGTAAATTAATACTTTGATCCATTTTAAAACTATTTATAAGAAAAGTTAATGTAGCAATCAGAAAAATGTATATTAAACCCAAATAATAAACCTTGAGATATATTAGCTAAGCAACAGAATTGACTAGATTCCCAAATCAGCTTCAAGGAAAAAGAACTCCCCATCCCGCTCCCTCCTCCCAAAGAGAGAAACTCGGTCAAAGAACAACCGCTATCTACCTCCCCTAAACACATTCCCTTAGAAAGCCTGTTGGAACTGCTCCGAAGAATTCAAGGTTATTTACTGTTCCAACCAAGATGAAATAATATACAGTGGGAAACAAGCTTAGACAGGTTTATCGAACAGAAGTAGCAATTATTCATACTGAAAAATATTAAACAGTCATTTTTTAAAATATGTAGTATTTGTTTTTGCAAGATTTTTAATCTATCCAATATATGTATACAGTCATCTTTTTGAGTCTAAAAATTCTTGTACCTGCTCCTTCATATAAAACCATTTAAATGATCCATCTTCTATTGTAATTCTCAGTCGAGCAGGAGAACGAAGAGAGGGTTTAAAATTTTGGCTGTATAGCTCTGCTATAACTTTTTTAAAATTAACACATTCTGCCATACTTCTGATGAAAAAGCTTCAACAATACAAATCTTTTGATCTTGGTAGTCAATCATACTTTTTCCATGGGCAGCACGAATCAGACGATCCTTTATTTGAAATTCATGGAAACATATAATGACTGATCTTGGGTTTGATTTTGAAGTCGATCCGCAGATCGGCGACCTGTGGGCATGATCAATCAAAGGCAGAGACTTTATAATATCAGGGAATAATTCCATCAAAAGGTTTGCAAAGAATTCTTTAGGATTATCTCCTTCTGTTTGTTCTTTAAGTCCCAAGATTCATAAGTTGTTCCTCCGACTTCTGTTTTCCAAATCAATAATCTTCTGTCTCATTATTTCGTTGGACTTGGATTGTTTTTCATACAGCTTTTGCAAATCATCCATTCTCTGAAGTAATAACATCTTCATGTTCCTTTTTCTTCTTATCGTGCTTGGTTAGAATTGCTTGATTATCTTCTAGTTTCGTACCTAATTGCTTAATTTCAGCACTGATTTCTTTTCTGAACTGTTGAAACTCCTCAGTAAGCTTTTGAATTGAGCCCATAATAGCTTCCAAAGCTGCTTTGATAGTCATAGTAATATAATAACCTGTCTGACAGTAGTATTTTAAAAGGTTGGAGAGAAAAGTAAGTAAATTAGGAGCACCAGCAAAGAGTTGTTACTCCATCAGCAGCCAGCAGGCAAATCACATCTTGAATGTCATTCTGGAACTGTTGGAGCATATGACTTGTAGTTTGGAGTTTGTCTGGGTGATCCAGCTTTGCTATCTTCGAGGGCATTCTGGGAGGTACAGGCAATGAGTGTGAAACTCATGGTGGGAAGGCAATGGGACAAGATGTGAGCTGATGTTTGACTCCATTTCATCGATTAAAACTTCCATTGTTCACTGATTGAAGCGTCAAAGAAGATTGAAACATCGGGGTGAATACGGAGGGTAAGTGCTGGCTGCCTTTTGATCACTAGGGGATTGCTCTACTAACATAGAGAGGAATCTGCTTTGTGAGCGCTCTGCTACCGGAAAGGGGAGACTGCTTTTGATTGCTGGGAGATTGCTCTGCTGGATATACATTTGTTTCCAGTCTTACAGTTTTTTATATTCTGTACTTTTCATCCGATCTTTCACATTTTCTTAGGAGGGGGATTTGGGGGTCCATGTGCCTGTTCTGGTTTGAGGGATTGATGACTGTACTGCCATTCTTTTCTTTCTTGGTTTCATGGCTGTCTGGAGAAGAATTTCAGAGTTGTATACTTTGCTAATAAATGAATCTTTGAAAAACCTCCAGTCATCCTCCACTGACATGTCCCTCTTTGAATGCCAGAAGGGATTCCAGCCACTGCCCCTCTCTGACCAGGAGGTTGATGTGGGAGTTTCTGCTGCTGAAGAGCTGATCCAGTGCTACAAACACACCTGGAGATGAGCCGGGGTTTCTCCGCAACACACTCAGAAACAACATGCCCGGCAACATGTCCCTCGAGTCAGGAGAGAAGGTTGGCTGGTGTGAAGGGATCTTCCCCTGAAAATCTAGAGCCACAAGTAGGCCCCACACTACGTGGGACAATTTGTAGTAGAAAAGGCTATCAAAAAGATCTCGTATAGGTTGTGCTTACCCTCATCAATGAAAATCCACCCAGTCTTCCATGTTTCCCAGTTCAAGCCAGTTACTACGCTTCCTCTCCTCCCCACTTGGTGAATGGTTCCCTGATCTATTCTGTACAGCACCTCCTGGCATTTCGCTGGGTGTGGGACAAAGTCTAGTACCTCAGAGATTCGGAAGGGTATAGTCCTGAGGAACGTCCTTGGATCTCGAATGTTCTTGATTCTTGGTGGATGTTATG
This sequence comes from Mobula birostris, assembly GCF_030028105.1. Classification (NCBI taxonomy): domain Eukaryota; kingdom Metazoa; phylum Chordata; class Chondrichthyes; order Myliobatiformes; family Myliobatidae; genus Mobula; species Mobula birostris. The sequence continues at coordinate 79,311,338 of NC_092370.1, read as the reverse complement.
GTCCTGAGGAACGTTCTTGGTTCTTGGAGGGTGATATCCTGGACAAATCTATCATCCAGAACTTCCAGCAGACACAGGTCGGTGATGCCTCAGAAACTGCACCTAGGGAGGGGAGCCTTGTTACAACCACAGACTCTGCTGCAGGGTCTAATCACCCCTGCAGGCAGGATGTGCAACACGTTTGATAATTATGCCTATAAGTATGCATGATTCAGCTAATTACTGTTTCATTATGGTGGTATTTAACTCCCTTCTTTTCGCTATAAGTCTTGTCAATATTTGACTTAAAGCACAGCAACTTTTATGCTCCCTGCTTACTCTCATCCTTGACTGGGAAAGAGGACTACTGTTTTGATTAATGCTGGAAAGGAGTGATATTCACTTAGTCTTTAGTTGTCGCTTCCAGGCACATTATTGGCATTAAACTTTCAGTTATGAGTTTAAGTTAATGGCCCTGGTGGCCTGGTGTTTAATGTTTTTCTTTTCCTTTAAATTCTGCAACAGTTCTCATTGAAGTTAGTGAACTGTCAAGAACCGATTAACAATTGTCAACATGACTATGTGAATGTGGTAGGTCATGTCTAACCAATCTTATAGAGTTTTTTTGATGAAGTTACCAGGAAAGTCAATAAAAGCAAGGCAGTGAATGTTGTCTACATGGACTTTGGCAAGTTCTTTGACAAGGTCCCACAAAGCAGGTTTGTCAAGAACATTCAGTCGCTTGGCATTCAGGTTGAGGTACTAAATTGGTTTAGACATTGGCTTTAAAGGAGAAGCCAGAGAATGCTAGGAGATGATTGCCTCTCTGACTGGAGGCCTGTGACTAGTGTTGCACTGCAGGGTCCATTGCTGGGTACATTGTTGGTTGTCATATATATCAATGATCTGCATGAAAAGGTAGTAAACTGGATCAGCAGATTTACAGATAACACCAAGGTTGGGAACATAGTGGACACCAAGGAAGACTATCAAAGCTTGCTGCAGAATCTGGAGCAACTGGAAAAATGGGCTGAAAAGTGGCAGGTGGAATTGAATGCAGACTAGTATGAGATGGTACACTTTGGAAAGACAAACCAGGGTAGGACTTACACGGTGAGCTGTAGGGCACTGAGGAGTGTGGTAGAACAGAGGGATCTGGGAATACAGATCCACAATTCTTTGAAAGCGGTGTCACAAATAGATAGGGTTGTAAAGACAGCTTTTGTCACATTGTCTTCCAGATTCACATTCATCTTTGAATCTGGATGAGTTTGCTGCAGTTGTTGCCAACTTCATTAAAACCTGTGTGGATGAGAGTGTGCCTACAAAGACTTACTGTACATTCCCAAACCAAAAGCTGTAGATGAACCAGGAGGTACGTCGTCTGCTGAAGACTAGATCTGTGGCATTATAGTCAGGCAAACCAGGCCTGGGAACCAGGTATGATTTGCGGAGGGCTATTTCAAGGGCGGAGAGACAATTGCGAATGAGGTTGGAGGTGATATCAGATTCACGGCAACTCTGGCAGGGACTGCAAGACATTATTTTCTACAAAGTGAAACCTAATAGCATGAATGGCAGTGATGCTTCACTACCAGATGAACTCAATGCCTTCTATGCCTGCTTTGAAAGGGAGAACACAACTACAGCTGTGAAGATCCCTGCTGCACCTGATGACCCTGTGATCTCCATCTCAGAGGCCTATGTTAGGCTGTCTCTAAAGAGAGTGAATCCTCGCAAGGCAGGAAGTCCCAATGGAGTACCTGGTAAGGCTCTGAAAACCTGTGCCAACCAAATACTGGGTGTATTCAAGGACAATTTCAACCTCTCACTGCTATGGGCAGAAGTTCCCACTTGCTTCAAAAAGGTAACAATTATACCAGTGCCAAAGAAAAACAATGTGGGCTGCCGTAATGACTATCGCCTGGTAGCACTCACATCGACAGTGATGAAATGCTTTGAGAAGTTGGTTATGACTAGACTGAACTCCTGCCTCAGCAAGGACCTGCACCCATTGCAATTCGCCTATCGTCACAACAGGTCAATGGCAGATGCAGTCTCCATGGCTCTTCACACGGCTTTAGACCACCTAGACAACACAAACATCTATGTCAGGATGCTGTTCATTGACTATAGCTCAGCATTTAATACCATCATTCCCACAATTCTGATTGAGAAGTTGCAGAACCTGGCCCTCTGAACCTCCCTCTGCAATTGGATCCTTGACTTCCTAACTAGTAGGCCACAGTCTGTGCAGATTGGTGATAAAATATCCTCCTTGCTGACAATCAACACTGGTGCACTTCAGGGGTGTGTTCTACTCCCTGTATACACATGACTGTGTGGCTAGGCATAGATCAAATACCACCTCCAAATTTTCTGATGATACAACCATTATTGGTAGAATCTCAGGTGGTGATGAGAGGGTGTACAGGAGTGAGATATGCCGACTCATGGAATGGTGCCGCAGCAACAACCTGGCACTCAACGTCAGTAAGACGAAAGAGCTGATTGTGGACTTCAGGAAGGGTAAGACAAAGGAACACATACCAATCCTCATAGAGGGAACAGAAATGGGGAGGGTGAGCGGCTTCAATTTCCTGGGTGTCAAGATCTCCGAGGATCTAACCTGGTCCCGACATATCGACGTAGTTAGAAAGAAGGCAAGACAGCGGCTATACTTTATTAGGAGTCTGAAGAGATTTGGCATGTCTACAAATACACTCAAAAACTTCTATAGTTGTACCATGGAGAGCATTCTGACAGGCTGAATCACTGTCTGGTATGGAGGGGCTACTGCACAGAACTGAAAGAAGCTGCAGAAGGTTGTAAATCTAGTCAACTCTATCTTGGGCACGAGCCTACCAAGTACCCAGGACATCCTTAGGAAGCGGTGTCTCAGAAAGGCAGCATCCATTATTAAAAACCTCCAGCATCCAGGGTATGCCCTTTTCTCACTGTTACTATCAAGTAGGAGATACAGAAGCCTGAAATTCTCCAACTTCCGGTAATTCCCTCCCCCTCCCTTCCTCTATCCCTATGTCACTCTGCCCCTTCCCCCAGCTGCCTATCACCTCCCTCATGGTTCCACCTCCTTCTACTACCCATTGTGCTTTCCCCTAATCTTTCTTCACCTTTCCTGCCTATCACCTCTCTGCCTCCCTTCCCCCACCCCTTTATCTTTCCCCTTACTGGTTCTTCACCTGGAACATACCAGTCTTCACCTTCCCACCCTCCCCCCACCTTCCTTATAGGGCCTCTGCCCCTTCCCTCTACAGTCCTGACGAAGGGTTCCGGACCGAAACGTCGACTGATCGTTTCCACGGATGCTGCCCGACCTGCTGAGTTCCTCCAGCGTGTTGTGAGTGTTGCTTTGACCCCAGCATCTGCAGAGTATTTTGTGCTTACGATGAGCCTGAAGGCACACACTCAGTGATTCAGGAACAGCTTCTTCCCCTCTGCAATCCAATTCTTAAGTGGACATTGAAGCTTTGGACACTACCACACTTATTTAAAGTACAGTATTTCTGTTTTTGCACATTTTTAAAAAATCTATTCAATATATGTAATTGATTTACTTGTTTATTTATTTTATTTATTATTTTTATTATTTTGTTCTCCCTCTGCTAGATTATGTATTGTTTTGACTGCTTCTGCTAAGTTAACAAATTTTTTGTCACATGCCGCTGATAATAAGCCTGAACCTGATTCCGATTCTGATCCTGGTCTTTACATTGCTATTGAGCACAGAAGATGGGATGCTATGTTAAAATTGTATAAGACATTGGTGAGGCCTAATTTGGAGCATTGTGTGCAGTTCTGGTCACCAACCTACAGGAGCAATATCAAGAAGGTTGAAAGAGTGCAAAGAGAATTTACAAAGATGTTGCCAGAACTTGAGGATGTGAGTTACAGGGAAAGGTCAAATGGGTTAGTACTTTATTCCCTTGAGTGTAAGAGAATAAGGGGAGATTTGATTAAGGTATGCATAATTATTGAGGGTTATAGAGCAGGTAAATGCAAACAGGCTTTTTCCAGTGAGGTTGGATTAGTGTAGAACTAGAGGTCATGGGTTAAGGGTGAAAAATGAAACATTTAAGGGCAACATTAGGGGGAACTTCTTCACAGAGGGTGGTAGTGTGGAATGAGCTGCCATTGCAAGTGGTGGATTTGGGTTCGATTTCAACATTAAAGAGAAATTTGGATAGGTACATCGATGTGAACATAGAACATAGAATAGTACAGCACATTACAGGCCCTTCGGCCCACAATGTTGTGCCGACTCTCAAACCCTGCCTCCCATATAAACCCCCACCATAGATTCCTCCATATACCTGTCTAGTAGTCTCTTAAACTTCACTAGTGTACCTGCCTCCGCTGACTCAGGCAGTGCATTCCACACACCAACCACTCTTCGAGTAAAAAACCTTCCTCTAATATCCCCCTTGAACTTCCCACCCCTTACCTTAAAGCCACATCCTCTTGTATTGAGCAGTGGTGCCCTGGGGAAGAGGCCGTGACTATCCACTCTATCTATTCCTCTTATTATCTTGTACACCTTTATCATGTCTCCTCTCATCCTCCTTCTCTCCAAAGAGTAAAGCCCTAGCTCCCTTAATCTTTGATCATAATGCATACTCTCTAAACCAGGCAGCATCCTGGTAAATCTCCTCTGTATCCTTTCCAATGCTTCCACATCCTTCCTATAGTGAGGCGACCAGAACTGGACACAGCACTCCAAGTGTGGCCTAACCAGAGTTTTATAGAGCTGCATTATTACCTCGCGACTCTTAAACTCTATCCCTCGACTTGTGAAAGCTAACACCCCATAAGCTTTCCTAACTACCCTATCTACCTGTGAGGCAACTTTCAGGGATCTGTGGACATGTACCCCGAGATCCCTCTGCTCCTCCACACTACCAAGTATCCTGCCATTTACTTTGTACTCTGCCTTGGAGTTTGTCCTTCCAAAGTGTACCACCACACTCTTCTCCGGGTTGAACTCCATCTGCCACTTCTCAGCCCACTTCTGCATCCTATCAATGTCTCTCTGCAATCTTCGACAATCCTCTACACGATCTACAACACCACCAACATTTGTGTCATCTGCAAACTTGCCAACCCCTCTTTCTACCCCCACATGCAGGTCGCTAATAAAAATCACGAAAAATAGAGGTCCCAGAACAGATCCTTGTGGGACACCACTAGTCACAATCCTCCAATCTGAATGTACTCCCTCCACCATGACCCTCTGCGTTCTGCAGGCAAGCCAATTCTGAATCCACCTGGCCAAACTTCCCTGGATCCCATGCCTTCTGACTTTCTGAATAAGCCTACCGTGTGGAACCTTGTCAAATGCCTTACTAAAATCCATATTGATTACATCCACTGCACTACCCTCATCTATATACCTGGTCACCTCCTCAAAGAACTCTATCAGATTTGTTAGACATGATCTGCCCTTCACAAAGCCATGCTAACTGTCCCTGATCAGACCATGATTCTCTAAATGCCCATAGATCCTATCTCTAAGAATCTTTTCCAACAGCTTTCCCACCACAGACGTAAGGCTCACTGGTATATAATTACCCAGACTATCCCTACTACCTTTTTTGAACAAGGGGACAACATTCGCCTCCCTCCAATCCTCCGGTACCATTCCCAAGCACAACGAGGACATAAAGATCCTCGCCAGAGGCTCAGCAATCTCTTCCCTCGCCTCGTGGAGCAGCCTGGGGAATATTCTGCCAGGCCCCGGGGACTTATCAGTCCTAATGTATTTTAACAACTCCAACACCTCCCCTCCCTTAATAGCAACATGCTCCAGTACATCAACCTCACTCATATTGTCCTCACCATCATCATGTTCCCTCTCACTGGTGAATACCGAAGAGAAGTGTTCATTGAGGACCTCACTCACTTCCACAGCCTCCAGGCACATCTTCCCACCTTTATCTCTAATCGATCCTACCTTCACTCCTGTCATCCTTTTTTTCTTCACATAATTGAAGAATGCCTTGGGGTTTTCCTTAACCCTACTCGCCAAGGCCTTCTCATGCCCCCTTCTTGCTCTTCTCAGCCCCTTCTTAAGCTCCTTTCTTGCTTCCCTATATTCCTCAATAGTCCCATCTGATCCTTGCTTCCTAAACCTCATGTATGCTGCCATCTTCCACCTGACTAGATTTTCCACCTCACTTGTCATCCATGGTTCCTTCACCCTACCATTCTTTATCTTCCTCACCGGGACAAATTTATCCCTAACATCCTGCAAGAGATCTCTAAACATCGACCACATGTCCATAGTACATTTCCCTGCAAAAACGACATCCCAATTCACACCCGCAAGTTCTAGCCTTATAGCCTCATAATTTGCCCTTCCCTGATGAAAAATTTTCCTGTCCTCTCTGATTCTATCCTTTTCCATGATAATGCTAAAGGCTAGGGAGCGGTGGTCACTGTCCCCCAGATACTCACTCACTGAGAGATCTGTGACCTGACCCGGTTCATTACCTAGTACTAGATCTAGTATGGCATTCCCCCTAGTCGGCCGGTCCACATACTGTGACAGGAATCTGTCCTGAACATACTTAACAAACTCTGCCCCATCTAAACCCTTGGAACTAATCAGGTGCCAATCAATATTAGGGAAGTTAAAGTCACCCATGATAACAACCCTGTTATTTTGTACCTTTCCAAAATCTGCCTCCCAATCTGCTCCTCAGTATCTCTGCTGCTACCAAGGGGCCTATAGAATACCCCCAATAGAGTAACTGCTTCCTTCCTGTTCCTGACTTCCACCCATACTGACTCAAAAGAGAATCCTGCTACATTACCCACCCTTTCTGTAGCTGTAATAGTATCCCTGACCAGTAATACCACCCCTCCTCCCCTTTTTCCGCCCTCTCTATCCCTTTTAAAGCACTGAAATCCAGGAGTATTGAGAATCCATTCCTGCCCTGGTGCCAGCCAAGTCTCTGTAATGGCCACTACATCATAATTCAATGTATGTATCCAAGCTCTCAGTTCACCACCTTTGTTCCTGGTGCTTCTTGCATTGAGGTACACAAATTTCAGCCCTTCTACCTTACTGTCTTTACACCGTTTATTCTGCTTCTCTTTCCTCAAAGCCTCTCTGTATGTTAGATTTGGCTTTACTCCATGCACTTCTTTCACTGCTCTATCGCTCTGGGTCCCATCCCCAGTGCAAATTAGTTTAAACCCTACCGAACCATGCTAGCAAACCTACCTGCAAGGATATTGCTCCCCCTTGAGTTCAGGTGCAACCCATCCAATCTGAACAGGTCCCACCTTCCCCAGAAGAGATCCCAATGATCCAAAAATCTAAAACCCTGCCCTCTGCACGAACTTCTCAGCCATGCATTCAACTGCCATCACTTTCAATTCTTACCGTCACTGTAATGTAGCATTGGCAATGGTTTTACCTCCTCCCCAAGATCCACAAGCCTGTCTGTCCTGGTAGACCCATAGATTCTGCCTGCTCCTGTCCCACCGAACATGTATCTGCCTACCTGGACTCCATTTTGTCATCCATAGTTCAGTCCCTCCTCACCTACATCTGGGATACATCCCATGCCCTCCACCTCTTCAATAACTTCCAGTTCCCCAGTCTCAACCGCTTCATTTTCACTATGGATGTCCAATCCCTATACACCTCCATTCCCCATCAGGAAGGCCTCAAAGCCCTCCGCTACTTTCTGGACAATAGACCTCACCAGTTCCTCACCACCACTACCCTCCTCCGGTTGGCGGAACTGGTTCCCACACTCAATAACTTCTCTTTTGGCTCTTCCCACTTTCTTCAGACTAAGGGTGTAGCTTTGGGTACTCACATGGGACCCAGCTACGCCTGCCTCTTCCTTGGTTATGTGGAACAGTCTGTGCTACAAACCTATTCTGGTACTGCTCCCCAACTTTTCCTTCAGTACATTGACGACTACATTGGTGCTGCTTCCTGCACCCATGCTGAGCTCGTCAATTTCATCAACTTTACTTCTAACTTCCACCCAGCCCTCAAATTCACTTGGTCTATCTCGGACACTTCCCTCCCCTTTCTCGATCTCCCGGTCTCCATCTCTGGAGACAGACTGTCCACTGACATCTTCTACAAGCCCACTGACTCTCATAACTACCTCGACTATACCTCTTCCCACCCCGCCACATGCAAAAATGCCATTCCCTATTCCCAGTTCCTCCGTCTCTGCCGCATCTGCTCCAAGGATGAGGTTTTCCATTCCAGGACATCTCAAATGTCCTCTTTCTTTAAGGATTGTGGTTTCCCTTCTGCTGTCATCAATGATGTCCTCACCCGCATCTCCTCCATTTCCCACACTTCGGCTCTCACCCCATCCTCCTGCCACCACAACAGGGACAGAGTTCCCCTTGTCCTCACCTACCACCCCACCAGCCTCCGGATCCAGCACATTATCCTCCGCAACTTCCGCCACCTTCAACAGGACCCCACGACTAAGCACATCGTTCCCTCTCCACCCCTCTCCGCCTTCCGCAGGGATCGGTCCCTCCGTGACTCCCTGGTCTACACGCCACTCCCCACGGATCTCCCACCTGGCACTTATCCCTGTAAGCACAAGTGCTACACCTGTCCCTATGCCTCCTCTCTTGCCACCATTCAGGGCCCCAAACAGTACTTCCAAATGAGGCAACACTTCACTTGAGAGTCTGTTGGGGTCATCTATTGCATCCGGTGCTCCCGGTGCAGCCTCCTCTACATCGGTGAAACCCGATGCAGATTGGGGGACAGCTTCATCGAGCACCTCCGCTCCGTCCGCCAAAACAGACAGGATCTCCCTTTCCCTCCCCACCTTTCTGCTTTCCGCAGGGATCGCTCCCTACGTGACTCCCTTGTCCATTCGTCCCCCCCATCCCTCCCCACTGATCTCCCTCCTGGCACTTATCCTTGTAAGCGGAACAAGTGCTACACATGCCCTTACACTTCCTCCCTTACCACCATTCAGGGCCCCAAACAGTCCTTCCAGGTGAGGCAACACTTCACCTGTGAGTCGGCTGGGGTGATATACTGCGTCCGGTGCTCCCGATGTGGCCTTCTATATATTGGCGAGACCCGACGCAGACTAGGAGACCGCTTTACTGAACACCTACACTCTGTCCGCTAGAGAAAGCAGGATCTCCCAGTGGCCACACATTTTAATTCCACATCCCATTCCCATTCTGATATGTCTATCCATGGCCTCCTCTACTGTAAAGATGAAGCCACACTCAGGTTGGAGGAACAACACCTTATATTCCGTCTGGGTAGCCTCCAACCTGATGGCATGAACATCGACTTCTCTAACTTCCACTAATGCCCCACCTCCCCCTCGTACCCCATCCGTTATTTATTTTTATACACATATTCTTTCTCTCACTCTCCTTTTTCTCCCTCTGTCCCTCTGACTATACCCCTTGCCCATCCTCTGGGTTCCCCCCCCGCCTTGTCTTTCTCCCCGGACCTCCTGTCCCATGATCCTCTCATATCCCCTTTGCCAATCACCTGTCCAGCTCTTGGCTCCATCCCTCCCCCTCCAGTCTTCTCCTATCATTTTGTAAGTCCCCCTCCCCCTCCCACTTTCCAATCTCTTACTAACTCTTCCTTCAGTTAGTCCTGACGAAGGGTCTCGGCCTGAAACGTCGACTGTACCTCTTCCTAGAGATGCTGCCTGGCCTGCTGCGTTCACCAGCAACTTTGATGGGTGTTGCTAGGATCTCCCAGTAGCCACCCACTTCAACTCTGCTTCCCACTCCCATTCAGATATGTCCATACATGGCCTCCTCTACTGCCATGATGAGGCTAAACTCAGGTTGGAGGAGCAACACCTCATATACCGTCTAGGTAGTCTCCAGCCCCTTGGTATGAACATAGAATTCTCCAACTTCCGGTAATTCCCTCCCCCTCCCTTCCCCTATCCCTAAGTCACTCTGCCCCCTCCTCCAGCTGCCTATCACCTTTCTCATGGTTCCGCCTCCTTCTACTACCCATTGTGTTTTCCCCTATTCTTTCTTCACCTTTCCTGCCTATTACCTACCTGCCTCCCTTCCACCACCCCTTTATCTTTCCTCTTATTGGTTTTTCACCTGGAACATACCAGCCTTCTCCTTCCCACCCTCCCCCCACCTTCTTTATAGGGCCTCTGCCCCTTCTCTCTACAGTCCTGATGAAGGGTTCCGGCCCGAAATGTCGACTGATCTTTTCCACGGATGCTGCCTGACCTGCTGAGTTCCTCCAGCGTGTTGTGAATCCTGAGAACGCCACCCTTGAGGTCCTGTTCTTCAGCCTTCTCCCTCGTTCCCGAAACTCACACTTCAGGACTTCATCCCTCTTCCTGCCTATCATTGGTACCAACATGTCTCACGACTTCTGGTTGCTTTCTCTCTCGTACCAGGATGTCGTGCACCTGGTCAGAGACATCCCGGACCCTGGCACCTGGGAGGCAACAAACCATGTGGGTATGGTGTATGATGAGGTGTATGGTGGGCTATGGTCCAGATGAAAATCAATGTGAACCATAGAACCATAGAACCATAGAAACTACAGCGCAGAAATAGGCCCTTTGGCCCTTCTTGGCTGTGCCAACCATTTTCTGCCTAGTCCCACTGACCTGCACACGGACCATATCCCTCCATACACCTCTCATCCATGTATCTGTCCAATTTATTCTTAAATGTTAAAAAAGAACCCACATTTACCACCTCATCTGCCAGCTCATTCCATACTCCCACCACTCTCTGTGTGAAGAAGACCCCCTAATGTTCTCTTTAAGCTTTTCCCCCCTCACCCTTAACCCATGTCCTCTGGTTTTTTTCTCCCCTTGCCTCAGTGGAAAAAGCCTGCTTGCATTCACTCTATCTATACCCATCATAATTTTATATACCTCTATCAAATCTCCCCTCATTCTTCTACGCTCCAGGGAATAAAGTCCTAACCTATTCAACCTTTCTCTGTAACTGAGTTTCTCAAGTCCTGGCAACATCCTTGTAAACCTTCTCTGCACTCTTTCAACCTTACTTATATCCTTCCTGTAATTTGGTGACCAAAACTGAACACAATACTCCTGATTCGGCCTCACCAATGCCTTATACAACCTCATCATAACATTCCAGCTCTTATACTCAATACTTTGATTAATAAAGGCCAATGTACCAAAAGCTCTCTTTACGACCCTATCTACCGGTGACGCCATTTTTAGGGAATTTTGTATCTGTATTCCCAGATCCCTCTGTTCCACTGCACTCCTCAGTGCCTTACCATTAACCCTGTATGTTCTACCTTGGTTTGTCCTTCCAACGTGCAATACCTCACACTTGTCAGTATTAAACTCCATCTGCCATTTTTCAGCCCATTTTTCCAACTGGTCCAAGTCCCTCTGCAGGCTCTGAAAACCTTCCTCACTGTCTACTACACCTCCAATCTTTGTATCATCAGCAAATTTGCTGATCCAATTTACCACATTATCATCCAGATCATTGATATAGATGACTAATAACAATGGACCCAGCACTGATCCCTGTGGCACACCACTAGTCACAGGCCTCCACTCGGAGAAGCAATTCTCTACTACCACTCTTTGGCTTCTTCCATTGAGCCAATGTCTAATCCAATTTACCACCTCTCCATGTATACTTAGCGACTGAATTTTCCTAACTAACCTCCCACGCGGGACCTTGTCAAAGGCCTTACTGAAGTCCATGTAGACAATATCCACTGCCTTCCCTTCATCCACTTTCCTGGTAACCTCCTCGAAAAACTCCAATAGATTGGTCAAACATGACCTACCACGCACAAAGCCATGTTGACTTTCCCTAATAAGTCCCTGTCTATCCAAATGCTTGTAGATTCTGTCTCTTAGTACTCCCTCCAATAACTTACCTACTACCGACGTTAAACTCACCAGCCTATAATTTCCCGGATTACTTTTCGATCCTTTTTTAAACAACGGAACAACATGAGCCACTCTCCAATCCTCCGGCACCTCACCTGTAGACAGCAACATTTTAAATATTTCTGCCAGGGCCCCCGCAATTTCAACACTAGTCTCCTTCAACGTCCGAGGGAACACTCTGTCAGGTCCCGGGGATTTATCCACTTTAATTTTCCTCAAGACAGCAAGCACCTCCTCCTTTTCAATCTGTACAGTTTCCATGGTCTCACTGCTTGATTCCCTCAATTCCATAGATTTCATGCCAGCTTCCTTAGTAAATACAGACACAAAAAACCTATTTAAGATCTCCCCCATTTCCTTTGGTTCCGCACAAAGCCGACCACTCTGATCTTCAAGAGGACCAATTTTATCTCTTACAATCCTTTTGCTCTTAATATACTTGTAAAAGCTCTTTGGATTATCCTTCACTTTGACTGCCAAGGCAACCTCATGTCTTCTTTTAGCCCTCCTGATTACTTTCTTAAGTATTTTCTTGCACTTCTTATACTCCTCAAGCACCTGATTTACTCCCTGTTTCCTATACATTTCATACAACTCCCTCTTCTTCTTTATCAGAGTTGCAATATCCCTTGAGAACCAAGGTTCCTTATTCCTTTTCAATTTGCCTTTAATCCTGACAGGAACATACAAACTCTGCACTCTCAAAATTTCCCCTTTGAAGGCTTCCCACCTACCAATCACATCTTTGCCAGAGAACAACCTGTCCCAATCCACGCTTTCTAGATCCTTTCTCATTTCTTCAAATTTGCCTTCTTCCAGTTCAGAACCTCAACCCTAGGACCAGATCTATCCTTGTCCATGATCAAATTGAAACTAATGGTGCTATGATCACTGGAACCAAAGTGCTCCCCTACACAGACTTCTGTCACTTGCCCTAATTCGTTTCCTAACAGGAGATCCAATATTGCATCCCCTCTAGTTGGTCCCTCTATATATTGATTTAGAAAACTTTCCTGAACACATTTTACAAACTCTAAACCATCTAGACCCCTAACAGTATGGGAGTCCCAATCAATGTATGGAAAATTAAAATCCCCTACCACCACAACTTTATGTTTCCTGCAGTTGCCTGCTATCTCTCTGCAGATTTGTTCTTCCAAATCTCGTTGACTATTGGGTGGTCTGTAATACAATCCCACTAATGTGGCCATACCTTTCCTGTTTCTCAGCTCCACCCATAAGGACTCAGTAGACAAGCCCTCTAATCTGTCCTGCCTGAGCACTGCTGTAATATTTTCCCTAACAAGCAATGCTACTCCCCCACCTTTCATTCCTCTGCCTCGATCACATCTGAAACATCGGAACCCCGAAATATTAAGCTGCCAGTCCTGCCCCTCCCGTAGCCAAGTTTCACTAATTGCCACAACATCATAATTCCACGTGTCAATCCACGCCCTCAACTCATCCGCCTTCCCCGCAATACTCCTAGCATTGAAATATATACACCTCAGAAGATTTTTACCACCACTCACAACATTTCCATCAGCGGATTTACTTAAACTTTCAAGATCATTTATCTTCAGCCCAGCCACACTGTCAGCTCTGGCACTCTGGTTCCCATCCCCCTGCAAATCTAGTTTAAAGCCTCCTCAATAGAAGAGGCAGATTAATAGTTTGGTACGGAGTAGATGGGCTGAAAAGCCTGTTTCTGTGCTGTTGTGTTCTCTGACCATATAAGTTATGGAAAACAGTGGCATGAACTTTCCTTGGATTAAATTAACTCCAACAGTTGAAGGTAAAATGTGAGAGATTCTGCAAATATTGGAAATCTTGAATAATATGCACAAAATGCTTAACGAACTCAGAAAGCCAAGCTACCTTGCAACTCAAGAAGCTTGACTTGCCGAGTTCCTCCAGCAGTTGAGGGTTAAACTTTTCAAGATGGAAATGTGATCATTTTAAGGTAAAGTGCTGCTATCAGATAACAACCCAGACTATAGCTCATTGACAAAAGCTAAATGAATAATAGATATCTGGACTACAATCAATTGTTCAAATTTCATTCAGGCAGAGGCATCGGGAAAACAAGATTTCCTTCTCTGACAGATCTCTATGTAACTAAAGCAAGAGGTGAAATGTTTAAAAGGGACCCAAAAGGCAAATTCATCACACAGAGTGGTGGATACGCAGAATGTGCTGCCAGAGCAGGTACTAGGACAACTTTTAAAGGATATTTGGATAAGTACATTAAAAGGAGGAGTTAAGGGTGTTATGGGCCTGACACAGGCAACTGAGTTTACCTTGGTGACACTTACAAACGGCATGGACAACTGAGCTTTCTTGGCTGTGGAATCTATGTAGTTGGACCAGGACAGGCTATTGATGATAGCACAGTCTCCAGTGCAACACCATCTTTAGTTTACTTATTTGATACTGATCTGTTGAACTGATTCAATGCCATAATGGAAGATGAAGCTTCTCCACACAAAACATCAACTGTTTATTCATTTCCAGGGTGCTGCCTGATCAGCTGAGTTCCTCCAGCATTTTGAGTGTGTTACTTTGTGTTTCTTCTCACTGCTTGCTTCATGTTCCCAAAGCTTTCCATAGTCAGTGACACAATTTATGGTCTGGCAATTTTAGAAGTGTATATTAGCCTTAGGCGCCAAGATTAAATCTCAGGAATTGTACTGCAGTAGATTTTACATCAATCAGATAAGGCTCCTGTCATTTGAAAGATAAAAACCACCAAACCCTACAACATTTTCTAATCCAATCATCTGTTACTCAAATAAACACAGATCTCACAACAGATTAGATGGGTGTTAGTGGAGGGGGGGGTATGAAGCAGTAGAGTGCAGATTTTCACAAACAAGAGAAAATCTGCAGATGCTGGAAATCCAAGTAACACAAACAAAACAAAATGCTGGAGGAACTTAGCAGGCCAAGCAACATCTATGGAAAAGAGTACAGTTGACGTTTTGGGCTGAGACCCTTCATCAGGACAGAAGAAAAAAAAGATGAGGAATATGGGTTTACACACAAAATGCTGGAAAATTCAGCAGGCCAGGTAGCGTCTATGGAAAAGAGTCAGTCGACATTTCGGGATGAGACCCTTCAGCAGGACTGGAGAAAAAAAGATGAGGTCTGTGAGGGGATCCTGGAGCACCCCTATTAACTGTGCTTTTGAAGAGAGAGAGAGAGAGAGAGAGTTATTTAACACCAACAACTTGTTTTTAAAAGAGAGAGAGAGGGAGACAAAGATTAACGGTTGGACTGTCACTTTAAGGCACTGGAAGTAACTTTGAATTTCTACTGAGTTTGAAGTTGGAGACAACACGGAGCATCTCGTAAGTTGCTATGGTGACCGAAGGCAGTGTTATTTAATGGACACTCGATGTTAAGATTTTCGGCAAGTTGTTGACATTTTCTTCAAGGTTTTGCCTGCTTGCATTTCTTACACAGACAAAGGAAGGAGGGATTATTTGAATGACAGGTGATGCTCAGTACGGTGAGATAAATAGGAGGTCAGATGATACAGACCTCAGACACGTGATCTGGACACTGAATGAGCATTGTTGTGCCCGCAGAGAAAGTGGGTTTTGGAGGATCGATCAGGCAGATCGATCCAATTGCTCTTGCAGTGGAAGGAGGAGAAGGGGTTGACTGGTGAGGAGTTGTCCATGTGTCCACCCTCGCCTGGGTGATAGCTCCACCACAGAAAATCGGTCCCCTTTGTTAAAGTCACAGTCGGTGACTTGTAAAGGATTTTGGAGGATGAGAAGATCGACAGCATCAGCTCATCTGAAGACTCAAATCTCTCCCTCTCCCTCTCTCTCTCTCTCTCTCCATCACTACTCAACTAAATACCACGAACTGAACTGAACTGAACCTTACTCATCATCGTAAGACTGTATCTTTTTACCCCTAGACTTAAAAAAGCTTGGTTTTTCATACATATATTTCCACACTTACTGATTTACTTACTTCATTGCTAACCTGTTTGATTTATCTACATTTATATTACCGTACTGCGTAGTTACTGATAAATATTATTAGTTTACAGCAATACTGGACTCCAAAGTGTTTTCCATCTCTGCTGGTGCTTTATTCCCATCACGGGGTCATGACAGGTCAGAGTAAGACAGTGGGGGGAAGGGAGGGAGAAACGCAAGGTGATAGGTGAAACCAGGAAGGGGGGGTGAAGTAAAGAGTGGGGAAGTTGATTGGTGAAAGACGTATAGGGCTGGAGAAGGGGGAATCGAATAGGAGAGGACAGAAGGCCAAGGAAGAAAGAAAAGGGAGGAGGAGCATCAGATGGAGGCAATGGACAGGCAAGGAGATAAGGTGAGAGATGGGAAAGGGGATGGGGAATAGTGACGGAGAGGGGATTGCATTACCAGAAGTTCGAGAAATCGATGTTCATGCCATCGGAATGCAACCTTCTAAGTCTAATGCCTTAGTCTTGTGGAACCTGTTGAGTTCTGTAGATCTGCTGTCCTAGACTTCCCTTAACTACTTTGCCTCCTGATTTCAAGCTCTTCAATCCCTTTCTGCGTGACAGCACTTTGACATCACCACACGGCAGCTCTGACTTTGCCACATCTGGAATCTTGCAAACCTTCTGGAATGAATAATGAATTTTCCAACATCACATAAACTGCTCTCTCATTATCATTATCACCCTGTTTCAGAATCATATTTATTATCATTGATTGATATGATGCGCAATTTGTTTCTTTAAAATACCTCGATAACAGGAAGCCCTCGTGCTCCTTTTGTTCTCATTTCCCTTCATCATTCTCTCTATAGCATTTTGTCTTACTCCTCTTTCCTCTTCTTTTTTCTCTCTGAATACTGCCTTCCATCTCTCTTTTCCTTGGTTCTGAGGGAAGGTGCCTGACCAGAGATGTTAAACCGTTCCTTCTCAAACATTGAAAGGGTGTATCACCTGGGGGTGGGGGGGGGGGGGAACGTTCACAAGAGAGGTAATGGTCCTCTGGTTTAAAGAGAAAACACTAACACTACAGATTGTGTTGACCATAGGATACAGAAATTTATAGAGCAAAATTACACAGTCACAGGCAGTCCAGTCCACGCCAACCCAAATGTGTGTGTTTGGCCCACATCCCTCTAAGCCACTCTGCTCCATGTACCTATTCAAGTGTTCCTTAAATCATACCATGTACCTGCCTCAACCGTTTCCTCTGGCAGTTTGTTCCATATACTCAACACCATCTGCATGGAAAAATAAGTTTTCATGCCCTCAGGTCAGTTTTAAATCTTTCCCCTCGTAATCTAATCCAGTGCCCCACACACAAAATGCTGGAGGAATTCAGCAAGCCAGGCAGCATCTATGGAAAAGAGTACAGTCCACATTTTGGGTTAAGACCCTCCAGCATGACTATGCCCCCTAGTTTTGATCTCCCCTATCCTGGGGAAAAGTCTGTAAACACCCACCTTATTTATGCCTCATAACTTCTATAAGTCACCCCTCATTCTCCTGCATTTCAAAGAAATAAGATCTAGTCCGGATAACCTCTCCCTATTATACAGGCCCTCTAGTGCTGCCAACACTCTTGTAAATTTTTTGTGCATTCTTTCACGTTTAACCATGTCTTTCTAATAATAGGATGATTCAAAGTTGGTCGTAGCACTCCAAGTGCAGCCTCACCAACAACTTAATAAATCTAAACCAAACACAGGGAGGGAGACAAATGCTGGAATTTGGGGCAACACACAAAAAGCACTGGAGGAACTCAATGGGTCAGGCTGCATCTATGGGAGGAAATGGACAGTTGCCATTTTGGGTCAAGATGCTTCATCAGGACTGGAAAGAATTGGGAGAAATTCAGTATAAAGAAGTGGGAGGATGGGATGGAACAAGAGCTAGGAGGTTATATTAAATCCAGGTGAGGCATTGATAGGGAGGTGAGGAAGAGGGAGAGTGTGATTGATGCAAGAAGCTGGGAGGTGATAGGCAGAAGTGACAAAGTGCTAAAGAAGAGAGAGGCTGAGAGGAGGGGACAATTGAGCATGGAATCAAGGGAGGGAGGTGTGGTGAGGAATTGGAGATAGTAATGGATGGGTGAGGGAGGGGGAAGAGATAGCGTGATGGAGCCAGTTAAACCTGAATGAGAGGAAGAAAAGAAAAATAGGGGAAAAGTAGACAGAGGGAAACAGTTACTGTAAGTTTGAGAAACTGATGTTCATATTGCCAGGTTTGAGGCTGTCCAGGCAGATTATAAGGTGCTGTTCCATTAATTTGTGTGCAAGTTCAAGTCTAATTTTCATTGAGCCATACATGAATACCCATGAATACAGCCGAATGAAACAGCAATACACTGGGACCAAGGTGCAAAACACAGTACCAACAGTTACATACAGCACAAGACACACATGATAGAGCAAGCACATATAAGGTAACAGTAAATAACAGTCACAGACCCTGAGTCCCTGAAGGTTGTGGCAGTCTGCATACAAACACAATAAAGCCTCTCTTCTGCCGAGTGAACTCTGGGGAGCAGCACCGACTCTGACGCCTCTCTCTAGGATGGCTGTAAACAGGTGACATAGCAGCTCAAGGCATAGTCCTTGCTGTGACCGAGGCAACGCAACTCCTCTGCCATCCGACTCTGCCGTCTTCCAATAAATCAGTGAATTGGACTTGCAGCAAACCAATGTTTGGCTGTGACCATGCAGTGGAAAAGGCTGTGGATAGGTATGTACCATGTGGGCTGAAAGGAACTGTACTGTGCACTACAGTTTGCAATAAATCATTTCCTCCAGCAGATGCTGTTCGACTCACTGATTTCCTCCAGCACATTGCTTGTTGCTTTAGATTCCAGAATCTGCAGTCTCCTGTGTTTCTGTGCAATTCTGGCCAGCAGCGTATCGAGCAAAGATGACTGTTTGGTGATGCGGTCATGCTATATGCCTTCAGTCTCACTGATGTAGAGGAGGCTACAAAGAGAGCCCTGTATGCAATAAATAACACAGGATGATTCATTTGTGAAAGGTTGTCTCACTGGGACTATTTCTTGCTCTGTACTTGTTTTTTTTTAAACTTCCTTCTTCCTCCTTGCTTCGACCTGTGCAGCACGTCTTCCAGCTTTGCATTTCACATCCACTGTATGTTCCATGTTCTCACTCTCTGACTGCACCCATTCACTCATTGACAGTCCATCAACAAATTGAGCAGTATTTTGAAGCCAGTGAAATAGCTGATGAAAAATAAGTGGCAATGTTGCTGAATGTAATAGGTGGAAGAGCATACTTTTTGCATAGAGGTTTAACTGCTCCAACTAAAGTAGCTGGAATGGAACTTTGCTGCTATCATGAGCATAATACAGGAACATTTAGAACTGAAACCATTATTGATTACAGAACACTTTAGGTTTCATATGTGGGAAAAAAAAGGATGGGAAGTAAATATCAGCTTATGTGGCTGAATTGAAGAAATTGTTGGTGCATTATCAGTTTAGTGATGGGTTCAATGATGCATTGAGAGATTGTTTAGCTTGTTGGATCTTACAAGAAAACATTCAAGGTACATAAGGTCATAAAGAAGGCACTTAGCATATTGGCCTTCATAAATCAAAGCACTGAATTCAGGAGACGGGGTGTTATTTTGAAATTGCGTAGGATGTTGGTGAGGCCTAATTTGGAATATTGTGTGCAGTTTTGGTCACTTACATACAGGAAAGATGTAAATAAGGTTGAGAGAGTACAGAGAAAGTTTACAAGGATGTTGCCAGGACTGGAGGATCAGAATCATAAGAAAAGATTGAATAGGTTAGGACTTTATTCCTTGGAATGTAGAAAAATGAGGGGAGGTTTGTGAGAGGTATACAAATTTATAAGGGGTAGAAATAGGGTAAATGCAAGCAGACTTTTTCCACAGAAGCTGGATGGGACTACAACAAGAGGTCAAGGGTTATGGGTGAAAGATGAAAAGTTTAAGGGGAATGTGAGGGGAAACTTCTTCATTCAGAGGATCATGAGAGGGGAGAACAAGATGCCAGCACAAGTTGTGCATGTGAGCTCGATTTCAATATTGAAATTTGTTTAGGTTTGTAGGGTTATGGAGGGCTACGGCCGTGGTGCAGGTTGAAGGGAGTAGACAGTTTAAATAGTTTGGTACAGACTGAATGAGCTGAAGGGCTTGTTTCTGTACTGTACTTTTCTATAACTCTATGAATTGCAAAACAGTTCCTAACTGAAGCAGACCTCATATTTAAAAGAGCAGTTGAAAGTGCTGTATCAATGGAAACAGCAGCCAGAGATGCAAATGAGTTGCGGTCAGGAATGAATGAGAGCAGGAACAAAATGGCACCATCTAAACACAAACCTGCCTAGCCAAACAAATTGTGTTGCTGTTGTGGCAGGAACACACATAGACCAGACCAATGCAGGTTTAAAGTCAAAACTTCCAGAAAATGCCAAAAAGTAGGATTTAATTGGTTTAGGGGGAAATATGATGCTATTAGGCGGAAACTTAGGAGCATAAATTGGGACCAAATGTTCTTGGGGGAAAAGCACAGCAGAAATATGGCAAATATTCAGTGAACATTTCCATGGCATTCTGCATAGGTATGTTCCATTGAGGCAGGGAAAGGATGGTAGGGTAAAAGAACCACAGTGTACAAATAATGTAGAAAATCTAGTTACGAAGAAAAGAAAAGCTTACGAAAGGTTAAAGAAACTAGGTACTGTTAAAGCTCTAGAAAATTACAATGTTGCCAGGAAGGAGCTTAAGAATGAAATTAGGAGAGCTAGAAGGGGCCACGAGAAGGCCTTGGTGAGCAGGATTAAGGAAATCCCCAAGGCATTCTACAAGAATGTGAAGAGCAAGAGGATGAGCTGTGTGAGAATAGGACCAATCAGGTGCAATAGTGGAAACGTATGCATGGAGTCAGAGGAGGTAGCTGAAGTACTTAATGAATACTATGCTTCAGTATTCACCAGGGAAAAGGATCTTGGTAATTGTGGGGATGACTTCCAGTGGACTGAAATGCTTGAGCATATAGACATTAAGAAAGAGGATGCGCTGGAGCTTTTGAAAAGAATTAAATTAGTTAAGTTGCTGGGTCCAGATGAGATATACCCCAGGCTACTGTGGTACGCAAGGGAAGAGATTGCTGAGGCCCTGGCAATGATCTTTGCTTCACGAATAGCGATGGGAAAGGTACCGAGGATTGGAGGTTTGCAAACTTTGTTCCCTTGTTCAAGGAAGGGAGTAGAGATAACTCAAGAAATTATAGACCAGTGAATCTTACTTCAGTGGTGGGCAGGTTGTGGGAGATGATCCTGAGAGGCAGGATTTATGAGCATTTGGAGAGGCGTAATCTGATGAGGGATAGTCAACATGACTTTGTCAAGGGCAGGTTGTGCCTTACAAACCTGATTGAATTCTTCGATGATGTTAAAAAAAAACACATTGATGAAGATAGAACAGTGGATGTAGTGCATCTGGATTTCAGTAAGGCATTTGATAAGGTTCCCCATGCAAGGCTCATTCAGATAGTAAGGAAACCTTGCATTGTGGATCCGGAATTGCCCACAGAAGGCAAAGGGTGGTTGTAGATGTTTCGTATTCTGCATGGAGGTCTGTGACCAGGGGTGTTTCACAGGGATCTGTTCTGGGACCCCTCCTCTTTGTGATTTTTATAAATGACCTGGGTGAGAAAGAAGGGTGGGTTAGTAAGTTTGCTGATGACACAAAGGTTGGGGATGTTGTGGATAGTCTGGAGGATTGTCATAGGTTATGACAACCCTCTAGACTATAGGACATTGATAGGATGCAGAACTGGGTTGAGAAGTGGCAGATGGAGCTCAACCTAGAAAAGCGTGAAGTGGTTCATTTTGGTAGGTCAAATTTGAAGACAGAATATGATATTAATGGTAAGATTCTTGGCAGTGTGGAGGGTCAGTGAGATCTTGGGGTCCGTGTCTACAGGACACTCAAAGCTGCTGCGCAGGTTGACGCTGTTGTTAAGAAGGTGTATGGTGTGTTGGCCTTCATCAACCATGGGATTCAGTTCAAGAGCCATGAGGTAATGTTACAGCTATATAAGACCTTGGTTGGACCTCACTTGGAGTACTGTGTTTAGTTCTGGTCACCTCACTACAGAAAGATGTGGATACTATGGAGAAGGTGCAGAACAGATTTAAAAGGATGTTGCCTGAATTGGAGAGTGTGCCTTATGAGAATAGGTTGAGTGAACTTGGCCTTTTCTCCTTGGAGTGAAGGAGGATGAAGGGTGACCTGATAGAAGTGTATAAGATGATGAGAATTGTTGATCGTGTGGATAGCAAGAGGCTTTTTTCCAGGGCTGAAATGGTTAACATAAGGGGGTATAGTTTTAAGTAGGTACAAGGATGATGTCAGAGGTAAGTTTTTCACACAGAGAGTGGTGGGTGTGTGGAATGACTGCTAGTAATGGTGGTAGAGGCAGGTACAATAGGGTCTTTTAAGAGACTCCTAGATAGGTCCACGGAGCTTAGAAAAATAGAGGGTCACATGCCAGGGAAATTCCAGGCAGTTTCTAGAGTAGGTTACATGGTCAACACAAAATTGTGGGCTGAAGGGTTTGTAATGTGCTGCAGATTTCTATGGTCTATGTTCTAATACCAAGTTTACTGAATTTAATTGACAATACTCCAAGTGTGGCCTGACTAGTGTCTTATTAAGCCTCAGTATTACCTTCTTGCTTTTATATTCTATTCCCCTTGAAATGAATGCCAACATTGCATTTGCCTTTTTTTTAACCACAGAGTCAACCAATAAATTAACTGACGTTTTCCCTGCCCTCTCTTGACAGTTACCCATTTATCTGTCTTCTGTAGCCTTGGGGTGACTACCTCCCTGTAACTCATGTCTTTCACCTCCTCATTTTCCCTAACAAGCCAAAGCTCATTGAGCTGCAGCTCCAGTTCCCTAACACAGTCTCTAAGGAGATGCATCTCGATGCACCTGGTGCAGTTGTGGCCACTGGGGAGACTTGAAGTCTCCTGGAAATCCCACATCTGACATCCTGAACAGACACTGGCTCTGTAGACATACCGCCTACTCTTTCAACAGTTAAATAAGAAATGAACTTAACTACTTACCTTGCCTCTGCCTGTTCTCACTGAAGCCTTACCACTCTGACTCAGACCACCCCCACAATGACTGATCTGCTGGGGCGGAGGGAGGGGGGTTCCTCTTTTTTATGGAGACTGGGTTTTCCAAGCTCTGCTCCGGACCTGCGCGGGAATACTTCTACTGCATCTGCACCGCTGTCCAATCAAAGGCTCCTGCTGAAAACTGGCTGCTGTATCAAGCTCCGTTCCAGACCTATGCAGGAACACTTCTACTGAGTCTGCTCCACTGTCCAATCAAAGGTGTCTCCCAGAATTCCCACCTCTCACACAAAGAACACAACACAACCCCTGGAGCCATTCTCGCTGCACTAACACATGAAAAGTGAGGAAGAAATTAAGAAATTATCTTGCCCAAGATTGTTGAGCCAATGCTTCCCCACTTCAACATCGGCCCACTCCAACAATGGCTGCTCCGTCTGTCCCTACCTTATTTTTATCTGCCCTCCCAATGAATCACGATATAATTAGGCCTCTGGAAAAAGCCAAACGCCCATGGTCACCACTTTTTAAATCGATTGCCCCTAACTCTTTGGAGCCTCCACTGTTGATTCTATTGGGCCGCTGGAAAAAGCCAAAAGCCCGCCAACGTTATTTTAGAAATCACTTGCCCCTAGCTATGTGGAGCCTCCTCTGTTGATTCACTTGGGCCACTGGATCTAAAGAACACACTGTGAGCAATGTCAGCAGAACACTTGCCAATTTCCTCTTTGCATATTGCAATGCAGCACACTCCATAACCAACATCTCTCCAGCTATGCTCTTCCTAGGTTGTCTCTTGCGCTCACGCTTGGATCTCCTGAAACCCAATCTCAGAATGAGTATGCAGTACAAACAGCTGAGACAAATAGACGGCTCCTCAAACAAGGGGCTTCAATATTTCTCTTCTGGACATGCAGCGGTGATAAAATGTGGGTACTTGGTTAAGATTAAGGACAAAGCTGGACCACTCTTCTACATAATGGTGATTGCGTCTGATATCACCTGGAGACAACACTTCAATCAGTTGAGGAGAGCAGAGTCAATTGTCAGAGAAGAAGGTGTCTAGAGATGTCAGAACTGCTTCCTGCAGGCTCAGCATCAATTCTTACAACTGCCACAGTGGAGATTCTTCCAGAGCCACAAGTCTCACCTGTCAAGCAGAGTGATGCCCTTCCCTCGCCCTTGTCAGCAAAGACCCTATTCCACAAGGGTAAGAAATCCTCCAAAGCCATTAAATCTTTAGTCCAGGATGGGGGCATATGCCATTAAACCACCACATTATATGTGAGCACTCACTAATTAATATAAAAACTGCAAATATTCCGGCTCCTGTGTTTTTCTTTTAATTAGTTTCTGGAGTTACCAACCATAACACCTGTGCTCCTTAAAGTTGATGAATCTTGTGGTCAGAGGTCCGAGGTCAGTTAGTCCTTGGATTGGAGGACTGAAGTCAGTTAGCAGATCCTAAGCTTGGAAGTCTGTGATTGGCAAGTGTTACGAGATGCTCACATACACGTCAGCTTCCGAGATTTAAACACTTTCATTCTCCGGAGTACGGATAGCTGGCACAGCCTCTTTAAGGGCTTAGGACATTCCCATTAATTGATAGCAATATTTTTGGCACTGATAATTGAGAATTTAAGGAACATCTGAATATAGGTTCAGTGCTCAATCATAAGCCTACCAGTGATTTCATCTAGTGTTTGTTTTGCGCTCAGTTTCTGGATCCTGTTTGAGACAATGTCTCGATCACAGCCTCAGGTACTCCAGCATTTGGGTCAAAGCCATCCTTGTTAAGTCCTGGGGTCAAATCCCAGAGGCCAGTGAGCCTGAAGATCAAAGCTCAGATGTCAAAGTCCAAAGGCTGAAGCCCGTAGGTTGAAGTCTCCTGGATGCCCGATGTCTGCAAGTCTGGGGCCACAGGTTAGAGTTTGCAGAAATGGAGGTGGCCTATCTGAGGATTAGAGGTCTGTCTCTGTGTGGGTGGTGGTGTGGGAGAGGGGTTTCTTGTTGCTTGTTTGTATCTTGGCTGTGTGTTGTTCTACTGAATATCATGGGCATGCTATGTTGGCACCAGAATGTGAGGTGGAATTCAAGTCGCAGCACTTCAATGTCAGGGGCCAATGATCACCGAAAGATGAAATCCGAAGTCTGAGGTCTGCAGGCCTCAAGAACAAGAACTGGTGATCCCTGAGGTCGATAAGTCTCCTCACCAACGGGCTGCCCCTCACACATCCTCAATTTGTATTGATTGTTAACACAAACACATTTCACTGTATGCTTTAATGTACATGTGATTAATAAATTAATCTAAATCTAAACCTAAATCCTGTAAGAAACATTCCTTCTTCCCCTCTCCTCCCCTTCAGTTTAACGAGCTTCTCCTATACAGTGGAGTGTTCTGACTGGTTCTGTCACTGACTGGTATGGAGGCTCCTGTACCCAGGACTGTAAGAGGCTGCAGAGGGCTGTAGGCTCAGTCAGGTCCATCGTGGGCACAACCCTCCTCATCATCAAGGACTTCGAGGCAGTGCCTCAATAAGGTGGCAATCATCACGAAAGACCTACACCTCCCGAGACACGCCCTCCTCCCTTTCCTACTGTTGGAGAGGAGATACAAGGGCCCGAAGACCCTCACTCAACAATATCAGCCTCTTTCAATCCACCATCAAAGTCTGGAATGGTCCATGGATCCACGAACATTGCGCTGTTAATGCTTTTGAACTATTTATTTATTAGTAGTCGTAGTCATAGTCATACTTTATTGATCCCGAGGAAAATTGGTTTTCATTACAGTTGCACCAACCAAGAATAGAGTATAAATATAGCAATATAAAACCATAAATAATTAAATAGTAATATGTAAATTATGCCAGGAAATAAGTCCAGGACCAGCCTATTGGCTCAGGGTGTCTGACCCTCCAAGGGAGGAGTTGTAAAGTTTGATGGCCACAGGCAGGAATGACTTCCTATGACGCTCCGTGTTGCATCTCGGTGGAATGAGTCTCTGGCTGAATGTACTCCTGTACCCAACCAATACATTATGTAGTGGATGGGAGACATTGTCCAAGATGGCATGCAACTTGGACAGCATCTTCTTTTCAGACATCACCGTCAGAGAGTCCAGTTCCATCCCCACAACATCACTGGCCTTACGAATGAGTTTGTTGATTCTGTTGGTGTCTGCCACCCTCAGCCTGCTGCCCCAGCTCACAACAGCAAACATGATAGCACTGGCCACCATAGACTCGTAGAACATCCTCAGCATCATCCGGCAGACGTTAAAGGACCTCAGTCTCCTCAGGAAATAGAGACGGCTCTGACCCTTCTTGTAGACAGCCTCAGTGTTCTTTGACCAGTCCAGTTTATTGTCAAATCATATCCCCAGGTATTTGTAATCCTCCACCATGTCCACACTGACTCCCTGGATGGAAACAGGGGTCACCAGTGCCTTAGCCCTCCTCAGGTCCACCACCAGCTCCTTAGTCTTTTTCACATTAAGCTGCAGATAATTCTGCTCACACCATGTGGCCCTACCGTAGCCCTGTACTCAGCCTCATCTCCCTCGCTGATGCATCCAAATATGCCATCTTCAGAAAACTGTGCAGTAGTTGAAGTCCGATGTGTAAATGGTGAAGAGAAAGGGAGAGAAGACAGTCCCCTGTGGAGCCCCAGTGCTGCCGATCACTCTGTCGGACACACAGTGTTGCAAGCACATATACTCTGGTCTGCCAGTCAGGTAATCAATAATCCATGACACCAGGAAAGCAACCACCTGCGTCGCTGTCAGCTTCTCCCCCAGCAGAGCAGGGCGGATGGTGTTGAACGCATTGGAGAAGTCAAAAAGCATGACCTTACAGTGCTTGCTGGCTTGTCCAGGTGGGCGTAGACACGGTTCAGCAGGTAGACAATGGTATCCTCAACTCCTAGTCGGGGCTGGTAGGCGAACTGGATGGGATCTAAGTGAGGCCTAACCATAGGCTGGAGCAGCTCCAGAATAAGTCTCTCCAGGGTCTTCATGATGTGGGAGGTTAATGCCACCGGTCTGTAGTCATTGAGTCATTGTAAGTTTTAGTGATTTTATGGCCTTGCACACTACTGCTGCCATAAAACAACAAATTTCATATAAGCAACGCACACAAAATGCTGGTGGAACGCAGCAGGCCGGACAGCACCCATAGGAAGAAGCACGGTCGATGTTTTGGGCCGAGACCCTTCGTCAGGACTAACTGAAAGAAGAGATAGGAAGAGATTTGAAAGTGGGATGGGGAGGGGAGATCCAAAATGATAGGAGAAGACAGGAGGTGGAGGGATGGAGCCAAGAGCTGTAAAGTTGATTGGCAAAAGGGATATAAAGCTGGAGAAGGGAGAGGATCATGGAACAGGAAGCCTGGGGAGAAAGAAAGAGGGAGGGGAGTGCCAGAGGAAGATGGAGAGCAGGCAAGGAGTTATTGTGAGAGGGACAGAGAGAGAAAAAAGAGAGAGAGGGGAAAAAAGGGAAAAGTAAATAAATAAATAAGGGATGGGGTAAGAACGGGAGGAGGGGCATTAACAGAAGTTAAATAAGTCAATTTTCATGCCATCCCGTTGGAGGCTACCCAGACGGAATATAAGGTGTTGTTCCTCCAACCTGAGTGTCTCTTCATCTTGACAGTAGAGGAGGCCGTGGATAGACATATCAGAATGGGAATGGGACATGGAATTAAAATGTATGGCCACTGGGAGATCCTGCTTTCTCTGGTGGACAGAGCGTAGGTGTTCAGCAAAACGGTCTCCCAGTCTGCGTCGGGCTTCACCAATATATAAAAGGCCGCACCGGGAGCACTGGACGCAGTATATCACCCCAGCCGACTCACAGGTGAAGTGTCGCCTCACTTGGAAGGGCTGCCTGGGGCCCTGAATGGTGGTAAGGGAGGAAGTGTAAGGGCATGTGTAGCACTTGTTCCGCTTACAAGGATAAGTGCAGGGAGGGAGATTGGTGGGAAGGGACGGATGGACAAGGGAGTCATATAGGGCGCGATCCCTGCGGAAAGCAGAGAGAGGAGGGGAGGGAAAGATGTGCTTGGCGGTGGGATCCTGTTGGAGGAGGTGGAACTTACGGAGAATTATATGTTGGACCCAGAGAATGGTGGGGTGGTAGGTGAGGACCAGGGGAACTCTACTCCTAGTGGGGTGGCGGGAGGATGGGGTGAGAGCAGATGCGTGTGAAATGGGGGAGATGCATTTGAGAGCAGAATTAGTGGTGGAGGAAGGGAAGCCCCTTTCTTTAAAAAAGGAAGACATCTCCTTTGTCCTTGAATGAAAGGCCTCATCCTTTCATGTAAATTAAATTCAATTTCATGTAAGTCAGTAACAATAAATATGACTCCATATCCTATTCCTTCTTATTTCTGAGGAAGCATCTCTGAAATGTTGACCCTGTTTCTCTCCCCCCCCACCCATGTTGCCTGACCTGCTGAGCGTTTGCCAATTTTGTCCTTGTTGTAAATAGATAAGATTAGCTCAAATATCATCGTATCCCCTCTCTTGGTTTCATTCAGACACTTCCTGAAACGTATAAGCCGGGTTTTACGTCATTGAGTTGAGTTTTTAGCACCGGACCAATCTACCTTCCATACTGATACCATGGAGATGTTTCGTTTCAACATTGCAGAGCTCCACCTAGCAGCTGACAAAGGCCTAGAGGCACCAGCAGGGTTTTGCTTACTATGCAGTTGAATGACGGTGAAGATTCAGGGTGTGGTGTCTACCCAAGTAAATGTTAGAGGGGTGGTTTGAAGGCCAGAGAGAGAGTTCAGGGTGTGGTATGAAGACGAGGTGAGTATGTCGGGTTGGGCTGGGCGGAGCATCCTCTACAATTCAAAGACTTCTGGTGGGAGCGATTAGTGCAGCAGCAGCGGGAAACCGGCTCCTTAAAGAGCAGCTGGTAGCGTGAGCAGGGCAGGTAGGACGCACTCTGAGACACACGTACAACGTACTTAGGATCTCTTTTCAACTTTTCCACGCAAAGCTTTGGCGTATTTATAGACAACAAGTGACTTTTGGGACCCGCAAGCTTCTTTTTCCCGCTTCACACAGAAACCACACACCGAGAAATTTTAAACCGAGCTTCTCCCCCACGATCGAGGGGGTTACGTTTCATAAATTCTTCCCAGACAGGCCTGAGAAAGATACGAAGTCGTTCGGCGTCTACGGGATAAAGAAACCATGCGTGGCTGTGACTATCAGGCTACTGCACTTTTTGCCTCGGTACTTCTGGTAAGACCGGAGACTAAATTATTACAATTTGATAGTGTCCTCGGAATTGAAGAGGTTGTTCCCTCTCCCGAGAGGAACCTTTAACACTCAAGACTGCCTGAGCACTTAATAATTGTATTAAATTCTAAACATTTTTAAAGCGATTATCTTCTGTTGCTGCGTTAAAGCATTGAACGTTCAATTATTATGATTATTGATTTAAGTTTTTCTATTTGTATAAACAAGGCAGTTTCGTCGGATGTGTTTGCATGAACGTTGGTCAATACGCTTAAAACGTAGGTTTACAGTTAACACCTGCATAGTTTCGAACCTTGCTGTAGGTTTACAGTTAACACCTGCATAGTTTCGAACATCGCTACATTTTTTTTGTATTTGTGTTCGGTAGGGTTTGTTCTGGAAATACCACGTAACATCCATATTTTGTTAGTGTGGCTCCAAGAAAGAGAAACTAAATTAGTTTACTTTTATTTCTTAATTCTGGTTTCAATTCTCACATATAGAATTTTTATGTTTTTTTTTAGTTGTGCTCACGTTCCCTGTGGTTTAGAATGATATGCGATAGCCGCCCCCCCCCCGTGATTGGTACTTGATTTACACCGTGTGTAAAATTTTAAATTTAATTCTACAACATTACTTGTAAAACAGTCAAAATTTATAACTTTTGCTCTTCAAGTAATTCTGCATTTCAAATGTGACCTGATCCAGGATATAAAAATGCGTTAAACTCTCAATAGTCTATTGCCTTTACGGAAATTGAGGAAAATTGAAATAGAAAATTTGATATAGATTGGAGAACTTCATTTCACTGTAGATTGTGGAATTAAGATATTTTACGATTCAAATACACGATTTTGATTAAGTTCCGGTTATCCTATTATTAGTAAGTGTTTGATATTTCGTAATCTGTGTCCATTTTAATTCACGTTTGTCTTTGCTATTCATATTATTTAATATTTTAATTAAAAGTATTTTTGTTCAACTACTAAATACACTCTTTGGGTAGCTATTTCTTTTTAAAAACTGATTTGAAGTTTGAAGGTGGGTACATTTAGTTTCCAAACAATAATTAAAGTTGTTAAATGGAGACACAAATCGATGCTAAAATCTGGAGTAAAGATAAACAAACGTCAGGGGAACTACTGCCCTGATGAAGAGTCTCCCAAAATGCTTTGAGTTCTTCTAGCTGTTTTCCGCTGTTTTAAAGTCATTAATATTTAATGGGTAAAGCACTTGGTTAATAATATGGAGTCATTAACTTAATCCTGGGTGTGTACAGAACCATGTACAGTACAGAGCTTGGTTCATAACAGCCCCATATTTCTGTTGCCTGGATTCAGTTAGCCAGTGAGGAGGTGACTCAAGTCAGACGCTTTCATAATTGAACTTGTCCTGGATTTCAGAAGTGTTACAATGGTCACCTGCCAAGGAGACTTACCAGAATGTTGCTGTGACTCCAGAGGAAGGGCAGGAAAGGAATTTATAGGGCACTTTATGGAGACATGTATAGTCATGGGGGGGGGCGGTAGATAGCATGAATGCACTCAGTCTTGTTTACAGAAAAAGGGAATAAGAAAAATGAAGGGAATAGGTTTAAGATGAGAGCAGAAAGATTTAAAAGAAACCCAGGAGGCAACATCTTCACCCGAAAAGTGGCAGGTATATGGAGTGATCTGTCAGAGGAAGTGGTTGAGGCAGGTACAATAATGGCAATTAAAAGATAGTTGGGCAGGTGTATAGATAGGAAAGTTTTGGAGGGATATGGGCCAAATGTGTGCAAATAGGACTAGCTTAGATAGGTATCATGGATGTGTTGGGCTGAAGGGACTGTTTCTGTGCTGTATTACACCATGGCCCACTAAGATTCCAATGCTTGGCTCCAGTGTTACAAGCAGCACTGCACCTCTGAGGCATTTGATTACCTGTAAGGTGAATCTTGATTCCAGTGGCAGGAAAAGCTTATGCACAATCTCTTAATGTGTGCAAGTTCATAATTTTGTAGGGGTCATGAATGTTTATTTCTTCCAGGACTCACGATTTAGCTTGGGGATAGATGTGTAGGTAGGTTTCATTTAGAGGTACAGAAATAGTGGCTGCTGCCTCAGAGACCTGGGTTCAACCCTAACCTCAAACATTGACTATGTAGTTGGTGTGTTCTCACTGTGGTTCTGTGGGGTTCCCTGGGGTGATCTTTCCCTCTCACATCTCAAAGAAATACGAGTCAGTAAGTAAATCGGCTGCTGTGGCTTGGCCCTAGTGTGTAGATGAGTGTTAAAATTGGTCGGGGTGGGGTATGGGAGAATTACATGGGATTGGTGCATATGGGTAGTTCTTGCAGACTTGGGGTGCTGAATAGCCTCTTTCCTGGCTGTGTGACTCTCTGATTCACACCTTTATGGGTTTCTGCTGGAATAAATTTTGCTTCTTGGCAAAATTACACTTATGAAATTTTCATATTAACATAACAGATTTTGTTATATCAATGAAGTCTGATTTGAATGATTTAATGTAATATTACTATATACCCACCCTTGAGATTAGAAAGAAAAATAAATTGAATTGACTTCTTTACGTCTTTTGTACCTGACCAAAGATTTAATGCCCTGTTTTTCTGCTGCACAATAAATACTGGTGAAAATAAATGTCCTCTGCTATTGATCTGGCCATACTTGGTACTGAAAGCCCATGACGCAATCTCACTGGAGTCCATGATGTTAACACAAACCACAAACCTTTAAGTACATCATCCACATTATTGTTTCACAAGGTTTACTAGGGGAGGAGGCCATCTGGCTTGTTGAGTCAGGCAGCTTTCTACAAGAGGAATCCTGTCCGTTTCATATTCCTACATTTATCCACCTGTCAAACTCCCTTTTTGATGACTGCTCTTGAGTCTTTCTCACTACCCCATAAGATCCATCATGCTTCAAGGGATTTGAGTAGAAACAGACCAGGGGAAAGATGTAATTTGGGGAATGTGGCACCCACTGACACACAGCAAGCCCGTAAAAACAACACTCGATTATGCCCAGGTAATTTCAAATTTCAAAGTGAATGTATTAAAGTACATGTATGTCATCAAATAAAACCCAGAGGTTCATTTTCTTGCAGGCATACTCAATAAATCCAATAGCCATAATAGGATCTTTGGAAGACCACATCAACTGGGTGTGCATTCAGTGTGCAGAAGACGATCTCTGCAAATACAAAAATAAATATTTAATAATAAAGCAATATAAGATAGAGTCCTTGAAAGTGAGTGCTTAGGTTGTGGGAGTATTTCAGTGATGGAGTGAGTGAAGTTATCCACTTTGGATCAAGAGCCTGATGTTTGAGGGGTAATAAGTGTTCCTGAACCTGATGGGTTCCTGTACCATCTTCCTGATCTCAGTAGTGAGAAGGGACCATGTCCTGGGTGGTGAAGGTCCCTGATGATGGATGCTGGTTTCCTGCAACAATGTTTCATGTAGATATGCTCAGTGGTGGGGAGTAATTTATCTGTGATGGACTGGGCTGTATCTACTACTCTTCATAGGATTTTCCATGCAAGGGCATTGGTGTCTCCATGCTAAGCTGTGATGCAGCCAGTCAATATACTCTCTGCTGCACATCTATAGAAGTTTGTCAAACTTGTATATCTCATACCAAAGTTTTGCAAACTCCAAAGGAAGTAGAAGCCCTGCCGTTCTTCCTTCGTAATTGCACTTATGTGCTGGGCCCAGGACAGGTCCTCCAAAATAATAGCACAGAGGAATTTAAGGTTGCTGACCTTCTCCACCTCTGGTTTCCAACACCCCTCTCTCTCTTTCTCTCCCCCCCCCATGGGGGCTGGCTCTTGGACCTCTAATTTCCTGCTCCTGACATCAATAATCAAATCCTTGGTCTTGTTGACATTTGAGAAGAGGTTGTTGTTGTTATGGCACTAGTCAGCCAGATTTTCAGAATTCTTTGGAAAGAGAGCCACTCCTTCTGTGTGCCATAGACCAAGATTCAATCCTGAGCTCAGGTGCTGTCTGTGTGGGGTTTGCATAATAGCTGTGTGAGTTGCCTGCTGGTGCTCTAGTTTCCTCCTACGTTTCAAAGAAGGGCAATTTGGTTGGTTAATTGACCAATAAATTGCCCCTAATGTGTAGGTGCAGTGTATAATCTGGGGGAAGTTGTGGGAATATGGGGAAGGTAAAATTTGGGCTAATGTAGAATTACTGTAAATGGTTGGTTGATTGTCAGTACATATCTCTGACTATCCAGCCTCTCCTTTGACCCTCCTTTGTTTATACCACTCTAAAAAATGAACAAGATAATAAACTTTTGAAAATATGATTGCAAGTGTATACTGCAGAAGAGTATGCCAGATTTCTACATTGTTTATATACTCTGCACCATAAATGAGTTTGTTTACGGTACTAAAATTGTATGTTAACATTTTAGGTGGTTGCTCGACTTGAAGAGGCATGTGTCAAAGATTCTATGGTTGTGGTTGTACGACAGAGTACAATTAAAGCAGGAGATCTAATTTCAAAAGGTAATTTGTGCTAGTATTCAACAATAGGTTTGTTTATCTTTCACATCTATGTCTTGGAATTGCTTCATTATTGACCGCGGAATCCTAAACTCTAGAAAACTAACTGATCTGGATTAAAAAGAAGTACTGTAGCTCATGCAATCTCAGATCTAATTTTCTGTGAGTTTGAGCACATCAGGTTTTGATATGGAAAAGGAAAGCAGATTAGGTTGGAATTTTTTTTGTGAGGTTGGCTAGCCTGGGTGTGGAGGTCTGTTAAATGAGTGGGAGGGTGAGTGGCTTATTTTGCTGTTGTGTTGTTCCACTGAACATTGTGAGCAGGCTACGTAGGTACCAGAATATATGATGGCATTTGTGGGCTGCGCCCAGCACATCCTTGGGTTGTGTTGGTTGTTCATGGAAATGACACATTTCTTTGTGTTTCCATGTGCGTATGATAAATAAATCAATCTCAATCTAAGCATTTTTGAAAGTAAACTTGAGCCAAAATGAAAAATCTGGCTTAATTCCATCCTCTGGGCACATTCTAAGGAAGACTGGGTATGCCTGTTTCAGTTAATAAAGAATATCTGATCAGAGGTGATCTCAAAGGCACTCAAAAGTGTTTGGGATGAGTATGGCTATCTTAATTCATCCCTCCAGATCAGACATTGGTTCCTGTTCATTCTTTTTGTCTGTACTGCCAACTTTTTAAATCACTAGAGAACTTAGAGAATTATTTTTATTTTTAGTTAATCATACCCCTGTCCTTCTGAAACTGTTAAACAAAGTTCTGATTGTTTGTTTGTACGAGTGTGATTTTTGGCAGTGGCTGAAGA
This sequence comes from Mobula birostris, assembly GCF_030028105.1. Classification (NCBI taxonomy): domain Eukaryota; kingdom Metazoa; phylum Chordata; class Chondrichthyes; order Myliobatiformes; family Myliobatidae; genus Mobula; species Mobula birostris. The sequence goes on along the minus strand of NC_092370.1, from coordinate 79,276,725 downwards.
CAGGAAACCCACCTGCATGTACTGTATGTAGGTACTGGTATCCATTTTTCTCCCTGAGTGGTGGGATCTGGGCAAGCTAATGGGAATGTGAGGAGAATGAAATAAGATTGATTTAGGTGTGGTGTGTGTGGTTAATGATCAGCAAGACTTGGTGGATGGGTGGGCCTGTTTTTTTTAAATCAGTGTGACTCTGGATCACACTGAGTAAGAGGGAACCTAAAGAAACCACTGGACACTTTTGTTTCTTAAGGCCAATATTTATACAATAATTAATACCACAAAAGTAGATAACCAGATCATTATCTTTGTGGGAATTTGCTTATTCATAATATTTACACACTTAATAGCATAATTCCCCAAATACCTCATTGACTTACAAAGTTCTTTGGGTGTCATGAAAGGGATTGTAAGGGCACTTTAACAATATAAGCTTTTTGTACTAACCCCAGCATTTTTGTATCAAATTAATTGAGAAAAATGTTTTATGAATACATAGTTTAATGTTGGACAGGTATCCTTTTTCTTGGAAGTCCCAACCTCTAATTTCAAGATCAGGTTCAAGTTTGTATTGTCATAGGCGTACATGCACAGAGTATAAATGCCATGATGGTTATTTTTTTTTTTTTTTTTGCAGCAACAGCACAGAGGGCAAATCAGTAAACATGAAGTTAACATTTGAAGACTTTTTTTATTCAGTACTAAATAAATAAAACATATTTAAAATTAAGCCTATTTAATGGTTTCCTAGCATTTGATTAAGATACCACACCAGCACAGATGTTGTAAATCCTGATCAAGATATGGAAGTTCAAATCTTGCTATGGCATTTTGGGGAAGTTAAATTCAAGAAATTAAGTAAATCTGGAATAAGAAAAAACACATCTTGTTTGGCATGGTCAACGTAGAATGTAAAGAATATTAATTATTTAATTAACTATTTAAATTAAACTAAATCCTTCTGCGAACATAATTTCAATTTCCATATCTGCACATTTATCTTAAACCCCTCTGTCATATCGTTCTCCACCATCATCCTTTGCAGCACATTCCAGACACTTTGTGTGTGTGTGTGTGTGTGTGTCTGTGTGTGTGTGTGTGTGTGTGTGTATATATACAGTGGATTCTGGTTAATTGAGCCATTGGTTAATCGAGTCAGCCACTTATTTGGGATAACTTAAAAGAACAAAAGCAAATTGAGAAAATCACTGGGATTCCCTTTGTTTATTTGGGAGACTATGCCACTTAATTGGGGCAGGAGACTGTTGCCAAAATTTCTAATTAATGTCTGTTGCATGCATTTGTGTAGCTGTTAAACACTACACAGTGCTTGGAGCGAAACATTTTTAAATAATGTCAGTGCGTGTTTGTGTTCAAAAAGCATTGATTTTTGTCACTCTTAGCTGGCAAGAAGTGAGCAGCAAGACAAATTGGAACTGTTTTGCTCACTGCAGTTTCCAGCTTTCAGGCTTGGAGATGCCCAAATGGCCAGGAGTCAAAATGAAACAATTTCACTACTTTAACAAATTAGGAACTATGAAAAATTTGAAGGTATCGGTAACCTTCAAACAACCATCTTAAATGCTACAATGAAAATGAAGGTTTAGAGGATGAAGTTGTGGGAAGGTAGTCCATTATATGCATGAGGTGTCTGTGCTCATTTTGTTCCTTTCCAGTCAATGAAAAGAACATGGCAATGTACACTGATTTCCTCTGATAACTATGACTAACTACAGTTTTATACTACTGTAGTAGTATTGTTAGTGTTCTAATTTGTTCTGTTTCATTTAAATACTTAATTTGTTACTCATGTAAACAGTAGTTTGTCTTTATGTATTTCCATGAAACTTCAGGTAATTGCGGCAGCTGCTTAATTGGGCCAATATATACTGGTCCAATGTGTCCCAATTAGCCAAAATCCATTGTATAAAAATATTTGTCTTGCATATCTTCTTTGAACTCATCACCTCTCACCTTAAATTCATTCTCCTCTAATATTAACATTTCAGTCCGAGGAAGTGGATACTGGCTGTCAAATGTAACTACACCTATCATAATCTTATAAGCTTATCAACTCATCCTCTGCCATTCTAGAGAAAATAGCCCAAGTTTGTCCATCCTCTCCTTGTAACACAGTTTGGCACAGTATCAGTATTTTTGTAAGTGTTCAGTTTTACTGACCAGCTCATTTATCTATGTGTCTAGTGGATCTGGATAATTGCCAACATGAAACTTTGCTGATCGGCACCAATGATCCTGATGTCAGTGTGGAGTTTGATGGCTCTTTGTATGCTGTTCGTGACTTCAATGTTACTTCTGGTCAAAAGACCTTTAACATTGAGCTGCAAGATTCAGTGACTCGGATCACTTGGCCTGTACAAGTCCAGCTACATCTTTGGCATTTACAGGTGAGTGGCAACTCTTAATCCTGGCCCAGTGTTAGATCACAGCTAGACAGTGGAGACAAAGGCTTTTGCGATGTTGGCTTTAATCACTTTGTATTTCAGTGATTTGGATGATGGAATTGATGGCTTTATTGAAAAGTTTGCGGATGAAGTGAAGGTAGGTGGAGGGGCAGGTAGTTTTGAGGAAGCAGAGAGGCTGCAGAAGGACTTGGATTAGGAGAATGGGTAAAGAAGTGGCAGATGGAATACAGTGTTGGGAAGTGTATGGTCATGCACCTTGGTAGAAGAAATGAAAGGGTTGACCTTTTTTGTAAATGGAGAGAAAATACAAAAATCTGAGGTGCAAAGGGACTTCGAATCCTTGTGCGGGACTCTCTAAAGGTTAGTTTGCAGGTTGAGTCTATGGTGGGGTAGGCAAATGTGATGTTGGCATTTATTTCAAGAGGACTAGAATATAAAAGCAAGGATGTAATGTTGAGACTTTATAAAGCACTGGTGAGGCCTCACTTGGAGTACCTGTGAGCAGTTTTTAGCCTCTTAGAAAGGCTGTGCTGAAGCTGGAGAGGTTGCAAAGGAGATTCACAAAAATGATTCCAGGATTGAATGGCTTGTCATATGAAGAGCATTTGATGGCTCTGGGCCTGTGTTCACCAGAACTCAAGAGGATGAGGGGTGACCTCACTGAAGCCTGTCGAATGGTGAAAGGCCTTGATAGAGAGAATGTTTCCTATGGTGGGAGTGTCTAAGACCAAAGGACACAAAGGGTGTGCTTTTCGAATGGAGATGAGGAATTTATTTAGCCAGAGAGTGGTGAATCTGTGGAATTTGTTGCCACAGGCAGCTGTGGAAGCCAAGTCTTTATGTATATTTAAGGCAGAGGTTGATAGATTCTTGACTGGTCAGGGCATGAAGGGATACGGGGGTGGGGGGGGTGGCAGGAGATTGGAGCTGAGAGGAAAAACCCTGAGATTTGTTTTCTTGCGGACATACACAATAAATCTAAGAAACACAATAGGATCAATGAAGATTGCACACAACAGGATGAACAAGCAAAAGACGAAGTGTACACTTACAAAAGAGAAACTAATAATATAAACAATAAATATTAAGATCATGAGATGAAGAGTCCTTGAAAGTGAGTCCGTAGGTTGTGGGAACAGTTCAGCGATGGTGTCAGAGAAGAGATCTGCTCTAGCTTCAGCCTGATGGTTGAGGGGTAATAATTACTTGTGAACCTGCTGGTGTGGGTCCTGAGGCACCTCTACAACCTTCCTAATGGTAGCAGTGAGAATGAGCATGGCCTGAGTGGTGAGGATGCTACCTTCCTGCAACTGTTCTGTGTGGAGATGGGCTCAATAGTGAGGAGGGCGTTACCCCTGATGGATTGGCCTGTGTTCATTACATTTTGTAGATGTTTCTGTTCAAGGGAAATGGTGTTTCCAGTGGTGCAGCCAGTCTGTATACTCTCTAACTCTCCATCACACATCTGTAAAAGTTTTAGATGTCATGCTGAATCTTTGCAAATTTCTAAGGAAACTTTAGAGGTGCTGCTGTGGTTTCTTTGTTATTGCACTTGCATGCTGGACCCAGAACAGGACCTCTGAAATGATAACACATAGCATTTTAAAGTTGCTGACCCTCTCCACCTCTGATCCTCTCATGAGCATTGCCTCATGGATCTCTGGTTTCTTCCTCCTCAAGTCGCTAATCAACACCTTGGTCTTGCTGACATTGATTGAGAGGTAGTTGTTGTGGTACCATTCAGCCAGATTTTCAGTCTCCCTCCTGTATGCTGATTCATCACCAGCTTTGGTTTGACCAGTGACAGTGGTGTTATCTTCAAACTTGTATATGACATTGGAGCCTCACAGTCATCAGTGTAAGGTGAACAGAGCAGGGGATAAGCACACAATTCTGTGGTGTACCTGTGCTGATTGAGATTTTAGAGGAGATGTCTACATCCTGCTATTTCCCCACTTGTCCACGTGCAATGACTTCTGGCATTGCCTTAGCCTCTGGCGGACTGTACTGTAATAGTTCATCCTGTGCATGTGAAGAAGCCAGTAATCTGATGGCTGCATTCTAGCAGGGTTATCCAGGTATGTATAGCATAGCAACAGACACTTCAGCTCTGGATGTCTGTGCCAAACATAATGCCAAATTAAAAAACACTTGCCTGTTTCATTCCTCCTTCCCCCCCCCCCCACCTGAAAGCTATTCCCTCTGATATTTAATATCTCTTCTCTCTCTTCCCCCACCCAGAGAAAACAACCTAAGTTTGTCCAGCCTCTCCTTATAGTTGATGTCCTCTAATCCAGGCAATATTCTGCTGAACCTCTTCTGCACCTTTCCAAAGGCTCCGCATTCTTATTATGGAGAAAGCAGACCTGGAGATATAGCTGCAAGTGTGACTAGATCAATGTTTTCTACATCACCATTCCTGATCTGTGCTCCATACCTTTTCTATTTGGCTCCATGCTCCACCTTGCTCTTCTATCAGGTCCCACCATCTGCAGTCTTCTGTCACCCCCACCTCTCACCACCCAGCCTCTTGTTACTATTCCCACTAAGTTCCTCATCTCCATCTACCTACTACCTCTCCTCACCTGGATCCACCTATTACCTACCAGTTCCTGCCTCGCTCATTGCCCTTTCCTCTTTATACTAGCCATCTCCCTTCTGTTTCAGTCCGGATGAAGAGTTTCAACTCATTTCCCTTCATAAACCCGCTGAGTTCTTCTGTTTATCACTGGGTACTAGCATCTACTGTTTCTTTTGTCGCCAGAAGTTTACTAGTAATCCGTTCTGTTTCAGTCTGTTCTTCAAAGGCAGAAGCGGCAGGCTGTTCCACTGCGCCGTCAGAAAAGACGTTGGAGACCTCGTCCCTTCACCATCACTGAGAACGACATTGGTCCTTTCCCCAAGCATGTTCAGTTTGTAAGTTGCAATGTTTATTTTTGTGTGAATAAATCTATATGTAAATGAGAGGAAATTGGACTTGAAAGTTTAGTGTTGAGTTGAATATACAAAAATGTTCAAGTATGCCATAACACATTGGAACAGCATTTGGTCATTCAGCCCATCGACTCCCTTCATCATTCGATCATGGTGGTTTACTTTCCCTCTTAAACCCCATTCTCCTGCCTTCTCCCCATAATGTTTGACCCCCTTACTAATCAAGAACCTATCAACTTCCGCTTTAAATATATCCAACTGTCATCTACAGCAATAAATTCCACAGATTCAGCAACTGCTGGCTAAAGAAGTTCCTCCTCAGCTCTGTCCTAAAGGGACATCCTTGTATTCTGAAGCTGTGCCCTCTGGTCCTAGATGCTCTCACACCTGAAAACATCTTCACCACTTCCACTTCATCCTGCTGTTCTAAAATTCTTGGGCGGACCCGTCAGGCACCAGAGATGAACTCTTTATCTCTCAGTTTACCTTGTTGTGGCCTTTGCTCTTTATTTGCCCATCAATTATGCCCTTGGGTCTCCTGCCACCCACTTGCACCCTAGAAACAATTTACAGCAGCATTTAACCACCAACCAGCCTAGTCATAGTACACAGGAGAAAACAAGCCTGGGGGTGGTGTTGTAGGGGAAATGGGATCCACGTAGTTACAGGAAGAATATGCAAACTCTACAGTCGTGTCTGCAGAAGTTGAAGTACTACCAATTGGGTGAGACTTGAAGCTGCATTTAATGATCGTAACCCAACATTTTGGGTAAAGCAATAGTTCAGTGCCCAGATGAGTGATTGGAGACCAGGCATGAGCAAATGTAGACAGGATGGTATGAATAGCCTCCTGTAATGTGACAATTTTCTTAGTGCAACATGCCTGTAGTTTCTAAAGGTCACCTTCCCTGGGGCCTTGTTAACACTTGAGATTTTTGTGAATATGTTCTGAAGTCATAGGCCACAACTCAGTATATCATGGAAGCCACCTAACTGTTCGTGGACACTTGTCTACACCTCTCACTGCCTAAGTAAAGCAGCCAGCAGAATTAAAGATCCTGCCCACCCCAATCATTCGCTCTCCTCCCCACTCCCATCAGACAGAAGATGCCAAGGCCTGAGAGCACTTACCACCAGACTCGAGGACAGCTTCTACCCTAGTGTTATGAATACTAAATTGATGTTTTGTGTGCTGAAGATGACCTCTTGATGTTCCAGTATATGTTGTCATTGCCCTTGCACCTTATTTGTCTACCTGCACTGTCCTTTCTCTGAAACTAATACTATATTCTGTATTTTGCTTTCTTTATACTACCTCAATAGAATTATGTATGAAATGATCTGTCTGGATGGGACACAAAGAAAAAATTTTTCACAGTATCTCAAAAATGAACCTATACGAATACCTTGCAAACCTGATGGAGATGTTCTGTGCTGAACCTTCCTACTTCTATACTGCACACTCTTTTGCAAGTTGTTTTTTTTTGTATACTGCAGTCTTTGTTAATGATGTGGTCTGCTTTGCATCAGAAAAGTGATTGGGTGACCATTTTGCAGAACAGCCACAAGGGCTCTCAGTAGCCCTGTTTAATTCTCAATCCCTGTCCTATTCTGACTGCTTCCTTTGATTTGTTATGCTGTTTCAATGCAGCATGTCATAGACTCAAAGAACCTTCATGCATCTCTGAGTGGTGCATTATGTGCCTCTATCCTTAGCTTTGAGTTTATCAACTTCAGATAATCAGTAATTTCAGTCATGTATTTCAAATTACCAACATTCATTTTCTCTCCTCTGGTGACTTCTGATTTCATTCATCCCTCCCTAGTCACACTTAGTCCCAGTGTGGTTTTTCACCACCACACTTAATTGTATCATTCAGTTTGCTTCTGGTCTCGTCTCTTGGAGACGTTCCTTTCCATTCCCTCCTAGTCTGTAACCCCATGTATGCTTCCCTCTGCAACATAAAATGAAAATGTTAACTACTCTATGCCCCACAGTTGCTGCCTGACCTGAACATTTCCATTATTCTTATTTCCAACTTCCAGCATGTATTATAGTTTTTAACAAGTGCTTCATAGCAAACTATCTTGAAAACTCTTTACATTTTTTCAGATAAGATCGGAATTTGAGAAAGACTATCCCAATATCATCTATGGATTATCAGGTCAAGGAGTTGAACATCCTCCAATTGGCCTGTTATCTATAGACCCCAAAACTGGTGAAATTAAGACATTGAGGAGTGTGGATCGAGAGCAATATCCAGTTTTGAAAGTAAGTATCCTTAGAAGACTTTTTATCTTGTTCTGGAAAAGAACTAGTTAGCCAGGGAGTGACACATTTTAATGACTCCATAGAGAAATGTAAAGTTTCCAATATGACCTTGTACCTTATTGTGAACCTGCACTGTATTTTCTTTGTTTCTTTGTACATCAGTGCTCTGAAGGATCCTGCCATTTACGGTATACTTAGTCTTGCATTTGACCTGCTTAAATGCTGCACCTCTAGGATTAAAATTCATCTGCCCTTTTCTTCGCCCAAAGTTCTAACTTGTGTGCCTCCTGCTGTATCCTTTGACATCCTTCCACAGCTCCACCAATTCTCATATCATCTGCAAACTTGTTAATCAGAACCTCTACATCAGCAGCGTGGATCTGTTTACAAAACCAGCCAACTGGTTCAGCACTCGTAGTATGTTGTTACATTCAATCATGCACAGATGTGAAAGTTCAGAATGTGCTACTAAGTTCAAAGTAAATGAATTGTCAAAGCACATATGTTACCATATACTACCTTAAGATTCAGTTTCTTGTAGACATGTACAGGAAAAAATAAATACAATAGACTTATGAATAATTATTCATAAACAGACAAAAACACTGGAAATCCAGAACAGCACCTGCAGAGCACTGGAGGAACTTGGCAGACCAGGCAGCCTGTATATGGGGGAATAAACAGACTATTCCCCTTCATAGATGCTGCCTGACCTGCTGAGTTCCACAGGTGTTTTGTGCACATAAAAGGACTTGTGCACAAAGTCTGACAAAACTGACAAACAACCAATATGCAGAAGAAGACTCACTGTGTAAAATAAAAGTAATACTGAAAACGTAAGTTGTAAGGAGTCCTTGAAAGTGAGGTCGTATGAGGTAACATATTTCACTATATGATAAGGTTTTTTTTCCCTTTTTCTTTCTTTACCAAACAGCTTTGATCTTGGTAGTGGGTTTAGGTTTTTTAGTATAATAAATTATCATATTTCAATATTGTGACTTAATTTACTTTACATGAATATAGGGTATTGAGATCGCAAGTGTGATTCAAATATAATGTATTTGGTATTTTTTCTTTTTTTGACTTGTATATCCTGTACTCTGTATTCTTCTATGTAGAAATTAATTAAAAAACAATCATAAAGGGGGGGAAAAAAGGAAAGTGAGGTCATAGAATCAGTTCAGAGCAATGGTGATTTGGGTGCCTGATGGCTGTAATTGTCCCTGAATTGTTCCTTGGGTGGTGTGGGACCTAAGGCTTGTCAATCTCCAACCTGATGGTAATAGTGAAAAGAGGCATGGCCTGGGTAGTGGGGGTCTTTGATGGATGCTGCTTTCTTGTGGCAGTGTTCAATGTAAATATACCCGATGCAGTATCATCTAGCTTCTCTTTTCAATTACTCAGCTGAATGGATATGCAAGGAATTCCCCTGAGCTCTTCCTTGATCTAACTATCAAAATTCTTGATGTGAATGATAATGTGCCTAAATTTACTCAAGAGGTGTTCCAAGCAGAAGTACCTGAGTGTTCAGCAAATGGTAAGGATACATTGACTTAGAGCTTCTATAGTTCATTGCAAAAAAAAAAAAAAATCGATTTTGTAATTACCTGCTTAATTCTGTGCCGTGTCTACATTCTCACTCTGTCCCTTTATCCCTCCATAATGCGTCAGTCTCAGGAAAAATCAATTGACTTTGTGGGGGGGGTGGGGGGGAGTGCAGAGAAAATTTACAAGGATGCTGTTGGGATTTGAGGACCAGAGTTATAGGGGTGTATTGAATAGGTGATGAATTGGAGTACAGGGTTATGAGGGTTGATTTTACAGAGATGTACAGAATTAAGGGGTATAGATAGGGTAAATGCATGCAGGCTTCTTGCCCTCAAGTTGGGTGAAGTCATATGTTTAAGATGAAATATTAAGGAACACCTAAGGAGAAACTTCTACACTCTGAGGATGATGTGAGTATGGAATAAGCTGCCAACAGAGTGGTACCTCTTCCTGAAGCCCACAATGAGCTCTTTGATCTTACTGACATTGAGTGTAAGATGGCTATTGTGACACCACTCAACCAGCTGATCTGTCTCATTCCTGTATTCCTTCTTGTCACCAGCTGAAATTGTGCCAACAATAGTTGTATCCTTGCTCAGGCAGGAGCAGATTCTGGCCATGGTTAACTTCTCAAGGTATTTCATCCCAGTAGATGAGTGCAAATAGGTGACAGTCATTGAGGCAGCTCACCCTGCTCTTGGGCACTGGTATGATCGTTGCCCTCTTGAAGCGGATGGGGAAACTTCGATTGCATCAGTGAGAGAGAGGAATTGAAGATGTCCTTGAACATTCCCACCAGTTGGTTGGCACAGGGTTTTAGTGCCCTACCAGGTACACCATCAGGGCCTGAAGCCTTGTCAGGGTTCACTCCTTGAAAGATGTAAAGGTTTTCTGACGTCAGCCTCCAATTCAAAGTTCACAGATTCACCAGATGCTGCATGAATCCTCATAGCTGTAGTTTTATTCTCCCTTTCAAACATGAATAAGAGGCATTGAGCTCATCTTGGAATGGGGCATCACAGCCATTCATGATAGATTTCGCATTATAGCTGTTCTGGGACTTCTTCAAGATGGCCTAGTTGAGATCCGCCGCAATGATCAGGAAGGCATCAGAGTGCACTCTTTTATGAACTGCTAATCATGGTGCTAAACTCCTTCAGTGCCTGCCTGACATTGACAAGAGGTGGAATGTACACCACTACTCCGATGGCAGCAAAAAAACTCCCTGGGCAGATAAGATGGAGACAATTGACCACTAGATGTTCCAGGTCGGGTGAACAGGATTGAGACAGAACTGCCACATCTGTGCATCATGATGAGTTGATCATAAAGCATACCCTACCACTTCTACCTTTTTTTTAAAAAAAAGTGTTCTGTCTTTGCAGTGAATGGTGAAACTCTTCGGCTGCAGCCAATGCTGCATCCAAAATGGCAGAGGTGATTCAAATTTCCATTGAGTAAAGTACACAGCAATCCTTGATGTCCCTTTGTTAGAACAATCTTACTCTGAAGTCTTCCATTTTCTTTTCTGGAGACTATATGTTCGCCAGCAGGATAGTTGGGAGTGGGGGTGGGGTCCAAGTCCTTTACATTTCAATTGTTCCTATAGCCCAACGGGCCTCCCATGCTTCCTTTTTCTTATAGGGGATCTGAATTCGTGACCAAGTATGCAGTCTGGGGTCCTCAGATTTTATGGATTGATAGATTTTTTTTTAAAACAACCCTGCTTACCCTTGGCTTTGACTGTGGATTTCAGCTGTGGTGTCCTAAACGGGAATATTGGATGATTCCCATTGGACTGTATGGATTGGACTGTCACCACTTAATGGCTCCCTCCTGTCTGAGCAAGATGTTATTAAGCTGGTAAGAGTGTAGGAAAGATTTGCATGGATACTGTCAGGACTTGAGGGACTGTGTTATAGGGAGAGATTGACAGGTTAAGACTTTATTCCTTGGAGCATAGGAATCAGAATCAGATTTATTATCACTGATTTAAATGACATGAAATTTGTTTTGTGGCAGCAGTACAATGCAAAGACATAAGGTTACTATAAATTATAACCAGTTTTGAATGAGAGGAGTAATAACACAGTTCAAGGGTTTATGGACTGTTCAGAAATCTGACAGTGGGAGGGACAGAGAGATGATTTTGTAGAATTGTATAACATCTTGAAGGGTGTAGATAGGGTAAATGTGCATAGTCTTTTCCCTAGAGTTGAGGAATCAAAATCAAGGGAATGTAGGTTTAAGGTGAATGGGGGGGGGAGGGGCAGAGAAAGGTTTCATAGGAGTTTGAGGAAAATCTTTTTTTTCCTTACACAAATAGTATGTATATTAAATAAGCTTCCTGATGAGATGAGTGCTGGTAACATTTAAAAGACAATGTGCTGCAAGGCTCTATGAAAACTGTGCTCTTGAAATTTTAGGTACTTCAGTGCTGAACCTTACTGCCACAGACTTGGATGAACCCCAAACTCTAAATACAATGCTAAAGTATAAGATTCTGAGCCAGTTACCCCTCTCCAGATTTGGTCAAATCTTCTCTGTCAACGAAAAGACAGGTGAAATCAAAACCTACAGTGATAAGTTAAATCGAGAGGTAAGTTTTCTTCCATCCTACCTTGTATTTTGTGATTGTGGAGCAAGAGTGTATGAATTACAGGCTGAACAGCCTGGGAAAGGAAAACTTGGCTTACTCCACCAAGCTGTTGAAAGTTTAGTCTCTGTTATTACTGTTACTCAGGATGGCTTTCTCTATCAATTGTTTTGTCAATCAAAGCAGCACTGTAGCATGGTGGTTATGTAGCTAGGGTTAACACACAAAACACTGGAAGAATTCAGCAGGTCAGGGAGCACCTGGAAGAATATGAACAGTCAACATTTCTGGCTGAGATCCTTCCTCAGAAATGGGGGGGGGGGTGGAGGGAAAGGAAAGGAGATAGCTGGCATAAATTGGTTGGGAAAGGGGTGGATCAAAAGCTGCAAGGTAATGGGTGGATCCAGGTGAGGAGGGAAGAGTGTTTAGATGGGAGAGGGGGATTGAGAATGATATGCAAAGCTGATTTTGAACCATTCTATTTTTTTGTACTCATCGTTTTTTTTTTATTAACGTTCCGTGTACTTCATGAGCTCTCACGTGCACTGAACTTCATTAAACCCTGGTGTAGATGACAAGAAATGGGTCTGATGAGCTGGGATTTCTCTGCTTGGACCCTGCATAGAATTGATGTGGCCAGATGTTTGGTAATAAGAATGTGGACTATACACTAATGAGCACTTTTTAAATACGTAATGTTTAATCCATTCAGGAACATGAAACGTACAAGCTCACAGTTGAAGTCAGAGATTCGGATGGGGCACCTTATGGATTACACTCAACTGGGACCGTAGTTATCACAGTCACCGATATGAATGATCATGCACCAACATTCAAAAAGTCCGAAGTAAGTCTATCTCTGGAGTGTCATCAAAGCTTAGTTAAATAGGAAATGGTTGTCTGTATTTGGCACAGATCATGGATCAGTTCATTGGAGGAGGGTACAATTCTGCCCATTGTAGCTTCACGCTTTCTCTGTGAGAGCTCTTCTGTACGTAAACCTTGGCTTCTTTCCCCACCACCAATTGTCCCTTTTCATTTCCGATCCAATTCTGTCCTGAAACTTTTTGCTGTTTACCTCCGCAACTCCTTCAGGAAGTGAACCTCACGTCAAACAAAATTCATTTGTGCTTAAAGATAAAGTTCTCTGCCTCCTTTCTTTAACTACATAGCTTCAATCTATCTGGAGTCATACACTAATGCAGCATTGAGCCAGGCTGTTTGGCACAACTTGTCCATGCTGACCGTAGTGTGGACCAACTAATCCCATTGCCCACTAAATCCTCTTACCCAAGTACATGGTGAAATGTGATTTAATGTGGCTTTTTTGTATTATACACAGAGCAGTACATCACAGTATGAGCCCTAAATTCCATAATTTGCCAATCTGTATGAATATACCCCACGATCAATTTATTCCTTCCTTCCTTCCTACACTCCATTTTTCTTATATCCATGTAACTATCTAAGAGTCTCGTAAATGCCCCTGCTATATCAGCCTCTACCAACACTGACAGTGCATTCCAGGCACCTCCCACTCGTGTGTTTATATTTGGGGGAAAAAAATAATAACTCCAACATATGTCCTAAACTTTCCTCTACTCACCTTAAGATAAGGTATTCTAGTATTGGCCATTGCTGCCCTGGGAAAAATTCAGTGGCTGTCCACTTGATCTATGTCTCATCACATACACCTCTATCAAGTCACCTCTCATCTTCCTTCACTCAAAAGAGAGAAGCCCTAGCTCATTCAAACTTCCCTCAAGGTACATCTATAGAAGTACAAACGTTTGTAGATTACTGAAAAATATCAAATAGCAGCAGAAACATAATTTTGAGACAAACTACAGCAAATAATCCCAGTTAAAAGTTTATTCTATCCTAAAATTGCCACTGTGCAACTGACTTCCATTATCTACACTCATTACATTTACATCTTTGTTGGATTAAGGAAACATGAATTTCTATTGCATCTTTCTCAATACTCTCCCATCTGCTCCCCCCACCTCCTTATTTGGTTCCATGCTCCATCTTCCTCTCCTATCAGATTTCACTATCTGTGGCCCTTTGCTCCCTTGGCCAATGATCTCCAGTCCTCTCGTATTTCTTCCCTCCTCTATCTGCCTATCATCCCTCTTCACCTGGACCCAACTATCACTGCCAGCTCAAGCTCCACCCTTTCCCGGCACCGTTTTATAATTGCTATCTTCCTTCTATCTTTCAGTCCAGATGGAGGGCCTTGAACAAAAATATTGACTGTTTATTTTCCTCCACAGATACTATCTGACCTGTTGTCTCTCAAACATTTTGTTGCTCTAGCTTCCAAAGATGTGTGTGTGTGTGTGTGTGTGTGTGTCTCACACACACACACACACACACACACACACACACACACACACACACACACACACACACACATATATATATATCGAGGGCCAAAGGGCTATTTTTGTTCTGTTCTAAGTTCTATGAATGTTTCCCTCTGAGCATGAACACTTCCTTTGCTGCTTTCAGTATACCATTGAAGTAAAAGAGGGTGAAAGTAATATGATGGTCCTCCGAATGCCCATTGAAGACGAAGATGTACAAAACACAAGTGCAAGTAGAGCTGTGTTCACAATCGTCAAGGGGAATGAAAATAAGAATTTTAATGTATCAACTGATCACAAAACCAATGATGGCCTTTTGTACGTCGCCAAGGTAAGCTAAGCAAAGTATTTTATTTGATTTGTTTTATTTTGCTGCAGATTATCCTTGTGTAATAACATGCACTCTTGATCTCTTGCTTTTGGCTTCTGACCCCTTCCTTTACAGTCAGATGAGGGACCGTGGCCCGAAGCATCTGTTGTTTATTCCTTCCTTGAAATCTGCCTGACGCATGTTGAGATCCTTCGGCACTTTGTATGTGTTGCTCAAAATTACCAGCATCTGCAGAATCTGTTGTGTTCTTGATCTTGTATGCTACCTCATCATGGCCATTCTCAGCTCATTCCCCAACTCTTCCTGTCACCTCTCTGTCTCTCTCTTGTATTGTCTGCCTCCCCTCTCTCTCCATCCACATGAAGGGTCTTGACTTGAAATGTTAACTTAACATTATAATCTACTACTTCAGGTTGCTTGGACTTTATTGTGCACCTTCACTGTAGCTGTAACACTGTATACAGTTATTGCTTTTTGTACTACCTCAATGGTGAAATGATCTGTATAGACAGTATGCAGAACATAGTTCAGCACAGTAGGTCATGTCTCCATATCACAATGTGATGTACAGGAAGGCTGCAACAAGAACTACATAGGCCAGCCAGGACGTAGACTCTCAACTCATTTATGGGAACACAAACTGGCAGTACGGAGATATGGTCCATTGTCACTGATCTCAGTATGTGAACACCTAGGAAGACATTACGTTAACTGGGACGCCATGGATGTTCTGGCGCAGGCAAACACGAGGCAGGCATGAGAATTTTTAGAAGTGTGGTTCTCTTATAACTCTGTAAGCAAACATATTGAAATAGACGCCATCTACGAACCACTAAGAGCCAAAGAGATACGAGCCAATAGAATTCAAAGGCCAACTGAAGGGGTAGCTGATCAAGACTGAGGCATGCGAATGGTGAGGGGTGGGGCTATATAAGTACAGAGAAACACCAACAACCGTGCACTGAGGATGTCACCTTGACTGGTAATGAAATAACTGCTAGCTATTTGCCAGGTTTGGCGAACACTGCACCATCAAACGCCTCAACCCAACCTACCAATATTCACCACCGTCCTAAAGTTAGAATGCTCTGTATGGTACATCTGTAGAAACTTATGAGAGTCTTTTGTGACATACCAAGTCTCTTTAAAACCCTAATGAAATATAACTGCTGTTGTGCTACCTTGGTAATTGCAACAATATATTAGGCTTAGGGTAGCTCTTCCGAGATGTTGACACCCAGGAACTTGAAACTGCTCGTCCTTTCCATTGCTGATATAAAGGAGGCAAGATGGCAGCAGCATCCATACAACAGAACATAGCTTTGGAGATGCCGACCAAGTTGCCCACCTGAGCTAGTCCCATTTGCCCGTGTTTCGCCCATATCACTCTAAATCTTTCCTATCCATGTGCTGTCCAGATAATAGTATTTGTACCCACCTCTACCAATTCGTCTGGCAGCTCGCTCAATGTCCCCTCCACCTTCCATGTGAAAATATTGTTCCTTGTGTCCCTTTTTTAAATTTTTCATCTCTCATCTTGCTCATTGCAAATCTTACCTCAGAACCATGAGGCAGTGCTGCAGCTCTATAAGTCTCTAATTAGACCACACATAGAATATTGTGTTCAGTTCTGCTTGCCTCATTACAGGAAGGATGTAGAAGCTTTAGAGACAATGCAGAGGAGATTTGCTGGGATGCTGCCTGGATTAGAGAGCCTACTTTATGAAGATGCTGTATGCTGAACAAGCTATGGCTTTTCTCTTTGAAGCAAAGGAAGGTGATAAGAGGAGTAGGTTGAATGGAAATGGCTAATACTGGGGGTGTAATTGTAAGATGATCAAAGGGAAGTACAGGGAGGACATTGGAGGTAAGATTTTTAGACAGAATAATGAGTGCATGGATCACTCTGCCGGGGTGGTGATGCAAGCCGATACATTTGGGGCATTTAAGAAACTCTTGGGCACATAGGATGATGGAAAATTGGAGAGCTATGCAGTGGAGAAGGGTTAGTTTAATGTTAGAGTGAGTTAAGAGGTTAGTGGGCTGAAAGGCCTATAATGTGCTATAGTGTTCTATGTTCTATATTAAACCTGTGGTCTCTAATTTTAGAGTCCCCTACACCAGGGTAAAAAGTCTGTGACCATACACTTTATGGCTCTCATAAATTTAGAAACCTTGAAGGTCAACCCTCCTTTGCTCTGGGGAAAACAGTCCCAGTCTATCCATTTTCTCCTTTTAACTCAATTCCTCCAGTCCTGGCAACATCCATGTGAATCTTTTCTGCACCCTTTGCAGCTTAATCAACCTTTCTACAACATGGTAACCTAATCAAGCCTTCTCGTCCTAGTAACAGCTTTTCTGCCAACATTCTATGAGCTTTCAATATTCTGCTGTTAATCAAGCATGAGGTGTTCACTTGTGCACTCTGGGCATTTCACGGATCTCCTAGGCTCACTTGTCAACATTGGAGAATTGGTGGTGGAGTGAATTAACAGCTTTAAAGTCCTGAGCAATAACAGGTTGGGTGACTTGTCCTAAGCCCAGCACATGATACAATCACAGGGAAGGCACACCAGCATCTTTACTTTCATAGGAAAGTGATTTGGATTGCACTGAACATGCTAATAAGCTTCTACTGATTTTCTGTGAAAAGCATCATGACATTACTCTGGTATAGTATTTCAAAAGCAAACTGAATGTGCAGCCTGATACAATACTGGCACATCTCACTCCAACATTGGTTGTTCTGCATAAGGCAATATCCTTTATCAAAGATCCCTACCATCCTGGCCATGCCATCTTCTCACAGCTCTACTGGGCATGAGGTCCAATCTGAAATCCCTCACTACAGGGTTTAGGAACAGCTACTTCCTTTCAAACATTTGGTTCTTGAACCAACCAGTACAAGCCTGATCGCTACAGTTCAGCAACGCTCTTGTTACTTTGATTACTTTGCAAAAGATTGCATTTTTTTGTTAGAATTTTTATTTCTTGTGGGGGGTTGGGGGGAGTGATGTTTTACTTGGTATCTGATGTTATGTGCCTGTGACGCTGCTGCAAGTAAGGACTTCTTTGCACTTGTACATACAGATCCTTGAGCAGGTGACAAAAAACTAACTTTTGTCTTTATTGTTTAGCCTCTAGATAAAGAAGCAACCTCTTCAGTCCAGTTGGAAATTGAAGTGGAGAATGAGGCTGCCCTAGTTAGGGGCTCCACCAAGAAGGATGTTGCCATAGTAACAGTCAATGTTATAGATGTGGATGAAGGTCCAGAGTTCGTGCCCCACATCAAGGAGCTGTGGACAGAGGAGAACATCCCCATAGGGGAAGTGCTGGGATCTTACACAGCGATGGATCCTGAGACAAAGAGCAGCAGCGGCATCAGGTGTGGTCCTCCCACCTTACCGGTGTTTGTTTGGGTGGGATGTGGTTATCTAACGCTTTCCATGATCCTGTGATCTTACGAAGGGTTCTGCAACTGATGAACAACATCAGATAATTTCATTGTTTATAGGCTAGCACAGATGAGCTGGGCTGAAGGGGTGCTTCCATGCTGTGGACTCTGTGACTGGATTCCACAAAAGCCTAGTAGTACAGCACAGTAACATGCCCTTCAGCCCATCATTTTAATGCTGATCTCTTTGCCTGTCTAAGTTAATCACATTTGCCTGCATTAAGGCTACTTCCACACTACACCGGATAATTTTGAAAACAAAGCTTTTTCTCTTCGTTTTGACCCTTCGTCCGCACTAAAACACCGTTTTCATCCCCCGAAAACGGAGATTTTCAGGAACGGTCTCCAGAGTGAATAAATCTGAAAACGCCTAATATCCATTGTAGTGTGTACAGGGTAAATGGAGAGATTTAAAAACGCTGTCATGACAACACCACAACAACAATGCTTTCTCTGTTTCTGCTTGGTACTGCGCAAGCACTGCCGTACGGCTGTTAGAACGCACAGTCGTTGTGAACGGCGTGAGAGTTAAATTGTAAAGTGAGCTTTTTTGACTATTTAAAAACGCTGTCATGACATGCCGGAACAGATGGGTGCAGCGCGGCATTTCATTGTTTTCTTGAACGCAATCCCCCACGTAACCTAACAATTTCAGAACAGATGGCAACGAGACTGAAGCCAGAAGAGTTAGAAATGTACTCACCAGATACTTTGACCCATAGCTTACTGAATAAATAAGTGTACTCACTTCGCCCTGTTTTCTGTCCTTGCTTGTATGAAGGTGGTTCACCTATTTATGCAAGTACTTCTCTGACAATAGATATGTAACAGCCTAATGTAACATTGTATGAAAATACAAGATAACACTGATGCAGACATGTTTTATACATTTAACAAGGTGCTTTATTAATCCAACAGAGTTAGTCAGTTTTTCAATGTTTGTCGTCAGCTGGGTCATATTGTCCGTGAATTCCCTGTCGGTTGCCTCCATACGCTCCAGTATTTATTTTTTTAGTTTTAAGTCCTCCTGAGCGAGAACCAAGAGCAATTCCTTTAAAGTTTTTCTACCCTGTAACTGGACACCGTTTCCTCTTTGCTTGTTTTCTGTGTCCTGCGCATTCCTAGTAGGAGGAGATTCGCCCAAATATCCACCTAATGTGGACGGAGATATTTTGAAAAACGCTTAGTGTGGACGCCTGTCGTTTTTACTCGAAACCGGTGTTTTCAAAATTATCTGGCGTAGTGTAGACATAGCCTAAGACCAAACCCTTCTATGCGTTACGTACTTAAGTGTCTGTCAATTAGACACAGTGACAGTATCTGATTCCTCCTCCATCTCTGCAGTGCATTCCAGCTATCAATCAGCTTGCTCCCTAAGTCATGAAGCACTGCAGCAGAGAAACTGGTCTTTCCAGCAGACAATGCAGTCCTAGTCTTCAACTAGTTCCATCTGCCTGTACCCAGAACAAATCACTTCAAACCCCTCCTGTGCATGTACCTATCCAAACTTCTCTTAAACATTACAAATGAATCCACATCTACCACTTCTGCGAGTAGTTCATTCCACGTTCACACCACACTGAGTGGGGGGAGGGGTGCATGGATAAAACTGGAATCACGGAGAAATTCCAGTGATTTTCAAAGAAGTAGGCCTTTTGGCATGCCAGGTCATGCTGAATGCATCAGTTTACATATGTTCTACATTAGTACTATTGGTTTTTTCTCCTGACACTCCCATCAACTCGCCCCACAGTTTCTGCTACTTTGCCACACTGGGGGCAATGTACAGTGATCATCTGGTCTACCAATCTGCATATTTTTGGATGGTGGGAGGAAACCCGTGAGGTCATGGTCAACGTGCAAGATTCACACAGAGAGCGCATAAGTTCAGGATTGAGTTCAGGCCTCTGGCTCTCCAATGCAGTGGCCCCACCCAGTGCACTACTATGCCCTCAAATTCCCTTTTATTCCTCTCCCCCTCATCTTAATCCTGAACCCTCTTATTCTTCATACTGCTTCTATCAGAAAAAGATCTATGCTTGTTATAATGTTATATACCTGTCAGCTCACCCCCTCAGCTTCCTTTACTCCATGGAAAACCAAGTCCAGCCTATCCATTCTCTGCTTGTAACTGATGTAACCATGGAGAAAGTTCCCTGTACTCTCATTACAGAACCTTTAGCGAGACTGCAGAGGACATCTATCAGGATGCTGCCCGATTAGAGAGTAGTTCTTATGAGGAAAGGTTGAGTGAGCTAGGATTTATCTTTTTGGAGTGAGAGAGGATGGGGTGACTTGATAGAAGTGTATAAAGTGATAAGCGGCATTGATTGAGTGAACCGCCAGCTCCTTTTCCCTGTGGCTAATATGAGAAGGCATAATTTTAAGGTGATTGAAGTAAAGTGTAGGGTGTGATACCAGAGGTAGGTTATTCAGAGAGTGTGATGGGTGCATGGGTGCCAGTTGTGCAGATGCACTGGGGAGATTCACAGCCCACTGATGGGGGGGGGGGGGTGGTAGAGATCCTGCTCACACCCCAGCTCCTCTACTTCCTCAAAGTTTAAGGAAATGTAGCATGTCCCTGATGACTTTCACCACTTACTGCAGATGCATCATAGAAAGCATTCTGTCCGGATGCATCATGGCTTGGTATGGCAATTGCTCTGCCCAAGACAGCAAGGAATCGCAGGGGTGTGGGCACAGCCCAGCGCATCATAGAATTCATCTACACTTCCTTCTGCCTTGGGAAGTCAGCCAACATAAAAGCATAAAGACCTCTCACCTGGTCACCACTAGACCAGAGGGCAGCTTCTATGTGATGCTTGAATGGAACTGTTACACGATACATATACTTTCTTGTGGTCCTGCACTTTGTCTACCTGCACTGCATCTTCTCTGTAAATGTAATACATTATTCTGCACTCCATTATTGCTTTCCTTTTGTACTACCTCATTGTGCTCGTGTCTGGAATAATCTGTCTGCATGACACACAAAACAAAGCTTTTTCACTGTTTGTCAGTATACGTGACAATAATAAACCAATTTCCTTCTGAAATGAAGTCTCAATATTCTGAATGCATCCCCCAGTTCCAGATACTCCATTTGAGGAAAGGTCTTCTAGGCATCTACTTTTAGTACCCTGTCAGATCCAAACTAAATATTCTAAACTCTAATGCTTGCCATTTCTTTGCACATCAGTGCATTCATTCCAGAATCTTTTCTGCACTGCACAATGCAAATAAATACTTAAGTATAAAGAATAATACTCTGCAGAGAACTCTGGGTGAGGTCTCATTAGTTTCTTGTAAGTTGCATCAAAACTTTTTTTATTTTCCACATCCTTCGTGTTAATGGAAACTCCCTCAGTCACCCTAATATGTTGCTGCAGGCCAATTTTGTGTTTCATGGTCACTTTGATTAGACTCCATGTGGAGTATTGTGTGCAGTTCTGGTTACCGTGTTGCAAGAAAGATGTGGAGAGGGTGCAGAAGAGGTTTACCAGGATGCTGCCGGGATCAGAGGGTATGAGTTATATGGAAAGGTTGGACAAACTTGGGTTGTTTTTTCCCTGGAGCACTGGGGACTGAGGAGATGCCTGACAAGGGTTTTTAGAATTAAAAGAGGTACAGATTGAGTAGACAGTCAGAATCTTTTTAACCCCCGCCCCCCAGGTAAAAATGTTAAAAGATCAGTGGACATGATCTTTAAGTTTAGAGTTTAAAGGTGGGGTAAAGTGTAAATTGGAATTGGATTATTATTGTCACGTGCCAGGGTGCAGTGGAAAAACTTGTCTTCTGTACCATTCATACGGATTGGGTTATTACATGACACATTGAGGTAGAACAAGGTACACTAATAACGATGCAAAAATGGTAGCTGCCTGGAATGGGCTTCCAGGGGTATGTACTTCCTTGAGGAAGTAGATACAATAGTGCCGTTTCAGAAACATTTCGACAGGAAGATGAGCAAGTAGGGAAGTGAAGGATATGGACCATGTGCCTGGGGATGGAGTTAGTGTAAAGTGGTACCCTGGTCAGCACAGACATGTTGGACCAAGTAACCTGCTCCTGTACTCCACTGTTTGTGTTCTGAACCCCTGGATCTTTGTGCGACAACATTTGATAGGCTCACCACATTTAAATAATGGTTTGCTTTTATATTATTACTTGCAAATTGGGTGATCTCACAACTTGCCAATGTAAAGGGTTGGGGGCTGTGAGGAACCAATAACATGAAGTAAATGAGCCCAGTGGCCTGTTTCTGTTAATCATTAAAGTCAGTCACCTTGACTCACTTTGTAGGCAGATAAGCTGCACTGACTGAACAAAGTGTTGATGAATACTCAGCTAAAGTTTCTGGCTCCAACACTTCCAGTGAAGCTTGTTTATGAAGAAGCTGGTAAAGCTGATTCTAGCTGGGCCTGTCAGGAGGATGCTTTCAGAAGAGATAATCCAAGCTTTAAAAAAACATTTAAAAAAGAAAAATATGTTTGGGGTCGGTCGTTAGCTGTGTATGCATCAAAAAGGTCAAGTTATTGCATTCATAGATGTTCACTTAAACAGTAATTGTTCAGCTAAACTTCTAATGACCCTGCATTGAAATGCTGTCAATCTGGTTTGTATTCAGGTATCGTGAGTTAAGTGACCCAGCAGACTGGGTCTCCATCAATTCCCAAACTGGGGAGATCCAGACAACAGCCATACTGGACAGGGAGTCCAAATACGTAAAACACAACGAGTACAATGTGACAGTGCTGGCTATTCAAGATAGTAAGTAAAACTTCAAAGGATATCCTTAGTGTACCTGCAATTGTAATACATCTCTGGAACCAGAAAGGAAATGTAATGTGAGATAGACATGCTCTGGGATCGAGATATTGTGGTAAGGTTCAGTCCTGACCTTGGGTGCTGTCTATGTGGAATTGGCAGATTCTCCCTGCGACTGCATGGTCATCTCCTCCTCCCACCTCTGTTCCACCTCAAGCTGCAATTTCCTCCTACATCCCAAAGATAAGCACGTTATAAGGTTAATTGGCTGTTGTAAATTGGCAGAGTGTGGGTGGTAGAATCTGATTGGAGCTCATGGAAAGGATGGATTGGGTTGATGGTAGGATTAGTAATATCAATGTGGCTCAGTCACCTGAAGGACCTATATCTGTAGGCTTATTTATTTTATGGCAAATAAAAGGCAAATTAAAGCCAGATTATCTGCTTTGCATCTCCAACTCAATACTAAATTCATTTGGGCAATTGCATGGGGAAAAATAGTGCAAAACATTTGCCCTTTTTAGCCCTGACCCTGACCAAAGCAGAGATTTACTACTTGTATTTCTTGTCTAGTGTGGGCATTGCACCAACTGGGTCTGGTTTTACTCAATCAGTACCCAAGGAAGAGATGAGCCCCTTGGTCCTTTACTAGAGCACCACTTTCCAATGCTGATACCATATCTCCTGATTCCCTTCATAGCTTCATTTTATTGGGTGACTGAACTTCCACAACCTTCTTGGGTAGAGAACTCCAAACATCTGCGAGAATGTACAGTTATGGTCAAAAAGGTGCGGTTAAATCAGAGAGATCAGAGGGTATTCATGAGGATGTTGCCAGGGCTAGAAAGCCTGAATTATATGAAGAGGTTGGCCAGGTTAAGTTTTCATTCTTTGAAATGCAGGAGAATGAGGGGTGACCTTGTAGAAGGAAGATGTTAACAGTCTTTTCTCCAGGGTTGAGGGAGTCCAAAACTAGGGGGTACAGATTTGGAGTGTGAGGGGAAATTTTAAAAAGGACCTGAGGGCCAACTTTATCACACACAGGGTTGAGGCAAATGCAGCAGTACCATTTGGAGAAGCACTTGGATAGGTACATGGAAGGGTGGGGGCTTGGAGGCATAGGGGCTGAATACATCTGCCCCTTCTGCTGGCAGCTCATACCACATTTGCACTACCATCTTAGTGAAGTAGTTCCCCCTTACATTCCCCTGAAATATTTCACCTTTCACCCTAAACTTGTGTAGGTGAACCTGCCTCTACAGTTTCCTCTGGCAGTTCATTCCATATACTCACCACCCTTTGTGGGGAAAACTTGCAGCACAGAGCCCCTTTAAATCTATCCCATCTTGCCTTAAATCTATCTACATCCTCCAGCTTCAGACTTCACAACCCTGAGAGATGCACTGTGACCGTGCACCTTGTCTATGCAAATGAAGTCCAGATAAAGGCTCTTGACAAAACATCGACTGTCCATTTTCCTCTGTAGATGCTGCCTGGCCTGCTGAGTTCCTCCAGCTCCTTTGTGCGTTGCTCCAGATTTTCAGCATCTGCAGCCTTGTGTCTCCTGTGTATCCTTCCTTTGCCTCTCATACTTTTATAAACCTCTATAGGTCACCCCTCGGATTCCTGTTCAGGGAAAACAGTCCCAGCCTATCCAGTACCTCCTTCTGACTCCGCACCCACCCTAGCTTAATCATATCCCTCCCACAGTGTGGTGACCAGAACTGCACACAATAAATAGTGTAGCCTAACCAATGACCGGTATAGCTGCAGCATAATGTCCCAATTCCTGTACTCAGTTTAAAAGTTGTTGAAGTCAAGTACACCCTATGTTGCCTTCATCACCTCGTCTAACTGTATCCCCACTTTCAGGGAACTAGTGACTTGTACTTGTACATCTTCCAAACATAGTGGAATATTGTCCTATTCTGTTTAACCTCTCCTCTGACCATTTCAGGGGTGTTAGAAAGCACTCACTCAGAATTAGAGTTATTATCACTGTCTTGCAGTGATAATAATGTGAAACTTGTCTTGCAGCTACAGCACAAAGACATTACTATAAATTACAAAAATAGTGTATATTAAAAAAAAACCCAGAAATAATGAAGTAAAGTTCATGGGTCTGTAGACCATTGAGAAATCTGGGGAAAAAATTCAAAGTAAAAATTTATTATCAGCGTGCATACACGTCACCACATACAAACCTGAGATTCTTTTTTCCTCCCTGCAGGCATACTAAGCAAATCTATAGAACAGTAACTGTAAGCAGATCAATGGACAACAAACTGCAAATGAAAATATAAATAAATAGCAATAAACAACAAGAACATGAAATAACAAGATAGAGCTTGCTCAGGAGCCTGATGGTTGAGGGGTAGTAACTGACCTTGAACTTAGTGTTGCGAGTCCTGGTGCACTTGCACCGTCTACCTGATGGCAGCAGCTATTATGAGATCTGAAGATCATTGATCTCCTATGCGGTAGTGTGCTGGGTCAATGGCATCAACACAGGTGATGCTAACAAGCTCAATAAACTGATTAGAAACGATGGTTCTGTTATAGGAGTCAAACTGGACACCCTGGAGGCTCTGGTAGAACAAAGGACCCTACAGAAAATCTTGGCAATTCTGGCTAATATTCCTCGCCCTCTGCATGCCACCTTGGCTGAACAGAGGAGCACTTTTAGTAATATTTTAAGACAACTGCACTGCTCCAAAGAGCACTACATGAGGTCATTCTTGCCCTCTGCCATTAGATCCTATCATGAGTCACCCTATAGCTGAGGAAGTGATGACCCCCTGCTGTTAGACTATTTGAGGTAACTTCTTTTATTCTTTCTTGCTTCTCACCTAATATTTATATATTTGTATCTCTGTGCACTTGTACTGTGACACTGTAATTTCCTTTGGGATAAATAATGTACCTATTCATATATTTAATTATGTAGTCCTTTGTTAAGAGGAAGTTGCATGAAGCTGTCCCTGAAACATTGAATGTGGGTCTTCAGGCTCCACTTCTATCTCCCTAATAATAGCAAAATGAGAAGAGCATGTCCTTGCCAGTGAGGGTCCTTAGCGACAGATGCCATCTTCTTGAGGCTGTGCCTCTTGAAGTCCTTGATGATAGGGAGGTTGTGACTGTGATGAGGTCGGCTGAGCCAACACAACATTCTGCAGCCTCCTTTGGTCCTATGCAAAACGGGAGTGGAAATCCTCCATCGTCCTCTCCTTCTTCCTCTGACACATAGCATGAGAGAAAAAATGTTGAGATGGGAAGAACCATGAAAACCTGAGGTTTGAGAGGCATTTGGATAGGGCCCTGAATAGGAAGGGATGAAATTTGCCTAATGCAGGTAAATGGGATGAACATAGATAGGCATGGACGTAGTAAGACAAAATGACCCACCTCCAAGCTGTTTGTTTCTTTGATTCCATAAAATTTCATATTGATAATTATTTAAAGGTTATAGAATCAACAGGGCAAACTAAATCAATTTTAAAAGGGAAATTAAAATGAACACATTCAAGGTCACAGGTCTAATGAAAAGTTCACTTGTAGTAGCATCACAGATGCATAGCATCAGGCAATTAGCATTTGTAAGATAAAACATAAGTTAAACAGAATAAGAACAAGTTCAATTTGATGCTAAATGATCAAAGTGGTAATGGTGTTCCTAAACTGTAATGATTAGGGTAGTGCCAGTTGGTCCTAAAAATTGAATGGTTAGACCATAAAACATGGGAGGCTAATCAGACCATTCAGCCCATCGAGTCTGCTCCACCATTCCACCATGGCTGATCTATTATCCCCCTCAATCCTATTCTCTTGCCTTCTCCCTGTAACCTTTGACTCCCTGATTAATCAAGAACCTATCAACCTCCATTTTAAATATACTCAATGACTTGGCCTTCACAGCTGTCTGTCACAATGTATTCCACAGATTCACTATACTCTGGCTGAAGAAATTCCTCATCAGCTCTTTTCTAAATGGACATCCTTCAATTCTGAGGCTGCACCTTTTGGTCCTAGACTTCCCAACATCCACTCTCCCCAGACTTTTCGACAGGTTTCAATGAGATTGCCCTCTCCTCCCCTATTCTTCTAAACTCCGGCAAGTACAGGCCCAGATCCATCAAATGCTGCTCATATTTTAATCCTTTCATTCCTGGAATCATTCTCATGAACCTCCTCTGGACCCTCTCTGATGCCAGCACATCTTTTCTTGGGTAAGGGGTCCAAAGCTGCTCACAATATTCCATGTGGTTGAAGAGAGATAGCTGCTCTTGAACCTGGCATTATGGGACTTCTTGCTTCCACCTGTCTTTTTTATGCGAGCCTTTGAAAACTTGTCTGAAACGGTTGAAAGTTTTCATTTTATGACAATGTGGTCTTTTCATTTGTTGCATTAAAAGTCTCATCGAGAACAGGCACTGGGACCGTGGTGATAAACTTGATCGATATCAACGACAACAGTCCATTTGTCTCCAATAAAGACCTGTTCATTTGTGAGAACGGACAAGAAAAGTTTGTAAATATTTCAGCTGAGGATTATGATGCATCACCCAACACAGCTCCATTCACATTTCTCCTGCCAGATGATCCACCTGAGATTAAAAATAAGTGGATGATCTTCAGTGAAATGGGTATGGTTAAATTTGTGTCTG
Organism: Mobula birostris; assembly: GCF_030028105.1. Taxonomy (NCBI): domain Eukaryota; kingdom Metazoa; phylum Chordata; class Chondrichthyes; order Myliobatiformes; family Myliobatidae; genus Mobula; species Mobula birostris. The sequence goes on along the minus strand of NC_092370.1, from coordinate 79,249,367 downwards.
TATATTGCTATCTGTGACTTGTATTGCCTTTCTAGTTGTCTAAGTGATAATACTTAACTGTAAATGATCATTCTCCATTACTAAATGCAAACCTTCATGACTACCATCATAGAAGCTCATTATCTATAACGTATTCAAAATGTGAGACATGTAGCCAGTTTGGTGTTCGTGGTAAAAATACAGTGATAGGACAGTTAAATCTATGGAATAACAGTAAGAGTTCTGGGCTAGCCAGCCAGAGACAGGAGCTCGAATGCCACCATGGCAGCTGGAAATTTAAACTCTAGTAATTAAGTAAATGTAGAATTCAAAAAAAACTTGTCTCAGTAATAGTGCTATTAGTTTATTGTTATCACAGGTACTGAGATATGGTGAAAAGTTTTTGTTCATATACCAACAGAAACTGAAATTTGATGGTGAAGTTGTTTTATTATTGTCACTTGTACTGAGGTACAGTGAAACTTTGTTTTGCAAGCTGTCTATGTAGATCAATTCATGCAATGGGTCACTGAGGTTGGACAAGGAGAAACAATAACAGAATGCAGAAGGAAGTATTACAGTGCAAGCAGATAAGGTGTACAACAAGGTAGACTGTCAGGTCAAGTGTCCAAATTATGCTAGGGAGCTGTTCAATAGTCTTAAAGTAGTGGGATAGCAGCAGTCCATGAACCTGGTGGTACATGCTTTTAGGCATTTGTATCTTCTGTCCAATAGGAGAGAGGAGAAGAGAGAATAGAATGCCTGGGGTGGGTGTAGTTTTGATTATGCTTTACCGCACTACCAACAACATTTCTGACATGGACCTAGTGCTTTATTACCTTGACTCAGATTGTAGGAGGACTTGGAGTATGTCAATGCCCTGTGCGCTAATTTTGATTGACCAGCTCTAATTCCTTATCCATTGTCTTCTAGGATCCTTTGCCTATTTGAAGCCAACAGATGATGTTGTCCCTGGATACTTTCAGGTTCCCATCATTATTCAGGATCAGCAACACCGTGAGAGCACGGAAACATTGCGGATCACTGTATGTGAATGTCTTGACCAAATGCAATGCTCTGCCAGACTCGCATCGAAGAACGCAGTTCTTGGTGGTCTGGGAATCCTTACTATGTTTGTGGCTGCTTTGTTACTGCTATGTAAGTTTTAAATCACGATTGTTTAATCTTTAAAATGTTTTGCACTCTGGTTAGTGGATGCAGGGCGAAACCCTATTAAGGCAGATTGGGGAATTTAATTACCAATTAATTAAATCTTAATTTAAGAAAAAAAATCATAATTTGCATCATGTTGGCTATTAAAACAGGACAAACTGCTGGAGGAGCTCAGCAGATCAGGCAGCATTTGTGGAGGAAAATGGACAGTCAACATTTTCATGTTGAGATGAAGGGTCTCGGCCAGAAACGTCGACCGTTCATTTTTCTCCATAGACGAAGCATGATCTGCTGAGATGCTGCAGTAGTTTGTGTTACTCCAGATTCTAATATCTGCTAATTTGTTATTGTCATTATGGTAACCACAATCTTCCAGGCTAGTATGATTTCAGACCCTTCAATGTGATTGAACCAGGGTGCAGGGGAAATGCAGTAAAGAAGTGGGCCCTTCAGGCCTGCACCAATCATGGGCTGAAGGGCCTGTTCTGGTGCGGTACTGTTTCATAATAATTTTCTTTTTATTCTACTCACTTTCCCACCAACTTCCCCAGTTTCTACCACTCACCCATACACTAGGGGCAATTTAGAGCAGCCAATTAACCCACTGACCAGGAATGTCTTTAAAATGTGAGAGGAAACCCGTGCAGTCACAGGGATTGTGTGCAAATTCCACACAAGACAGCATCTGAGGTCGGGATCGAACCCAGATCTCTGCTGCTGCACAAAGGCTGATAAGAAAAAAGAATACTAACAGTGGAGAGAGAAGAAACTAGTTTCTCCCCCCTCCTCACAGTTATTAACATGTATGAACATACATCAAATTTGTGAATTTAATAATATCAAGGAGCTTGATTGTATGTCATATGTCCCCAAGTCAAGAGATCATACCCCAGAGATGATCAAAAGTCTTATACTAAATTAGTTGGGTTGCATGCTTTATGTGTTAATGAAAATGCCAGTAATCCTTTGCTATCATTCGTAATAGGCTTACTCATGGCAGCTTTCGCGATGTACTGTGGGGATGATAGAAAGAAAAAGCCTCCATTCATTCCCCCTGGTCAATATCAGCAGAGCCTTATTGTCTCCAATGAAGAAGGTGGTGGTCAGCAAGATATGGTGGGTTTCTCTCCAAGTCTGTGCATTGTACTAGACATCTTATAACCTTGGCTCATGATAGCAATCTTGTCTCTGAGCTAGAAAATCTTGGTTCAAGTCCACTGAAAGATTTTTTATGCTTTCGGTTTTCAAATGCTATTGATTGTACTTCCCAGTCAATTGCACTGTAATGTACCTCAGTACTTGTCTGAAATGGGAAATGGATAATAAACTGTCACAGCAGCATTGTGTCAATCCACGCACAGACTTCACCCGTTCAGGGTGAAGGGTGGAATTAGTTTGGCTCATAAGCTTGGGAATAAAAAAAATTGGTTATTCTCTGTTCATTTCTTCCCATCACTCTGTTCCCACGTCACCGAGTCGTAAGCAATACAACATGGATGCAGTCCTTCAGTCCCTGTGCTCAGCCATCCAGACCTAATTTGTTGCATTCAGCTCTTATCTCTCCACACTCCACCCCTCAATGTACCCAAGTGTTACTGTTGTACCTGCCTCAACTACTTCGCTGGCAGCCCCTTCCATATACTTACCACCTCCTGTGTGAAGTTTCCCTTCGGGTCCCTTTAAAACTTTCTCCTCTCACCTCAAATCTATGTTCCCTAGTTTTGGACTCCTCCTACCCTGGGATAAAGGCTGTTAACATTTATGTTTCTCAAAATTTAAAATATTTCTATAACATTTTCCACCTCCATTCTACAATGAGTTTGTACTGAAACTGGAACAAAGGACGATGCTCCCTCCCCTGTACCTTTCTTCACCCAAATCATGGCTCCATTCCTCCTTTTGGTCTCCATCTCATTCTAATCTGAACGAAGTCTTCCTTGAAGTAAAACTGTCCCTACCAAAACTGTCCAGGGCACCAGAGGCAACTATTGGCATCTATTCTAAAGGAGGAGAGTTGACATCAAAAACCATTGGAGGAAATGTCTTGGACTTGAAATACAGCTGTTTCTCATTCTGCAGATGTTGCCTGATCTACTAAGTGTTTCTATTATTTTCTAGTTTTATTACCCATCATGTAGGCAAATGACAAGAATCACAGAGGAGCAATAGAGTCAGACATCACAAGGAAAGGCCTCTTAGCTCATCCATGTCCATGCTGACCAAGATGTATGTTCAGGCTAATCCCATTTCTCAGCCCTTGGCCCATCTCCCTCTAAATTCTTTCGTTATCCCTATATCTGTACACATTTCTTAAGTGCATCCTATATACCTGCCTCAACTACTTCGTCTGGCAGCTGGTTCCATATGTCTACTTCCCATTGTATAAAATGAAGTTACCCATCAGGTTCTTATTAAACCTTTCACTTCTCACATGAAAACTATGTCTTGGTTTTTGATTCTCCATTGCTGGAAAAAAGACCCCTCATCCTGTCTGTGCCACTCATAATTTTGATATCTCTATAAGTTCTCTCCTCGGTCTCCTATGTTCTAAGGAGCATTGATTAACTTAAGAAAGTAAATTAAATGATGAGAATCAAAATGGGGATTATTAAATGTGGACAAGATGTTCTGAATAGCCTCCAATGTAGTAATACATGGGTTGTTTCCATCCACCTGAAAGAGCTGTGGAACTTTCATTTGATAGTTCATTTGAGATGTGAGCTCTCCAGTATCCTTAGCATTGACGAACTGCAGATTAAATCTAAACTGAACTACAATTACACTGGCCCAACTTTTTAAATTTCCTTCTTAAAAACATAACAAACTTTTCATGCCGGAAAAGGTATAGAGTAAAATGTCCATTGAAAAGTCAGTCAAGTTTATTGTCATGTGCACATTCACACATATGCACAGGTGCAATGAAATGCAGCATCATCACAGGCATAGAGCATGAGATGAGCAGCATTCACAAGGCGAACAGACATTGAACACAATTAGAATAAAAAGAAAACAAAATCAATTTCTGGGATAGTCTTGTAGCCATAATGTTTTTAAACATGGACACAAAGGTACAATTTGTTTACTTGTGTTTTACAGAATCTTAAAGTATTGGAATTCCCCAGGAATGATAGCAAAAATGTTGATTGCGCTGACAGGATAAATATGGGGCATGACCAAAACATGGGGAACAGCGGCAACGCAGATGTTGACATGTCACACGTCAGCGCTGGTTCACAGGTAGTGATACAAAGTACGACCAGCACTACAAATGAAATATTCTATGACCAGAATGGCGTGATGATTACGAACTTGGGAAGTTATGTGGATGGTGGGACAGGAACTTTTGGACGAAGGAAGAGTCATGGCTTGATAGAGCTCCTTCGATCTCAAGTTGACCAGGTGAATGTTAATGTGTTAAATGTTGTGCTGAGAATCATAGAATCAGTCAGCACCGAAACAAGCCAACTGGTCCATTCTGATACACATCTAATCTGGTCTCATTTTCCTGCATTGGACCATATCCCTGTAAACTTTTCCTATCCATGTACTTGTCCAATAGCTTTTAAATGACATTAATGTACCTGCCTCAACCATTCACATGATATGTAAAACTTTGACTGACTTCTATAATTGTGTATTGGAGAGTATATTGACTGGCTGCATTATAGTCTGATATGGACACGCCAATGCCCTTGAATGGAAAATCCTAAAAAAAGTAATGGACAAGGCCCTGTCCACCATTGAGCACACTTGCAAGGATTGTTACAGGAAAGCAGCATCCATCATCAGGGACCTCCACCACTTAGGACATGCTCTCTTCTCACTGCTACCATCAGGAAGAAGGTACAAGAGCCTCACATTCATTTAGGTTCAGGAACAGTTACTACCCTTCAACCATCATTTTCTTGAACCAAAGTGGATAACTTAACTCAACTTCACTTGCCACATCATTGAAATGTTCTCACAATCTATCGACTCACTTTCAAGGAACTCTTCATCTCATGTTTTCAATATTTATTGCTGCTTTATTTATTTCTTTCCCTTTGTATTTGCACAGTTTGTTGTCTTTTGCACACTAGTTGAACAAAAGACAAATGGTCCTTCATCAATTCTATTATGGTTGTTATCCTGTTATGGATTTATTGAATATGCCCACAAGAAAATCGATCTCAGGGTTATATGGTGACATGTATGTAATTTGCTTTGAGCTTCTGGCAGCTCCAAACATGGATGGAAAAAGTTGCTGCTTGGGTTTCTAATAAATCTCTCTTCTCTTAAACCTGTACCTTCCGGTTCTTTATTTCCCAACCCTGGGGGAAAAGGCTGCACAGCCACCCTATCTATAGCTCTCTTTATCTTGTACATCTCTTTAGGATCATCCCTTTATTTTCCCACACTCCAGTTGGCCGGTGGGGGGCGGGGGGGGTGCGGTGGAGGTGGAGAAAAAGTCCCAACAAACTCTACCTCCCTCATAGTCCCTTGAGTCCTGGCAACTTCCTCGTAGATCTCTGCACTCGTTCCAGCTTAATGTTATCTTTCCTATAGCAATATTACCAACACTGAATACCATACTCCAAACACAACCTCAGCAACGTCTTGTACAATCGCAGCATAGTATCCCAACTTCTAGACACAAGGCCCTGACTTACAAAGGCCAGCAAGCCAAAAGCTGGCTTCATCACCTGGTCTGCCTGCAATGCCACTTTCAGGGAGCTTGTGACTGTTAAGGGAGAAACTCCTGGATACCTCTGAAGAAACCTTGTCTCTCCCCCCCCCCCTTTATTTTGGTAAGACAAGGGGAATAGTTTGAAGTGATTTACAATAAATAATGTGATACTGGGAAGGCAGTGGACATTTGGTCAATCTGGGTCTGTGCTGGCTCATTGAAATGTTAATCTAATCAAGGATATTAATGAGGTAGTACTCGAGCCTGCCCTACTATTTCTTAGCTGTGTCTGTGGCTTTTTCCTGCTCCCTGGCCTGACCCTCAATTTTCTGATTTCCTTAATGCCCACAGCCAGAGAGTTTGGGAAGTAGGGCAGGGTACGTGCCCCCTGTGCATTTAGTGGTACTGAGTTGGAGATGGTTAACAACTTCCATGAGGAGGTAGATTGAAAGATCACGACGTCTTATCATCTTTGACAGTGATGTTTGCATATTAATTTAGTTTATTTGAATTAATATCAAAACAACTGCAAGTACACAATTTGAAACGCAAACAGGAAATTCCACAGGTCAGGCTGTTTCTGTGTAGAGATAACTGTTAACGTTTCAGAACTGGAAAGTGAGAAAACAAGTTTGTTTTTAAGTAGCAGAAGGGGTTGGGAAAGGGATGGGTGAATGTGTTCCTGTGTTTACAGAATTTTAACTGATGTTTAATTCCTGTTTCAAGGTGTACGAAGAGGAGCAGGAAGATATTGGGGTACCGTATGATTATGTACCTGAATTTAGTCATGAAAGGGTCAATTCCATTCATGGGTCCATTGCCAGTGATGTGGTCGACGCCAGAGGACTGGAATACATGAACAGTTTGGGACCCAAGTATGGGCCCATAAACAGCTTCTCATTAAAGAAATAATGGATATTTTAGATCTTTAGCCAACTCGAACCTCTTCATTTTTATAAACTCTGGCGAATGTTATTTGGGAAGTTTTGTGCAGGTGGATGCTTCTTTCAGAAGATTTACAAGCCTGGTTGCTGTCTCGCATTCCTTTGATACATTCACTGCAGTTGATCAGTTTGTCAAATTTCATGACTACCTGTAGTATGTAACAAAAAAAAATCTGCAATAAAGATGTATCCTTCAGTTTTATTCATAACCAGCAAAGGAGGAGGCATGGTACATTTTAATTTGAATTTATAATTTATATCTTAAATGTAAAGCTATTGTAAAATATCATTCTTATAGAAGGAATTTTATATTAGATGCAAGAAAATACTTATTTGGTTGTTTGTCTTCCTTGGAATGTTGGATGCTGAGGTGAGACCTCTTTAGGATGTACAAAATTTAGGGGCGTAGATAAAGTTAATAGGAAGTCACTTTACTCTATTGTAGAGATGTCTAAAAGCAGAGAGTGTTGGTTTAATGACAAAGTTAGTCAGTGATGAAAGGAAGGGTATTTTTTCACCCAGAGGATGACTTGAAGCTGGAACACTGGTCTTGGATCACAGCACAGCCTGTTGGGCTGGTGGAGGCAGAGACTCTCACAGCATTTGAAGAGCATCTTGAGTCACCAGGTGGTAGAAGGCTACAGACTAAGAACAGGTAAATAGGATGTGTTGATAGGTGATCGATGGCTAGTATAGACATGTTCGGCCTGTTCTTGTGCTTTGAATCCAGTTATTAGAATCAAGATCCTGAGAGGCCTTGAGCTCCTCTTTCCCCACTGAGTAAGATCATACTGATTGGAGCCTTATGTCAATCTTCACCTTGCTGTTTACTCCCCCAAAAAATCTGTCCATCTAAACCTTGAATATTCAACAACTGTATTTCCACAGATCTTCAGCTTCAAGCATTCTGCGGATCTAGCACCCTCAAAGAAATTCTTCTCATTATTGTCTTCATCTGAAGCTCTGGATCTGGTTCCAGTTTCACCACAGGGAGGCATGCTGTCAGCATTCATCCTGTTCAGTTCTTTTACAATCTCAAATGTTTCAAATGGATTTATCAATGTTTCAAAATGGCCAAGTGTCACTAAATTAACCTTCATTGTTGTTTACAGTATGGTGATGCTTTCAATGGGTTGATCTGGTGACTGGATTCCAGGTTCTGTGAAGGGTGGGGGCTGAGCAATTCCTCCTGATTGCTTAAAAGCAAAATGTTGGAGGAATTCAGCAGGCCAGGCAGCATCTGTAGGAAGAGGTGCAGTCGACGTTTCAGGCCGAGACCCTTCGTCAGGGTCCTGACGAAGGGTCTCGGCCTGAAATGTCGACTGCACCTCTTCCTACAGATGCTGCCTGGCCTGCTGTGTTCACCAGCAACTTTGATGTGTGTTGCTTGAATTTCCAGCATTTGCAGAATTCCTGTTGGTTTTTGTTGGAGGAATTCAGCAGGTCAGGCAGAATCCTTAGCAGGAAATGAAGAGTTGATGTTTTGGGTCAACAGAAATGTTGATCATGCATTCGCTCCCCCCCCCCCCCCAATAGATTCTGACTTCCTCCGGCATTTTGGTTGTTGCTTCAGATTCCCGCACCTGTAGTCTCTGAGTCTCCTCACTGGCATCTGTTGCTACTTACTTGGAACTCAGTGCATTGCCATTGAATGGGAAATCTGTTTGATTCATTGATGTCCCCCAGCCCTGCACTCACTTTGAGCATTGAAATGAGGGACCACTCCTATCCACAATGTAGCAGAGTTCAGGGGAAAGTTTATGATTGTCAAATGGTATTTAGTTTTTACACTTGAATGCACAACTTGTCTGTCACCTACCAATTCTCATTGTGGGTGCTGCGACCAAGCTTAATATTTCTTCCTAAGAAGGTTGGAATGAGTTGCTGTGCTGTGATCCAAGACCAGGATTATTTGTATTAGTTTCAGGGGCTCTGGGAATGTTTTTTTTTAAAAATGCGAGCTCTGATAGCTAAGTTCCTAACAGAGGTGGAACTAAATCATTACACAAGCTTCTTGATTTTAAGATACCTTTTTTAAAAAAAAACTGTCCAAGGTTTATTTCTCCCGTATGGCTCATTCTGTATGACTTCAGTCCAGTGAAGTACCTGGTAACCTTTTACCACATTAACAGTGTTGTATAAATGTAAGAGTTGAGATTAGACCAGTGTTGTAAATATGAGAACATATAGCAATACAGTTCTACAAACAGTTCATAGATCAGGGAGTAGTTTCATTAAATCACTTCAATAATTTAAAAACATAATTGCATACTTCATTGGTCTTAAAGTATTATCTGTTTTATTGGTCAAGAAACTTAATACTCCAAAGAGTTAAATGTTATCTTCCCTTTTTAAGAAACAAAATGTATTTCACTATTAAATTTTGGTCACAATGGTGCATTTCCAGATTCTACCCAAGGCAGGCATTACAGCAGAGAACCAGGCAGGACTGGCAGTTATTGCACTGAGCCATTCTTGCAGGCAGTTAAGGCATCCATTGCATTGCTGAGAGTCTGCAGTTGCATGGAGTCAGGGAGATTGTTCTTCTTGAAGGTTGGTGGCATAATAATTTTAAGGACAGAGGTCAATGATGCTGAGATGAGATTTCTGAATTTATTGACATCTCAGCAGACGTTTGAACTTGTGCCACTGCTTAGGGATGTGGGCCCAAATGTGGGCAAATGGATCCAGTGCAGATGGAAGTAACAATCAAGCTGCCGGAGGTATTCATTGGATTGAGCAGCATCTATGAGACGAAAGGAACTGACAGCGAATTTTGGGTTGAAACCCTGCATCAGGACCCAATGTCAATAGTTCATTTCCCTCTACAGGTTCTGCTTTGCTCACTGTCATTTCAGCAGATTGTCTGTTACTTCAGATCTAGCATCTCCAGTCTCTTGTGTCTCTAATTTAGGTAGGAATCTTGCTTAGCGAAAGCCAATTGGGCCAAAGAGCCTGTTTCTTTACTGTATGACACTGCATTTTTAGCAGCAATTCCCTCACTATTAGTTCCCAACATTTCCCTTGGTTTTGTCCTTCAATATGTAATTTACCTGTATAGTGCTTAAAAATAAGTTACCTAATGTAAGCAGACAATGAGTGTAGTCTCTTGTGTTTCTGATTGTAACATTAAAAGTGTTTTTTTCACTCTGAGTTCTTGAAATACAATTAGGGCTTCCATGGTTTTCTTTGCTATAAATGCTAACAGACAACTTTTAACTCAATATGAGAAACTTTTTTCTTAGACATAATGTGGTATGAATAATGTGATAAAGTGTACTATTTAAAGGATTCAAATGGCAATTGGGGGAAAATTTACAGGGCTACAGTGAACAATTTTGGGGGGGGTGAATAGAATGAGTGGACTGCATTTCAGTGAGTTGTTATGGACAATGGGCTGAATGGCCTCAAGATATTACCAAATAATCTTTCTGCAAATTTTCTATGGGAGTTTTAGCTATTAAAATGATTCGTGCCAATGCTATGTTGGTTCACAATGGTGTCATTCTTGATGTAATATATATTTTTTGTATTCTTGTAAAATAAAATTACTCTTGTACATAAAAAAAATTGGAACTCTTTGCAGCAGGCAATGTTTTTTTTAAACATTAATGTGTGTGTGAATTTATTGACCTTGAAGGTGGACAGAACTTTTGGGATTGACTGAACTATTGAAGTTGAAGGAGCTATCATTTCACAAAGAGTGCATGTTAAACTCATAATTCAGTGAGTTAATATTTAATAATTTGGAAGGGACTTCAATGCTATTTCTTCTGCTCATTAAAACAGAGAAAGTGGTGCCTAGAAAAGGAGGGGCAGATGGAAAGGTGGTGAGAAGAGACTGCTATATGTTCTAGACTGCAGGTCTGGTGAACTTTTTGAGAGTTTGCCCAAATTGCTGATAATGTGTCTTTTTTTTTAATACTTGCATGTCATGGAAATTTTGAGCAGAGGTGATCATTAATTAATGAATTAGTAATGATAGTTATGGATTTTTAAGGATAACGGATGAGTTCTGTTATATAACACTCATCTATTCATTTTTCACTATTAATAAAGGTATAACAGAGAATTTGAACCACATACTTGTGTGATCTTGCAGATGCTGGAAATCCAGAGAACCAGACACACAAAATGCCAGAGGTCAGGCAGCATCTCGGGAAAGGTTTTAAAGAGTTGATGTTTCAGGCTAAGATCCTTCATCAAAATTGGAAAGGGAGGGGGAAGAAGCTAGAATAAAAAAAAGTGGGGTGAATGGAAGGAGTAATCAAAGATGACGGAGAACAGTGAGAGAAGGACTGACTGAGCTGCTGAAGAGAAGGTTTAAACTTCAGCATACATACAGTATTCACTGTTATTATCACTGAATAATCCAGGGTTCACTTGCAAATGACAGAAGGGGAAAAATATAAGCAGAGCAAAGGCAATACCGTCTGGTAACTATCCAAATACTGATGTGTACACTAGGCCTGTGAGGATTTCAAAATGTACTATCCAGCGCACCATGCTCTTGCAACCATCCCGCTGGCGCCAAGCTGGTGAGAGATGTTTCCTGTGAAAACATCTCACTGCTCCCAGGCTGTAAAAAGTCATTCACTGCTTCATTAGGTACTAAAGATAACCAGTGCGTTTCTGTTTATTATGGGTGAGGTTTAGATAATCATTGGGTAGTACTGCATGTCGCGTGCTAACAATTTTTCTCTGTATGTATCTTGGGCATGAGTGCCATAGGTTTGGCCACACCTGTCCAGTTGTATATTCAGGGGATAAGGGGAGGATTGATAAACTTGAATTGTTTTCTCTGGGTGTTGGAGGTACAGGGGAAACCTAGCGCATACATGAAATTATTAGACATAGATTGAGTAGGTGGTTAGGGTCTTATTTCCCCAGTGTGTTGTTATCATATGTTAGTGGACATGACTTTAATATGAAATGGGTAATGTTTAAAGAAGATTTTATGAGGCAAGTGTGTGTGTATTTTTTTTTACAATGGTAAGTGCCCAGAATGTGCTGTCGGGGAAAGAGATGGAAATGCATGAAAGCAAGGTTTAAAAGGCATTTGAAGCAGACACATAAACAGACAGAATATGTAGAGTAATAGGCTTTGAGCAGGCAAGTTGCTTAGCATAGGCATTATGACACTTTTTATGCTGTGCAGTTCTGCCCTTTAAAAGAGCTCAACACCGTTCTTGCAAGCGAGGTTTAGTAGCTGATGTTTTTTAAGTTGTGTCTACTAATGGGCAGTACAGCGGTGTGACAGCTTGCATAATGCTTTACAGTGCTGGAGACCCATGCTTAATTGCACCACTATCTGTATGACGTTTTATGTGGATTTCTTCTGTATGCTCTGGTTTCTTCCTATGTTCCAAAGTCACATTGATTGGCAAGGGTGAGTGAGTTGTGGGCATGCTATGTTGAAGACAGAAGTTTGGTGACACTTTGTAGGCTGCCTCCAGTGCATAATCAGACTGTGTTAGTCATTGATGGTGACGCTTTTTCACTGCATGTTTCAACATACATATGACAAATTAAACTAATCATAATTTTCTCTATCTTAACTTTCCCACTGTTAAAATTAATATTTATTTAGTGACACCCTATGACTATGACATGGCACCGATTCAGCCATGGCCACCCTTCAAGCAGAGTCTGGTGTGGTTAGATGACATTAAATTTGCTGACTGGGCAAGCCTTAGGAATGACTCGCATGGTATGAATCACAACACAACCATGGAAACATTAATGAGAAGGAACAATGATTGACATTGGCTGCACTCAGTTCCACAGAATAAGAATTTGGAAGGAAATTGATTCTGGACCAAGATGAGAATGCTAAGAAAGCTCCCTAAGGCCCCTACTTTCTCAGGAAGGTAAAGAAATTTGACATGTCCTTGTAGACTCTTACCAGTTCTTTTTTTATCAGTGCACCATAGAAACCATTCTAGCTGGATGCATCACAGCTGGGATGGCAGCTATTCTGCACATCACCACAAAAAACTGCAGTGAGTTAGATAGCATCTGTGGAGGGAAATGTACAGTCAATATTTTGGGTTGAGACTCCGTCCTCATGAAGGATTGAGTCAAAACGGGCAGCATCTATGGATGGGAATAAACAGCCAACGTTCCTGGCTAAGACCATCAAGACTGGAAAGGAATGGAGCAGAAGCCAGAATAAGAAGGTGGGGAAGAGGAAAGATACAAGTTGCTGGATGATTGGTAAAACCAGCTGAGGGAGAAGGTGAGTATGTGAGGGGGGGGGTAGTGAATTAAGAAGCTGGGTGGTAAGAGACGGAAGACTTAAAGGGCTGAAGAAGAAGGAACCTAAAAGGAGAGGATAATGGACCATGGAATAAAAGGAAAGAGGAAGGGAACAAAAGGGAGGTGATGGGCAGGTGAGGAGAAGAGAAAGAGGTGAGAGGGTAACTAGGATGGGAAATAGAAAAAGAGAACCAGGTGAATGGAGTAATTACCAGAGGTTAGAGAAATGGATGATAATCAAGTTACATAGAAACATAGAAAATAGGTGCAGGAGTAGGCCATTCGGCCCTTCAAGCCTGCACCGCCATTTATTATGATCATGGCTGATCATCCAACTCAGAACCCCGCCCCAGCCTTCCCTCCATACCCCCGATCCCTGTAGCCACAAGGGCCATATCTAACTCCCTCTTAAATATAGCCAATGAACTGGCCTCAACAGTTTCCTGTGGCAGAGAATTCCACAGATTCACCATACTCTGTGTGAAGAAGTTTTTCCTAATCTCGGTCCTAAAAGGCTTCCCCTTTATCCTCAAACTGTGACCCCTCGTTCTGGACTTCCCCAACATTGGGAACAATCTTCCTGCATCCAGCCTGTCCAATCCCTTTAGGATTTTATACGTTTCAATCAGATCCCCCCTCAATCTTCTAAATTCCAATGAGTACAAGCCCAGTTCATCCAGTCTTTCTTCATATGAAAGTCCTGCCATCCCAGGAATCAATCTGGTGAACCTTCTTTGTACTCCCTCTATGGCAAGGATGTCTTTCCTCAGATTAGGGGACCAAAACTGCACACAATACTCCAGGTGTGGTCTCACCAAGGCCTTGTACAACTGCAGTAGTACCTCCTTGCTCCTGTACTCGAATCCTCTCGCTATAAATGCCAGCATACCATTCACCTTTTTCACCGCCTGCTGTACCTGCATGCCCACTTTCAATGACTGGTGTATAATGACACCCAGGTCTCGTTGCACCTCCCCTTTTCCTAATCGGCCACCATTCAGATAATAATCTGTTTTCCTATTTTTGCCACCAAAGTGGATAACTTCACATTTACCCACATTAAATTGCATCTGCCATGAATTTGCCCACTCACCCAACCTATCCAAGTCACTCTGCATCCTCTTAGCATCCTCCTCACAGCTAACACTGCCACCCAGCTTCGTGTCATCCGCAAACTTGGAGATGTTGCATTTAATTCCCTCATCCAAGTCATTAATATATATTGTAAACAACTGGGGTCCCAGCACTGAGCCTTGCGGTACCCCACTAGTCACCGCCTGCCATTCTGAAAAGGTCCCGTTTATTCCCACTCTTTGCTTCCTGTCTGCTAACCAATTCTCCATCCACATCAATACCTTACCCCCAATACCGTGTGTTTTAAGTTTGCACACTAATCTCCTGTGTGGGACCTTGTCAAAAGCCTTTTGAAAATCCAAATATACCACATCCACTGGTCCTCCCCTATCCACTCTACTAGTTACATCCTCAAAAAATTCTATGAGATTCGTCAGACATGATTTTCCTTTCACAAATCCATGCTGACTTTGTCCGATAATTTCACCGCTTTCCAAATGTGCTGTTATCGCATCTTTGATAACTGACTCCAGCAGTTTCCCCACCACCGACGTTAGGCTAACCGGTCTATAATTCCCCGGTTTCTCTCCCTCCTTTTTTAAAAAGTGGGGTTACTTTAGCCACCCTCCAATCCTCAGGAACTAGTCCAGAATCTAACGAGTTTTGAAAAATTATCACTAATGCATCCACTATTTCTTGGGCTACTTCCTTAAGCACTCTAGGATGCAGACCATCTGGCCCTGGGGATTTATCTGCCTTCAATCCCTTCAACTTACCTAACACCACTTCCCTACTAACATGTATTTCGCTCAGTTCCTCCATCTCATTGGACCCTCTGTCCCCTACTATTTCTGGAAGATTATTTATGTCCTCCTTAGTGAAGACAGAACCAAAGTAATTATTCAATTGGTCTGCCATGTCCTTGCTCCCCATAATCAATTCACCTGTTTCTGTCTGTAGGGGACCTACACTTGTCTTTACCAGTCTTTTCCTTTTTACATATCTATAAAAGCTTTTACAGTCAGTTTTTATGTTCCCTGCCAGTTTTCTCTCATAATCTTTTTTCCCCTTCCTAATTAAGCCCTTTGTCCTCCTCTGCTGAACTCTGAATTTCTCCCAGTCCTCAGGTGAGCCACTTTCTCTGGCTAATTTGCATGCTTCTGCTTTGGAATTGATACTACCCCTAATTTCTCTTGTCAGCCACTACCTTCCTTGATTTACTCTTTTGCCAAACTGAGATGAACAATTGTTGTAATTCATCCATGCAACCTTTAAATGCTTGCCATTGCATATCCACCGTCAATCCTTTAAGTGTCATTTGCCAGTCTATCTTAGCTAATTCACGTCTCATACCTTCAAAGTTACCCCTCTTTAAGTTCAGAACCTTTGTTTCTGAATTAACTATGTCACTCTCCATCTTAATGAAGAATTCCACCATATTGTGGTCACTCTTAGCCAAGGGGCCTCTCACGACAAGATTGCTAATTAACCCTTCCTCATTGCTCAAAACCCAGTCCAGAATAGCCTGCTCTCTAGTTGGTTCCTCGACATGTTGGTTCAAAAAACCATCCCGCTTACATTCCAAGAAATCCCCTTCCTCAGCACCTTTACCAATTTGGTTCACCCAATCTACATGTAGATTGAAGTCACCCATTATAACTGCTGTTCCTTTATTGCACACATTTCTAATTTCCTGTTTAATACCATCTCCGACCTCACTACTACTGTTAGGTGGCCTGTACACAACTCCCACCAGCGTCTTCTGCCCCTTAGTGTTACGCTATCCAGACAGAATATCCACCAACCTGAGTTTGGCCTCATTATGGCAGAAGAGGAGGCCATGGACAGACAGAGGTCAAGTTACAACTTTATAAAATGTTGGTTAGACCACAGCTGGCTTAGTTCTGGTCACCACACTATAGAAAGGGTATGACTGGACAGAATGCAGAGGAAATTTACCAGTAGATATCCTGGGGTGGAATGTTTCAGTTATGAGGAGAGAAAGAATAGTCTTTTCATAAAGAGATACAACACAGAGACGGGTCATTCATTCCACACTGACCATTAACCACCCTTTTATTCTCACACATTTGGAGTGCCATATCTGCAAACGCCATACTGGAGGTAGGTAGGTTTGAACCCGGTTCACTGGTACTATGTGGGAGCAGTCCGACCAGCAACACCAATGTGTCATCCTTGTTACCAATTCTGTATCTGCTGTGCCATTCAGCTGAGTCGGGTCATGAGTCACATTGCAACGTAAAAATATAGAAGCAGAAGATGTTTGAGGCACTCAGCAAATTAGGCAGCATATATAGGGAAGAATAAACAGTTGATGCCTTGGCCTGAAATGGCGACTGTTTATCCTCTTCATAGATATTGCTTGACTTGCCAAATCTCTCCAGCATTTTGTGTGTGTGTGTTGCTCAGGATTTGCAGCATCTGCAGAACCTCTTCCATTTAATAACAGAAAATGCTATAGGTGCATTAACAAGCTGTTCAATATGTGCATGACTAATCTTCCAGTGTATTAGCACATTCCTGACCTCTACATGTAGTCCTTGCTGTCTTTTGGTTCTAGAAAACTGTCTGACCTTGAATGTATTCAGCAACTTGGTGTCATTGGACGTTGAGGGAAGAAATATCTCCACAATTCAGTGCTGCATAGTTTACTCCTTTTCCCCAATCCTGATACTCTTCATGACCAGCCCCCAGTCTTGAGAAACAACCTCCCCAAATCCAGCCTGCCAAGTCCTTTTAAGTGCAGAATTCTGCATTTGGCAGAATCCCTTATTGTTACCAAGGCATGTCCTGAAGGCGGCTTTGTACTGGGGAGTGCCTGAGTCTGCTTTTCTTTGTCAGCGATAATGTGATGATATCACCTAACCTGCACATAAAAGAGTGTTTTGTTCTATATGCTACACACCTAAAACTGTCCTGGCTCAGGACCAAAAGGACTTATCACATAAGCTCTAAACATAACATTCCCAGTGCTTTCATTTAATCTCAAACATGATTTGAGAGCACTCTAGGGACCTGGGGAGCACAAGTGCATTGCTCATTGAAGCAGCACGCCAATGGACAGGGAGGTGAAAAAAGCATTTAGCATGTTGGTTTTCATTAGAGCATAAATGTATTGGAGATGGGACAGGATGTTGCAGTTGTACAAGTCATTGTTGAGGCTGCACTTGGGGTGCCGTGTTGAGATTTGGCCACCCTGTCAATATTACCAAAAAGATGGAGGTACAGGAGCCTTAAGAACCCCCACTCAATGTTTTAGAAACAGCTCTTCCCCTCTGCCATCAGATTTCCGAATGGTCCATAAACCAATGAACACTACCTCACGATTTTATTCTCTTTTGGCACTATTTATTTGTTTTTTTAAATCTATTTCTTATTGTAATTTATATGTATGGCACTGTCCTGGCGCTGCTGAACAGCAATTTTGTTCATTTCCTTTTTTTTGTATTTGTTTCCTTTTTAATGTTCAGCAACACAACAGAGGAAGTGATTGTAACAGGAAAAATAACAACATCTAAAGGACACTTCGACACCTACAGGGATAGGAAGGGATTAGAGAGATAGGGGCCAAATCAAGCAAATGGGACCAGCTTGTTAAATATCATGGTTGGTGTGAATCTCAAACTAAAAAAAACAGAAAATGCCAGAAAAACTCCAAGTCAGACACAGTTAATGATTCAGGCTTGGGATTATTCATCAGAAATGAGAAGGGGAGAAGGCAAGTTGGTGTTCGTGGCAGAGAAGGAGGGGGAGGATAATGGGTTGAATTTCTCTGGTAGGTTGAATGAATTCTGTCTAGCCGGATGGAATTTGTGCGACAAGAGTCATAGGCATTAGAACACATGTAACACCTGTGTAGTGCTTGTCTTATCTCGTGTGATTGGTCACCATACTCTTCATGAGAAAATCAAATTATATAGTCCTACACTAGATGCTAGTGGTCCATCAGAACCTCTAGATAGCGGAAAGAGGCAGCGAATAGAAAACACACTTCTGGAAATAAGTTTGTTTATAAAAAATAGAAATATATATGAAATATTTACATGAGTAAGAACAATTCAAAATTCCTACATTCTGTTTAAATTTCAAATCTCAAATATCAAACGAAAACTAAAATCCTTTTTAGTTAGAATCATAGAATAACTTTTATTACTCCACTTTCTCTAACTAATTAGATCTAGTGTTAGGCCCAATTTAAAGGTCTACAAACATTTGCCTTTCTATTTATCCCATTTCATTAGAAAACTAATTGAATTCCTATTCTTAAGTATTATGGTTAACTTCAGTTTCAGTTCCTCATGTTCCATTCTTGCAACATCTAATTAGGGAGAGCCAGCATAGGTTTATGCAGGACAAATTGTGTCTTATTAACTTGATTGAGTTTTTTGATGAGATAACGAGAGTGATTGTTGAAGATAGAACTGTGTATGTTGTCTACGTAGGTAGTAGTAAGGCATTTGATGAGGAAGGCTTATCCAGAAGATTAAGATGAATGGGAAGTCAGATGCATACGCATAGTGAACTTGGCTGTTTGGACTCAGAAATGGCTTGCCCACAGAAGACGGAGGATAATGGTTGAAGGGGCTTATTCTGGCTGGAGGTTTGTGTTTAGTGGTGTTCTGCAGGGGTCTGTACTGGGACCTCTGCTGTTTGTGATGTACATAAATGATGAATATATAGATGATTGGGTTAGTAAGTTTGCAGATGGTACAACGATTGGTGGTGTTGTGGATAGTGTAGATGACTGGCAAAGTATACAACAGGATATTGATCAGTTGCAGACATGAGTGGAGAAATGGCAGATGTAGTTTAGACTAGATTAGATTAAATCATGAGAACTCTCAGTCCTTGTTTATTGTCATTTAGAAATGCATGCATTAAGAAATAATACAATGTTCCTCCAGTGTGATATCACGAAAAAAAGGACAAACCAAAGACTAACACCAACAAGACCACATAATTATAACATATAGTTACAGCAGTGCAAAGCAATACCATAATTTGATAAAGAACAGACCATGGGAACGGCAAAAAAAATGTCTCAAAGTTCTGATCGACTTCCGATGGTCCCTGATAGCAGGCGGCAGAAGGGAGAAACTCTCTCTGCCATAAACCTCCAGGCACCGACAACTGTTGATGAATTAGAAGCACCCGACCACAGCTGACCCTGAGTCTGTCCGAAAGCTTCGAGCCTCCAACCAGCCCCCCTACACCGAGCACCAAGCACCATCTCTGCCGAGTGCCTCGACCCCGTCCCGGTCGCCGAGCAACAAGCAAAGCCGAGGATTTGGGGCCTTCCCCTCCAGAGATTCTGGATCACACAGTAACAGCGGCAGCGAAAAAGGCATTTCAGAAGTTTCTCCAGATGTTCCTCCGTTCTCTCATGTCTGTCTCCATCAAATCAGAATTGTGCAAGGCACCCTACTTGACAGATTACAATTATCATTCACCGGAGTGGCCGCGCAAGCTGCGTTGCGCCGCCATCTTCTCCTCCTCCTTGGTTTAACCCAGCCAAGTGAAAAGTCTTGTACCTTGGTAGGTCAAATTTGAAGAGACAATGCACTGTTAAGGGTAAGACCTTTAATAGCATTGAAGAGCAGAGGGATCTTGGGGTCCAAGTTCATAGCTCCCTAAGAGTGGCTACATAAGCTGATAGAGTGGATAAGAAGTCATGTGGCAATGCTTAGGTGAGGCATTGAGTTTAAAAGTCTGCAAGGTATATCGCAGCTTAATAAAACTCTAGTTAGGCTGCATCTGGATTATTGCATATAGTTCTGGTTATGCCATAATAGGAAGGATGTCAAGGCTTTGGAGAGGGTGCAGAGAATCTTTACTGCCTGGATTAGGAGGCATGTTGTATAACGAGAGGTTAGGCAATCTTGGGTTGTTTTCTCTGTACTGTCGGAGGCTGAGGGGAGATCTGACAGGTGTTTATTAGATTATTAGAGGCATTGATTGAGTAGACAGTATCTTTTTCTCAGGGTTAAGGTGAGAGGGGGTAAGTTCAAAGGAGGTGTGAGAGGCAAGCTTTTTGCCCAGATAGTGGTGGGTGGCAGAGGAGGAAGCATTAGAGACTTTTAAGAGACATTTAGATACACATAAATGTGAGAAATATGGGAGGATATGGACATTGTGTAGGCAGAGGGCATTAGTTTAGTTGGCCATTTGATGACTAATTTACTTGGTTCGGTACAACATTATGGGCTGAAGGGTCTGGCCCTGTGTTATGTTCTGTGAGTTGCTACACCCCAATAATCCTCAATCCACATTATTTACCATTTCAACTTATAAAGCAGACCTTTCTATCCAGAACACACACTGGCCCCTGTAGTGCCCACTGGTCCTGGAGATCCCTAGCTGCACCCATAGATATTGTGTGCTCCTTCTCCCACAGATGTAACGCAAGAAGAGAAGAACCCTTGACTGCTCACCACCTGGACTTGTGAATTGCCACCTTGGCCAGGCTCAGTTGCAAGCTCATCAGGTGATCACCCAAGTGACTCACCCCTGTTCCACACTGGGTGATTGAAGATCAGGAGATTGAACTGCAGCCAGAGCCCCAGGAGCAGCCTTTTCAGGTAATCAAATAAAGGCCACAACCTCTTGCACTCCAAATATACATCAAATGGTTTATTAGTGTCATATGTACTGAAGTACAGTGAAAAACTGTATTTTACATTAGATTAGATTAGATTAGATTATGAGGACACCCAATCCTCGTTTATTGTCATTTAGAAATGCATGCATTAAAAAAATGATACAACGTTCCTCCAGAATGATATCACAAGAAAACACAGGACAAACCAAGACTAAAACTGACAAAACCACATAATTATAACATATAGCTACAACAGTGCAAAGTAATACCGTAATTTGATAAAGAGCAGACCATGGGCATGGTAAAAAGAAGTCTCAAAGTCCCGATAGCCTCATCATCTCATGCAGACGGTAGAAGGGAGAAACTGTCCCTGCCATGAACCTCTGAGCGCCGCAAACTTGCTGATGCAGCAACATTGGAAGCACCCCACCGCAGCGGACTCTGAGTCCGTCCGAAAACTTCGAGCCTCCGACTAGCCCTCCGACACCGAGCACTGAGCACCTTTCTCTGCCAAGCACTTCAACGCCACCCCAGCAGCCGAGCAATAAGCAAAGCCGAGGACTCGGGGCCTTCCCCTCCGGAGATTCTGGACCACACAGTAGCAGCAACAGCAAAGGCAGGCATTTCAGAAGTTTCACCAGATGTTCCTCCGTGCTCTCACATCGGTCTCCATCAAAACAGGATTGTGCACGGCATCCTACTTGACAAATAACAGACATCACCACTAGAGTGGCCGTTGTGAGCTACATCGCGCCACCATCTTCTCCTCTTGCCACCCACACAGATCATTTCATCACATCAGTACAACAAGGCTATATATGGGAATAGAGTAACTGAATGCAGAATAAATTTTTACAGTTACAGAGAAAATCAGTGCAGGCAAGGTGTATGGTCATGACAAGGCCAAGACTTCATATTAATGTACTAGGTCTTTTAACAGTGAGGTAGATCTGGTGATTCGTGCTTTCAGTCTTTTGTATCTTCTGTCTGATAGGAGAGGGAGAAGAGATAACGTTCAGGGTGAGGGGGGTCTTCGATTGTCCTGGCTGCTTAACCGAGCCAGCGAAAAGTACCTGAATGGCTGACCAGCAGTGCAACTCCATATCGATTAAAATCTTTTATGTTCCTGCTTGGGCACCCACACACACACTCAGTAGCCACTTTATTAGGTACCATTGTAATGCATAGTTATTTGAGTTACTGTCTCCTTCCTGTCAGCTTGAACGAGTCTGGCCATTCTCCTTTGATTTCTCCCATTAACAAGGCATTTTGCTCACACAGCTGCCATTCACTATATAGTTTTTGGTTTTTGCACCATTCTCTGTAAAGTCCAGAGACTTTTGTGCTTGAAAATCCCAAGAGATAAGCCATTTCTGAGATACTCCAGCCACCCTGTCTGACACCAACAATCATTCCATGGTCAAAGTCACTTAGATTATATTTCTTCCCCATTCTGATATTTGGTCTGCACAACTGAACATCTTGACCAGGTCTGCATGCTTTTATGCATTGAGTTGCTGTCACAGGATTGTCTGATCAGATATTTGCATTAATGACCAGGTGTACCTAATAAGATGGCCACTGTGTGTATGTAAATATGTGTGCCTATGGGATGTTTATTCTTATTTACACAAGTAAATGCAATAAAATTAGCATTTAGCAGCAGCTGCAGCAGCACAGAACAATATAAATACAATTAACAAATGAACCTGCATAAAACTATAGTAATTTCTGGTTTAAAACTAACTTTTAACCCATGATTGTCATTTATTGGGACCAGCCCATCAATTTCATGTCAGTCATCGCAAACCATGACCAACTTTGGACCTCGCTATCTACCTTGTTATGACCTCGCACCTTACTGTCTTTCTGCGCTGTACTTTCTAACTGTAACACTTTGATTCTGCATTTTGTTATTGTTTTTACCTCTTTTAGTACCTTGATAAATACTTTTTTGAAATGATCTGCATAAATGGCATGCAAAATAACTTTTTTTCACTGTACATTCGACAATAATGAATCAATTATACAAACATCAGGCACCCATTGACACTAATCCCATTTCATTTTCCGCACACTCCAATCATCTTCTCCCAGTTTCCACCACTCGCTTGTGATCATGTAGAAGGTTGTTGCAAATTACAACAGGAAGGACATTAACAGAATGCAGAGCTGAGCTGAGAAGTGGCAGATGGAGTTCAATCCGGGAAAGCGTGAAGTGATACAGCTTGGAAGTTTGGACTTGAAGGCAGAATACAGGGTTAATGGCATAATCCTTAGCAATGTAGAGGAACAGAGGCATGGTGGGGTCCACATCCTAGATCCCTCAATGTGTTGGACTTTATTGTACAGGAGATGAGTTCAAGAGCCATGAGGTAAAGTTGCAGCTCTGTAAAACTCTGGTTAGACCACACTTGGAATATTATGTTCTGTTCTGGTTGCCTCATTATAGGAAGGATGTGGAACAGTTAAGAGGGTGCAGAGGAGGTTTACCAGGATGCTGCCTGTATTAGAGAGCACGCCTTATGAGAAAGAGTTGAGTGAGCTACAGATTTTCTCTTTGGAACAAAGGAAATTTAGAGGTGTATAAAATGATAGGAGGTATGGATTGAGTGAACAGCCAGCACCTTTTCAACAGGGTGGAAACTGCTAATATGAGAGGTTATAATTTTAAAGTGATTGGAGAAAAGTATAAGAGGGATGTCAGACATAGATTTTTACACAGAGAGTGGTAAGCATGCGAAACACACTGCTGGGTGTGGTGGTGGAGACAGATGCATTAGGGTCATTTAAGAGACCCTTAGATAGGCACCTAGTTGAAAGAAAAATGGAGGGCTGTTTGGGAGTGAAGTGTTAGAATTGGTCTTAGAGTAGCTTAAGAGGTTGGCTCAACACCATGGGTTGAAGGGCCTGGACGGTGCTGTAATGTTCTATGTTTACCCACAGACTAGCAACATACAGTGGCTAATTAACTCACCAAACTGCATGGCTTGGATTGCATGCACCTTTATTGTCTACCTGCACTGCACTGTCTCTGCAGGTTGTTATTGTTTTAGCTTGTATTACAGTATGCAAGACAAGGTTTTCAGTGTATTTTAGATAACAGTGGGATAGAAGCTGACTCCAGGCTCAGGGCAGCTTTGATCCCATTGTTATCAGACCCTTTTTTGGTTCTCTTCTATGATAAGATAGACTCTTGGCCTCACAGTCTACTGCGTTATGATCTTGCACTGTATCAGTTACCTGCACTGCACCTTTTACACTTTATTCTTCATTATTATTGTTTTATCGCAATGTATAATTTGATCTGTATTAACAGTATGCGAGACAGGTTTTTCAATGTATCTTGGTACATATGACAATAGCTAACTAATACAAATAGCAAAACCAATAATAAGAAAAAATCAAGTACGTGAAGGTTTAATTCCCCTGTTTCCAGTTTCCAGTCCATCAGTATTTTGAAAATACTTGAATGATTGCCACAGCCTAGCCTACTCACTTTGTCTTTCAATCCCCTTTGCCCATCTCCTTGTCCCATTTCCAGTAACATGGCATGATCAATAAACTTGCATGCTCAGCTTTCATTCCTGCCTGCCTGGTGTCAAAACCAGAGGCTTTGTTCAGATTCCTACAGCACAGCTCACAGAGCTTCTGCCCCACAGCGCTAAAGACCTGACCTCGGGCAAAGTTTGTGTGGAGTTTGCAAATTCTCCTTGTGATCACATGGATTTCCTCTGTGTGGTTTGATTTCTTTCCACATTTCAAAGGCATGCGAATCGGTAGCATAATTGGCCACTGTGATTTGCCGTTAGTGTATGAGCGAGTGGTGGAATCTGGTGTGGGGAGAGGGGGTGGGTTTGATGAGAATGTGGGGAGAATAAAATGGGATAGTGGCTGGTTGGGGACGTGAACTCAATGTGCCGAAGGGCGTGTTTCCATACTGTATGGCTTGATCACATTTGCTCATTGACTAGTAATATTGCTGTGTTTGACCCTTTCTCTCTCCCTCTTTATACTGGCTATCACCCTTCTGTTTTTCAGTCTATATAAAGGAACTCAGCCTGAAATATTAGCTGGCCATTTCCCTCTACAGATGCTGCCTGACACACTGCGTTCCTCCAGTGCTTTGTGTGTGGATCCAAAATTAACTTAGAGGCCAAAGGTTATGGTGCTTATTTGAAAGGAAATCTGTAGCAAGTAGTATACCACAGGAATTGATGCTGGGACCTTTATTGCTTATAATTTATATAACGGATAGGTGAGAATATAGGCGATCTAATCAATAATTTTGTTGATGGCATGGAAAGGACAGGAGATGGATTTTAATCCAGACATGTGTGGGGTAACAGCAGTGTGCCAGATGCTGCTGTGTGTGAAGGAAGAGAAGTGTGTGCAGTTACTACTACAAGAGAAAAGGTGCTCAAGAAGCTGAAAGACCTGAAGGTACATAAATCACCCGGACCAGAGGAACTGCAACCTAGGGTTCTGAAAGAGGTAGCGGTAGAGATTGTGGTGGCATTAGAAATGATCTTTCAAAAATCACTCGACTCTGGCATGGTGTCAGAGGACTGGAAAATTGCAAATGTCACTCCACTCTTTAAGAAAGAAGGAAGACAGCAGAAACAAAATTATAGACCAGTTAGTCTGACCTAAGTGGTTGGAAAGATGTTAGAGACAATTGTTAAGGATGAGGTGATGGAGTACTTGGTAACACAGGACTACAAAGTCAGTATGCTTTCCTTCAAGGAAAATCCTTCCTGACAAACCTGTTGGAATTCTTTGAGGAGATTACAAGTAGGATAGATAAAGGGGATGCAGTTGACGTTGTATATTTAGACTTTCAGAAGGACTTTGACAAGGTGACACACATGAGGCTGCTTACCAGGTTAAGAGCCCATGGTATTACAGGAAAGTTACTAACATGGTTAGAGTATTGGCTGATTGGTAGAGGCAGCGAGTGGGAATAAAAAGATCCTTTTCTAGTTGGCTGGTGTTCCGCAGAAGTCGGTGGTGGGACCACTTTTTTATGCTATATATAAAGGATTCAGCTGATGGAATAGGTGGCTTTGTTGCCAAGTTTGCAGATGATACAAAGAGTAGTGAAGGGGCAGACAGTGTTGAGGAAACACATAGAATGCAGAAGGATTTAGACAGATTAAGAGAATAAGCAAGAAAGTGGCAAATGAAATACAATGTTGGAAAATGCATGGTCATGCACTTTGGTAGTAGAAATAAATGTGCGGACTGTTTTCTAAATGGGGAAAAGATCCAGGAATCTGAGATGCAGAGGGTCCTGGGAGTCTTCGTGCAGAACACCCTGGAGATTAACTTGCAAGTTGAGCTGGTGGTGAGAAAGGCAAATGCCATGTTAGCATTCATTTCAAGAGGTCTAGAATACATGAGCAGGATGTGATGCCGAGGCTTTGTAAGGCACTGGTGAGGCCTCACCTTGAGTATTGTGAACAGTTTTAGGCCCCTCATCTTAGAAAAGATGTGCTGGCACTGGAGATGGTCCAGAGGAGGTTCACAAGGATGATTCTGGGAATGAAAGGGTTATCATACGAGGAACGTTTGATGGCTCTGGGTCTGTAGTCGCTGTGTTACATACTTCGTGGGTATCTTGTGACTGTCCTATGACCATGATGTAATTGAGTATCTTGTGAGCCTGATGTACTGGTCTTGTGATGGTGGGGTGATGTAATTTTCCCGCCAGTGTGAGGTCACGTGATGACATGCTCTCAACAGGTATCTAAAGGGAAACCCCTGTTGTTACGCAGTTTCAGTTTAGTTCGTCAGTTAATTCGACAGTTACTCCATTATGCTGCGTATTCGTCTCAAGACACAGTTTCGTTTTAAAGTGGAGTTTTACTTTCTATTGTGAGTGATATTGGAGAGTGAAGACCTTACTAAAGTAGGGGAACCCGAAGGATTGAGTACAGTTGATGTCATTCGGCGGATCCACCTTATGGAATCTTCATTCAGAACTAGTGACCTGCATCTGAGATAACTCCTGCAAGATCAGGGAAGTTTGTGCAGTGTTCACTCACCAGAAAAAGGTCAGTTCCTTTAAGCTGTTTTATTTCCTTCATCGTGAATCCTTTAGAGAATCAGAAATAACGTCACGTCTTCGAAGAAATCCGTTTCCAGAGAAGTCTCTCCTAATTGACTGTGTAAATCACTTGGACATTCGAATTTACCACTTTAAGAACTGTTTTCGAATTTACCATTTTAAGAACTGTTCCAGAGTTGCCGTATAGCAGCTAACTTCCAGTTAAGTTAGTCGTTTGAATACTTTTCGCTATTGTTAAGAAGAGTTTAATAAATGTTTATGTTTGTTTATAAAACTTGGCAATTATATATTCATTGTTGCTGGTCACGTGACAGCTGGAACACGGAAGGATGAGGGGGGATTTCATTGAAACCTTTCGGAAGTTGAAAGGCCTAGACAGAGTAGATGAGGAAAGGACGTTTCCCATGGTGGGAGAGTCTAGGACAAGAGGCAACAGCCTCAGGATAGAGGGGCGTCCTTTCAAAACAGAGACACGGAGAAAATTCTTTAGCCAAAAGGTGGTGAATTTGTTGCCACATGCAGCTGTGGAGGCCAGGTTGTTGGGAGTATTTAAGGCAGAGGTTTATAGGTTCTTGATTGCACATGGTATCAAAGGTTAGGGGGAGATGGGGTTGAGAAGGAGGGAAACAAAGGATCAGCCATGATTGAATGGCGGAGCAGACTCGATGGGCCAGATGGCCTAATTCTGCTCCTATATCTTATGGTCTTATGGTATAATGATCTTTGGTAAGTCAAATTCTGGTAGAACATGGAGTATGGCCTCTTACTCCACCTTTTCCCCTCACCTCTTAATACTGCTACTATCTTCTATTCTTTCAGTCTAGATGAAGTGTCTCAACCCTAAGCATCAACTGTCCACTTCACTCTACAAATGCTGCCAGACCCTGCTCTGCATGTGACCACAAGAAACCACAGAATTATGAACGAAGCCTAGAACATCATTGAAAATAGCCTGTTCTCTATGATCTCTGTATATACTTCTTGTGCCTCAGTAAAGCCCGCCAGTATAGTCAAAGAGGCTCACTCACCGCAAATGTTCTCTCTTCTGCAGCTTCCCATGTGGCAGAGGATAGCACATGTGGCAGCCTTAGAAAACATAACAGGCATAGAGGTTCAAGTACAGCTTCTATCCTACTGCTGTAAGACTTAAATAGTTTCCAAGTAAGGTATATTGGCTCTTGAGCTCAGAATCTACCTTGTCATGATTTTGTTCTTCATTGTCTTCCTGCACTGCACTTTCTCTGTAGCTGTTATAATTTATTCTACATTGTTATTGCTTTACCTTATTCTAAGTTGATGCATTGTGTGATAAATTGATATGTATGAACAGTATGCAAAATTCACTATATCTCAGCATATGTGACAGCAATAAACCAATTCCAATTCAAATTCATCCAGATCTTAGCACCTGTAGTCATGTGTATCCAGTAAGTAACATCTGAACAGACTGGTCTGCATTTCTCCGGATCAGAATGTCTGAGAGGTGATCCGATGTGGCTCTGTGAAATGCTGACACAGTCTGATTGCGTGGATAGGCAGAGTATATTGCCACATTCAAAGGAGAATGTAATCAAAGGATGTCATCATACAATAGTTATCAAAGCAATCTACTGTAGGAGAGATTAGATTAAAAATTTAGATTAGCTTTACTTGTCACAAGTTATGTCAAAACATATGTAATTTGCATCTTGACTAATGCAGTCCAAGGGTGGAGCTAGCAAAACCCACAAGTGTCACCATGCTTTTGGTGCCAACACCACACGCCCACAATTACTAACCTTAACTGATACATCTTTGGAATGTGGGAGGAAACTGGAGCACCTGGAGAAAACGCACATGCAGACAGGCAGAATATACAAATCCCTCACAGGCTGTGGCATGAATTGAATCTCAATCACTGGCACTGTAAATTGTTATACTAACAGCAATGCTACCATAGAAAATAGACTTCCAATTAATTGGCTTTTTGAAAGGATGAGCATGCTACTTTGCATAAACAGAATTATAAGACCATAAGATCATAAGACAAAGGAGCAGAAATCAGCCATTCGGCCCATCGAGTCTGCTCCGCCATTTTATCATGAACTGATCCATTCTCCCATTTAGACCCACTCCCCCGCCTTCTCACCATAACCTTTGATGCCCTGGTTACTCAGATACCTATCAATCTCTGCCTTAAATACACCCAATGACTTGGCCTCCACTGCCACTCGTGGCAACAAATTCCATAGATTCACCACCCTCTGGCTAAAAATTTCTTTGCATCTCTGTTCTGAATGGGCGCCCTTCAATCCTTAAGTCATGTCCTCTCGTAATAGACTCCCCCACCATGGGAACCAATTTTGCCACATCATGCCCTTCACTATTCGAAATGTTTCTATGAGGTCCCCCTTTATTCTTCTAAACTCCAAGGAATACAGTCCAAGAGCGGACAAATGTTCCTCATATTCATAATCCTCTCATTCCCGGAATCATTCTAGTGAATCTTCTCTGAACCCTCTCCAACGTCAGCACATCCTTTCTTAAATAAGGAGCTCAAAGCTGCCCACAGTACTCCAAGTGAGGTCTTACCAGTGCCTTATAGAGCCTCAACATCACATCCCTTATTCATAATGGAACCATACAGCATATAAAACAGACCTTTCAGCCAAGCCTACGCACAGCTAACTTCATCCTGCCTCATTGTTTGTCTAGACAGCTCACAACTTGTAGGACTCAATACTAAATTCTTCAAGTATATCATTCTCTTTTCCTGTGTGCCAGAACTGGTTTCAATCCCTCTGTTCCATTTGCATTTCCTGCTTTTGAGGACTTGAGTTCTGGGGAAATGTTGATAGGCTAGGATTATATTCCCCAGAGTACAGGAGAATGAAGGAGTTGATAATAATAATAATAGTAAGTACTTTATTGATCCCGAGTGCAAAATTCTTTTGTTACAGCAGCAACATTTAAAACACTGTTAGCAGTGTGTAGATTTAAGTAGTAATACAGAATAATAATATACACAATAATGTACAGGGGCACAACTGAGAGCATCCTGACTGGCTGCATCACTGCCTGGTATGGGAACTGTACTTCCCTCAATCACAGGAGTCTGCAGAGAGTGGTGCAGACAGCCCAGCACATCTGTAGATGTGAACTTCCCACTATTCAGGACACGTACAAAGACAGGTGTGTAAAAAGAGACCGAAGGATCATTGGGGACCTGAGTCACCCCAACCACAAACTGTTCCAGCTGCTACCATCTGGGAAATGGTTCCACAGTATTAAAGCCAGGACCAGCAAGCTCTGGGGACAGCTTCTTCCACCAGGCCATCAGACTGATTAGTTCATGCTGATGCGATTGTATTCCTATGTTATATCAACTGTCCTGTTGTACATACTATTTATTTATTATAAATTACTATAAATTGCACATTGCACATTTAGACAGAGATGTAACATAAAGATTTTTACTCCTCATGTATATGAAGGATGTAAGAAATAAAGTCAATTCAAGTCAATTCAATCAATGTGCAATAATAATGTTTGAAATAATAAAGCAGAGACTAGATGTGTGTCCTCCGGTTGCACAGAGATGAACTGTTGTATGTGCTTATTGCATTTGGTAGAAAAGATTTTCTGTAACAATCCTTGTGACAGCTCCACTGAACGAGTGTGTTCAAAGGGGTACTCCGACGTGTATTCAGTAGGTCATGGAGAGGATGTGCCAGATTGTCCATAAAGAATAATAGTTTGTCTAATGACCTCCTCTCCACCATTAACTCAGAAGAACCTGGACTGTAACCAAGGACAGATCCAGCCTTTCTGATGAGTTTATTTAGTCTTTTTGCATCATCAGCACTGATGCTGCTCCCCCAACATAAAGCAGCAAAGAAGACTGCACTCGCTACAATAGACTGGTAAAAGATCTCCAACATCCTGCTGCACGCATTGGAGGATCTCAGCTTCCTTAGAAAATAGAGTCTGCTCATCCCCTTCTTGTAAACAGCCTTGGTGTTGGTTTTCCAGTCGTTTGTTGTCGAGGTGGATACCTAGGTATTTGTACTCCTCCACCACTGCAACCTCTTCTCCTGGAATATATACAGGACCTGTCACAGTCCTCTTCCTCCTAAAATCAGTCACCATCTCCTTGGTTTTGGCCACATTCAGGAGCAGCTGATTCCCCCTGCACCACTCCACAAACTTGTCCCCCAGTCCTCTGTGCACCGCCTCCTGCTCATCTCTGATACACACAACCACTGCAGAGTCATCAGAGAACTTCTGCAAATGGCAAGACTCAGAGTTGTACTGAAAGTCTGAGGTGTACAGTGTGAACAGATATGGAGACAGGACAGGACAGTCCCTTGTGGGGCTCCAGTGCCACTCACCACCACCTCAGACAGAGAACTACCCAGCCATACAAACAGGGGCCTATCAGTCAGTTAGTCAGTAATCCAGGAGACAGTGGATTTGTCTACGTCCAACCATTGCAGCTTCTTGCTCAGAAGAAGTGGCTGGATTGTACTAAAGGCTACAGAGAAATCAAAAAATGTGATTCTCACGATGCCACCAGCATCATCCAGGTGGGAGAGAGCTCTCTGCAACAGGTAGATGATGGCATCATCCACTGCCACATAAGGTTGGTAGGCAAACTGTAGAGGGTCCAATGAAAATCTCACCTGTGGTCCAAGGTAAACCTGCCTCTCTGGCACCTTCATCACATGACATGTGAGGGCAATTGGTCTGTAGTCATTAAGTGTCGATGGAATTGCCTTCTTAGATACAGGAACCAAGCAGGAAGTCTTCCATAGCACTGGTATCTTTTCCAACTCAGACTCAGATTGTAAAGGTGCTGCAAAATACCAGACAGCTGGCTCACACAGGCTTCAGTACCCTGGGGTTGATACTATCTGGGTCAGCGGCCCTGCCTTGATGTAGTCACTCCAGCTGTCTCCTAACCTGATCTGCAGTCACAGTCAAGCAGGGGAGGGTGGTCCTCCCCATGGAGCCGGGATCCTCCAAGTTTGAGGGGTTTAGAACACAAACACTCAGCAGAGGGGAGGGAGACGGCTTCAGGGACAGGGAGGCTATGTGGTCTGGGCAAGTGGGAGAGAGGACAGCAGGAGGTCTTGTGCTGAACCTGTTGAAAAACAAGTTCAATTTGTTGGCCCTATCCAGGCAGCCATCGATCTTCCTTTCCTTAACCTTAAAGCCAGTGATCTGCTTCATGCCCAACCACCTGTCCCTTATGCATCTCTATTTTTCTCCAGTCCTGCTGAAGGGTTTCGACCTGAAATGGTGACTATACTCTTTTCCATAGATGCTGCCTGGCCTGCTAAGTTCCTCTAGCATTTTGTGTGTGCCCCTTATGCTATTCTGCTGGAGCTTGTACTCCAGCTTTCTCTTGTGGGATTCTTTGCACTCCCTCAGTCTCACCCTCTGTTCACTCTATACTCACCTCAATATTTGTCTATCTCCAGACCTGAAGGTTTTCTTCTTCTTATTCAAAAGTTCTTTCAGGTCTCTGGTGATCCAGGGCTTGTTGTTGGGGAAGCAGCGTACAGTCCTGGCTGGCAAGATGGCGTTCTCATAGAACTTGATACAGTCTGTGATACAATCAGTCATTTTATTAATGTCCTCCCTGTGTGGCTCACATAACCCATCCTGGATCTTATAGAGGTATGTAGGTAGAGTAGATACATGCATGTCACAATGACGGGGGCATAGGGAGCAAGGGTAGATCAAATGCAAGACACATCTTCTGAGGTTACTTAGATTTAGTTTATTGTTCGATACCAGGAGAGCTAGGCAGGAGCAGGAGTAGCAAACTGGACAAGGACTCAGGACTAATATTAGGCTGGGACTAGGGGTCTAGGCTAGGACTCAGAATTGTATCCCAGAACTAGAGGAGACATGAAGAGGCTAGGGTATGGACTCTGAGCCCGAGACTGGGCAAGGACCCAGTACTTGGGTCTTGCCTCGGGCTTGGACCCCAGAACCAGGCATGGACATGACATGGGCTAGGAAGAGGAGGAACATGGAAAACAGAGCCTCGTTCTCGGGAGAGCAGGTACATGGAACCATAGTCGCACACAGAACAGAGAGCTGGGACCCCTCCTTGGGTATAGGACATAGGGCCGGGACTCATGACCCTCCGTGGGGCAACGGCAAGACGGCCTAACTTACCCCATGAAGGCGAGGACAAGACAAGACAGAACATGACCCCCCCCCGCAGGGCAATGGCAAAATGGCCTGACTTACCCCACGGAGGCGAGGACAAGACATGACCCCCCGCGGGGCAACGGCAAGACGGCCTGACTTACCCCATGGAGGCGAGGACCAGACAAGACAAGACATGACTCCCTGCGGGGCAACGGCAAGACGGCCAGACTTACCCCCATGGAGGCGAGGACCAGACAAGACAAGACATGACCCCCCCACGGAGCAATGACAAGACGGCCTGACTTACCCCATGGAGGCGAGGACAAGACAAGACAAGACCAATACGAATGAACACCAGACAGTACCTATCTGACTCCGGTGATGGAACTAAACCGAAGTGCAGGCGGGGGCTGCAGATGAGGGCTAGAGGTGAGAGGGGCAGAGAAGGGATTCAGACAAGGGGATAGGATAGGAATCACAGACCACCAGGGCCAGGACTTGACTCAGAACTGGGAAGCCGCCAGGGCCAGGACTTGACTTGGTGCTTGAATGCCACCAGGGCCAGGACTTGACTTGGTGCTAGAATGCTGCCAGGGCCAGGACTTGACTTGGTGTTAGAATGCCGCCGGAGCCAGGACTTGACTTGGAGCCTCCAGGTAGAGGCGAGCTCTCAACTCGGCCCGGGAACAGTAGACAGCGGTTCTTGATTCCCTCTGGTGGATTAACTGATGGACCCACCTCGGTGAGGAAACTTTGCAGGCTCGCTTTAGCGGGGTAACTTGACAGGGGAGGTGAATTATTGGCACTCGCTTCGGGCGGAGACGAGGCTTGCGCTGGCCAGATGACATTGGCACGCCGTACATTGGCGACTTTGCAAACGCTCCCGTGCCAAACGGCTGAACGCCGGAGACTATAAACTACCGGTTCAGCCAAGCGTTAATTGCCTCTAATCACCAAAGTTGAGGGACACGGGAAAACAGGAAATCAACGGTCCGGATCGTAACATAAACAAGCTAAATTTAAAGGGACCCCGATCCGGACCATGACAATGCAGGCTTTTCCCCTCAGGTTGGGTGAGACTAGAACTAGAGGCCACAGGTGTAGAGTGAAAGCGGAATGTTTAAGAACATTCTGAGGGGGATCTTTTTCCATTCAGAGGGTGGTGTGAGTGTAGAACCAGCTGCCTGTGGAAGAGGTGGATACAGGTTCAATTAGAACATTTAAGAGAAGTTGGGATAGGCACATGGATGAGTGGGATATGGAAAGCTATGGTCTGGGCGCAGGTTGATGTGACTTGGCAGAGAAACAAGTCAGCATGGACTGCATCGCCCAAAGGATCTGTTTCTGGGTGTAACGTTAGGAAGCTCCACCTGCGGAAGGACGAAAATGAGGTTTATGAAAAGAGAACTCGGGGGATAAAAAGCTATGTGAAAACAGTGTGGCTGATGCAGGCACGGACAAGTGACAGAAACCCAGCGAACTATTAGAAACTAAGGATATAAACTCCTAAAAGTGGAATCTTTACCTTACTTACTTGAAAACCTCAAGGTGAAACCCCTGGAGGAGAGACAATAGTGACAAAAGATTTATTGAAGCTACAGCTATAACAAACAACAGCTGTAACAAGACAATATCAGCAGAGCCAAGTGTCCAAGATCTCTACTGGGTAAATGGGAATTAATTCTATAAAATTACACTGAGGGATTAGGTGAGTTAAAACACTTCTACCATCCTGAGTGTATAATTTGTGTGTGAAATATGTTCAGTAGTATTGTAACTGAGAAATGTTTGGAAATGACAGTGTGATATTGAGTTATTTTGAAATAGAGAATAGAATATATATAAGAACTTAATCCTGTTGTGTAGAGGTCAGGTTGTTTTTTGTGTAAATATTGTGAATCGACTTTTTGTGGATGACCCACCAATTCATCCAATGAACCAAGAAACAGGATGGCGAGCCTCCCCAGATTGAAGAACCAGCGCGGGAAAGAATGTTTCAAGACGTAGATTATTTAATACGGTTGGATGCGGAAGTTTGTTTTTCATTTGAGGGACCTGAATTTGATTTTTATAAAATAACTGATTATTTTTGCAAAGACCTTGATAAGTTACTGAATGAGATTTGCTTTATTTAAAAGTTGTGATGATGGAGAATTTGTCGTGAAAGGAGTTAAGCAGTATATTTATATTTTTTTGGGGGGGTGGGGTTGGATATGAATTTGTAGACATACTGACCTGGATCTGAAACTGAAGTTAACCATAATACTTAAGAATAGGAATTAAATTAATTTTATAATGAACTAGGGATAAATAGAAAGGCAATTGTTTGTCTGTAAACCTTTAAATAGAGCCTAACACTGGATCTAATTAGTTAGAGAAAGTGGAGTAATAAAGGTTATTCTAATGATTCTAACTAAAAAGGAATTTAGTTTTCGTTTGATATCTGAGATTTGGAATCTAAACAGAATGTAGGAATTTGGAATTGTTCTTACTCATGTAAATATTTCATATACACAGTATTTTTATATTTTATAAACAAACTTACTTCCATAAGTGTGTGTTTTCTATTCGCTGCCTCCTTCCAATATCTACTGATGACCCATAAACACCTAGTGTAGGGCTATGTAATTTGATTTTCTCATAAAGAATGCGGCAGCCGGTCACACAAAATAAGACAAGCACTACACAGGTGTTGCATGTGTTCTTGTGCCCTATGACTCTTGCTGCACAAATTCCATTCGGCCAGACAGAATTCATTCAACCTACCAGAGAAAGTCAACCCATTGTGCTCTCTCCACTTCTCTGCCAGCCACACCCACTTGCCTTCTCCCCTTCTCAATTCTGATGAATAGTCCCAGGCCTGAATCATTAACTGTATCTGATTTGTGGAGTTTTTCTAGCATTTTCTTGCATTTTCTGTTTTTTATTTGAGATTCACACCGACCATGATACCTAATAAGCTATTCCCATTTGCCTGATTTGGCCCCTATCCCTGTAGGTGTCAAAATGTCACTTAAATGTTGTTATTGTACCTGCTACAACCACTTCCTCTGTTGTGTTGCTGAACATTGATCAGGAAGGGTAAATAGTTACAGGATCTTCCACATCTACCAGCACAACTACACACAAACACACAGAGAGAATAAGAGCCAATTTGCATTCTTGAACACTTCTGGCATTCTTCTGGCATCACTTCGTTGTCGTCGTGGCAATCCCTCGAGGTCGAGGACGATGGTCTTCGTTCCGTTATTCTATTTATGGGCTCTCAAGTGGCTGACCCACAGAGCAAAGATGCCTGTGCGTGTATTTGTTTAACGTGTACTTGATGTTGCAGTCCAAAAAGCACACAATACTTCACAAATCAACCAACTGATTCCAATGGCATGGAAACCACGACGATTGGAGCTGATGGATTAGTTGCAGCCTTCATCCGCCTTCACAGCCGAAGTAACTTCGTCTGCCTGTTCCACTGTTGAGGGCTTGGTTGGATTGTTTTTTGTCAGGGACCTCACCCTCGACCTTACCGCCATGGGTGACCCTACCAGGAGCATAGCTCCAGACAGCATTGCTCTCAGGATCACAGGACCACACAAGCTTCTCCACCATGACAAGGCGACAATGTCGCGGCATCACTTACCTGACGTCAGAAGAAACAGTGAACTGTTCTGACCACCCTATTATAGGTAAAATGTGGTTAAATTGGAAAGGTTTATGAGGATATTGCCATCACTAGAGGGCCTGAGGTATAAGGAAAAGTGCTCTTTACTAGGTCCTTATTCCTTGGAAGGTAGGAGAATGAGGGGCTTTCTTAAAGAAATGTTTATAGTTATAAGAGGCATAGATAAGGTGGATGGGAGCAGTCTTTTTCCCAGGGTAGAGAAGTCCAGAACTAGGGAGCATAGGTTTATGGTGAGAGGGAAAAGATTTAAAAGGGACTTGAAGAACAACTTTTTCATAATAGTATCATTTAGGAAACACCTGGACAGGATAGGTATGTGGAGGGGTATGGGCCAAACATGGGAAATTGGGACAAGTTGTGTGGAGACTGTGGTCAGCATGGGTACTTGGGGCTGAATGGCCTGCATCTGTGCTGTATTGATCTATAACTCTGTGACTTTATCTGCTGTCACTTATGTTTCTGTGTTTCCATGTTAAATTCTAACAGCACAGTTTTCACCCACTTCTTTAATCTATCCATGTTGCTTGCATTGTTTCGGCATTGTCATTATCACCTAGGACCAGGAAAGTCAGACCTAAAATCAAGGGAGGCAAGATTGTCAAATAAAATGCTAGAAACACTCGGTGGGTCAGGCAGCATTCATGGAAGAAGATACAGACTTAAAGTTGAAGATCAAAGGTCTTTTAGACTGGGAAAAAGTGAAGAGGTTGGTATTAATTTTCAGAATTCTTAGTGGAGGGAAGGATAGAACAGAATAATAATAGCTGAGGCTTGTTTGTGAGTGTTGTTACGCAGACTGGTCAATGTGCTAATGGCAGCAGTTTGAAAGTGATAATATAAACAAAAGCCTGAAAGGTTACAAAATAGAGGGCTGTTGGACGAGCCCAGGTCAAGTGGTGAGCTTCTATTTTCTTATAGTTTGTGAAGATTCGGGTTGTCATCTAAAACTTTGGCAAACTTCTTTGTACGATGGAGAGTATACTGACAGGCTGCATCATGGCCAGGTATTGAACACCAATGCCCTTGAATGGAACTGCCTACAAAAAAAAATGAATACGGCTCAGTCCACCACCGGTAAAGCCCTCCCCACCGTGAGAACATCTATAAGGAGCTCTGTAGCAGGAAAGCAGCATCCATCATCAGGATACTCCACCATTCAGGCCAAGCTATCTCCTCATCGCTGCCATCAGGAAGAAGGTTCAGGAACAGTTATTACCCCTCAACCATCAGGCTCTTGAACCAGCAGGGACAGTTTCACTCAGCTTCACTCACCCCAACACTGAACTGTTCCCACAACCTATGGACTCACTTTCAAGGACTCTTCATCTCATGTTTTTGATATTTTTTGTTTATTTATTATTATTTGCAGTTTGTTGTCCTTTGCACAATGGTTGTTTGTCCATCTTGTTGTGTGCTACTTTTCACTGATTCAGTTGTGTTTGCTTGTATTTATAATGAATACCCACAAGAAAATGTATCTCAGGGTAGTATAGGGTGACATATATGTACTTTGATCATAAATTTAACTTGAGCTTTGAAATTTCAAACTTTAACCGACACCTTTCCGTAGCTACAGTATGTCCTTGATGGTGGGTAGGCTGGTGCCGTCGTTGTGTTATGTATTTTTGACCACCCAGTTTAGAGGCTTCCTGTCTGCTGCAGTGTAGTTGCTGTACCATACAGTGATGCAGCATGTTAGGATATCGTCTGCTGTGCATCTGTAGCAGTATGTGAGTATAGATGTGCATTGTCCTGCTCCCTTCAGCCTCCTCATAATGTAGAAGTGTAGTTGAGTTTTCTTGATTCTGTAGGATGTATTATGAGATCATGAAAGGTTGTGTGAGATGTGGACTCTTAGCAATTTGAAACTGCTCACAGTTTACACTGCTGTGCCGCTAATGCAAAGAGAGATATGGGTGGTACGAGTTCTCCTAAAGTCAATAACCATCTCCTTTGTCTTGTTGACATTGGGGAAGAGGGTATTGCCTGGAACCAGGCCTTGAGCTCTTCCAGTTCCTCTCTGTAAGCTTACCTCATCCCGGATGTTAACTAATGAACGTTGATGAGGCCCTGATATGGGTGAAGAAGAGGAGAGAAAAAACTGTACTTTTCCTTATTGTTCAGTCTTGTTGTCAGTCTTTGAATGAATTGCTGTTTGAATGACTGACTTCAGAATCATGAACTTCTAATCTGGGCAAGAACAAAGAAAGTTTTAGAATCAGAATCAGGTTTATCGTCACTAATGTATAACATGCTACATGAAATTTTTTGTTTAGTGGCAGCACTACAATGCAAATATAAAAATATAAAACAAGGTTCATGGGTCAGAGAGGAAGAAGCTGTTACTGATTTATTGCATGTGGGTCTTCAGGCTCCTGTAGTGGGTAGTAATAAGAGGGCATGGCCCAGGTGGTGATGGATGGAGTCTTCTCAAAACTGCCCTCAGTGATGGGCTTGGTTGTGCCTCTGATGGATGTGGCTGCGTCTACAGCTCTCCGCAGCCTCGTCTGATCCTGTGCAGTGGAACATGTGTCCAAAAATGCTGGAAGGAAAAATCATATCAAAGAAGGGCTGTCTTTTAGTCACTTTTAGCCAAACCCAGGAAAATACCATTACAAGAAGCAAGGTCCAGCGTTTGGAACTCAGAGAATTCCATCTATTTATGTCCAAGTCGTGAGTCTTGTGATTTTATATAATTGATAAGTTGTAATAGTAAATTAAATGTGAATTTGTTATAAGTGGTAGGCATTCAACTTGATCATGGACAAGGATAGATCTGGTCCTAGGGTTGAGGTTCTTAACTGGAAGAAGGCCAAATTTGAAGAAATGAGAAAGGATCTAAAAAGCATGGATTGGGATAGGTTGTTCTCTGGCAAGGATGTGATCGGTAGGTGGGAAGCCTTCAAAGGAGAAATTCTGAGAGTGCAGAATTTGTATGTTCCTGTCAGGATTAAAGGCAAAGTGAATAGGAATAAGGAACCTTGGTTCTCAAGGGATATTGCAACTCTGATAAAGAAGAAGAGGGAGTTGTATGACATGTATAGGAAGCAGGGAGTAAATAAGGTGCTCGAGGAGTATAAGAAGTGCAAAAAAATACTTAAGAAAGAAATCAGGAGGGCTAAAAGAAGACATGAGGTTCCATTGGCAGTCAAAGTGATGGAAAATCCTAAGAGCTTTTACAGGTATATTAAGAGCAAAAGGATTGTAAGGGATAAAATTGGTCCTCTTGAAGATCAGAGTGGTCGGTTATGTGCGGAACCAAAGGAAATGGGGGAGATCTTAAGTAGGATTTTTGCATCTGTATTTACTAAAGAAACTGGCATGAAGTCTATGGAATTAAGAGAAACAAGTAGTGAGATCATGGAAACTGTACAGATCGAAAAGGAGAAGGTCCTTGCTGTCTTGAGGAAAATTAAAGTGGATAAATCCCCGGGAACTGACAAGGTGTTCCCTCGGACCTTGAAGGAGACTAGTGTTGAAATTGCAGGGGACCTGGCAGAAATATTTAAAATGTTGCTGTCTACAGGTGAGATGCCGGAGGATTGGAGAGTGGCTCATGTTGTTCCGTTGTTTAAAAAAGGATCGAAAAGTAATCCGGGAAATTATAGGCCCGTAAGTTTAACATCGGTAGTAGGTAAATTATTGGAGGGAGTACTAAGAGACAGAATCTACAAGCATTTGGATAGACAGGGACTTATTAGGGAAAGTCAACATGGCTTTGTGCGTGGTAGGTCATGTTTGACCAATCTATTGGAGTTTTTCGAGGAGGTTACCAGGAAAGTGA
Source organism: Mobula birostris (assembly GCF_030028105.1). Taxonomy (NCBI): domain Eukaryota; kingdom Metazoa; phylum Chordata; class Chondrichthyes; order Myliobatiformes; family Myliobatidae; genus Mobula; species Mobula birostris. Next base: position 79,208,977 of record NC_092370.1, on the reverse strand, counting down.
ATGAAGGGAAGGCAGTGGATATTGTCTACATGGACTTCAGTAAGGCCTTTGACAAGGTCCCGCATGGGAGGTTAGTTATGAAAATTCACTCACTAGGTATACATGGAGAGGTGGTAAATTGGATTAGACATTGGTTCAATGGAAGAAGCCAAAGAGTGGTAGTAGAGAATTGCTTCTCCGAGTGGAGGCCTATGACTAGTGGTGTGCCACAGGGATCAGTGCTGGGTCCATTGTTATTTGTCATCTATATCAATGATCTGGATGATAATGTGGTAAATTGGATCAGCAAATTTGCTGATGATACAAAGATTGGAGGTGTAGTAGACAGTGAGGAAGGTTTTCAGAGCCTGCAGAGGGACTTGGACCAGCTGGAAAAATGGACTGAAAAATGGCAGATGGAGTTTAATACAGACAAGTGTGAGGTATTGCACGTTGGAAAGACAAACCAAGGTAGAACATACAGGGTTAATGGTAAGGCACTGAGGAGTGCAGTGGAACAGAGGGATCTGGGAATACAGATACAAAATTCCCTAAAAGTGGCGTCACAGGTAGATAGGGTCGTAAAGAGTGCTTTTGGCACATTGGCCTTTATTAATCAAAGTATTGAGTATAAGAGATGGAATGTTATGATGAGGTTGTATAAGGCATTGGTGTGGCCGAATCTGGAGTATTGTGTTCAGTTTTGGTCACCAAATTACAGGAAGGATATAAATAAGGTTGAAAAAGTGCAGAGAAAGTTTACAAGGATGTTGCCGGGACTTGAGAAACTCAGTTACAGAGAAAGGTTGAATAGGTTAGGACGTTATTCCCTGGAGCGTAGAAGAATGAGGGGAGATTTGATAGAGGTATATAAAATTATGATGGGTATAGATAGAGTGAATGCAAGCAGGCTTTTTCCACTGAGGCAAGGGGAGAAAAAAACCAGAGGACATGGGTTAAGGGTGAGGGGGTAAAAGTTTAAAGGGAACATTAGGGGGGGCTTCTTCACACAGAGAGTGGTGGGAGTATGGAATGAGCTGCCAGACGAGGTGGTAAATGCAGGTTCTTTTTTAACTTTTAAAAACAAATTGGACAGATACATGGATGGGAGGTGTATGGAGGGATATGGTCCGTGTGCAGGTCAGTGGGACTAGGCAGAAAATGGTTCAGCACAGCCAAGAAGGGCCAAAAGGCCTGTTTCTGTGCTGTAGTTTCTATAGTTGCTATGTGTCTGTAAGTTATTCAAGTGCTGATAAAGATTGTTGATACCCTATGCACTACGGTAAACAAATCTGAAGCGCATGTATAATGATATGAATCTGCTAACTGTCATAAAATAAACAAATATATTCCAGTTGACTCACTGTTTATCTGCACAGTACCCTTTGTTATGCAAAGCCAGTGTTTCAAGTTCCTTACCTTTCTAACTAGACCAATGTTGCCAGACTGAACTATTGAACTATCTTACTGTATTATCACATTGATCAATTCATTAATCTTCCTCTCACATGGAAAGATTTATAAATTAGTTTGTAAGAATTTCTACCTCCTCTTTGAAGCTGGAATTTATTGTGAGGAACTCTCTGTTGAATCTGTAAGGGGAGTGAAATGAGACCAGGTACTCGACTCTTAACTAAAGTTGTCTAGATTGTTTTCACTGGAGCATCAAGGGCTTGGGGAAGATTTATAAGATGATAAGAGGCACAGAGAGGGTAAATTGTAGGAGTTTTTTCCCCAGCGTGAGAATGTAAAATACTGAAGGGCATAGCATTGAGGTGAGGGGATGTGTTTGCCATCTGTCATGAAATGGTCATACACTGTTCAGTTTATTCTACATTTAGCTGCACAATACTGTCTGCCGGGCATATCCAATGTTTACCCTTTCTGATTAGGATGAGGGTTGCCTTGGTAACTTTATCTGTATTGATTACCAATCTCTCACTCTCCTAACCTAGACAGTCATCTCTAAACACTATGGTCATGCCCTTTAGCATTCTAACCTCTTCAAAGATAGTATCTGCTATTTTATCATCCCTTGTTGTCAGTTTTGCTCTTTGTGGTGCTATGTGTAGGAATTAGAACATAGAACATAGAACAGTACTTCATGGTACAGACCCTACAGCCTACGATGTTGTGCCGACCTTCTATTCTACTCCAATTTAACTCTTCCCTTTCATATAACTCTATTTCCTGTTAAATTCACTAATGGATCTAGCTCGACCACCACCTCCAACAGCAGTAGGTTCGCTGGCGTCCCCTCTCTGTTTTCTTGTGTTTGTTGCAAGATCTGGGAGATTTTGATAAAGTCAGCACAGACTGATTTCACCTAACTGCTTCTGGGAATTTGCAAGTAACATTGTTCTGCACATTTTCCATGAAAAAGTCAGTTGCAACAAGACTGTCTTGTCTAATTGTCTCCCTTTAACAGTCAAATAAATTATTATGCTGAGTCCATCGAATTAGCCGGGTAAATTAGTAAACTGGTAATTTGGTTAATTATTGTCACATAAACTGAGGAACAGTGAAGCATTAGTCTTGCATACTGTTCACAATCTACCCCTGCAATGCACACAAAGTATTGGAGGAACTCAGCAGGCCAGCATCTATGGAAAAGAGTACAGTCGACATTTCGGGCCAGACAGAACTAGTTAAAAGGTGGGAGGAGGGGAGGGAGGTGATAGGTGAAACTGGGAGGCGGAGGGGTGAAGCTGGGAAGTTGATTGGTGAAAGAGATACAGGGCTGGAGAAGGGCGAGTCTGAAAGGAGAGCACAGAAGGGAACTGGAAGTTCGAGCAATTGAAGTTCATGCCATCAGGTTGGAGGCTCCCCTCACTAACGTTCAGGGCCCCTAACAGTCCTTCCATGTGAGGCAGCACTTCACCAGTAAGTCTTTTGAGGTCATATATTGTGTCTGGTAATCCCTGTGTGGTTTTCTGTATATTGGTGAGACCCAACATAGATTGGGAGATGGCTTCGCCGAGCACCTACACTCCATCCACCAGAAAAAGGGGGAGGGGTCACTAATTTTAATTCCACTTCCCATTGCTATTCCGATATGTCTATCCGTGGCCTCCTTCACTGTCGTGATGAGGCCACGCTCAGGTTGAAGGAATGACACCTTATTATTCTGTTCAGGTAGCCTCCAACATCAAATTCTCAAACTTCACCATTCTCATACCCTTCTCCCTCTTTCACCTCCCTCTGGTGCTCCTCCCCCTTTTCTTTCTTCCAAGGCCTTCTATCCTCACCTATCAGTCTCTCCCTTCTCCAGCCCTGTATCTCTTTCACCAATCAGCTTCCCCCTCCCCCTCCTGGTTTCACCTATCACCTCCCTCCCCTCCCTCCATCTTCTAACTCTGACTCCTCATCTTCTTTTCTCCAGTCCTGCTGAAGGGTCTCAGCCTGAAACATCAGCTGTTTACTCTTTTCCATAGATGCCATCTGGCCTGCTGAGCTCCTCCAGCACTTTGTATGTGTTACCAATTTACTTTTATTTTTGCACTGTTTACTTATTAGTAATTTATAAGCATTTTTATGGCTTTGTGCTGTACTGATGCCGCAAAACAAAAAAAAATCACACCATATAAGTCAGTGATAATATCTGATTTTGATTCTGTAATTGTACCTGCCTCTACCACTTCCTCTGGCAGCTCATTCATATATCCACCTCCCTCTGTGTGCATTTCCCTTTAAATGTTCTGCTCTACTGTCTGCAGCAAGCATTCCAGAACTAGTGGAATTCAAGGGGATGATAAGCAGAATACCCACTATCTCTCAGTCTCATTTTTTCAGTACTGGAGGACAGGTCGGTGTGTCTCTGTTGTCTTCAGGTGTCAGAATTTACAAAGCTCGACGAGGACCTCTGCTGGTGGAAGTTGCCTTGTTATAAGGCAGGACAGGAACCACCCGAACCTGCTTTGGAAAGATATTACTATACAGGAGCAAACCATTCAGCCCATCAAGACTGCTCCACTGCTCAATCATTGCTGATTTTTTTCATCTCTGCCTTCTTCCCATAACCTTTAACTTCTTACCAAAAAGTACCTATCAATCTCTGTCTTAAATACCCCAAATGACTTGGCTTTCACAGCCCTCTGTGCAAATGATTCATCACCCTCTGGCTGAAAATCCTAATCCAAAGTAAAGAACACCACAGGCCTATCAGCCCACAATGTTGTACTGATCTTTTAACTCTTTCATCCCACATGGTCCTCTGTATTTCTTTCATCTGTGTGCATATCTAAGAGTCTCTTAAATGCCCCTAATATATCTGCCTCTACCACCACTCCCAGCAGTGCCTTCCATGCACTTAGACTTTCTGTATATAAAACCTATCTTTGACCCTCTTCCCCTGACACCTCCCTATACTCTCCACTGATCAGCTTTAAACTATGTCCTCTTGTATTAGCTATTGCCATCATGGGAAAAAGGTGCTCACTGTCCACTTTATTTATGCCTCTCATCATCTTATACACTCCTATCAAATCACTTCTCAGCCTCCTTTACTCCAAAGATAAAGCCCTAGCTTGCTCAACCTTTCCTGATAAGACATGTTCTCTAATCCAGGCAGCATCCTGGTAAATCTCCTCTGCAGCCTCTCCAAAACTTCCGCATCATTCCTATAATGAAGGGACCAGAACTGACCACAATATTCCTAGTGTGCTCTAACTAGAGATTTATAGAGCTGCAACATTACCTCCTGGTGCTTGAACTTAATCTCTTGACTAATGAAGACCAGCACACCGTATGTCATCTTAACTACTCAATCAACTTGTGCTGCACTACCTCCTCCAGCTCCAGGCACTTGCTTCTTCTTGTGTTCCTGGTTGGTGCTAGCCTTACTCGAGTTATCCTCCTGTTGTTTACATGCATGTAGAATACCTCGGGGCTTTCTTTAATTCTAGTCTTCAAGGCCTCTTCATGTCTCCTTCAAGCTTTCTTAAGCACCTCTCTGGTTACCTAAAGTCTCTAAGGAAGTAGCCTTCCAGTGTGCACTGTTGGTCATTGCATCTACAGGCTTGAGGAAGCAGAGGTAAGAGCAGGTCTGGAGAGAACAAAAAGATTGTTAGGGATAGAGTGGACAAGAACAACTGATTGAGACAAGTGGTGGTGGTGTTGGCCAAGAAAGAGGGATCAGATATTGGGGAATAGTAGTCAGAATGTTTGAGGGAAGTTTTAGTAGTTTCTCAAATTTTGTACGGAGCATTGAACTTCCAGAAGTGACCAACAGAGGGTGACACGCCTTTGGGAATTCAAGGCTTCATCCGGTTAATGGTGCTAAACCTGAATTCAGCCTTGGGAAAGAAACAAAATCACTCACAGTGGAGACACAAAAAGCTACACACACTGGAATCTGGAGCACTAAACAATCTGCTAGAAGAACAGTGGGTTGAGCAGCATCTGTTGGGAGGGGGGTGGGGTAAAGGAGATGTCAACACTTCAAGTCAAAACCCTGCATCAGGATCTCAGGTTAAAAATGTCTTCAAAATGCCTTTTCCTTGTGTCATTTATGGTTCTTTTCCTGGTCACTTTCAACAAATGAGACCAGTTTCCCTCAATCTGCTTTGACGTTACCCTCATGATCTTAAATTTCTTTTGTCCGATCCCTCACAAGCTCTTCTTTGTGAAGGAGAACAATCACCATCTCCTTTCCCCCAACAACAGAACTAAAGTCACTCACCCCTGGGATCACGTTAAAAAAAAGCTCTTAAACCAGGAAACAACAATCATTCTGGCAGAGGAGCTCAGACTGTCCTCAATATCTGATCCTGAGTTTCGGCTCAAAACATCAACAGTTCCCTTCTCACCCACAGATGCTGCTCAACCTGCTGGTTGCTGCAAGTTACGCAAATTACTCTCCATATCTTTCAGTGAGACTGACACACCCCCTGCTCCCGCAGGTGAACTTAAAAGTTTCCATAACAAAAATGATTAAGGGAACAGTGATCACCTTGGTAACACCTTCAACAGAAGGACTGAAACATTTCAAGAAGGCAGCTAGCTACCACCTTCTCGAGGGCAAGTAGGGATGAGTAATAAACTGAAAAGGGTGCAGCAAAGATGTTACCAGGAATGAAGGGCTTGGATTATGAGAAGCTGGATAGACTGCAGCTGTTATCCCTGGAGCATAGGAGACTGAGGGGTGACCTAATAGAGGCTTATAAAATCATGAGAGCCAGAGGTAAGGTGGATGGTCACAGTCCTTTTCCCAAGATAGGTATTTCTAAAACTTGGAGGCATAGGTTTAAAGTGTGGGGGGAAGATTTAAAGGGGATCTGAGGGGCAAATTTTCCACGCAGAGGGTAGTGGAACTGGTAGAGGCAGGTACAATTGCAAGGTTTAAAACACATATGGATAGAACATGGATAGGAGAGATTTAAAGGTATATGGACCAAAAGCATGTAAATGGGACACATTCAGATAGATACCTTGGCCATTGTGGGCTGAAAGGCCTTGTTTCCATGTTGTATGACTTTATAAATGCTGGCTTGGCCAATGATCCTCAATCCCGAAAGCTGGATAGATAAAAATTAGTACTGACCCCTGGAAATCAGTCTAGTCACACAACAATTTTTATTAAGTCAGACTGCATGGAAACAGGCCCTTCAGCCCATCAATTTTGTGACAACTATCAACCATACATTTCAATGTAATACTTTCTTGTTACCCCCACATTCCAATTAACTCTCCTCAGTTTCTATACTCACAAAATTTTGGATGTGGGAGAAAACAGGAACATCCAGAGGAAACACATCCATTGTTCCTGGGAGAGCATGCAAGCTCCACTTAGACAGCAGCAGAAGTAAAATGGTCAATTAATTGGTAAGTTGGTTTATTACATAGAAACATAGAAAGTTAGAAAATAGGTGCAGGAGTAGGCCATTTGGCCCTTCGAGCCTGCACCGCCATTCAGTATGATCATGGCTGATCATCCAACTCAGAACCCTGTACCAGCTTTCCCTCCATACCCCCTGATCCCTTTAGCCACAAGGGCCATATCTAACTCCCTCTTAAATATAGCCAATGAACTGGCCTCAACTGTTTCCTGTGGCAGAGAATTCCACAGATTCACCACTCTCTGTGTGAAGAAGTTTTTCCTAATCTCGGTCCTAAAAGGCTTCCCCTTTATCCTCAAACTGTGGCCCCTTGTTCTGGACTTCCCCAACATCGGGAACAATCTTCCTGCATCTAGCCTGTCCAATCCCTTTAGGATTTTATACGTTTCAATCAGATCCCCCCTCAATCTTCTAAATTCCAACGAGTATAAGCCTAGTTCATCCAGTCTTTCATCATATGAAAGTCCTGCCATCCCAGGAATCAATCTGGTGAACCTTCTTTGTACTCCCTCTATGGCAAGGATGTCTTTCCTCAGATTAGGGGACCAAAACTGCACACAATACTCCAGGTGTGGTCTCACCAAGGCCTTGTACAACTGCAGTAGTACCTCCCTGCTCCTGTACTCAAATCCTCTTGCTATAAATGCCAGCATAACATTCGCCTTTTTCACCGCCTACTGTACCTGCATGCCCACTTTCAATGACTGGTGTATAATGACACCCAGGTCTCGTTGCACCTCCCCTTTTCCTAATTGGCCACCATTCAGATAATAATCTGTTTTATTGTCATATGCATCAAGTTACAGTAAAATACTTGTCTTGCATACCATTTAAACAGATCAAATCATTACAAACATGCATTGAGGTAATGCAAGTTAAAAAACAGAGTTAAGAATGAAGTGTTAAAGTTATAGAGAAAATGTAGTGCAGGCAAACGTTAATGTGCAAAGTCACAAATCGCGAGATTGTGGGGACAAGGAAGAAGGTGGAGCTTAGTTATGATGGTACTAAATGCCGATTCCTTTGCTTGCATCTTTGGAAGCAGCTCTACTTCCATCTTTAATATCTCTACTTTTCTTTTCAGGGTTCCTTTGAAGACCTTGACCTGCAGTTACATGCTGACTTTGGTTCTTTGTGGGAGTGGGACCTGCTCTCCGGGTTTCACGACTGGCTGTTATTCGACATTCCAAGGATGCGGCATGAGAGCTTAGCTCACCTTCGGGGGCCTGGGATCTTGTGGCTTTGGAGACGGGCAGATCGAAGGTCGGTGTCCTGGCAGGAAATCAGTGTGTTGTGGGAATACGGACTTTTGACATCGTAAACCAGTGAGTTGTTTGTGATGTCTCCCCTCTTGCTGTGAAACGGAGACACCCCTTTCTCCCTTATTAGGGAGAAAGAGAGCCTGTGGTATGTCAAATACTGGGTGAACGAGTAGTCTTTGGGGTACTGCAAGTCTGTGTCTTTGCTGTTGCTTTGCTGCACGCTTGAGTGCTCAGTGGTGGGTGCCGATACCTTTTCTTTGCTGTTGGCGGGGAGGGGAGAATCATTGCTTTGCTGCTGCTTGTGAGTAGGAGGGATGGGAGCTGGGGGAGGATTTGGGGTTCTAACATTTAACTGTCGTTCATTCCTTGGGGGCACTCCTCTGTTTTCACGGATGGTTGTGAAGAAAAAGCATTTCAGGATGTATATTGTATACATTTCTCTGACTTTAAATGTACCTTTGAAAGTGTTTATTTAATGGAGAGCCATTCAATAGTCTTATAACAGAGGAAAGATGCTGTCTGGTGGTATGTGTTTTCAGGTTTTTGTATCTTCTGCCCAATGAAGAGAGGAGAAGAAAGAACATCTGAAATAGGTGGGGTCTTTGATTATGCTGACTCCTTTACTGAGGCAGCAAGAAGTGTACAAAGTACAAAGTACATTTATTATCGAAGTGTGTATACTATACACAACTGTAACACCCTGGTTAAGATTTTACTGCTAATGTGGTACGGTATTTCATTTAATGGTTTTCTATAGAAGCAGTGTGTTCTTCTGGTAGTTTTCGGGAGGGATTGTGATGTCCGTGCTTGGGAATGTAGTGTCATCCAATCAGGATGGTGAAATTGGGAGACGATTTTAGAGAATGTCAGGCGAAGAGGTTTTTGTGATGGATTTTGGGATGGGTTGAGGTCTTTTTGGCAGGAGATGGAGAGAACTGGGCGTAGCACTCGATCCAACAAGAATGTGCGATCGATGGAGTCCAAGAGGGAAATCCTGCCAGTGATGGGTGAATAGGAGATGGCGCGGTGCATACATTGGACACTTCAGCTTTTGGAAGGTTTGAGCTCCAACCTTGTTCACATTTGACTGTTTTAATTATGATGGGCCCTTTAATTTTTTTCTTCTTTAATAACGGTTTGGTCAAGCTAACATTCATAAATATACTTTCTTTATAATTGTATGTAGTGTACGGGCTGTTATTTCTTGCCGATGGGTCAATGCATGGGGGCTGTAGTTACACAGTATTCACACAGACTGAGGTTTGGGTGGGGGAGACATCCCAGCTTCCTGGGTTTGATGGAACCCGAGTCATATCCACCCTAGATGTTCGGAGTTTGAGAAAGGTGGTTTTTCTCACCACTGAGTCAAGTGGCTGTTAGTGAGGGGTTAACAAGCTGCATCTCTAGTGACACCCGGTGAAAAGGAGTTTCAGTGTTGATGTGATTCAAAGAGGGTACTCGTAACTAAGGCTTGTGTTCTGAGCAGGGTGGATATTCACAGCCCAGATTAATTGCTGATTAGTTTTAAGTTGTGTTCCTGTATTAGGGAAAGTTACGATCGTGGAACGGCAGTTTGACCAAACAGCGGGCAAAGGTGTCGTTTTAGTTCAGGCTAGCAATGATGTGATGAGAGTTATATTTGGTGCACCTGGAGAGGAGGGGCCATGCAGTCTTCATACTTTCAGAGAGAGGGCGGTGTAGGTGAAGGTTCTGAATTGGAAGTTGAGTCTCCCGTAGCTGAGGGTGGAGACTTTAAAGACAGGTTGCTCTCGTTTCTGTGGATTGAGGGGAAGGAGTGGTCTGGTGTGGAGGGTCAAGTGAGTCCTTCAGTGAAGGGTGCAAATTCTGAGTTGGTATCGGCAATTACGTCCTAGGTGGATAAATGCAGAGTGCACTGGTAGAGAGTCAAAGTTATCGTAGGTTTAGAATGTTCTCGGGAATGAAGCCCACCCCCGAGGGGGAAGAGGAATATGAGACTTGGACAGAGCAGACATCTCAGATATTGGATGAGTGGCAGTGCTCCAATAACGTGAAAAGACAGCAAGTGGTATTTGGGTTACCGTTAAAAATAAGGTGTTGTGATGTTCATGCTTAGGAATGTGGTGTCATCCAATCAGGGTGGTGGAATTGGGAGCAGATTCTATAAAACGCTGGGTGGAGAGGTTTTTGTGACGGACACTGGGGTTGGTCAAGGTCTTTTCACAGAAGATGGAGAAAGAAGAAGTTTTAGAGAACTGGCCCTAGGATTCAATCCACCAGGAACGCGTGGTTCTATGGACTCCAAGAGGGAAATCCTGCTGGTGATCAGTGAATAGGAGATGGCGCGGTGCGTACATCGGACACATCAGCTTTTGGAAGGTTTGAGCTCCAACCTTGTGAACATTTGACTGTTTTAATTATGATGGTCCCTTTAATTTTTTTCTTCTTTAATAACGGTTTGGTCAAGCTAACATTCATAAATATACTTTCATTATAATTGTATGTAGTGTACGGGCTGTTATTTCTTGCTGATGGGTCATTGCATGGGGGTTGTAGTTACACAGTATTCACACAGATCGGGGTTCAGCTGGGCAAGACATCCACCTTCCTGGGTTTGGTGGGATACACGTCATACCAACCCTAGACACACGATGTTTGAGAAAGGTTTTCTCACCACTGAGTCCAGTGGCTGTTAACGAGGGGCTATCGAGCCGCATCTCTAGAGGGGCCCAGTAAAAAGGGGATTCACTACCTTGAAGTTTGTCTCCTCACAGACAGTCATAAAACAACGAAACCCAACAGGATCCATTAAAAAAAGGCCATCAAACATCCAATATGCAGAAAAAAACAAGCCATATAAACAATAAAAGTAAGCAAATAACATTTAGAACTGAAGCTCGCAGAAGTGAGTCCACAGCGGTGAAGCCAGTCATCACGACAGCTGGTCCAGAAGCCCGCTAGTTTCAGGCCACAGCCTCAGTTCAGTGCAGACCTCACAGAGCAACGAGCTGAACTAGCACGTCCCTCACCTCTGCCCCGACATCCTGACATTTTCAATTTGGCCCGGCACTTAAATTGATCAAACCATGGGTCGTTCCTTGCTCTCGGACCAGGGCCTGCAGCTTCTATACACTCTTGGGCCTGGGCCCTGCTGTCTTGATTTAGCCTGTTCCACAGCTTTACTATTCAGTCTGCTGCTTACTTCGATCAAACCTTGGGTCGTTCCTTGTTCTCGGACCTGACTCCTCTTGCTACTATATGCTCTTGGGCCTGGGCCCTGCTGTCTCAATTTAGCCTGTTCCACACCTTTCCAATTTGGCCCAGTGCTTAAATCAATCAAATATCAGGCCTTTCCTTGCTCTCGGGCCCATGCCTGGGTCTTGCCCCCTCAACTCTGCCTCGCCTTGGTTAAGCCATGTCGAATTGCCTCCAAGTCCGCTTCAGAAATGGCCAAAAATTGGCTCACTTCCCCACTCTTGGGCCTGGGCTCCACGGCCTTGATACACCATGCCACAACCACCTGGCACCTTTGAGGGATCAGTTCACACTGCAGTAATACCAGGTTGTATAGCCGGTTCAAAAGCTGAGCTCTGACAGAGAAGCTACAGGCTATTGTTTCCAGTGATTGAAAAAGTGTGATTAATGAAGTAGTTAGTCATTTTGTTTGTTTTGTCTCCTACCAGCAAGTTGTCGCTGAGCCATCTGAAACCAGAAGGAGTCCATAGAAGGAGACTATGAAGGGGAAACTGGTTTATGTGATGTGCTGAGCTTTGCCCTTAACTCTCAGCAGTTTCTTGTGGCTATGTGCAGAGCAGTTGATGCATCTGGAAATGATGATACCTAAGGTGCATCCATAAAAACTGATGGGGACATAGGGAACATGCCAAATTTCTTTAGCCTCCCGAAGAAGTAGAGACAGTAGAGAGTTTTCTTGGCAGTAGTGCCGTTGTGGTTAGACCAGGACAGTTTATTTGTGTTGGTCACTCCTAAGAACTTGAAGATCTTAATCCGCTCAACCTTAGCACCATTCATGTAAACACGAGCATGTGCGCGACCATATTCCTGAAGTCAATGCTGGTCGTTGCTTTGCTGATGTTGAGGGAAAGGTTGTTGTCATGACGCCATATCTCCTTCCTGTACTCTCACCGGTAGTTGAGTATTGATCCACTACAGTGGTATCATCTGAAAACATGTCGGTGGAGTTAGAGCAGAATGTAGCCACACGGTCATGGGTATATAGGGAGTAGATAGCGTGCATCCTTGTTTAGAGTAATTATGACAGAGCTGTTGCTACATACACTTGCTGATTGTGTTCTATTGAGATCACTTGAGGTCAGAGACACAGAATATGGGTTGAGTGGAAGGGAGAGGTTACTTTTGGATTGGTGTAAATACACAGTGCACTTATACCATGACAATGTACAGGTGTCCCCCACTTTTCAAACGTTTGCTTTACGAATCTCACTGTTACGAAAGACCTACATTAATATCCTGTTTTTGCTAACAGAAGGTGTTTTCACTGTTATGAAAAAAGCAGCGCGCGAAAAAAATCAGCGCATGATAAAAATCAGCGTGTGAAAAAAGGCAGCACGCACTCCGAGCAGCCGCTCTCCCCCGGATTCGGAACTGCATTCTCGCCGGCATTACTTAAGCACGTGCCTGTGAGCAGCCGTTTGCAAGATGAGTTCTGTGGTATCGGAAAAGTCTGAAAGAGCTCGTAAGGGTGTTACACTTAGCGTAAAACTAGACATAATTAAGCATTTGGATCATGGTGAACGAAGTAAAGAGAAAGTGAGTTTGGCTTGTGGAAGCTGACAAAGATGATGTTGAAGAGGTTTTGGCATCCCATGACCAAGAACTGATAGATGAAGAGCTGATGCAATTGGAAGAGGAAAGGATAACAATCGAAACCGAATGAGTAATGATAAAGTACGACTTTAATTTTGAAAGGGTACATCAGTTTAGAGGATATTTGCAGGATGGTTTGAATGCTTACAAAGAACTGTATGATCTAAAAATGCGCGAGGCTCAGCAGTCAAGCAAGCCACATCAGACGACGAACCTCGACCTTCGACATCAAGGCAGGCAGAGATAGAAGAAGATGAGCTGCCTGCTCTAATGGAAACAGACAACGATGAGGTGACACCCCAGTGTCCCAACACCCCAACACCCAGGCCGCGGACAGATACTGATTCGCGGAGAATGCAGCGGTAACTGGGAGACATACAGCACATTGTTAAGAAAAAAGCCGAAATAAACATGCTAATTAATTAGGTGCCACCCGACATGTAATTGTCGGCCCAGATCAGAGGCAATGCAATTGGCAATCGGCACTGATCTGGGCTGACAATTACGTGCCAGGCGGCGCCTAATTATTTAGCTTTTTTATTTCGGCTTTTTTCTTAAAGATGTGCTGGGTGCCTCCCGGCTACCGCTGCATTCTCCGCGAATCGGTATCTGTTCGCTGCCAGAGGGTGGGGGCCACTGCACCACCCAAACTCCGACGACTCAGTCTAACACACCATCATCAGTGTGCTCAATGCTGTCTCAATTCCAGTAAGTGATACTACACTGTACATAGATGATTTCTACTTTATATAGGCTGTGTATTTTTATGTGTTATTTGGTATGATTTGGCAGCTTCATAGCTTAAAGGTTACTGGAGAGCGCTTGTGCCATGTTTCTGCCGACGGTGCTTGCGTGAGATTTTTGCTACGGACAGCAATGCAATAATGATTGTGGAAAAGTATTTCTACTTTATATAAGCTGTGTATTTATCATATCATTCCTGCTTTTACTATATGTTACTGTTATTTTAGGTTTTATGTGTTATTTGGCATGATTTGGTAGGTTACTTTTGGGTCTGCGAACGCTCACAAAATTTTCCCATTTAAATAAATGGTAATTGCTTCTTTGCTTTACGACATTCCGGCTTACGAACCGTTTCATAGGAACGCTCTACCTTCGGATGGCGGGGGAAACCTGTACCATAATGCCATGGACTTGTGCGTACAGCACAGAAACAGGCCCTTCAGCCCACCATGCCCATTCTGACCATTGTACTATATGTGTCTCATTTACTCATATTTGTCCCATAGCCTAATAGGGCTCAAAATACTGAGCACTTACATCATCAAAACTCTTCATTATTGCTTTCCCTTCTCATGACAAACTGAGTCAATTTCCTTTGAGCCTTTGAATTTTTCTCCACTGATTGAAACTTGCTTTAATTTGCATTCCAGATGAACCCTCAGAGGTCAATCCCAGGACCTCCATCTGAAGGCCTTGCCATGGGTTAAATAAGACATAAGTGGTTCAAAACTACGTAAAGGCAACCTACCTTGACTGACAGCTGTCACTGTGAGCTGCCGATAAAATGACTGCATAAGAATGAACTTGGATAGATGAGTTTTAGCTCATGCATAAACATTTATGGAAGACAATATCGGTTTGATCCTTTTGAAATCCCACTTACTGTCACAAGTACACAAAATGACATCTAAATTTGCTAAAGAGCTATATTATTGAAAACATCCTGTCTGAATACATCATGGTTTTGTACAGCAACTGCACTGCCTGGGAATGTAAGAAACTGCAGAGAGTTGTGGACACAGCTCAGCAGATCAGGGATACCAGTCTCTCATCCATGGGCTCTGTCTACACTTCCTACCCCCTCATGGACCCCTGCCCCCCAGATAATCTCTCTTCTGCCCCCTCCCATTGGGCAGAAAATACAATAGCCTGACAGCAAGTGCCACCAAGACCAGGGTGATATAAGAACATTGAATGGTTCTCATATGATAAGATGGACTCCTGGCCTCACACTCTACCTCATTATGGCCTTGCACCTTACTGTCTGTCTGCACTGCACTTTCTCTCTGACTGTAACACTTTATTCTGTATTCTTTTATTGTTTTTCGCTTGCATTGAAATCATTTGCAAAATGACTGCAAAGCTTAAGTTTTCATTATATCTCGGTACATGTGACAACAATAAACAAATTCCATTTTTTCCAATCTTGGAAAAGTTAGTGCATCAGTTTTCATGACGCCATTGAGTCAAGTTCAGTCCTGACCTTGGGTGCTGACTCTAAACTTTGCACACTCTCCTTGTGACCACATGGGTTTCCCCAGGTGCTGCAATTTCCTCCCATCCTCCCATATCCCAAAGATGTGCAGGTTGGAAGGTCAATTGACCACTGAAAATTGCCTCTGTTGTGTCGGTGTGTGGCAGAATCTGGGGGGCGGGGGGAAGAATTGGTGGGAGTGTGGCGAGAATAAAATGGGATTAATGTAGGGTTAGTATAAATAGATGGTTACTGGTTGGTTTGGACTCTAAGGAGATGCACCTGTACTGTATGATATTATGAATCTATCATCTGTTTTTTCTTTCATAGCAATATTGATTAACATTTGGAATACTAACTAAAACATTTACAATGGATTATAGGATGACGTTAGTTTGGTTAATTGATAATTAAAGCAGCCATAGACGAGTGTGTCCTCACAAAATCATTCAGAGTCTTCCCCAAACAGAAGCCTGAGTTGAACCATGAGATCTGCAGTCTGCTGAGGACTGATCAGTGGCATTCAGGTCTGGTGACCAAGTACAAGGGGTGCAGGTATGCTATCTCACGTGTGAAGTGGCAATTCCAGACCAGTCTTCAATCACTGAAGGATGCTGGACAGCAGGGCTTGAATGCTATCACCTCTTACAAAATGAAACCAAGCGACATAGGTGACAGCAACATTTTGCTTCCAGATGAGTTCAATGCCTTTTATGCTCAGTTTGACCATCAAAGCCCCTGGAGGCACCTTCACAAACTCCCACAGCCCTTTGATGACTCTGCAATTTCAGTCTCCAAGGCTGACATGAGGGCATTCTTCTCGAGGGTGAACCCACAGAAAGCATCCAGTCCAGTTGGGGTACTTGGCCAACTACTAAACACCTGTGCTGATCAACTGGCTGGAGTATTCACTGAGGTCTTTAATTCCTCACTTCGTCAGTCTGAGGTACCCACCTGCTTCAAGCAGGTTTCAACTGTACCGGTGCCTATGAAGAATGTGGCAACCTTTCTCAATGAGTATCATCCAGTAGCACTTACATCCATAGTGAGGAAGTGTTTTGAGAGGTTGGTGATGAAAAATAACAATTCCTACCTGAGAAGTGTCTTGGATCCACTCTAATTTGCCTACTGTCACAGCAAGTCAAAAGCAGATGCCATTTCATTGGGTCTTCACTCAACCCTGGAACATGTGGACAGCAAAGATGCATACATCAGGATGCTCTTCATTGACTACAACTCGGCATTCAATATTATACAATAGCTTCAGGACCTTGGCCTCAATAACCTCTTATGCAACTGGATGTTCGATTTCCTCGCTTGGAGACCCCAGTCAGTTTGGATTGGCAACAACATTTCCTCCACAATCTCCATCAGCAAAGTGAACCACAAGGCTGTATGCTTAGCCCTCTGCTCAACTCACTTTACACTTACGACTGTAAAGCTAAGATAGCTCCAATGTCATATTTAAGTTTGTTGATGACATCACTGTTGTTGGCTGAATCAAAGGTGGTGACAAATTAGCAAATAAAAGGGAGATTGAAAATTTGGCTGAGTAGTGCCACAACAACAACCTCTCACTCAATGTCACCAAGATCAAGGAGATGATAATTGATTTCAGGTGGAGGAAACCAGAGGTCTATGAGCCAGTCCTCATCAGAATATCAGAAGTGGAGGGGGTCAGCAACTTTAAATTTCTCAGTGTTATCACTTCAGAGGATTTGTCCTGGGTCCAACACAGAAGTGCCATTACGAGGAAAGCATAGCAGTGCTTCTGCTTTCCTAGAAGTTTGCAAAGACTTGGCATGTCATCTAAAACTTTGACAAGCTTTTATAGATGTGTGGAATGTATATTGACGGGCGGCACCATGGCCTGGTGTGGAAATTCCAGTGTCCTTAAATGGAAAAACCTGTAAAAAAAAGTGGATATGACCCAGTCCATCAGGAACAGCACCCTCCCTCCCATTGAGCACATCTACAGGGAGTGCTGTTGCAGGAGAACAGCATCCACCATCAAAGTCACCAGCCATCCAGGGCATGCTCTCTTCTCGCTGCTACCATTAGGAAGAAGATACAGGAGCCCCAGGACCGACACTACAAGGCTCAGGGAACAGTTATTACCTGTCAACCATCAGTTTCTTGAACCAGAGAGGAAAACTTCACTGAACTTCACTTGCCCCATCACTGAACTGTTCTCATAACCTCTGGACTCTCTTTCAAGGACTCTTCATCTCACGTTCTTGGTATCTATTATTTATTTATTATTATTAGTACTATTTCCATTTTTTCCTTTTTGTATTCATGCAGTTTGTTGTCCATTGTTTGTCCTGTTGGTTGAGGTCTTTTATGGATTCTATTGTGTATTGTGTGTCTTGTATTTATTGAGAATGCCCGCAGAAAAATGAATCTCAGGTTTGTATATGGTGACTTATACTGTATGTATTTTGATAATAAATTTACCTTGAACTTGGAACTTTGAACTTCAAATTGGTTTATTATTGCCCCATGTACCAAGGAACAAGGAAAACGATTTTGTATGTCATCTATACATACTGTTTGACAACGTCAGTCCATTGAGATAGTACAATGGAAAAGCAGTAACAGAATGCAGAATATGAAACTTTATAATTATAGATAAAGTGCATTGCAGGTAGTTAATGAAATGCAAGGCCATGGGTTTTATTGTACTAGTGTACCATTCAATAGTCTTAGAACAGAAGGATAGAAGCTGTCCTTGAGCCTGATAGTATGAGCTTTCAGGCAGTTGCTTCAGGATTAGTAGGGAAAGCAGAAGATCTCCAGCCTTCTTGGGTAGAGGACCTCAAAGACTCATCACCCTCTGCATGAATAAATTTCATCCACTCTCGCATGTCTGGACAACCTTTGATTTGAGATATGAGGTAATACCTTCTGGTTCTGCATAATGCAGTCTGAAAAATTCATTAACTCAACATCCATTTTGTCGAGCACTGTAAGAATTTAATAGGCTCACCCTTGTTCTTCTAACCTCAAGATAATGTAGTCCCATTTTGCCTGCTCTCTCCTTCTACCATGTGCAGTACTTGGGGTTAGAAATGCTAATGTTAGCTTCAACATAGGTACCCAAGACATGGGTGCAGAAATCAAAGCTATACCAAGTGTGCAGTCAGTGACAACCCCAACTAAACCAAAACTTTGCTCTAATCAATATTTTACTTTATTTTATCATTAACAGACACTTCAGTAAAGCTTTACGGTTGGTAATTAATTGCAAGGTTAATGATCTCTTGCTGTGTAAATTAATTACTAATGCCATTCAATAATACACACATTAGTTTGCCTGTCTGATGCAAGTGTTACTTACACCAACAAATTAACAGTAGCTCTTTTATCATTAACATTTTGTAGAGTCGTTATCCATCATTTGTAAATAGCAACACAGACATGAAAACTTGCTTCTGGCAGATGTACATTAATGTGCTCTTTACGCATTCTACTCCTTTTGCAAATGCATGTTACATAAGAACAAAGGAAGTAGAAACAGATTTGCCCGCTCGCACAACATCCAGTAAGAACATTGGTTATTTTTATCCTCAATAGCTTTTTCCCAGCCTAGCACTATATCTCTTAATATGTAAATCTAATCACCCTCTATTTTGAATACACTCATCAGTTGAGACTTCATGTTCTCTTATCCACAGAATTCCAAAGGTACATCATCCATAAATTTGTTGATGGCACTGTTGTTGTTGGCAGAATATCGGATGGCGAAAAGGAGGTATATAGGAGTGAGATAAAACAGGAGGCTGAATGGTGTCGCACCAACCTTGCATTCAACATCAGAAAAACCAAAGAATTGTTTGTGAACTTCAGGAACGTGAAGTTTAGAACACACACATCAGTCCTCAATGATGGCACGGTGGTGGAAAGCGTGGGAAGTTTTAGGTTCATAAGACCATAAAACATAGGAACAGAGTTAAGCCACTTGGCTCATTGAGTTTGCTCTGTCGTTCTATCAAGGCTAACTTATTACCCCTCTCAATCCCGCTCTCCTGCCTTCTCCCTGTAAACTTCGACACCCTGATTAATCAAGAGCCTATCACACACCTTAAGTATACCCAATGACTTGGCAATGAATTCCACAGATTCACACCCTTTGGTTAAAGAAACTTTGAGGTTGTGCCCTCTCCTAGATCCTCTCAGATATTGACACCCAGGAACTGGAGCGGCAGCTGAATGACCTTTGGCTCATACAGGAAGATGAGGAGGTGACAAGAGGGAGTTATAAGGTGGTAGTCACTCCTAAATTGCAGGAAGCAGGTACTTGGGTGATGTCAGAAGAGGGAAAGGGAATAGGAAGCCAATGCAGAGCAGGCCTATGGCCCTTCCCCTCAATAATAAGTATACTGCTGGAGGTGATGACAAGCTGCGGCCAATAGGTCACCGGGACTGAGTCTGGCTCAGTGACTCAGTGGGGAAGCGGGGTGGGGTGGGGAGAAGGGGTGCAGTAGTGATAGGAGATTCCATTATTAGAGGAGTAGAAAGCTAGTTAGTGGATGTGAAAGAAACACCTTAATGGTATGTTCCTTCCCAGGTGCCAGGGTCAGGAATGTCTCTAAAGGGAGAGAGCGACCAGCTGAAAGTTGTGGCTCATATCGGCACCAATGATATAGGTAGGGAAAGGGAGGAGGTCCTGACAAGAGAATATTGGGATTTAGGCAGAAAGAGATTATTGGGATGTCTCCTGGGGATGGATTACACCTGTACCTGAGGAGTCCCAATATCCTTGCAGGCAGATCTGCTGGAGTTGGAGGAGGGTTAAAACTAACTTGGTAGGGGCGGGGTGGGAATCGGAGTGATAGGGCTGAGGATGGAGCACATGATATACAACTCGATGCAGTGTGTAGTGGGACTGTGAGGATGTACAGGCAGATAATGGGGCAAAGTTGCAGTCAGTGAGAGCGTTGAAGTATTACAGGGGGGTGAAATCCAAAAGGCTGGTGAATACAGGACTGAAGGTGTTATATTTGAATGCACACAGTATACGGAATGAGATAATGATCCTGTAGCGCAGTTAGAGATTGGCAGGTATGGTGTTGTGGGCATCTGAGTCCTGGCTGATAAAAAATCATAATTGGCAGCATAACCTCTAAAGTTACAGATTGTATCAAAAGGAGAGACAGGTGGCTCTATTGGTAAAAAATGAAATCAAATCCTTAAAAAGTTGTGACCAAAGATCAGAAAATGTAGAATTCCTGTGGGTCGAGTTAGGAAACTGCAAGGGTAAGAAGGGCCTGACGAGAGTTATAAACAGGCCTCTGAACAGTAGCAAGGATATGGGCTACAAATTACAATGGGAGATAGAAAGGCATGCAAAAAGGGCAATGTTGTGATAATCATGGAGGATTTCAATATGCAAGTAGATTGTGAACATCAGGTTGGAGCTGCATCCCAAGTGAGGGAATTTGTAGAATGCATACAAGATGGATTTTTAGAGCAGCTTGTGGTTGAGCCCACTAGGGGAATGACAATTCTGGATTGCATGTTATGTAATGACCCAGATTTGATTAGGGAGTTTAAGATAAAGGAACTGTTAAGAGACAGTGATAATAATATGATAGAATTCATGTCAATATTACAGTGGAGTAAAAGGAATTACAGGAGCATGAGAGAGGAGCTGGCCAAAGTTGTTTAGAAGTGGACATGAGCAGGGATGATAGCAGAAAAGCAATGGATGGTGTTTCTGGGGGAAATTCGGCAAGTACATCTTAAAGTTTAAAGATATTCCAAAGGGAGGGTGAGGCAACCGTGGCTGACAAGGGAAATCAAAGGCACCATAAAAGTAAA
Source organism: Mobula birostris (assembly GCF_030028105.1). Taxonomy (NCBI): domain Eukaryota; kingdom Metazoa; phylum Chordata; class Chondrichthyes; order Myliobatiformes; family Myliobatidae; genus Mobula; species Mobula birostris. The sequence continues at coordinate 79,188,032 of NC_092370.1, read as the reverse complement.
AGAGAGAGTATATAATATTGGAAAAAAAAATTAGTGGGAAGGTAGAAGTACAATTGAACAGAAGACAACTAAAAAGAGAGAAAAGATGAAATATGAAGGTAAGCTAGCGAATAACGTAAAAGCAAATTCAAAAAGATTTTTAAGATGTATAAAGGGTAAAAGAGAGATGAGAGTGGATATCAAACCACTGGAAAATAATGCTGGAAAGGTAATAATGGAGGGAAAAGAACCTGCGGTCAAACAGTAAGTATTTTGCCTCAGTCTTCACTATGGAAGACACTAGCAGAATGCCAGAAGTGTGAGAGTGTCAGGGGGCAGAAGTGAGTGTCATTGCTATTACTAAGGAGAAGGTGTTAGACAAGCTGAAAGTCTGAAGGTAGATAAGGCATCTGGACCAGATGGAGTACAACCCAGGGTTCTGAAAGAGGTAGCTGAAGAGATTGTGCAGGCATTTGTAGTGATCTTTCAAGAATTGCTAGCTTCAGGAATATTTCTGGAGGACTGGAAAATTGCAAATGTCACTCCACTCTTTAGGAAGGTAGGAAGTCAGAGAAAAGAAAACTATCGGCCAGTTAGCCTGACTTCAGTGGTTGAAAAGATGTTGGAGTCTATTATTATCACGGATAGGGCTAAAGAACTGCAAGGGTAAAAAGACCCTGAGGGGAGCTGTATACAGACCCCCGAACAGTAGTAAGGAGATGGAAAATGCTTGCCAAAAGGACAATTTTACAACATTGATGGGGACTTCAATATGCAGGTGGAATGGGAAAATCTGGTTGGAGCAAGAGGAATTTCTAGAGGACCTTTGAGATGGCTTTTTAGAGCAGCTCATTGTTAGACCCACTAGACGATGAGCAGTTCTGGGTTGGGTGTTGTGCAACGAACTGGAATTGACTAGACAGCTTAGGGTAAAATAACCCTTAGGGGATAAGTGATCATAATATAATTGAATTCACTCTGAAATTTGAGAAAGAGAAGCTAAAGTCAGATGTATCATTATTACTGTGGAGTAAAGGGGATTACAGCGTCACGAGAGAGCGGTTGGTCAGAATTTCACACACGTCTACTCTTACCCCATCCTCCTGCCACTCTACCAGGGATAGGGCTCCCCTTGTCCTCACCTACCACCCCAGTAGCCCCTGCATCCAGCACATAATTCTCCGAAACTTCCACCACCCCCAGTGGGATCCCACCACCAAGTACATCTCACCGCCCTCCCCCACTTTCTGCTTTCGGCAGGGATCGCTCCCTGCGTGACTCCCTTGTCCATTTGTCCCTTCGTTCCTCCCCACTGATCTCCCTCCTGGCATTTACCCTTGCAAAAGGAACAAGTACTACACCTGCCAGTACACCTCCTCCCTCACAACTATTCAGGGCCTCAAACATTTCTTCCGGGTGATGGGGATGGGAAATAGTGAAGGAGGGGAGGTGGGGGGGGCATTACGAAGATTGAGAAATCAAAGTTCATGCCATCAGGTTGAAGGCTACCCAAATGGAATCTAAGTTGTTGCTCCTCCAACCTAAGTCTGGCCTTCTGTATATTGGTGGGAGCCAACATAGGTAGGGAGACCGCTTCACTGAGCACTTACGCTCTATCCATCAGAAAAAGCAGGATCTCCCAGTGGCCACCCATTTTAATTCCACTTCCCATTCCCATTCCCATTCTGATACCATCCAAGGCCTCCTCCGCTGTCGTGATGAGGCTACACTTAGGTTGGAGGAACAACAACTTATATTTCATTTGGTAGCCTTCAACCTGATGGCATGAACATTGAGTTCTCAATCTTTATAATGCCACCCCGCCCGCCTCCCCTCCTTCACTATTTCCCATCCCCCTTTTCCCTCTCTCACCTTATCTCCTTGCCTGCCCATTTCCTCTCTGTGGTGCTTCTCCCCCCTTTTCTTCTGTCTCTTTCAACAATCGACTTCGCAGCTCTTTACTTCATGCTTTCTCCTCCAGGTTTCACCTATCATCTTCTTTTTCTCTCTTCCCTCCCACCACCTTTTAAATCTACTCTTCAGCTTTTATTCTCCAGTCCTCCTGAAGGGTTTTGGCCTGAAATATCGACTGTACTCTTTTCCTAGATGCTACCTGGTCTGCTGAGTTCCTCCAGCATTTTGTGTGTTGTTACATTTCCAGCAGCTGCAGATTTTCTCTTGTTTATAAAAGCCAAAGAGGAGGCATAAAAATAGAGCAAAAATAAGTGGAAGTTAGAGGATTGGGAAGATCATCCAGCCCCATCACAGGCATAAGCCTCCCTACTATCGAGGGCATCTTCAAAAGTTGGCGACAGGGACCAGCAGTGGAAAGGGTGAGCAGCTTTGTTTCTGGGTATCAATACTTCTGAAAATCAATCCTGAGCCCAACATTTGATGCAGTTACAAAGAAGGTACACTATTGGCTGCATTTCAATAGGAGTTTGAGGAAATTCAGTATGTCACCAAAGATTCTAGCAAATTTCTACACGTGTACCATGGAGAGCATTCCGACTGGTTGCATCATTGGTATGGAGCTGCCAATGAAACTAGTGTCCACAATGAAGATTGCAGAGGGTTTTAAATTCAGCCAGCTTCATTGTGGGCACTAGTTTCCTCACCACAAAGAACATCTTCAGTAGCCAAAGCCTCAAGAAGGTGGCATCCATCATGAAGGACCCTCATCATTCAGGACATTCCTACTATCAGGGAAGAGGTACAGGAGTCTGAAGACACATACTCAATGTTTTAGGAACATCTTCTTCCCCCCCACCATCAGATTTCTAAGCCATGAACACCGCCTCACTTTTTGCTGTACTTTTTTAATATATTTCTTATAGTAAGTTATAAAATTTTAAAAATATATTGCACTGTACTGCCATCACAATTTTATAACATATGTCAGGGATACTAAACCTGATTCTGATTCTGATACAACTCATGGACTAGTAATACCTGCCCTTCTATGTGCCTCTGAGTAGTGGATTAACAGAGACCTAAAGTTACAGAGAAAGGTTGAACAAGTTAGGTCTTTATTCTTTGGAGCGTAGAAGGTTGAGGGGGGACTTGATAGAGGTGTTTAAAATTATGAGGGGGATTGATAGAGCTGACGTGGTTAGACTTTTTCCATTGAGAGTGGGGAAGATTCAAACAAGAGGACATGGGTTGAGAATTAGAGGACAAAAGTTTAGGGGCAGCACGAGGGGGAGCTTCTTTACTCAGAGAGTGGTAGCTGTGTGGAATGAGCTTCCAGCAGAAGTGGTTGAGGCAGGTTCTATGTTGTCATTTAAAGTTAAATTGGATAGATATATGGACAGGAAAGGAATGGAGGGTTATGGGCTGAGTGCAGGTCGGTGGGACTAGGATAGGGTAAGAGTTCGGCACGGACTAGAAGGGCTGAGATGGCCTGTTTCCGTGCTGTAATTGTTATATGGTTATATGGTTATAAAGGCTCTAGAAAAATACCCCCATCCAGTTCCTATAAAACCTTGCAAATGCACTGGAAAGATAAGGGACAGAGGGGCATTTTCTTCACAAGTTATTCACGCACCTCACTGTATTCTCTCTTACTTTCCCTGTTCTGAGGAGAGCATTTATTTATCCACATTACTGCATCTCCTCCAAAACCTTGCCAGGGACTGAATATCTGGAAGCTCTCCCTCACTCAGCAGGACATTGTTCAAGGGTTCAGCTGTCGATCGCATTATCAGAACAAAACAGCTTTCCTGCTTAATCTAAACCACATTGTCACTCCAGTGACAACAACAAATCGCACAGAGTTTTGCAGAACTAAAATAATTGAACTCACCATCAGGATCTTCAATCCAAATATCAGATAATCCTGTCACAATTATGTTAATACTTTTCAAAATGAAATCCCAAATTCATGCCTCTGGCTAGAATGAATTGACAGAACACTCTTCTATTCCAAATACTATCAGCCTTTATGTGGACATTATTCTAACTCAGAAGGAGGCCATTCATCCCTTTCAATCCATAATTCTTTGTATCTCTGCAACTTGTTCTCTCTTTCCTATATGCACCATTTTCTCTTCTACTCTTTTGCCACACTGTGGGGCAATTTACTGCAGGCACCTCACCTACCCATCTGCGAGTCTTTGGGACATGGAAGGAAACTGGAGCATCGAACAGAAACACCTGTGGTCACAGGGAGCAAGTGCAAACTCCACGCAGAGAGCACCAGAGGTAAGAATCAAATTGGAGTCACAGAGCCTTCAGGCAGCAGAACTACCTGCTGTACGACTATGCTGCCCATCCAGAGGCTCATCTCAGTGCTGCATATCGCCTTACAGCCCTGCTCTGCACATGACCACACGAAACTGCAGAGAATTGCAGACACTGCTCAGCACATCAGGCAAACCAGCCTCCCGTCCAGGGACTCGCTCTACACTTCTTGCTGCCACAATTAGCAGCCAGCATCATCAAAGACCCCACCCACCCTACAACTTGTTCTTCTCCCCTCTCCCATCAGGCAGATGAAACAAAAGCCCGAAAGCACGTACCACCAGGTGTTAGGACTGCTTCTATCCCACTGTTATCAGACTCTTGACCAGACATATTGTACAATAAAATGGAACCTTGCCCTCACAGTCTGCCTTGTTATGATCTTGCACTTCATTGTTTACCTGCCCTGCACTTTCCCTGTAGATTTTACACTTTCTGCTGCATTGTTATTCTTTTACTTTGTTCTCAATACAGTTTTGTAATAAAATGATCCATTTGAACAGAATTCAAAACAAGCTTTTCACTTTATATTGGTATGGTACTTGTGACAATAATAAACATATAGCATAGAATGAGGACATTTCAGACCCTAGACCACAAATCAATCCCATTCACCCATCAATTTTACTTGTGGGTTATTCTCCCCAATTTCTCATCAACTCAGTCTAGATTCTACCAGTTTTCACAGATGTTCATAAATTGATTTTGTCTGTAAATTGGAAATTACACAAAAATCACTCATATGGTAACCACACCTCTGTAGTATTATAATGAATGATGGTTAAAGCATGTACAGTTGATAAGAAAGAACAATTATTAAAAGTGGGGACAGAGAGAACATGTACACTGAATTTCTGAATTTAATAATATTCCTGGTGCTCATTGGTATGCATGGTAATCATTCATAATTCAGGGAAATCAAGAGAGCACGTTGTGACAAGTATGAATTCTTTAAACCACGCATCACTTACAGATGTCAAACTGGTGACACACAAGGATTACACAGGTGTGTGAGAAAGTTCACACAGTGGTAGATGCATCAAGGCTATGGCTGGCACAAAACATCGGCTGTACCTTTTCCCGTAGATGACGCTGAGCTCCTCCAGCATTTGTGTGTGTGTTGCTGGGATTTCCAGCATCTGTAGATATTCTTTTGTTTGTGATTTATCACAGCAGCTGTCCTTTTTAGGATCTGTTAACTAGTTTAACAGGTTCCTGCCAAAACTGCCAACTGCTCCACTCCTTGAACTCTTTACTACAGACAGGGAAAAAATGTCTCTAGACAAAACAATGTGAGATGCCTTTCAAAAAGGTAAAGGAAATGGTGATGTCAAGCACTGTGCTCACACAGTATGATCCATATCATACAGTGAAACTTGCTGTGGTGCCACACCTCATGGCATAGAGCAGTCATATCACATGTTATGAGTAGTGGAAGTGAACGCCCCATAGCCTTTGGATCATGTTCCCTTACCGCTGCAGGAAGAAAATGACAAGCTGATTGACGAGAAGCCTTCAATCAGGTTTAGGGTCAAAATGTTTACTGATCATGAATCAATAGTGTCCATTTTCAATCCACAAAAGGGTGTTCCACTAACAGCAGCAGCATGAACAGAAAGGTGGGCTCTCTTTCTTGGAGAAGACAATTACAAGTCTCCCTGTTACAGTAAAGGTGATCCAAAGGGAAACCAAAAAAGACCCCACACTGTCTCAGGTCTACATGGCCACCCAAAATGCCTGGAATGTGCAGCAGAATCGCCATTTTCCACATTTTTACCAGCACCGGGATTAATTTGCCCATGACGAAGTTGCCTTATGGGGTGGTTGGGAGTTGTTGTACCATCCCAGCTGAGAGCTAAAGTGCTGGAGGAGCTACATGCCAGCCATCTTGGCATGGTCAAAATGAAAACATTGGCTCGAAACTTTGTCTGGTGGCCTGAGATAGATCAGTAGATTGAGCAGTTTGTCATGCACTGTTGGGGATGCCAACACATTCAGAAGATGTCAAGAGCAGCGCCTCTCCATCCCTAGGAATGGCCTGCATTGCCCTGGTGGAAGATTGATGTGGATCTTGCCGGACCATTCATGGGCACAACTTTCTTACAAGTAGTGGATGCAGCTGCAAGGTGGCCAGAGGTGTTCCCAATGGCCTCCACGACAGCTTCGCACACTGTTGATATGTTGTGAAGCCTCTTTGCAAGGACTGGTGTTCCAGAGGTGTTCCCAATAGCCTCCACGACAGCCTCTCACACTGATGCTGTGTTGTGAAGCCTCTTTGCAAGGACTGCTGTCCCAGAACACTTAGTCAGTGACAACGGATCACGGTTTGTTGTGGAACAGTTTCAGTCGTTCCTGAAATGAATAAATTAAGACATATTGCATCTATACTGTATCACCTAGCTACAAATGACTTGTTGGAAAGGTTTGTGCAGAGTCTGAAAAACGCAGTGTGAGCAAAGGCAGCAGAACAAAACACTAACACTGAAACAGAAGCTTGACAATTTCCTCCTTGAATATCGCAATGCAGCGCACTTCACAACCAATAACTCACCAGCTATGCTGTTCCTGGGTCGTTGCTTGCATTCATGCTTGGATCTCTCCAAACCCAGTCTCAGAAGGAGTAAGCTGCCCAAACAGCTGAGACAGATTGAAGACTCCTCAAAAAAGGAGGCTCGATGTCTCACTCCTGAACAGGTGATAAAACATGGGTACTCGGAAAGATTAAGGACAGAATTAGACAACTCTCCTACATGATGCCGATTGTGTCTGATATCATCTAGAGGTGACACATTGATCAGTTGAGGAGAGCAGAGTCAATTGTTAGAGAAGAAAGGTGGCTGCTGCTGTCAGAACCATTTCCTGCGGTGTCAGGGTCAGCTCCTATAAACACCGCAGAGATTGTTCCACAGCTCGAAGTGTCGTATGCCAGACAGTGTGATCACCCATATCAGGAAAGACATTCCCCATTACCACAAGAGTAAGAAATCCCCCACCTTGATTAATCAAACTTCAAACTTGCTATGCTGTGATGGCTGTATCTAGTAACTGTATTATATAGTATACTGTGTATATGGTAGAGTTGCATTTTCTACTGAGTTGGAGTCTATAGCTAAGCAGGAACGAGTGTTGTGTATTTAAAATTTCAGTAATATTCTAAATATATTGTTTGGTTAACCATTTTTACTCATTTAAATATTTCACTACAAGTTATGCGTAAAAATATGTGAATTGCCTATGTCATGACGCTACCAATAATATGTGCGTGTTTCCCTTAAAGTAAAACTAAGTTAGACTCACATTTGGACTCCCATCTTTTCCTTTCAAATTAATTTTATGTTTTGATGTTACAAAATGTAACAATAGAATCCATTAAAACCCCCCACACAACAAATGCCCTACATGCAAAGAAAACAAATTGTACAAATAATGAAAAAGTAAATAAATGTGAACTGCGGGGGTCCTGATAGCTGCAGGCCACAGTCACGGAGGTCATTCAGCGCTGAAGCAAGTGAAGCCGGTCCAGGAGTCCAGTGGTTGCAAGGTAACAACTGCTCCCAAAGCTGGTAGTGTGCGACCGAAGACTCCTGAATTTTCCACTTGACAGTAATAGTGAGACCAGTCAAACACGGGTAGACAGCACTGAACACCTGTTCATTTTCTGCTCTCATCCCTGACCATTTTAATCGGTGCGAAGAAATAGAGCTGGCCAAGGGTTCGCCTTCAGCTATCAGGCCTTGATGCGGTGTTCGCCCCAGCGATGGCCACACTGGCTGTACCTACACCCTCGACAGTCTAGTTCACTGAATCCCCCAGGAGGTCACAAACCACCAGGTTGTTACAGCCAGTTGAAAAGAATCTCTCCAAAATGGAAATTACAAGCTGCAGGCTACAGTGGTCTCAGTTCAGAAAAAGTGTACCTGTTCCAGTAGTATCTCCTAGTTTTCTGCAAAATGTCACCATTGGTTGCTGGCGCCATCTTGTGTTCACCCATGTCTCCTTCATCTATGTTGTGCCCATTACAGAGACTTGGATGACACAAGGGCATAAATGACTGCTGGATGTTCCAGGGTTTAGCTGTTTCAAAATGGACAGGGAGGAGGTAAAAGAGGTAACAAACTACTAATCAGGGATTGTATCCCAGCTGTAGAAATGGACGACATCATGGAGTAATCATCTGGGTAATTGGAGGTGGAGGTCAGAAACAGGTCAGAAATAGTATTCTACACACTTCCACCCCCTCCCCTTAACAACAGAGACACTGGGGAACAGATTGGGAGTCAAATTTTAGAAAAATGTAAACATAACTGGGTTGCTATCATGGGTGCCTTCAACTTCCCTGATATTGCTTGTCTCCTCTGTCGTACAAAAGGTTTAGATGGGGCAGAATTTGTTAGGTGTGTACAGGAAAGATTCCTGACACAATATGAGAACAGGCTGACAAGTGAAGAGGCCATGTTAGATCTGGTGCTAGGCAGTAAACCCGGTTAGGTGACAGATCTCTTGGTGGGTGAGCATTTCAGAGACAGCGACCACAGTGCCATGACCTTTACCGTGGCGATGGTCAGGGATAGGAGGAGATGGCATGGGGAAGTATATCATTATGGAAAGGCCAATTATGATGTGATTAGGGAACATAAATTAGGAATAGATGTACTCAGAAATTCAGAATAGAAATGTGGAGGTTGTTTAGAAGTACGTACTTGCATGCGGTTCTGGATAGGTTTGTCCCATTGAGGCAGGGAAAGGATGGTAGCGTGAAGGAACCCTAGTTGAGAAGAGATCTGGAGCACTTAGTCAAGAGGAAGAAAGAAACATACATAAACTTGACGAAGCAAGGATCAGACACAAGGGTCTTTCAGTAGTTTGATAGTTGCACACAACTGACGTAAGACTCACTGGTCTATAATCCCTAGGAATGTCCCTTGTACCTTGAACATTTGGCACCCTCCAATATACCGGTACTACTCCTGTGGCCAGTGAGGATGTAAACATCATTGACAAAGGTGCAGCAATTTCTTCCCTCATTCCCTCATTTCCTGTCGTAACCTGTGGTATATCCATCTGACCCCAGAGACATTATCCTGATTTTCCAGTCAACGTTCCTCTGGTGAATAATGAAGCAAAGAATTCATTTGGACCTCTCTCACTTCCCCTAACTCCAGACATATATTTCCTCATTTTTCCCTAATCGGTCGTACCCTCACTCTAGTTATTCTCCTGTTCTTCACATACAGTTTCCTTTTGGGAGAAGATACAGGTGCTTGAAAGCCCATATGACCTGATTCAAGAACAACTTCTTCACCCACTGTAGTCAGTGTTCTGAAGCGGTCACCTCTTTTACTGCACATCCCTTCCCAGTGCAGTCACATTCTCGAATCCTTAATTTTACCTCTTCTGTTATTGTCACCTTAAGAATTTGTTTTGCATTACTTCAGATTACACAACACCCTTTGTACCATTCTGCTATTTTGCGCTCATCGCTGTATTTAATGTTACATTCATTATTATGATATACACTGCTTACTCTCTCAGCTTCATGCAAACAAGGACAATTGCGAGAATAAGGATGGTAAACTAATCTAAATTTGAATCTGAGTTCAGGATCAAACCTCTGCCCCAATAATTCTCAATAACTTTAACAATTTTTAGCTTTATTTTTAAACAGGTTCCAAGTGATTCAAAACTGTATGGCTCTCTCACTCGATGTCTGAGAAGACTGAAGTTTCACAGATGCTGGAAATTGTGAGCAACAGACACACAAATGCTGGAGGAACTCAGCAAGTCAGGCAGCATTTATGGAGGTGAATAAACAGCTGATGTTTTGGAGCAAGACCCTTCATCAGGAATTGTTCATTTCTGACTTGCTAAGTTCTCCCAGCATTTTGTTGTTGAAGGAGTTTTACACTGTCAGGGAATCTGTCCTTTAGATGAGGTAGCTTAAGATCCTTAAATCAATCCTAAATTGTTTTCACTCTGTGGGCTCTCCTGATTTCTTATGCATCGTTATTGCATCATAAATTCAGGATTGATTCAGAACTTTAATATAAGTTTGCAATTCAAATGAAAGCCTGTCACTGCATTAGAAATAAAAGCAAGCTCTGATTTAAATTAATCAGACTTCCTGGCTTGGAAGGATGAAGACCAGTGTTGTACACTCATGCAATGTATAAGCTGCCAGACAAGAATAAATTAAGTTGACTTCTAATGATAAAAAAATTCTGATGTTATGCCTTCTTGCATGAGTGGTAGATACCTCACAGATGTTCCTTGCACATGTTAATGTATTCGATTAGATCTCCTCCTGCAATAGTATTTCATGTTGGGCATCTGACCACACTGGATAGTACTCCTGTGTTACTTATATCCTGTTTCCAGTCAGTTTGAACACCTTTGAACATTTAGTCATTCCAGAGGCTTGCAGCTAACTGGCTCGTCAGAAGCCATGTGCTTCTTAGACCTATTTTAAATTCCTTTAAGGAATTACTGGATTTGAGCTCACAATCTTCTTGAGAGGATACACATGGGAAAAGGGTGTCTGGCATTTCAGCTGGTCTTACTGAGATATCAAGGTGTCCCAGAGCAGGGCACTGCCCAGAAGAAGCTCGCTCAAAAGCATTGAGATGATAAGTAAATACCTGGTGATGCTGGGTCAGGGGAAAAGCTTGGATTAGGCTATGGGAGTGAGCTTGTTAAAGAGAAATTAGCTTTATTTGTCACGTGCATATCAAAACATTGAAACACAGTGAAATGCATCATTTGTGTCAAATCAAATCAGCAAGGATTGTGCTGGACAGCTGGCAAGTGTTATCATGGTTCCAGCACCAACATAGCGTGCCCCACAATTCATTAACCCTCACTGCATATCCTTGGGATGTAGGAGGAAACTGGAGTGTGTGGAGGAAACCCACTCCGGCAGCGGCAGGGATTGAAAGCCGATCGGTGGTAACTCAGCGCTGATCTGATGCTGTAAAGTGGTGTGCTAACTGCTGCATTACTGCGCATTGTAGGAGGGAGAGGAATTATCAACATTTCGCATTGAAACCCTGCACCAGTCCTCGACCAGCTGATTTCCTCTGGCAGATTGTTTGCTGTTCCAGATTCTAGCATCTGCAGTCTCTTGTGTGTGGAGGTGAGCTCCCCACTTTCAAATTTAATTACTTGTAACTGCATAATGGACCATTCAGCCCATCAGCTTCATACTAGCTCACAACAGAATAACACATTTCCCCCTCTGTTTACTTCCTTGTACCCATCTAACTTATTTACTCCCACACACACGTTTATCAGATCACTGGGGTGCAATGAAATTCCTTGCTCACGTGAAGCTCACAGCATCAGAATCAGATTTATCGCCACTGTGTCAGGTAATGTGATATTTGCTGTTTTGCGGAGGTAGTGCAGTGTAAGGAGGTACATCTTTGGGCAATGAAGAACAGAAGCCTGAATTCCCTCACTGCCAGGTTCAGGCACCTACATACTTCCTTCAACTATCAACTTCTTGAACCAACCTGCACACCATATGTCACCAGTGTTCGTCTGCACACTACCATGGACTTGCCTCGGTGTCGACATTCTGCACTGCAGTTTTGTTTTCACAGTTGTTTCCCTCTCTTTCTTCGTTGTCATGTATAATTGATATTTAATTTACTGTACGTTCTCTGCTGTCTGTACCCACTCGCTGGTGATGCTGCTGTAAGCAAGTTTTTCATTGCACTTATTCCTTATTGTACCTAAGCAGATGACAATAATCTTCATTTGAGAGGCTAGCAATGAAATCACAGGCAAGCGCATGCAGACAGCTATGCTGAGAGGGGCCATTAGGGACTTGTTAATTCTCGTCTCCTTGCCAACCTGCAGTGGGGTTTGCTTCAGGTTTCACTGAGGCCATGAGTCACACATTATTGCCGTAGCAATTGACAATGTGAAAGGCACTGGGAAAATGGCAGGTATGCTGGAGTAAATAGTTGGGATTACGGCAGTTCATCTTCCTGATTGGTAGAACATCCCTCTTCACTAGAACCAGGATCTGATCTATTATCACTGATTTATATGATGTGAAATTTGTTGTCTTGCGGCAGCAGTACAGAGCAAAGACATAAAATAGCTATAAATTACCAATATAAATCATTTGAAAAACAAAAGAGAATACTGAGGTAATGTTCATGGGTTTATGGACCATTTATATAGTTGAAAGCAGAGGGGCAGAAATTGTGCCTAAAATATTGAGTGCGGGTCTTCAAGCTCCTGTATCTTTTCCCTGATGGTGGAACCCTGCTTCCACCACTATCTCTGGTAGTGTTTTCCAGGTGAAGAAGGTGCCCTCTGAATCTTTTCCCCTTTCCCTGAACTTATGTCCTCTATGTCTGATAAGGTGATAAGGTCCCTAAAACAGTCATTATCATTTTATCAACACACATAAAAGTTGCTGGTGAACGCAGCAGACCAGGCAGCATCTCTAGGAAGAGGTGCAGTCGACGCTTCAGGCCGAGACCCTTGGTCAGGACTAGCGAAGGGTCTCGGCCTGAAACGTCGACTGCACCTCTTCCTAGAGATGCTGCCTGGCCTGCTGCGTTCACCAGCAACTTTTATGTGTGTTGCTTGAATTTCCAGCATCTGCAGAATTCCTGTTGTTTGCATTATCATTTTATACTCCTCTGTATCCTCTTCCATCTTCTTTTACACACTCTGATGCATCTTGGTTACTGATGCATCTATGACCAAGGTTGCAAGAGGTCACAGAGGGTTGTAGGCTCATCTTAAGAGGCTGTGCCTTCATAATAAGGACCCCCATCACCTGGAACATGCCCTCTTCTCGTTACTACCATCAGGGAGGAGGTACTTAAGCTTGAGGAACAGCTTCTTCCCCTCTGCCATCAGGGTTATGAGCATTCCAAAAGCCCATGAATGCTACCTTGTTATTCATCTTTTCAACTATTTAGTTATTTTTGTAACTTAAGGCAGATTTTATGTCTTGCACTATACTGCTGCCATAAAAGAACAAATTTTACATCATAAGTCAATGATAATAAACCTGATTCTGATTCTAATGTCTTAGCTTTCATGGGAGACCACATTACTGTGATTTAACACTGGTTAAACTGCCTACTGTATGTTCACAACTTGCTGTGAACTGATTGTGTGATCACTCATCTGAAAATGCACAGGTGCAATATCTAATACTCTCATTAAGGTCACAAGTAGTTCTGAATTGGACAAGAGGTCATGGTTTAACCCTTGTCCCAACGCTACACTGATTGGCTATAATCACAGCAAAGGTCCAAATAAGGTAAAACTACTCAACCTCAAAGGCTAACAGTGTGACATTTAGATTGATTGCATATTTATGACACTGTTCCCCAGTCCTGTTTAATTTTGCAGCCTCTCTTATTGCAAATGACATTTTTTTGTATTAACATTTTTTTTTCTGTGATGATATTCCTCTCAGCTGCTTCTCCCAGAGATTATCTATGATGCAAAATAGTATTGCAAGTGACTTGATTTAAAGATACATTTGGAGATGATAGTGGAGAGATATAAGGAGAGATATATCTCAATTAAATAATAATGAGAGGGAGATGGTTCATTATTGTGAGATGGTCAGAGACATGATGCATTTATTTTACAATGTAATGTTAGAAATATTGGGTATTAATCTGTTGAAGTATCATTCATTCAATAAAACTTTCAGCAAGCTACCTACAGATATTGATCATTCTATTTTATAAGCATTCAAAATGATTAAGCACTGAGGAGAATTGTTTTACTCCTGTATTAGAAGGGAATTGCATTCAAAAGATTGCAGAATATTTTATTATCCTTTCAGGTAGGACTTTCAACTCACTGGGTTAAATGCTCATCATCTCGGTCTCAAGCAATTGAGATGATTCAAGATGCAGCTATTGAATGGAGCTAAATATTAGTTCAAACGCTCTGCTGTCTGTGCAGAACTCCAGAAAAGAAAGTACAGGGTGTAAAGCACCTGTCCAGTTGCAAGGTTATTATACTTATGTACGATATCCTAATCACTACCTTAGTATAGTAACACGATGACTCTCACCATCGAGGGCATGCCCTCTTTTCATTACTACCATCAGGGAGGAGTTACAATGTCTGAAAGTGCACACTCAGCGATTTAGGAACAGCTTCCTCCTCCTCACCAGCAAACTTATGAATAATCCATTAACCCATGATCACTACCTCAAAGTTCCCTTTCTATGGACTGTTCACATATTTATAATTACAGTGTTATTTATTTACTTAATGTAACTTATTGGAACTTCTTATGTTTTGCATGGTACTGCTACTACATATACTGGGGTGTATGGGGTGTCAGGGAGGGGTAGCACCTCTGGTGGGGGAACACGTCGCGTCCTTTTCAGGGCGGTTAGTCCACCTTTGGTCCCCACCTGTCACTCAGCTCTCACCTGTGGCTCCCTGTAGCTGTTTGCATGCGACAGCGGCCACACCCCAGTCAATGGCTTCGACAAGCCGACTAAACCAGGTGGGGGTAGCCGACGGGTCTCAAACCCTCGGTGGGATAGGGAGTTGTCTATCCCAGCATGTGAAGACAGACTCCGGCGGATTGAGCGGACGAGACCAATGGAAGGTCCAACGGTCAAGAAGGCGGTCTCTGCAAGCGTTGTGGAACAGGACGAGACACAGAAGATGTCCTGGTCATCCACTGCGCCTAGTCCCATCTCCAGCCATCTCAACTCTGTCTTGCCACTGGATCCAAATGGGAATTGGGAAGAGAGAGTGAGGCTGACGCTGCGCAACTCTCCCTCACTTAAATCCAAATCACGCGCTAGTCTCGACACCATCATAATGGTGTCGAGGTCCTCATCAACGTCAACGATGGACGAACAACAACAACAACAACTACAAAGTAACAGATTTCATGACCTACAGTATATCATTGATAATAAACCTGATTCTAAGACCAGTTTGTTTTATAATGGGCTGCTTTTATTCTAATTGTGTCCTTTCTTGTATAATTGAAATTGGTATTGGTTTATTTTTATTACGTACTAAGGTATAGTGAAAAGCTTGTCTTGTATATTGTTCATACAGATCAGATCATTATACAGTGCAAGATAAAACAATAACAGAATGCAGAATAAAGTGCAATAGCTCCAGAGAAAAGTACAGTGCGGGTAGACAACAAGTGCAAGAATATAAGAAGGTAGATAGTGTGTTTAAAGGTCCATTGCATTGTATCAGTTAATGATTTCATATTTTAAAACAGTGGAGTTGTTTACGGGTATGAGTCTAGTAATATGCGGTTTCAGGCTTTTGTATCTTCTGCCCAGTGGGAGTGGGGAGAAGTGAGAATGTTTAGGGTGTGCTGTGGCTTTGATTATGCTGGCTGCTTTACCAAGCAGTGGAAAGTATAGACTGAGTTGATGGAGGGGAGGCTGGTTTCTGTAATATGCTGAGCTGTGTCCAAAACTTTCTACAGTTTCTTTTAGTCACAGGCAAAGCAGATTCCACACCAAACCATTATGCATCTGGCTAGGATGCTTTCTGTGGTGCTTTCTGTGGTGCATTGATAAAAATTGGTAAGCGTTGATGGGGACATGCCAAAATTCTTTAGCCTTCTGAAGAAGTAGAGGTGTTGGCGAGCTTTCTTAAGCATGGTGTCTACGTTATTGGATCAGAACTGCCTAGTGGTGATGTTCAGTCCCAGGAACTTGAACCTCTCAACCCCAGCACACCTCAGCACAGTTGATGAAGACAGGAGAAAGTGCACTGCATCCTTTTCTGACCAGCCCTTTTGATTTGTTGACACTGAGGGGGAGGTTGTTATCAATACACAATGTTACTGAGTTCTCTGTCTTCTTCCTGTACTGTAACTCATCATTATTTGAGATATGGCCCACTACCGTGGTATGTATCATCTGCAAACTTGTGGATGGAGTTAGAGTAGAATCTGGCCAATCAGTCATGAGTGTACAGGGAGTAGATTAGGGAGCTGAGAACATTTGTGGCAAAGGTGTTACTGACTATTGTAGTCCTTTGGTCAGGAAGTCAAAGATTCAGCTGCAGAGAGAAGTTTTGTATAATTTACAGTATATTTTAATTTTGCATGTTGTGTATTTGATGCCATGTGTTTGTGATGCTGCTGCAATTTTTTCATCTTACATTTCATTTTACTTGTGCAAATGATAGTTATCTTGAATTTGACTTTTTCAATGCATCTTGTCCCCATTCTTCGCACATTCATGTGCCGATCTAAGATTCTCTTGAAAGCCTCTATCATATTTGCCCCCACCACCATCCCTGGCAGTGCCCAGGCACCCACAGCTCTGAGCAGAAAATTCTGCATTGCCTGTGTCATTTAATTTACTCCTCTCACCTTTTTCCCAGCAGAGGCGGGGCAGCTTATAGCTGTGTCCACAGCTGCCAAAATTCAACAGCTTAAACACGTAGGATGCAGAAAAAAATTCAAGCTGTCACCTCGTCTCTGCAACAAATGGTGAAACATCTTCACTTCACTGCGTCAAAATGATTTTTATTTTAATAATCACCTTATAAAGGTTTATAAAATCATAAGGGACAGAGACAGATTGAATGTGAATGTTCTTTTTCCCAGGGTAGGGGAGTCTAAAACCAGACATCATAGGTTTAAGGTGAGGAGGGAAGATTTAAAAGGGATCTGTGGGGCAATTTTTTCACACAAATGGTTGGGAGTATAGAGACCAAGCTGCCAGATGAAGTAATAGAAACAGCTACAGTTACAATATTTAAAGGGTACATTGGCACACTTGCGCAGGTACATGGATAGGAAAGGTTTCGAGGAATATGGGCCACACGTGGGCAGATGGAACTAGCCATTGGGTCAGTATGGACCATTGGGCCAAAGGACCTATTTGCTATGCTAAATGACTCTACAACTTATCTAATACCAGAGACGTCTAATATCAGAGGGATTGCTTTGAAGCTGAGAGGGGTAAGTTCAAAGGAATTGTCTGGGGCAAGTATTTTACACAGGATGTTGGGTGCCTGGAATGCGCTGCCAGGGGTGTTGGTGGAGGTGGATACAATATCGGTTCACTTCATTGAAGATCTTGCTTAGGCAGACGGTGGGATACTTCCACTGATTGAACAGTTATTTTTCCTGATTTCAGCCAATGTGTATCTTGAACTTACCTTGATCATACTGATGTAATTCTAACCTGCTGAAGCTAATAAGGGTTAAAGATCACTGACCAAACAAACATTCCAGAGCAGAAGCAAAAAAAATCAACATTTTGTAATAAATACTGTACTTCAAATTCTCCAGCATGGTCCTGAGTTTCCAGGAATTAACAATTAACATAATACTGGAGGAACTCAGTGGGTCAGGTAGCATCTGTGCAGGGAAATGGATTATCAATATTTTGAATTGAGACACTTCATCTGGACTGGAAGATTGAGAGGAGATAGCCAATACTAAAAGCTGGAGGGAAGGTGTGTTTCCTAGAAGTTGGCAAATGATGTCTGAATCCAGATGGAGGAGGTGATAGATGGAGAAGGGGGAGTGGGAATAGTGACAGAGGCTGTGAGATGATAGGTGGAGTTGACAAAGGGCTGAAGATGATGGAATTTGTTAGGAGAGGAACGTGCAACATAAATAAGGGAAATGGGGAGGGCAGATGGGAGCAGTAGGAGGCGGGGACCTAGTGGGAGGAGTGTGTGGTTGACGGGCAGATGGAGTGAGTGGGAAAAGTGACAGAGACAAGGATATGAGGGCTGGGATGTGTGCAGGATGAATTGAACTGATCAAGTAGAGAGAGGAAAAGGACAGAGAGTGAGCAGGGAACAGATTGTAGACTACCCAGCTAATATGAGGTGCTGTTATTTTTAGCCTCACACTGGCTGTAGTGGAGATTGAGGACAGATAGGATGGCATGAGAATGGAAAGGGGAATTAAGTTGTCTTGCAACTTGTATCTCCAGAGGAATTAATGATTAGCAATCAGAAAAATATTTGAGGTACCAAAAGTAATAGGGCAGTTTTCTTGGTCCCTTTTTTGGAAGTGTTTCTTCAGTAATGATGAAAAGTTCTGGAGATAGAGGTGAGAAGATTGAATGAGTGACGTGGGTGGGAGTGGGAGGTTACGTGATCTCACCCATATCCAACACTTGGTAACCCTCAGAGAGAAGAGGGGATTGGCAAGTCCAACAGAGCAACTAGTAAATTTCTGCATTGTGGCTTCTATTATACTGGTTGAATCCTGACCTCAGATGCTGGCTGCGTGGAGTTTGCATTTTCTCCTGGTGACCTGATGTTCTGGTCTCCTCTTACAACTCAAAAATGTGTGGGCCAGTGGGTAATAAGCTGCCGTTCATTTTCACTAATTTGTGGATAAGCAGTGCAATCTGAGGGGAATATAACAGACTGCAGATGCTGGAATCCAGAGCAACAAGCAATCTGCTGGAGGAACACAACGTGTCAGGTAGTATCTGTGGGGAGTGGGGGTGCTGAGGGGAAGGAATTGCTGATGATTTGGTCAAAACTCTGAATTAAGAGGGGAGGAGATGATGAGAATGTAAGGAGAATCAGGGCATTGAGTACAAATTTTGGAAGTTATTTTGAAGTTGTAAAAGACATTGCTGAGGCTAGATTTGGAATACAGTATTCGGTTCAGGTCATCTACCTACAGGAAAGATATCAATAAACTCGAAAGAATGTGGAGAAAATTTATATTGCTGGGACTTGAGGACCTGAGTTATAGGGAAAGGTTGAATAGGTTAGGAGCTCAGGAGAATGAGAGGAGATCTTATTCAAAATTATACAAAATTATGAGGGGCATAGATAAAGCGTATACATATATACTTGTTCCCCTCAGGTTGGATGAGACTAGGATTATAGGTCTTAGGTTTAGAGTGAAAGGTGAGGTATTTAAGAGGAATCTGAGGAGAAATTTCTTCACTCAGAGGGTGGTGTGAATGTGCTGCCAGCAGAAGTGGTAGATGTGGGATCAATTGTAACTTTTAAGAGAAGTTTCGATAGGCATAAAGATGGGAGGTGTGCGGAGGGATAGGTCTGAGTGCAGATAGATGGGATTAGGCAGAATATCAAATCAACACCAGATAGGCCAAAGGGCCTGTGACTGTGCTACAGAGGTCTGTGAGTCTATGACTCTATAACGTGAGATTAATAGCAATTAATTATAAATGGAGGGCAGAGACTTTGTGTGCTGAATGTCCTGTATTACAACTCTAGGAACATTCTTTCTCTGAACTAATTGGACTGAGCTTTAGCAATCATGAATTGAGATCCTAGACAGTAATACCTCTTGGGTGAAATTGGAATTTGCATGGAGAATTAGACACGGAATGAAAGCAATGACTTTCCCAGCACCTGAACACATATCAATGATCAGAAATAAAGTTCAAACCTTTTTTTTCGGTGGGCAAGGGTGAGTGGCAAATGACAAATATGAGTGATGTATCCACAGAGTTATAGAAGCAGACCCTTCAGCCTGTGTCTTCTTGAACTATTCTCATTTACCTATGTTTGGCTCATGTCCATCTAAACCTTTCTTTCCATATACCTGTTCAAATGACTTTTAAACATTGTAATTGAATCTGTGCCTCCAGATTCCTCTGTCAGCTCATTCCATATAGGTATGATGCATGATGTAGTTGCACCTCAGGTTCCCTTTACATTTCTATCCTCTAGTTATAGACACCCTCACCCTGATAACATTACTTTGGCTATACATTTGATCTATTCCCCTCATGATTTTTCAAACCTCTGTAAGGGGCTCACCCCCAGTCCCTGTCAAACCAGGGAAAACAGTCCCAGTCTATCCAGTCTCATCTAATAACTTCAAGTTGTCCAGTCCCAGCTACATCCAAGTGAGTCTCTTCTGCACACACTTACTCTGTGTTTCACTCCTGCCTCTCTGCAGTTTGCTCACCAAATTACCTTTAGACTCCATCTTCATCAGAGTGCTGAGATTAAAATTTGATTCCACTACTGAGAGGCAACATAATGATAGAGATATAGGGTGCTACAGGACCGAAAAAGACCTTTTGGCATGACTGGTCCACTCCAGACATTCATTCTTCTTCCCCCACCCCCACCAATTGGGCAGAAGATAGAAAAGCTTGAAAGCATGCACTACCAGGTTCAAGGACAGCTTCTATCCTACTGTTTTCAGGCTCTTGATTGGACCTCTTATAGACTAAGATGGACTTTTGACCTCACAATCTATCTTATTATGATCTTGCGCTTTGTCTGCCTGAATTGCATATTCTCTGTAGCTGTTACGCTGTATTCCTCATTGTTATTGTTTTGCCTTGTCCTACCTCAATGCATTGTGTAATGATCTGATCTGTAGTGATACTGTGGAGATCGGAAGGCAGTGTAATGATTTGATCTATATGATACTGTGGAGATCAGAAGGCAGTGGTGATTGGAGGGGGTCAATGATGCTCTTTGCAGGTTTGTTGATCTCCTTCCTCATTAAGCGTCTTCAATGTTCTAGTGTCCACAGCACTACAGCCCTTTATAATCATATATATAATTAAATAAATAGGTACATGGGTACATTGTCCATTCAAAAATCTGATGTAGAGGGGAAGAAGCTGTTCCTAAAAAGTTGAGTTTGTGTCTTCAAGCTTCAGTACCTCCTCCTTGATGGTGGTAATGAGAAGAGTACATGTCCTGGGAGATGGAGGTCCTTAAAAATGGAAGACACCGTTTTGAAGCATCATCTTCTGAAGATATCTTCGATGTTGGGGAGGCTGGTACCCATGATGGAGATGGCTGAGTTTGCAACTTTCTGAAACTTTTTCTGATCCTTTGCAGTGGCCCTTCCAGATCAGGCGTTGATGCAACCAGTTAGAATGCTCTCTACACAACATTTGTAGAAATTTGCGAGTCTTTGGTGACATAATAAATCTCCTCAAACTTCTTGTGAAATATAGCCACTGTCATGCATCAATATGTCGGGACCAGGATAGATCTACAGAGATGTTGATCCCAGGAACTTGCAACTCCTCACCCATTCCACTGCCGATCTCTTGATGAGGATTGTTGTGTGTTCTCTTAACTTCCCTTTCCAGAAGTCCACAATTAGTTCCTTGGTTACTATTGTTGAGTGCAAGGTTGTTGTTATGACACCAGCTGATTTCAGCTGATCTGTCTCACTCCTGTACGCCTCCTCATCACCATCTGAAACTCTGCCAACGATAGTTGTGTCATCAGCAAATTTACAGATGGCCTTTGAGCTGTGCCTAGCCACACAGTCATGGGAATAGAGAGAGTAGAGCAGTGGGCTAAACAGGTGTAGATCGTCAGTGAGGAGACGTAACTTCCGATCTGCACTGACTGTAGTTTCCTGAAGGACAGGAACGTACAGAGGACCAGGTTTTGGTGCTTGTTGATTAGTACTGTGTTGATTGCTGAGCTGTAATCAATAAACTGCAGCCTGACATAAGTATTGCTATCGTCCAGGTGGATCAAGGCCAAGTGGAGAGCCAATGGGAATGCATCCACTGTAGACTTGTTGTGGCGACA
Source organism: Mobula birostris (assembly GCF_030028105.1). Lineage (NCBI taxonomy): Eukaryota > Metazoa > Chordata > Chondrichthyes > Myliobatiformes > Myliobatidae > Mobula > Mobula birostris. The sequence goes on along the minus strand of NC_092370.1, from coordinate 79,166,300 downwards.
GGCAAATTGCACTGGATTCAGTGTAAACTCAATGAGTTAAAGGGCCTCTTCCAATGATGTAGGATTAAATGAAACAAACATTTGTTTATCATCAGTTTCTTTATTTCTGGAACTTGCTGTGCCTAAACCTATCTAACGTATCTCCTACGTCACAGCAGTTCAAAGCAGTTAATTTGGTGACCTGAAGGACACTTCTATCATTCAGAAGAATGATCTTAGCTAAAAATGTCAAATGCTTGTTAATTTCTATAGATGCTGCCTGACCAGCAGAGCTCCGCCGGCATTTTGTGTGTCACTCTGGATTTTCAGCATCTGCAGAATCTCTTGAGTTAATTTGGTGCACAGATCTTTTGCAGAAACCAAAGTCCTCCTTAATGAGGGCACAGATTTATTTATTAAAATAAATTATTAAATTTTATCTCTGAACAATCCCACAGAAGATAATTTACTAAGCTTCTTAAGAATTATTTATGAAGTCTCAATTAAGCAGGCTTGAAATGTAAAGGCGTTTTACATAAACTGGCTTTACTTCATTGGGCCAGTAGTTGGCAATGTTGAGCAGTAGGTGGCAGAGTGAGGATATTCTGCTGATAACAAATCCTCATCCCATACTGCTACATGTCTGCAGAGGCAGGAAGGGAACCAACCCATCATCTGTAAAGAACTTCGGTTGACTAGCCTGGAAGGTTGAGAAGCCACAATTATATCGACAGCTTGATACAACTGAGACCGTTTCCATAACAACAGGAGACAATTCTCTGAAATATAAAAACAGGACTGAAGCTCTCCTGATGGCTTGTTAAGGTTAGCATTAGAATAGCTGACCTTCACTAACAGAGGGTGAAGGGTGAATGGGGGATGGTAGCTGAATGGGCCTGTTCCTGCATTGGTTACCAAAAGCCTGGGTTGTTGAAGTGACATTGAGTTTAGCTTTCAATTAAATTCAAGATATTAGCCAAGAGCTAGAAAACAAGACTATTGTGAAACTCTGATAATCTGGTACCAGACTATTCAGAAATCATAGTGTCATACAATTATAGACTACAGGCACTTCGGCGCATCTAGTCTATGCTGAGCCATTAATCTGCCTAGTCCCATCGGCCTGCACCTGGACCATAGCCCTCCGTACCCCTCTCATCTAATTACGAATCCAAATTTCTCTTAAGTGTTGAAATTGACCCCATATCTGCTGTTTGCACTGGCAACTTCTTCAGCACTCTCACTATCCTCCGAGTGAAGAAGATCCCCCTCTTGTCCCCCTTAAACATTTCACCTTTCATCCTTAATCTACGAGCTCTAGTTGTAGTCTCACCTAAGTCCAGTGGAAAACAGTTGCATGCATTTACCCTATAGAGTCATAGAGAAGTACAGCACAGAAACAGGCTCTTCAGACCCTTTACTCCACGTCAAACTGCCTACTCCCATTGATCTGCACCAGGACCATAACCCTCCACATCTCTGCTATCCATGTGCCTATCCAATCTTCTCTTAAATGTTGAAATTGAGCTTGCATGCACCACTTGTGCTGGCAGCTCATTCTGCACTCTCACAACCCTCTGAGTGAAGACGTTTTCCCCTCATGTTCCCCTTAAACTTCTCTTTTTTTTATTTCAAAATATACTTTATTCAAAAATAAATATATACAACAAACCATTCAATAACTTTCCATCCTTTACATACGTTTCCATTATAGTCAGTACATATCTGTATTTATAGCCACCCACGTGGCACTCCAGTAGTTCAGCTTACCATATCATTGTTGAGGGGTATACTCCCCACCCACCGACCCCTCCCACTCCCACGGGTGGAGAAACCTATACTGTGGTCCTTCCCCACCGGGCCCTTGCAGTGGCTGCACCGAGTTTCAGTGCGTCCCTCAGCACGTACTCCTGCAACCGAGAATGTGCCAGTCGGCAGCATTCTCCCACGGACATCTCCATGTGCTGGTAGATCATCAAGTTTCGGGCTCTCTCTGTACCTTAACGGCACTCCTCAGTGCCCTACCATTCGCTGTGAAAGACCTGCCCTGGCTGGTCCCTCAAAAGTGCAACACCTCACACTTGTCTGCATTAAATTCCATCTGTCATTTTTCAGCCCATTTTTCCAGCTGGTCCAACTCCCACTCCAGGCTTTGATGGTCCTCCTCACTATAGTCTCCTTAGCCCCAGGAGCTATGTTTTATTCACTGCATGAGGTGTGGGAATTCTGGGAGACTTTGAGCTGCCAGTCCTGCCCCTCCTGCAACCAAGTCTCACTAATGGCTACAATGTCATAATTCCACATACTGAGTCATGCCCCAAGCTTTAAACTCTAAGCTCTCTAAATCCAGATGGCTTGGATTCAATCTCATCAGGTGTGTTTCGTAAAAATGCATGAGAGCCTTGCTTTCTGTGTTCCCAGTAAAATCACTGGGATCCTCTTCCCCACGTTCCTACAAAGCTACCAGGAACAAGGGCTCTACTCTCTCCAACACATCAGAACCCAAATTTCCACAATCCCTCTATCACACCGGGACCCCAGTTCCCACTCTCCCTCTAACACACAGAGACGCCAGTTCATACACACCCTCTAACACACCGAGACCCCAGTTCCCACTCTCCCTCTAACACACCGGGACCGCAGTTCCCACTCTCCCTCTAACACACAGAGACGCCAGTTCATACACTCCCTCTAACACACCGGGACCCCAGTTCCCACTCTCCCTCTAACACACCGGGACCTCAGTTCCCACTCTCCCTCTCCCTTCAACTACTGCACAGTCTTGTCATCTTCCGAAGTTTCCTGATGACTTTGCCATAGTTGGATGCATCAGCAAGGGAGATGAGGCTGAATACAGGGCTATGGTAGGAAACTTTGTCACATGGTGTGAGCAGAATTATCTGCAGCTTAATGTGTAAAAGACTAAGGAGCTGCTGGTAGACCTGAGGAGATCTAAGGTACCAGTGACCCCTGTTTCCAACCAGGGGGTCAGGGTGGACATGGTGGAGGATTACAAATACCTGGGGATATGAACTGACAATAAACTGGACTGGTCAAAGAACACTGAGGCTGTCTACAAGAAGGGTCAGAGCCGTCTCTATTTCCTGAGGAGACTGAGGTCCTTTAACATCTGCCGGACAATGCTGAGAATGTTCTACGAGTCTGTGGTGGCCGGTGCGATCATGTTTGCTGTTGTGTGCTGGGGCAGCAAGCTGAGGGTAGCAGACACCAACAGAATCAACAAACTCATTCGTAAGGCCAGTGATGTTGTGGGGATGGAACTGGACTCTCTGACGGTGGTGTCTGAAAAGAGGATGCTGTCCAAGTTGCATGCCATCTTGGACGATGTCTCCCATCCACTACATAATGTACTGATTGGGCACAGGAGTACATTCAGCCAGAGACTCATTCCACCAAGATGCAACACAGAGCGTCATAGGAAGTCATTCCTGCCTGTGGCCATCAAACTTTACAACTCCTCCCTTGGAGGGTCAGACACCCTGAGCCAATAGGCTGGTCCTGGACTTATTTCCTGGCATAATTTACATATTATTATTTAACTATTTATGGTTTTATTACTATTTATTATTTATGGTGCAACTGTAACAAAAACCAGTTTCCCCCGGGATAAATAAAGTATGACTATGACTATGACTATAGAGAGAACCCAGTTCCCACTCTCCCGCTAAAACACCAGGACCCTAGTTCTCACTCTCCCACTTATACAGTGGAACCTCAGTTCCCATTCTCCTTCTGACACCCCGGGACCCCAGTTCCCTCATTCCCTCTAACACACCAGATCCTAGTTCCCACTTTCCCTCTGACACACTGGGATCTCAGTTCCCATTCTCTTTCTAACCCACCGGAACCCTAGTTGTCACTCACCCTCTAGCACACAGAGACCTGAGTTCCCACTCCTCTCCCTCTGACACACCGGGGCCCCAGTTCTCCTTCTCTCTCAAAAACATAGAGAGCCCAGTTCCCACATTCTCTCTAACACACCGGGACCCCAGTTCCCGTTCCCTCTCTGACACACCGGGGCCCCAGTTCTCATCCTCTCTCTAACACACGGAGACCACAGTTCCCACACTCCCTCTATCACATGGGAACCCCAGATCCCACTCTCACTCTAACACACCGGAACCCCAATTCCCACTCTCCCTCTAACACACTAGGATTGCAGATCCCACTCTCCTTCTAACACACCAGACCCCAGTTCCCACTCTCCCTCTAGCACACGGACACCACAATTCCCACTCTTCCTCTGACACACCAGGACCCCGGTTCCCACACTTCTAACAGTTTGTCCTGCATGTTGTTATTGCTTTACACTGTACTACCTCAATGATCTATTATAATGAATTGATCTGTGTAAATGTATACATACTGAAGTTTTTCACTACCTCAGTATATGTATTATAGTAAATCTTGCCAATTACTTTTCACTCAATATGGGATCCCCACGTGTGAGTGCAGTAAGCAATAGCTTCCAAATCCACAAGCTGCCTTTCCACTGGCTCTCTCCTGTGGGAGACTCGTCATGAGCTCTGCAATTGATTAAGCAATTCCAACATTTCTCTGGCTTATAAACAGTGTCATCTTAATGGAGACTATATTGTCTACAAGAGACCCAGGTAACTACATTCTAATTTGTACTTTTTCTGTAATTGAGTTAAGTATTTTTAGTTACTTTTGAGTGAACTTTTTCCATTTACAGTAATCTTTGAAATAGATTTGAATGTTGAAGAGGGAGAAGGAAAAAGGGAAAGAGTGGGGTCAAAGAGATGAAATGATGAGAAAAAGAAAGTGATGTAGAGTAAAAGAGAAAACGTGAAAGAAGAGAGCAGAATGAGAGAGAAACAGAAAAGTGGAGCATATAGAGGGAAGAGTGTGAGATAAAAGATAAAGAATGGACAGAAAGGAAAGGAAGTGAGAAAGAAAAAGGGAAGTGGAGAAGGAGAAGGATTAAAATAAACAGAAAGAAAGAGAGAGAGAAAAGAGAAAAGTAGCAGGTAAATAATTTATAAAAGGAGAAAAGAAGGAAGGAACACAGTAAGTTCCCAACTGAATTTAAACTTGGTAAGCTGGTTTGATAGAATTGCTAACAGTTATTTCAACTTTGGCCAAGGGTGAATACTGAGTGATTATTTTCAAAATATTCTGATCTTCTATGTAAATGGTGATGATTTATCTTCAACGACAGCTCAAACTAGCATTCTTGTTCATTGCACAATGCCAGTAAGGCATGAAATAAGATTTACAGGGTCTTCAAAACAGTGGAAAAGAGATTTGGTGTGAATGAATTAAGTACTTATGCACTAATATTATCACAGTATAATTTTAAAGCCAATGCAATTTCTATAATTTGCCCTTATTCATAACACATCTCCTTTGCTCAGGAATAGGTATTCCATTGAAAGTAAATCCATCTGTATTATTCCCATGGCTTACTAATAAAAGCCATCAGAAATAAAGACTTCAATTTCTATGAGACTGCTCTCAGCCTCGGGGACTCAAGATATTTTATACTTTTGCTATTTTTGATGCAAAGTCAGATACCTGTCAACCAATCTGCGAAAGACAAGATCCTACAGTCCTTTGTAAAAATTGGCTTTATTGTTGTCTCTTGTATGAATAAATAGCGAAAAGATTTATTTTGCATGCCATGGAGACAGATGGTTTCATGCATAGGTATGGTGAGGTAGTACAACAAGGAAAACAGAATGGAGAATGAAGTGCAGTGTAGGTAGACAAAGAAGGGGCAAGGTCCACATCAAGGTTGACAGAAAGACCTGCAAGCAAGGATGGTGCCTTTCTATTTCGGTGGACTGATTTCTGCCTTGCCAAGACCAAAAGCTCTTGGATAATTCCTCTGACCTATTCCTGAATGATGACTCACTGAAAAACAACAGGTCATTATCTCCCACACCGTCACAGATCTCATTACCTATTTTATCTCATAGAACATAGAACATTACAGCCCAGCTCAGGCCCTTCTGCCTATGATGTTGTGCTAGCCTTTCAACCAACTCTAAGATCAAATTAACTCTTCCCTCCTACGTAGCCATCCATTCTTTATCATCCATGTACTTACCTGAGAGTTTTTAAAATGCTGCCCCTCAACCATGACCTGTGGCAGGATATTTCATGCATCTACCTCTCTCTGTCACACCCCTCTTACCACTGGCTTTCCCCTATACTTTCCTCCAATCCACAACTATGTCCCCTGGAAAAATGTATCTTGCTACCCACTTAATCTATGCCTCTTATCACTTTATGCACCTTTATAAATTGGCTTCTGAATCTGCACAACTCTTCACTCATCAACTCATACCTCAACTTCACCCTGTTCCACCTTGTCCAGTCCCTACCCACACTCATCTGGAACATCTCATGTACCCTCCACCATTTGGACAAATTCTGATTTCCTGGCCCTTAATACCTCATCTTCACTACAGATGTCCAGTTTTTCTCCACCTCCATTCCCCCTTCAGGCAAGTCTAAAAGCCTTCTTCCTTTCTATAACGAAGATCCTACCAGCTTCACTACATCAACACTCCTGGATGAACTTATTTTTACCTTAAACAGTTCCTGTTTTGTTATCTCTTTCTACAAATCAGAAGTGGATCTATCCATATTCTCATGGACCCCAGCTTTGCCTGTCTTTTTGTTAACTAGCCCCTGTTCTAACGCACAATGGAGTCTGCAGATATTGGAAATATGGATATCATCCTTCAAATGATGAAGGATGGCGCACTGGATGCAGATGCTCATAGGATGAAAGGACTAGGAAGAATCTATCTCTGTTCCATCTGGGTAGGAGGCAGGATGAGAGCTAAATAATGAGAAACAGAAGAGCCGTGAGATCGAGCTCCATTAACCACATCAGAAGGGAAGCCATGTGTCCTGAAAGAGGAGCATATTACTGATATCCTGGAACAGGAGGTCTTATTTTGACAGCATATGTGGCAGAGAAGGAGAAACTGGAAGAAAGGATTGGCATCCTTACTAGAGACAGGATGGGAGGAGGTATAATTCAAGTATCATTGGAAGCCCATGGATTCATAGTAAATATCAGTGGGCAGTTTGGCTCCTGAGATGGAGACAATGATATTGAGAAAAGGGGGTAAGTGTCAGAAAGAGCCCACATGAATTTAAAAGAAGGGGGGAAGATGGTGGTGAAGGTGATAAAATTGATGAGTGTCACGGTCCCAATGGCTAATTCCCTATCTTGCTCCTAATTTCCTTTGATTGTGCCATGGTTCCAACCATTAATTCCCCATTTGCTTCTAATTCTCTCTGATGACGACAAATCTGATTTCCATCAAGACCTGCAGCATAAGAACCCCGGTGTTGCAATACTAGCCAGATCGTTGGATTTGCCTGTGTGGTAATTAATGTTTCCCGGCCGCTTAGGACCAGGTATTCTAAGTTTTGCTGCAGTTTCAGGGTTTAACTATGAAACCCAGTCTCTCTATGTCAAGGCTCCATGTCAAAGTCCCTCCTGTTAGCTGTCCAACGTTCACGCCCAAGTAAGCATCCTAACTCAATCTCCGTGCCTGTGTCCTGCACGTGGGTTCGCTTCATTTGCTCATTGTAACAGAACGATCTGGCCACAATGGACCCAGCAGACACCAATACCCTGCAACAAGCCCTCGCCAGCCAGGGCTCCCTACTGGGTCTGCACTATCAACTTCTTTACTTGATAGTCTAGGTTATGTCCACAACTGATTGATGAGCAATGAGTAGATTGGCTCAGGATAACTGAGATCTAAGTCAGGTGAGCAATCAGTGAAGTCAATTGAAATAAATCGTGAATGGAGAGCATTACACAGAAACTGTTGGTTGCACATTTAACATAATCCCGTTGCCAAATTCCTACCAAGCTTTTTTAATGTTTTGTCAAGCTCAAAGTAAGGTGCAGGACATACAGAAGCATGATTAAGACAGGCGAATGTTACAAAAAAGCCTTAAAAATGAAAAAAAAAGTATCGTCGCTTTAAAAATCATTGAACAGTGAAGTAATTAACTGAAGGAATAAAGCTTTATAGTTACAAAGTTAGCTTTCTTAAGCATTGGAAATCCTGTTAAGCTGTAATTATGTCTTAGTGCACCATTAAAAACTCAGTTACACCTCATTCAGCAAGATGTACTGTCTTCAGGGTTTTACAACAGCAACAATAATTTCTGAAAGTTTGGAGTTCTGGGCGGTTCATTACTTTCTGCTCTTTACATTGAAGAGGGCCTTGGAGGAGCAAGGATCACAGTAACTTCTGACTTGGAATTGGAAGTGGAATTGGTTTATTATTAGTCTTGGTTCATTATTGTCACACGTACCAAGATACAGCGAAAAGCTTATTTTGCATACTGTTGTAAAGAGCCTAGGAAGCAAAGTTAGACCAACCATGACAGAAATGGATGGCAAAATGTTGGAAGAGCTAAATTTTCTCCTTTTCCTACTGTGTTGTTTAATTCATTATAAAATAATGCTCAGATATTTGTGTAATAAAGGACTATGGAAAATTCATTGAGAATTGGTATTGAAATTGGTTTGGTGTTGAAATTAAATTTGTTTATTGGCACAGGTACCAAGATACAGTGAAAACCTTTACTTTTTACTGTTCTTACAGATCAAATCATTACATGGTGCACTGAAGTAGAATAAGGTAAAAAACTAAGAAAGCCACCAGTGAAGTGCAGTGCAGGTAAACAATAAAGTGCAAGATTATAACGAGATTATGCATCTTATCAAACAAGAGGTCCAACCAACAGTCTGATAACTGTGGGATCAAAGCTATCTTTGAGCTTGGTGGTACATGCTTTAAGAATTCTGTATCTTCTGTCCATTGGGAAAGGGGAGAAGGCCGTATATCTGGGGTGGGTGAGGTCTTTGATTTACTGAGTTGATGGAGGGCAGGTTGGTTTCCATGATGTTTTCAGCTGTGTCCATAACCCTCTGCACTTGTACATTTAACCTGCATGTTTAATTGGCTCAGCACAGCATTATGGGTCACAGGTTCTGTTCCTGTGCTGTACTGCTCTATGTTATATGTTCTAATTTCTTGTCCGTTCTCTAGAAGAGATGGGTGCTTGGGCTCGGTTCTACCTACCTGCCTTTTTTTTTACCATAGCCCTTGATTCCACTGCCATGCAAAAAATCTGTGTCTTAAATACATTTAATGAGGCAGCCTCTACTGTTTACCTGGGAAAAGAATTCTGCAGAATCACTAATCTCTGAGAAAACTGGTATCTCCCCATCTCCATCCTAAATCCATCCCCCCTAATCTTGAGGCTATGTCCCTTTGTTCTCATCTCAATTAGAAGCAAGTGTTAACTGAAGTAGTACAGAAAGGAATTAACCTTAAGGACTGAAGTGGTTCAAGAAGGCAGAAAACTACCCCCTTCTCAAAGGCAATAAACTAACTGCGAAGCTACTGCCCTGATATAAAAACAAGAATTCCTGAAGTGATGTTCTGGGGCAGAGTTGACTGATCCCCAAATACCACACTATTTCTCTAGCCAGAAGAGTGTTTTCCCTGAATGGAAAATCACAAGGGAACTCAATCAGCTTGGTACTTCATTGTCATAAAGCCACAGAGTTTGTAACCAGATTGTTCGGCCCAGCTCCTCCATGCCAACTGTGTTGCCCAGTGTGCTAGTCCCATTTGACCACATTTGGCCCATTGCTATTTAAAACTCTACTATTAATGTACTTATCCACTGTAGATGGCTCTTAAATGCAGTTAATGTGTTGCTTTAACTATTATTCCTGCCTGCTCATTCCAAATACATACCAACCTTTGTATGAAGAGACTGACCCTCATGTCCCTTTTAAATTTCTCACCTCTGATCTTAAACTTATGCCCCTCTTTTTTGACATCCTATCCCTGGGAAAAAAGACAATGTGTTTTTACTCTGTCAATGCCCCTAATGAAATTGTATACCTCTATCGGGTCATCCGAGAAATGAAGACCAGACTATCAACCTCACATTGTAACTTAGGCCCCCAGGCCCAGGCGACATCCTGGCAAATCTTTTCTGCCCCCTGTTTCCAATTAAACCAAATTACATGCAGCACATGACAATGTTGAAGGAGGGACCAGTAGACTGGGATGAAGAGAGAGCTCTCCTACGGAGTCAATGCAGGACAGAATGGGCTTATGGCCTGAGCTTATTCGCTGCATGGATCTTCTCCCCTCACCCGCTCTTCATCCATAAACAATGCAGGAAGAACACATTATGGCCTTAAGTAGCTTATGTGTAAATAAACCAGTGTACAGAATTCAATTCACTTGCTTTGTTTTTAACCAGGCATTCATGAATCTCACATGAAAGCAGTTAAGTGGATCTGCATTAATTCCTTTTGGTTGGAGACTTATAGCTCAGTGTTGAAACTGAGTCAGAAGTTCTATTCACTGATGTTAAATGGAGACTTACCAGTTTTTTTTTCCTCCTGTGCCCTGCTCTGTGGATGGTTATGTATGTGCATCCATTATCCAAAACTGCATTCATTTGGATCTGGAGTGTAGAGGAACAGCAGGGAGAAAAGCTAACGGGAGAGCTCTTTCAAGGAATAGATTCATTCTTTGCCAATTGACTATCTAATTCAGCTTCTCCAATGATTGCAACGAAACTAAGCCTTCGATAATCCACCTCTGACTGTTCAGAAATCTTGATCATGAAATCCTGAAACTCCAACTCACACAGTCCTTTTTTTCTCCCCCCAGGGAAAGGGGACCAAAGAGTAGAGGACTGAAAGAAGTGTAACTCTTTACAGAGGTGGTTCTGTGTATATGGTCAGAGGATGTGGTTGAGGCAGGTACCATAACAACATCTAAGAGACATCTGGAGGTACTGTAGATGGAAAGGAAAGCATAATTGGTAAATTGGTTTATTATTGTCATATACTGAGGTCCAGTACTACAGTGCGTTGAGGTAAGTCACGATAAAAACAATAACAGAATGCAGAATAAAGCACTACTGAGAAAGTGAAGTGCAGGCAGACAATAATGTGCAAGAGCCATATTGATGGGGATTGTGAGGTCAAGTGTCCATCTTAATAAGCAATGGACAATTCAATAGCCTTATAACATGGGATTGTTTACTTGGATTTTCAGAAGGCCCTTGACCAGGTGCCACGCATGAGACTGCTAAATAAGATAAGACCCTGTGGCATTACAGGAAAGATATTAGCATGGACAGGAGATTGGCTGCTCTCTGTATACACATGACTGTGTGGCTAGGCATAGCTCAAATACCATTTATAAACTTGCTGACACATCAACCATTGTTGGTAGAATCTCAAGTGGTGACGAGAGGGCATACAGGAGTGAGATATGCCAACTAGTGGAATGATGCTGCAGCAACAACATGGCACTTGACGTCAGTAAGACAAAAGAGCTGATTGTGGACTTCAGGAAGGGTAAGATGAAGGAACACATACCAATCCTCAGAGAGATCAGAAGTGGAGAGAGTGAGCAGCTTCAAGTTCCTAGGTGTCAAGATCTCTGACGATCTAACCTGGTGCCAACATATCAACGTAGTTATAAAAAAGGCAAGACAATGGCTATACTTTATCAGGAGTTTGAAAGGATTTGGCATGTCAACAAATACATTCAAAAACTTCTATAGTTGTATCGTGGAGAGCATTCTGACAGGCTGCATCACTGTCTGGTATGGAGGGGTTACTGCACAGGACTGAAAGAAGCTGCAGAAGGTTGTAAATCTAGTCAGATCCATCTTATGCACTAGCCTACAAAGCACCCAGGACATCTTTAGGGAGCGGTGTCTCAGAAAGGCAACGTCTATTATTAAGGACCTCCAGCGCCCAGGGCATGCCCTTTTCTCACTGTTACCATCAGGTAGGAGATACAGAAGCCTGAAGGCACACACTCAACGATTCAGGAACAGCTTCTTCCCCTCTGCCATCCGATTCAGTTCAGTTCAGTTTTCGTTTATTGTCATTTAGAAATGCATGCATTAAAAAATGATACAGCATTCCTCCAGAATGATATCACAAGAAAACACAGGACAAACCAAGACTAAAACTGACAAAACCACATAATTACACATAGTTACAACAGTGCAAAGCAATACCGTAATTTGATAAAGAGCAGACCATGGTCACGGTAAAAAAAAAATTCTCAAGGTCCCGATAGACTCATCATCCCACTCAGTCGACAGAAGGGAGGAACTCTCCCCACCATGAACCTGCAAGCACCGCCAACTCACCGATGCAGCACCATTGGAAACACCGGACCGCAGCCGACTCTGAGTCCGTCCAAAAACTTCGAGCCTCCGATCAGCCCCTCCGACACAGCCTCTCAGAGCACCATCCTCTGCCGAGCTCTTCGACCCCGCCCCGGCCGCCGAACAACAAGCAAAGCCAAGGACTTGGGGCCTTCCCCTCTGGAGATTCTGGACCACACAGCAGCAGCAGCGGCAAAGCAGGCATTTCAGAAGTTTCGCCAGATTCCTAAATGGACATTGAAGCTTTGGACACGACCTCACTTTTTTAAATATACAATATTTCTGTTTTTGCACATTTCTTAATCTATTCAATATATGTAACTGATTTACTTGTTTATTTATTATCATGCTTCATTTTATTTATTATTTTTTTTCCTCTCTCTCTGCTAGATTATGTATTGCATTGAACTGCTACTGCTAAGTTGACAAATTTCACGTCACATGCCGGTGATAGTAAACCTGATTTTGATTGGCAGGAGGAAAGGTGGAGGAATGAAGAGGACCATCTCTGGTTGATTGCTGGGGACTAGTGGTGTTCTGCAAGGGCGATGTTGGGACCGCTTCTTTCATGTGTGTCAATGATTTGCATGACAGATTTGATGGCATTTTGGCCAAGTTTCTGGAGAATACAAAGATAGCTGGAGGGGCAGACAGTGTTGAGGAAGTTGAGAGTCAGTAGAAGAACTTGGACAGATTAGGAGAATGGGCAAAGAAGTGGCAGATGGAACACAAAGTGGAGATGTGTATGGCCGTGCACCTTGGCATAACGAATAAAGGCGTAGACTTCTAAACGGGAAGCAGATTCAGAAATTGAAGTTGCAAAGGGACTTCAGAGTCTCAGAGCAGGGTTCCCTAAATGTTAACTTGCAGCTTGAGTTGATAGGCAGGAAGGAAACTGCAATTTTAGCATTTTTCGAGAATTTCAAAGGTTTCAAAGGTTTTAAAGGTACATTTAATGACAGAGAAATGTATACAATATACATCCTGAAATGCTGCTTCTTCGCAACCAATCACGAAAACAGAAAGGAGTGCCCCTAAAGAATGGATGACAGTTAAATGTTAGATCCCCAAAGACCCCTCAGCTCCCCTCCCTCCCAAGTGTAAGGGGAAGCAAGCGACAATCCCCCCTCCCCCCACCAGCAAAAAAAAGCATTGGCACCCACCACCGAGTGCTCAAGCATGAGCAAGGCAACAGCAAAGACACAGACTTGCAGTACTCCAAAGATTACTTGTTCACCCAGCATTCGACGTACCATGGGCTCTCTCTCTCTCTCCCTAATAAGGGAGAAAGAGGTGTCTCCGTTTCACAGCGAGAGGGGAGATATAAAAAACAGCTTGCTGGTTTACAATGTTAAAAGTCCATTGTGTCACCTTTTCCGAGCTGTGTGCCCAAAGGTCTCGGGTCTCTGAGCACACAGCCTTAGACCTTCCATCTCCCACGATACACTGGTCTTCTGCTTGGACACCGACCTCCGATCCCCTCGTCTCCAGAGCCACAAAAAATTGATCCTCCGAAGGCGAGCGGAGCTCTTAGGCCGGGCGCTTGGCATGCTGAACAATGGCCAGTTGTGAAACCCTAAGAACGGGTCCTATTCCCGCAAAGAACCATAGTCAGCGTGTAACTCCAATTCGGGTCTTCAAAAGAACCCTGAAAGGGAAAAACAGAGATATTTAAGATAGAAATAGAACTGTTTCCGAAGTTGCAAACAAAGGAGTCGCCATTAGGTGCCATTACCCCTCCTGAGCTCCGCCTTCACATTTAAAAGCAAGAATGTAATGCTAAGGCTTGATAAGTAATTGATTGGACAGCATTTGGAGTATTGTGAGCAGTTTGGGCCCCTTATCTAAGAAAGGATGTGCTGACTTTGGAGAGGATTCAGGGAAGGTTCATGAGAATGATCATGGGAATGTAAGAATTAACTCATGTGGAGTGTTTGATGGCTCTGGCTGTGTTCTCTCTGGTGTTTTGAAGATTAGGGGGAATAATATTGAAAGGCCGATATAGAGTGGATGTAGAGAGGACGTTTCCAATAGAGGGAGAATCTAGGACCAGAGGGACACCCTCAGAATACATGTTAGTCCCCTTAGAACAGAAATGAGGAGGAATTTCTTTAGACAGAGGGTGATGAATCTGTACAATTCATTGCCACAGATGGCATTAGCGGCCAAATTATTGAGTATATTTTAGAGCAGAGGTTGATAGGTTCTTGATTTGTAAAGGTATAAGTTTACGGGGAGAAGGCAGGAGAATAAAGTTGAGAAGGATAATCAGCCATGATCAAATAGAGGTGCAGACTCGATGGGCTGAATGGCCTACTTCTGCTCCGATGTCTTATGATCTTATTGGATAGAAGATGTCCTTGAGCATGGTGGCACATGCTTTCAGGATTTTGTATCTTTTGCCTCATGGAATGTAGGAGAAGAGAGAATGTTCAAGCTGGGTAAGATATTGTTTTCTCCTTTACCTAGGCAATGAGAAGCGTAGATAGTCTATGAATGGAGGCTGCTTTCCATGACATGGGTCACATACAGTGAAATAGGATTCGCTTGGGTGGGAGCCTTTGTCGGCCTGGACAGCTGGCTGAAGGGTATGTTACTGTGCTGTATTGCTCCATGGCTCTATATTTCATCGTTACTCTCACTGGATGCTGATTCGTTTCTTTCACCGAGCCACTTGTACCCCTGTTCCATTTCACTCACTGAGGTCCTGGCTCCTGTACTCCCCTTGAGCTCCCCTGTTTTGTTTTCATTGTGTTGTTCAGAAACTTGCTGCTCTCACAGGAAAATTATATGTTCTACTGTGCTGCATCTAAAAAAATTTAAATTACAAGTGTGTTGAAATATTGATAAGGACACCATCCAGCAGTCTTGGATATCATTAAACCCTGACTATACCAGATTAACAAAGTTTTATTGTAGTTCCAGACAAGAAAATCTATACTCTCAATCCTAACAGAGTTCCAGAAATCCTTCCCTGATATCCCATGTCTGTCAGAGCTCAATAAAAGCCATAATCAGAATCATGAGAATCAGAGTCAGATTTATTATCACTGGTATGGCATGAAATTCGTTTTGTGACAGCAGTACAGTGCAGGTCTCCTGTTTGGAACATATTCATCGCCTGTTATAAAAACTGCCTCGAAGTTAAATGAAGTTGGAAGATAAGATCTGTGTATTACCTCAGTATTGGCATTGGTTTATTATTGTCACATGTAAGAGACGCATGGAGGTTAATATACTAACCCGATCAATGTAAAGCACGATAGACAGCATTCTACCTGGATACAGAATGGCTTGGTATGCATGTGACAACAATAAACTGCAGAGAATTGTGGCCACAGCTAGCTCACCATGGAAACCAATCTCCATTCCATAGGTTTTGTCTATATTCACAGCTTCTGCAAGCACATACTAGCAGACTCAAGGACAGCTTCTATCCCACTGTTATTAAATTCTTGAATGGACATCTTGTACAATAAGATGAACTCTTGACCTCACGATCTACCCCATTGTGACTTCGCAATTTTTGTTTACCTTCACTACATTTTCTCTGTAGTTTTCGTACTTTACTCTGCATTGTTAATTTTAACTTGTTCTCCTTCAATGTTCTGTATAATGATTTGATCTGTATGAACAGTGTGCAAGAAGCTTTTCACTTCATCTTTGTGCAAGTGACAATAATAAACCAATTCCAACACCAATTCTTAATGAAATTTCAATACTCATTTAACATACGAGGGGTGATTGATAAGTTTGTGGCCTAAGGTAGAAGGAGTCAATTGTAGAAAACCTAGCACATTTATCTTTCAACATAGTCCTCTCCTACATTTACACACTTAGTCCAGCGGTCGTGGAGCATACGGATCCCTTCTTTGTGGAAGTCGGCATCTCCACAGCAGGGATGATTGATAAATTTGCAGCCTAAGGTAGCAAGAGATGCGATTAACTTAAAACTTTCTGCATAATCACTCAAAGAGTTGGACTGCAAATACATGAAACGAGAGCTGTATAACTCATCTCCTTCTATCTTAGGCCATGAACTTATCAATCACCCCATGCTGTGGACCAATTCCAGGACGCTGACTTCTACAAAGAAGGGATCCGTATGCTCCTCAACTGCTGGACTATGTGTGTAAATGTAGGAGGGGACTATGTTGAAAGATAAATGTGCTAGGTTTTCTAAAATTGACTCCTTCCACCTTAGGCCACAAACTTATCAATCACCCCTCGTATATCTCTGTGTTAATTTGTAATGGACACAGAATTATATATATACATTAAAATAGAAAAAGGAGGAACTTCAGCACAACAAAGATTCTAGCATCCATTTCCATTACGGTTGGTCTAACTTTTGCTTTGTAGGCTCTGTATAACACATTGTTATCCACTAGAGTCAGGTGTCATTTGTGGAGAGAAAATAAAAGTTCAAAGAAATTTTATTATCAAAGTGCATAAATGTAACCATTTACAACCCTGCAGTTCATTTCCTTGTGGCGATACTCAACAAATATATATAATAATAACCATAACAGAATCAATGAAAGGACTCCAACTTGAGCATTTAACTGGCGTGCAGAAGGCAACATACTGTACAAATAAAAATAAATAAATAATCAATAGATATCAAGAACATAACATAGAAGCATAGAAAACCTACAGCACCATACAGGCCCTTCGGCCCACAAAGCTGTGCTGAACATGTTCCTACCTTAGAACTACCTAGGCTTACCCATAGCCCTCTGTTTTTCTAAGCTCCATGTATCCATCCAGGAGTCTCTTAAAAGACCCTATCATTTTTGCCTCCACCACCACTGCTGGCAGCCCATTCCATGCACTCAACACTCTCTGCAGAACAAACTTACCCATGACATCTCCTCTGTACCTACTTCCAAGCACCTTAAAACTACACCTCTATCAGGTCACCTCTCATCCTCCGCCGCACCAAGGAGAAAAGGCCAAGATCACTCAACCTATTCTCATAAGGCATGCTCCCCAATCCAGGCAACATCCTTGTAAATCTCCTCTGCACCCTTTCTATGGTTTCCACATCCTTCCTGTAGTGAGGTGACCAGAATTGAGCATAGTCCTCCAAGTGGGGTCTGACCAGGGTCCTATATAGCTGCAAGATCAAGAGTTTTTGAAAGTGAGACCATTGGTTGTGGGAATACTTCAATGATTGGACAAGTGAAGCTGAGTGAAGCTCTCTGTTTCAAGAACCTAATGGTTGAGGGATAGTAACTATTCCTGAACCTGGTGGTGTGAGTCTTGAGGCAATTGTACCTTCTTCCTGATAGCAGGAATAAGAAGAGGATAGCCCCTGGGTGATGGAGTTCCCTGATGGTGGATGGTGCTTTCCTGTGACAGCACTTCATGTAGATGTGCTCAATGGTGGGGAGGGCTTTACTGTGATGGACTGGGCTGTATCCAGTACTTTTTGTAGGATTTTCCGTTCAAGGATATTCATGTTTGATTTGGCCTACGACAGTGGTGTAATCAGCAAACTTGAATATGGCATTGGAGCTGTGCTTAGCCACACAGTCATAAGCGTAAAGCAAGTAGAGCAGGGGGCTAAGCACACAGCCTTGTGGTGTACCTGTGCTGATGGAGATTGTGGAGGAACTGACTGGGGTTTGCAAGTGCGGAAATAGAAGATCCTATCTCACAAGAAAGTATGGAGGACATGGTCTTAGAGCTTATTAATTAGTATTGAGGGGATGATGGTATTCGACGTTGAGCTGTAGTCAATAAAGAACATCTGATGTATGCACCTTTCCAGAGGTTCCAGGGTTGAGTGAAGAGTCAATGAAATGGCATCTGCTGTGGACCTGTTGCTCTGGTAGGCAAATTGGATCAGATTCAAGCCACCTCTCAGGTAGGAGCTGATATGTTGCATCACCATCCTCTCAAAACACTTCACAGTAGATGCAAGTGCTACTGGGCAATAGACACTGAGGCAGGTCACCACACTGTGACTGAATCCTGCTTGAATCAGGTGAGTACCACACACTGTTGAAGCAAGAGATTAAAAATCTCAGTGAACACACCAGCTAGTTGATCAGCACAGGTCTTTAGTACTTGGACAAATACCCCACCTCGGCCAGATG